>NW_022111300.1:42722199-42741665 GCF_000313985.2 Echinops telfairi
CATAGGCTCCATGAGATCCACCACGTGACCATAGGTTCCATGAGATCCACCACGTGACCATAGGATCCATGAGATCCACCACGTGACCATAGGCTCCATGAGATCCACCACGTGAACATAGGCTCCATGAGATCCACCACGTGACCATAGGCTCCATGAGATCCACCACGTGACCATAGGTTCCATGAAATCCACCACGTGACCATAGGGACCATGAGATCCACCCATTGACTGTGTACTTCCTCTTACACATGGCATTCATGCATTTTAGGGTTTGTATTTATGCCTTTTTTTAAATAGTAAGCATAATGTGGCACTGATCTATTATTTTATTTTATCTTAAGTAGTTTTATTGCCAAATATTTTACATATGATAAAATCTAATCATTCAATCATATTAATAAGAGTTGTGTAACGTCACCACAATCAATTTCAGAACATATTTCCTTGTACTTATGGTTGTTAGCTCCTCATTTCCCCCAAACCTCTCCTACTTTTCCCCTAGGTAATTATTAATTTATTACTGTCTCTGTAGATTTACCCCTCCTGAATAACATCTACAGAAAGTCATGCAAAACACATACAGGAAGCAAACAAAAACAGCAACAATGACTAAACAAAGAAAAACCTCCATCAAACAGAAGAAAAAGCTTCAATCAAAAAAATTACTGAAAATAGAAACAACTTTTAAAATTAGTAAAAAAGGAGATCAACAGGTATCAGGCATCAAAGAACAAAAAATCATATCATTGTGAATGAGGGGGAGTGCGGGGTAGGGACCCAAAGCCCATCTAAAGGCAACTGGATATCCCCTTACAGAAGGGTCACGGAGAGGAGATGAGCCAGTCAGGGTGCAGTGTAGCAACGATGAAATATACAAGTTTCCTCTAGTTCGTAAATGCTTCCTACTCTGCCCCACCCCCCACTATCATGATCCCAATTCTACCTTACAAATCTGGCTGGACCAGTGGATGTACAGTGGTACAGATATGAACTGGAAACACAGGGAATCCAGGACAGATGATCCCTTCAGGACCATCTGTGGTGAGAGTGGCAATACCGGGATGGTGGAGGGAAGGGGGTAGAAAGGGGGAGGATCTACATATAACCTTCTCCCTGGGGACGGACAATAGAAAAGTGGGTGAAGGGAGATGTCGGACAGTGTAAGATATGACAAAATAATAATAATTTATAAATTATCAAAGGTTCATGAGGGAAATGGTTGGGAGGGAGGGGGGGGAAATAAGGAGCTGATGCCAAGGGCTCAAGTAGAAAGCAAGTGTTTTGAGAATGATGATGGCAACAAATGTACAAATGTGCTTGACACAATGGATGGATGGATGGATTGTGATAAGAGTTGTATGAGCCCCAAATAAAATGATTTTTTTAAGTTACAATCTTAAAAAAAAGGAGATCAAATGATAGGTATTAAATTTTAACATAACTACCTTTGCCACAGTTGACTTTACAATGCTCTCTGTCGGATAGCAAGGCTATTCATATCCCTGGACTGTGGTCAGAGGGGATTCGCTGGAGACTTAACCCATGTGTGGACCCTGAAAATGGAATTTGGACTTCCACTGTCTTCCATATCCTTTTGCAGACCGGTGTTCACAATTTAAGCTTTGCTATCATTCCCTCCTTCAGATTTTGTTTTTTATTTACACTCCTTGGATCACACAGGCTGGTGTACTTCTTCCAGAAGGACTTGACATCTTACTTATATGGCTGCTTGTTTGAAGACAAGCCTTGCAGACCCCAGACACTATTCTTTCATATAGTCAGGCTTCATCTGGTTCCTTCACCACACTTTGCTATAACACCCACATCTTTGGGGATCTCTTCATGAGGGTGAGCATCAGGGAGGTCCATGTAATAACTAATTGTTCTTAGATTGGGGCTAGAACTAAGCAGCAGCTCAAAATCAATTCATTTATCTATGGTTTACATATGTCTCTGGTTCATTTTAGAGATACCCTTATCATTTTATGATAGAGAACATTATAAATCATCCCCCTGGGTGTAAGATAATTCTATGGATAGTGCCATTCATTTAACCAATGGTATAGAATTTAAAACACTGTTGAGGGAAGGAAATTACATAAAGTATAGGCTAACTTCAGAGCACAATAAATGAATTATAAACTTGTACAAATTAATCTCAAGTGACTGGACACTATTTACATGAACAATGGTAGCTGGCAACAAGACAAAACTTTCAAAAATACTTACTCACAAAGGTAGAACCATACCTACCAGACTAACACATTTCATAAGAAATCAAGAAGAGCACTAAAATAATAAACACATGGAAGTCCTGGGCCACCCTTCCTAGGCACACCTAGGCACTATGTTTAGTTTGCCCGATGTGTCCCGCTCTTCCTGGTGTCCCCCGCTCCCCCCGTGCCTCTCCTGCTTCTTCTTCCACTGGAAGGGTTTTCCTCAACACCATTTGTCAAATCTCAGTCCCCATTCAATGCCCAGTCAACAGCCCTATCTTCTCAGAACTTTCTCAAAGATTACTTCTTGCTCCTCCACTTCCTTCTTATACTATTTTATATTACTGTATTCAAACTCCATAGAGTGCTTTATAGGACTATAGGGGATAGCAATCACGTCTTGGGGTGTGTTATATAACAGATCCCTTTGTTGTCTACAAGTGAGGAAAGCAGTGCTTCAAAGTATCTGTAAGTGCAGGAAATAGAATTTTATGTTTTCATAAAACTTTCCACAATATTTTTTTTTTGCAGTAACGAGATGCTTATCCTAAATCTAAATCTCAGCTCAAAACAACAAGGGAAGTAGGGGTAGAAAGCAGTCACTGTCAGGGTGGGGGACCTTTTTTCTGCCAAAAGCCATTCGCATATTTGTAACATAATCTGCAAATCATACTGGTCAACCTTTAATGAATTTACCCCTACTGTGATGATTGGAACTGTTTTGCTTTGGTGGGGCATATGTTAACGGGTCCAGCTTTATAAGTCCCTCTGGACTTATAAAGTTTCATGACAACCCAATATGGGAGCTAAACTGTGCTCTGTAGGATTTTCATTGGGCCATTTTTCAGAAGCACCTCACCAGGCATGCCATGCACCTTACCTCTGGGTGAACTTGAACCACTGAGCTTTGGGTGAGCAGTCAAACCCATCAGAGTTTGCATCTCAGAGATTCCACACATTCCCACTATACCAAGACAGGTAAGCGGTGCTCCCCAAATGATAACTATTTGTTTTGTTGCTGCTTCCCCAGCCCCCAGCCCTAATTGCCATAATGAGCTCTGTTCTAGGAAGGTGGGTGTTTAAAGTCTACAATTAAGCAGAACCTACATGACCTTGGATCAGATACGAAAGTCCTTTGGACCTCAATTTATTTATTAAACTAAAGAAGGGGCTGGTTTATGGTCCCTGTGCCCCCAGTATGAAAAATGGAGTCACTTATGGGGGGGGGAGCATTCTTCCTTTTGCTTTTTTGGCAGAATTTTAAATATGAGGCTGAAAAGATTTCTGTACTTCAGGGAAATAGTGATTCTCAAGAGAGGAGACAGGAAAATAGGCATTGAAATTTATCACCGGGTTAAGCAACCATCTGCATTCACAGCCAACTGCTTCCAGCCATCTCGCTCACAAAATGTAGCCAGAAACCTTGTTTCTCTGTAGCATGTATCCAGGCAAAGTTTTCATTTTGAAAATACATGAGTTGAGTTACAATGTCAAGAGTTTGAAGTGTGGGAGACTCTGTGTTGATTGTCAATTGGTTCATCTTCATTGTTCCGCTCTAGATAGGTTTGCACAATACCTTAGGACAATTCTTCCACATGAATCCCTCCATATATCTATAGTGTGTCTACACATGTGTATATAAAGTATATACAGAGTGTATAGGGAATGATCATGTACACAACAGGGTATTACCAAAAGGTGATAACCAATATCTAATCTCAGTGATGTTTCACTTGGAAATTCTATTGGGGGAAAGGGAGAGGAGTAGTTGGGGCGCAGGGAGCTATCACTGCATGATTGCTGTTTGAAGTAGTTAGTTTATTGTGCCAACCTGGCTGATAAACACATGTGGGGTTAATTGAAGGACAGAGGGATAAATGGCTCGGTGAGCCTCACTTTTCTAGTTCTCGGGTCTCTTGCTTTGTGATAGTCGGACCAGGGTGCAGCTGCCTTAGCCAGTTCCCTGCTTCAGCTTGCAAGGCTCACTTCCTGCAAGACATCCCCAAGGAGAAGCCACATGAACCTATCCCGATGCAGCCCTGGGTGCTGGATCACCCGTGTGGAGACCTCTGCCAGCGCTGAGATGTTTACACATTCACTGATTTGGCTTTCCTCCTGCAGTTGGCGTCACAGTGTGTTTTGTGAGATGAGGAGGACTTTGTGGATAAGTGTCAGACATATGGGCTAATGTTGGACTTGTGGGCTTGGGCAGCACTGGGTTGGGATGTTTTCTTGATGTGCACTTACCCTTTATATAAAACTCTCTTATACACATGAATTTCTGTGGATTTGTTTCTCTAAAGTACCCAGACTAACGCACTGTTTGTTGTTTGTTTTTAACTAACCCGATCCCTTATTTGTAACTGAATTTTATTTAATATTCACTATCTTCGTACTTATGCATTGGACTGTTAACCTCAAAGTTGACAGCTCAAACCCACCAGGCCCTCCATGGTAGAAAGATGAGGCTTTTGGTTCCCTTAAAGATTGACAGCCTTGGAAGGTCACAGGGGAAGTTCGACCCTGACCTACAAGGTTGCTATGAATCAGAGCCAACTGGATGGCAGTGAGTTGTATGCATGTACACCCACTAAAAGGAGCTCTGGTGAGACAGCAATTAAGGGCTCAGAGGCTAATCAAGAGGTCAGCAGTCTGAACCCACCAGCCTCGCCACAGAAGAAAAGTATGGCAATATGCTTCCAGAGAGAGTTAGAGCCTTGGAAACCTTATCAGAGCAGTTTGAGCCTGTCCTATAGGGCTGCTCGGAGTTGGATTCTATTGACTAGGCTGAAATCTTTCGCAAACCATTTGCAAGGCCAGGCCCTTGCTCTTTAGGAACTCGGAGAGGATAAAGGAAGGAGAGGAGGAGATAGGATCTACATCTTGTAACTAGAATGGTCTCTAAAGAAAACCATTTCCCTGAGGCGTGAACAAGTGTACTACCTAACAATGTTGTGATGTAGTGATCAATTGCTTCCCAGCCCTCAAACCCACCCCTCTAGCAGCCCAGTAGAGACGGCTGTGTTGAAGAATGAAGAATTATTCTCTTCCCTAGGCCTCACAGGACTGAATGCAAGCTGTGCCCATCAATCCTCTTCAGAAAGGGCCCTGGATCAACTGTGGAAATATTGCTCGAAGATGGGCCCTTTCTCTCTCTCTCTCTCTCAGCCCTTTTTTGTTGGAAATGAGAACTGAGGAGTCTTATTATTCCTCCTTTCCCACTATGGTCCCTGCTGGTCCAGTAGTGGTCATGTGGTGGCCTTCGGGATTACCATTATGATTAGTCATGAGGTTCATGGGCTGTCATCATTGGCTGAAGTTGACTTACTCTAGATGCTTTGTTTACTAAGCTAACAAAAAGACAGCTTGGAATTAGAAAAGGAAATGTGCCAAGCAATTAATCCATAACTGTGTGGGAATGCTGTGGGGGCTTCCTAACATTTCTTTTATTGAATTTTTGTTTAAGTGCAGTATCCTTTTTTCCTCTGAAATTTCAGTCTAAAGTTTTTTATTGCATGCCATTTCTGCAAGAGGCACACCAAGCCATTGGGACCTTCTGGGTAAATACCACATATTTTAAAATATTTATCAATAATGAAGCTACTTGCTCACACAGTGCCTGAAAATGCCAAGCTGGGAAGCCAATTCGTTGCACAGGTTTTAAAAAGATATCAAATGCTCTCATCATAAGCAAGTTTTGGCTACAAGGCACTTCTCTTCAGAACACCATATCAAAATAACAAGAACTCAAAACAAAACAAAAGCCCCAAACCCTATAAATAGAGAAAGTGTTTAAATGCTATCAAACAGAAAGGATAGAACTCTCTCAATAGAGAGAAAGATGCTCCATCCTCCTCACACGTCTTCATTTTCTTCACAGAATGTCCACTCTAACCGCTGACTTGTTTGATTGACAAGGCACACGGATCTTTCCATAACTGGCAAAACAAAAGAAATCTCACTGCATTCACAATTTTTTTCAGGAAACATTGGGGTGGAGGAGATCATTGCCGTCCAATTGCTGTAAAAAACTTGGTTTTGAGAAACTATATTCATGGTAGAACACCTGAAGAGTACATGTTCTATCCCTTTATCCAGATGGCTTAAATGTTGCAGATGACTCAAACTACACCCTCAGAACAATGCCGAGCCGGGTTGCTTGCTGCAGCAGCCCCACTGTAACGTAGTGACGAAAGTGCATGGTTGTACCAAACAGAAATGTACCTTCTCACTGTTCGGAAAATTTGAAGTATGACTTCAGTCCTGAGGAAGGCCTTCTTTGCCTGGCAACACTGAGGGTGGGAACAAGTGTGCCTGTTTCCTGGTTCTTGGAGAGCTCCATGTGACTTGGCACAAGCTTCCCCATCTCTGCTTCAAGTTTCCTTATTTGATCTTTTATAGCTCAAAAGACTTGATCCAAGATACACCATAGTTTGTTATGATCCACACAGTTGAATGCCTTGGCCCAATCAATAAAACACAAGTAAACATCTTTCTGGTATGCTCTGCTTTGAGCCAAGACCTATCAGATATCATCAATAACACCCCTGGTTCATGTCCTCTTCTGAATCCAGCCTGAACCTCTGGCAGCTGCCTATCAATGTACTTCTACGACCATTGTTGGAAGATCTTCAGTAAATTTTTACTTGCATATGATATCAATGATGTGGTTCTATAATTTGCATGTTTTCTTGCATCACCTTGCTTTAAAATCTCTTCCATTCAGTTGGCTTGACAATAGACAAATGAGCGATTCCAATGTTTCATTAGCTCATTCAATTCCTGGAGACTTGTTTTTGGCTAAAGCATTCAGTGCAACTTGAACTTCTTCATTCAGTACTATTGGTTCTTGCTCCTATACTACCTCTTGAAATGGTTGAATGTCCACTAGTTCTTTTTGGTATGGGGACTCTGTGTATTCTTTTCATTTTCTTTTGATGCTTCCTGCATCACTCAGTATTCGACAAAAGAATCTTTCAATATTGCAACTCAAGGCTTGATTTTTTTTTTCTTGAGTTTTTTCAGTTTAAGATATGCTGAGCATATTCTTCCTTTTTGGTTTTCTAACTCGAGGTCTTGGCACATTTCATTATAATACTTTACTTCGTCTTCTCAAACTGCCCTTTGAAAGTTTCTATTCAGCTCTTTGACATCATTTCTTCAATTTGCCCTAACTACAATTGAGTGCAAATTTTTAGAGTCTTTTCTGATATCTGCTCTGATCTTTTATTTCTTTCCTGTCTTTTTAATAGCCTTTTGCTTTCTCCACGATGATGCTCTTGATGTCAGGTCTTCTGTCACTAGTGCTCAATGCATTGAATCTCTTAAGACGTTCTAGAAATTCAGGTGGGATATACTTCAGTTTGTATTTTGGCTCTTATTTTAATTTTCTTTAACTTCAACCTGAACTTACTGAGCATTTGATGGTCTGCCCCACAGTTGGCCCCCGGCCTGGTTTTAGCTGTTGATATGAGCTTCTCCATCATCTCATCCCACAAAGTTAGCAGTCAATTTGATTTATGTGTATAGCATCTAGTGAAGTCTATCTGTAAAGTCACTGTTTGTGTTGTCTAAAAAAAGTTATTTGCTATGAACAAATCATTGATCTTGCAAAATTCTATCACATGATCTCAGCTTCATTTCTATCACCAAGACCATATTTTACAAGACCATTAGTTCCCTCTTCTAATTCCTTCCTTGTTCAACTTTTGCATTCCAATTTCCAAGAAATATCAGCACATCTTGACTGCATGTTTTATCAATTTCAGACTGAAGATGTTGGTAGAATTCCTTCATTTCATTAATTGGTTTAATGGTTGGCACATAAATTTGAATAATAGTTGGATTGACTGGATTTCTTTGTACATGGAGAGATATTATCCTATCACAAACAGAAACCTCAAGATAGTTCTTGAAATGTCTTTTTTGATGATGACTACAATGCCATTCCTTTTGACTCTATCATTCCCGACATGTGAACCATACGATTTGCTGATTCAAAATGGGAAATATTAGTGTATTTCAATTAACTTATGCCTAGAACATTAATCTTAGGCATTACATTTAATTTTTGACAACTTCCAATTTTCCTAGATTCATACTTCATACACTCCAAATTCCAATTATTAATTGATGTTTACAGCTGTTTCTTTTCCTTTTAAGTCATCCCCCAGCAGCTAATGATGGTCACAAAGGCTTTACTTCTGAAGGCTTGACTCCATCTGCATTGTTATGGTGACTCTGTTTTGAGAAGGCAGCTCTTCTGTTCTATAGGTATGGCATAATGTGTTTTACCAAGTCCTTATTGATACTTATCTGGGTCATTTTTCTTTAGATTAAGCATGATTGTCAACACTTTATGCATTGTGAGGATGATTTTCATAGAAAAAAATTGTAATGTAAGTCAGTGGTAGGAACTTTTTTTTTTCTGCCAAAGCCCATTTGAATATTTATAACATCATTCATGGGCCATACTGGTCAAACATTTAATCAGCTCACCCCTAATGTGTTGCCTGGTATTGCTTCTCTTTGGTGAGGCAGGCGATGTTAGCTGGTCTTGATGATTTCTCAGGCTTGATATGGCTCATGGGTCTGATGTTCCCACTTTGATGTAAGCTAATATATGAAAGAGTACCTCAGCCTAAGTATCATCCAGAATTACTGTGCAATTTACATCCTCCAGATTTTGTGACCAATTCACCAGTAGTAGACTTGATCTTTGTTTCGTTTGAATAATCTAGTTATTTTTAAAATATATCTGCTTTTAATTTTATTTCTTGATTAATTTTTGAAATGATTTTAGTTTAAAATATTGTGTAGATCTTCCATTTGTACTATTTTCCTTTTTTTAAAATTGTTTTGTTAGGGGCTCATACAACTCTTATCACAATCCATACATACATCCATTGTGTAAAGTACATTTGTACATTCATTGCCCTCATCATTCTCAAAACATTTGCTCTCCACCTAAGCCCCTGGTGTCAGCTCCTCATATTTTCCCCTCCCTCCCCACTCCCCACTCCCTCATGTTCCCTTGATAATTTATAAATTATTATTTTTTCATATCTTGCCCTGTCCGACATCTCCCTTCACCCACTTTTCTGTTGTCCGTCCCCCGGGGAGGAGGTCATATGTAGATCCTTGTAATCGGTTCCCCCTTCCCAACCCACCCTCCCTCCACCCTCTCATTATCTTCACTCACACCACTAGTGCTGAAGGGATCATCCACCCGGGATTCCCTGTGTTTCCAGTTCCTATCTGTACCAGTGTACATCCTCTGGTCTAGCCAGATTTGTAAGGTAGAATTCGTGTCATGATAGTGGGGGAAGCATTTAGGAACTAGAGGAAAGTTGTATGTTTCACATTGCTACATCGCACCTTGACTGGCTTGTCTCCTCCCCGAGACCCTTCTGTAAGGGGATGTCCATTGGCCTACTAATGGGCTTTGGGTCTCCACCCCGCACTCCCCACCTCATTCACTATGATATGATTCTTTGTTCTGATGATGCCTGATAACTGATCCCTTTGACACCTAGTGATCGCACAGGCTGGTGTGCTTCTTCCACGTGGGCTTTGTTACTTCTGATCTAGATGGCCGCTTGTTTACCTTCAAGCCTTTACCATCTTCCTATTTTTTATTGAAGCCTTTGTCCCTTTCTTATTTGCTTGTCAATTTGAATGCAATTTAAAGTTGAAGATCCATTTGACATGTATGTTTTAACTACATTTTTCATCTTAGGTCTTTTTTGGTTTATGAGTTTTTATCTAAAAAGATTTTGTTTCTTCTGTTACTGTCTTGCTTTGTTTGGACTTTATGTGATCAAGCTTACAATCTTTCTTTTATTATTTCTGACCTGGGTATCAGTTGTAGAAAGGTATACTCCTCCAACATTATTAGAAAACTGTTCTCATAAACTAATCTAGTTATTTCATTTTACTTTACATTGAAATTATTCAATTCAGCTAGAATTCAATTTGGGTAAAATATGTGAACTATTTATTTTATTTTAAAAATTAGCCTTTCCCCCCATGTTATCTACTGAAAATATTATTTCCTCTTTGATTTGAAATACCATCTTTCTTAGATATTAATGGAATATTTCTTATATCTTACTAAACACAGATTTTTTAAATTTTAATAAACCATTTTATTGAGGGTTCTGACAACTCTTATAACAATCCATACATCCATTGTGTCAAGCACATTTGCACATATGTTGCCATCATCCTTGTCAAAATATTTTCTTTCTACTTGAGCCCTTGATATCAGCTCCTCATTTTTCATCTCCCTCCCCCACCCTCCCACTGTCCCACCCTCATGGACCTTTGATAAATACTTGTATTATCTTACACGACCCGCTATCTCCTTTCACCCCCATTTCTGTTGTTCATCACCAGCAAAGAGGGTGGGTGTTGATCATTGCAATTGGTTCCCCCATTGATCATTGCAATTGGTTCCCCCCAAAATGATACGTTGATCATTGCAATTGGTTCCCCCATTCTCCCCCCACCTTCTCTCTACCTTCAGGGTATCACTACTCCTATTATTTGTTTCTGGGTAGTTTATCTGTCCTGGATTCCGGTGTTAAGAGCTGTTATCTATACAAGTGTACATGCTCCAGTCTAGCTGGATTTGTAAGGCAGACTTGGGATCATAATAGTGGCAGGGGGTGGGGGTGGGGAGTATTAAAGAACTAGAGGAATGTTGTATGTTTTGTCGGTGCTATGCTGCACCCTGGCTGGCTCATCCCTTCTTTGTGACCCTTCTGTGAGGGGATGTCCAATTGTCTACAGATGGGTTTTGGGTCTCCACTCTGCCCCACCTCGTTCACATCAATATGATTGTTTGTTTTGGGTCTTCTGGTGCCTGATACCTGATCCTTTCGACACCTCATGATCACACAGGCTGGTGTGCTTCTTCCATGTGGGCTTTGTTGCTTCCCTGCTAGATGCCCACTTATTTCTCTTCAAGTCTTTAAGACCTCGGAGGCCATATCTTGGAATAGCTGGGCACCATCCGTGTTCTTCACCACATTTTCTAATACATCCATTTTTGTCTTCAGTGATGGTGTCGGGAAGGTGAGTATCACGAAGTGCCAGGTTATTAGAACGAAGTGTTCTTGCATTGAGGGAGGATTTGCATAGAGGCCCAATGTCCGTATGCTTCCTTAATACTTAACATATAAATATATGTACATAGACCTATGTCCTTATCATTATACATATTTACATATGTACATGCCTATATGTATACCTGTATAAATGTCCTTTGCCTCCTACTTCTTTTCTCTCTTTCCTTTTACTTTTCTCTTGTACCGCTATCATGTCTGACCTTCATTTGGCTTTTAGTAATTCCTCTCAGCTACATTGCACTTGATTAAACCCCACCAGACATTCTATACCTTCTTCTCCATTGAATTTAGATCACTTGTTGTTCCCTTATCACTTGGTTTGTTGGATCACCCCTTCCTTTCTCCCACCCCCCTTATCCCATGCCCCCCTAGAACCAACATTCCCATTGTCTTCTCCTTGGGATTGTTTATCCTGCCTATCTTATATGAATAGACATGGGGCGGGGGCGGAGGTGGAGGGGTGGGGGGGAAGCCTATAAATAGTTCCTGGTCTGTCAGTTGACCTTTATGAATGTTTTCTCATCAAGTCTGATGAGGTGCCAAGCCCTGCCCCCAAAGTCTATTTTCGGGATTTCTCAGGGACTTCATTGCCTTGCTCCCCTTGCTGCTCTGTTGCGCTTTCTTCGTGTTTTGCCCTGGTTGTGTGTTTGTGTTGGGGGTGGTAGTGTCAGATGGGGCACAATTGCTGCACTGTCTCCAGTGTTGTCCCCCTGTAGCTCTATGGGTCAGTGAGGGGATGTCATGCCTCATGGTGGGGCCGGCCCTGTGGTCCTCTGTGTACATTGGCTGCTCCAAGCAGGAATATCATTTTTAGGCTTGGTGGGCCAAGATGTGGTCCAAACTCTTTCTCTCTCTCCTTCCCTCTTAGTCTGTTCCCATGTGTTCTGAAAAGACCTGCCCCTCTCCCTGAGCCGCAGCTGCAGAGCTGTCCTCTGTAGTGCATTCTTCTGGGGAGAGTGTCCACATAACTGGAATTGGGTCTGGCCCTGCAGACCTCTCTGTTAGTTTGCTGCTTCGTGCTAGTATATTGCCTCCAAGTCTTGGTGAAGCAGGTTGAATTCTGGTCCTTCTCTCCCTTGCCTGTGGAGACATAAAGAATACCCTCCCTGTGGATGGGTTAGTGCTCTATTTCCTGCCTCCTTTTTAGTTGGTTGCCATATGTATCCCTGGCCAGAGTGCCTGGACCTCGTCCCAGGAATTTATGCATTTATTTGCTTTTCCTTTATGTCCCCTGTGTTTTTTAAGCTTACCCCAGTGGACTCATGCTGTACTTGTCCTTTTGTACTTGGCTTACTTCACTTAGCATAATTTCCTCCAACTCTTCCCAGGTGAGGATGCGCAACCATCACTGCTTTTTATGGCTACGTAGTACTCCATTGTGTGTATGTTCCAGAATTTTTTAATCCATTCATCCATTGATGGAAATTTAGGTTGTTCCCAACTCTTTGTGATTGTGAACTGCACCTCAATGAAGACTGGAGCAGATATTTGGCCACAGTCTGTTTTTAGCCTCTTCTGCATATAGGCCCAGTAGGGGATTGTTGAGTCAAATGGTAGCTTGATTTCCATTGCCAAATTGATTTCCATAATGGTTGTATATACCTACAGGTCTACCAGTAGGGGACCACTTCCCCTCCACCACTTGTTGCTTTCTGATGTTTTGAATTGGGCTATCTTTGAGGGTGTTAGGTGGTATCTCACAGTTGTTTAAATTTGCATTTCTCTTATGGATAGTGTTTGGCAACATTTTCTCATATGCTTATTGACCATTCAGATTTCTGCCCTTGCGAAACTTCTGTTCAGGTCCTTTGCCCACCTCTTCAATGGGCTGTTAGTTATTTCTTATTGTAGGCTAGCAGAGTGTTGTAGATTTTAGTAGCAAGGCCTTTTTCTGATGTGTAATTGCTAAAGATGTTTTCCCAATCTTTGGGCTCTCTTATTACTCTCTTGGCAAATTCTTTCAATGTAGACAGGTGTTTTATCTTCAGTATATCCCACGTGTCAATTTGCGCTTCTTCTGTGTTTGTGTCCTTCCCTATTTCTGATAGCCTATGTATTCCCTGAGCCAAAGTTCTCAGGTTTGTCCCAATTCCCTCATTAATGGACCTAATAGTTTGGGGTTTTATCTCCAGATCTGTGATCCACCTTCAGTTTATTCTTGTGCATGGAGTGAGGTAAGGGTCTTGCTTCATTTTTCTGCAAATAGATATCTATTTTTTCTAGTACCACATGTTGAAGAGGGCATCAGCTTCCTATTTGATTTTTTTTGGCCCTGATCAAAAATCACTTGTCTGTATGCTGATGATTTCATTTCTGGGTTTTAAGTTCTTTTCCATTGGTCTGAGTAGGTGTCATTATACCAGTATCATGCTGTTTTGACCACTGTGGCTATATAATAGTGCTATAATCAGGTAAAACAAGCCCTCCAACTTAGTCCTTCTTGAGGGGTTCTCTGCTAATTCTGGGCTTCTTCCCTCTCCATATAAAGTTGGTACTCAGTTTTTCCCAATTGTTCCAATATGTTGGCATTTGTATCAGGGTAGAGTTAAACTTATATAGTGCCTTGGGCAGGACTGACATCTTTACTATATTGAGTTTTCTGCACCGTGAGCATGGGATAGTCTTCCTTTTGTGGAGGTCACTCTTGGTTTCTTATAATAGTGTTCTGTAGTTTTCTTCATACAGATCTTTTGGTTTGTTTCAGTTAAGTATATCCCTATATATTTCCACTTGTGCTTGGCTATTATGAAGGGTGTCACCTTTTCTGATCTCCTCTTACGTGGTCTCGTCCGATGTATATAGCAGTCTGATAGACTTCTATTTGTTGATCTTGTATTCTGCTACTCTTCCATCTTCCTCTATGACTTCCAGCATTCTTCTTGTGGAGCTTTGGGGTTTTCAATATATAAAATCATATCACCTACGAATAACAATAGTCTCACCTCTTGTTTCTCCAGATGAATTCCTTTGGTGACTTTCCTTTGCTTTATGTTGTTAGCTAGCTCCTCCAGTACAACGTTAAATAAATGTGGGGACAAAGGGAATCCTTATCTAGTCCCCTTTTTCATTAGGATTATTTTCATCTTTTCTCCTTTGACTACCACATTGACTGTCGGTTTTTCATATATAGCTTGTACTATATAAGGGATTTTCCTTCCATTACTATCTTATTGAGTGTCTTAAACAGGAATGGGTGCTGTATGTTCTAATGCTTTTTCAGGGTCTAAAGATATTATCATGTGGTTCTTATAATTTTTCACGTCAATGTGTCAAAGGATGCTAATGGACTTTTTTATGTTGCATCAACCCTGCATCCCTGGAATGAATTCCACTTGGTCATGGTGCATTATTCGTTGTAAACACTTTTGTATTCTATTGCTCAGTATTTTCTTAAGGATTTTTGCATTGATGTTCATTAGAAATGTTGGTCTGTAGTTCTCGATTCTTGTGGGATCCTTGCCTGCCTTAGGCATCAGAGTTATACTAGCTTCATAGAAAAAGTGCAGGAGTTTGCGTCTTTTTCTATGCTCTGGAAAAGTTTGTGTAGGATTGGTGTCAGTTCTTCCTTGAATGCTTTGTAGACTTCTCCTGTGAAGCCATCTGGCCTGGGGAATTTTTTTGTTGGTAATCACTTGATAACCCTGTCTATTTCTTCTGTTGTTATGGGTATGTTGAGATTCTTGATGTCCATCTGGGATAGCCTAGGGAGGGATTGTTTTTTCGAGTATTTGTCCATGTCTTCCAAGTTGTTGAATTCATTGGATTACAGGTCTTTATAGTACTGTGTAATTAGCCTTTTAATTTCATTAGGGTCCATTGTAATGTCCCCTGTTTCATCCCTCATCCTTGCTATTGAAATTTGTTCCTTCCCTTCTTTGGTTAGGTTTGACAACAATTTGTTAATTCTGTTAACCTTTTAAAAGAACTAACTTTTAGCTGCATCTATTTTTTCCATTGTTTTCTAGTTTTCCTCTCACGGTTCTCAGCCCTGATTTTTTTTTTTCCTTTTGCTATTAGTAGGGTTGTCCTGTTGATTCTGCTCCAATTGCTAGAGGTTTTGTGCCAGCATATCAATCATAATTCTCTCTTCCTTTTTTATGTGTGCATTTATTGCTATCAAACTTCTGATAACTGCTTTTGCTGTGCCCCAAAGGTTTTGGTACATTGTATTCTCATTCTCATTAGTTTCTAGAGACTTCCTAATTTTATCTCTGATCTAGGCCAGTACTCACTCCTTTTGCAACAGAGAATGATTCACCCTCCAATTGTTTGTTCTTGTTTTCTTAATCATCTTTTGTTGATTTCCAGCCTTATGGCATAATCGTCTGAGAGGGAAGTCTGAGTGATCTCTATGTGCTTGAATTTGTTTGAGAAGAATGTGATTTTTTTTTTTTTTTTTTTTTGCATTTGGATGGAAAGCTCTGAAAATATCTATTAGGTTTAGTAGCCTAATTGTAGAGTTTAGTTCTGTAGCCTCCTTGTTAAGCTTCTTTCCCTGAGATCTTTCTGGGAGAACAGTGTATTAATGTCACCTACTATGATTGTTGAGCTTGTGATTTCTTTTATCATCCTTTGGAGCATTTGATTGATGACTTTCACAGGTGTCTCATTGGGTGCATATAGATATATAGTAGAACCCTGGTACTCGACTGCATCAGTACTCAACATGAACAGATTTCAATGCGAAATGTTGAGAAAATTTGGCATCAGAGCTTGAATAAAGCATTGGAATCTGACCCGATGCACATGATTTTTGTAAACAAAAGCAGTTCGTGTTTAGGTCACTCAGCATTAGTTGGCATGGTAAGTACATGCTGTTTAAACCTTTTGCAGTTGTGTTCCAAGCGTTTTGCTAAATTTTTCTTCGTTTTTGTGGTTTTTTGTACTGTTAGATAAAAAACATGGGTCCTAAGAAGGAGTTTTGTGAAAAGAATCATCATGATCAGGAACTGGTTAACCATGTTATCAATATTGTTGATGATAATTTAGTAAACCCTTTTAGTAAACAGTTAAGGAAACACCAACAGCAGACCACATTATTTTTTAAAGAAAAAGCCAGCAAGGTCCTAGTGAAAAAAGGCAAAGAAGGGGGAAAAAAACTCCTGAAAAGTAGCTACCAGTTGATTTTATGGAAGGGGATTCCCCTTCCAAATAATGACTCTCCATACCTCTTCTCCACATCCATGTCCACAGATCTAGATTCTTATCAATCTCACGGTAGGGGCCATACGGTTAAACACTATTTTAATGTGTGTTTCTTACTTTAATTATATTGTTGAACTCTTAACTTACTTACTTTGAAATTTCTGTGCACTGTTTTATATCAAAAGGTAAAGTTGGGGTAAAAACTTGGTGGTTGAGAATGGATTGTTCCATTTTCAGTTATTTCTTATGGGAAAAATGGATTTGTACTTCAACTGCATCAGATCTCCACGTTCCTTCTAGAATGGATTAGTGTGGAGGTTCTACTGTATTATGCTCTCTGGTTCTTGGTCTACTGTCCCTTTGGCATTATAGAGTGCCCCTCCTTATCTCTTGTTATGACTTGCACCTTGAGATCAGTTTTGTCAGAGATTAGGATTACAACCCCTGCTTTTTTTGAAATGCTGTTTGCTTGGTATGTTTTTCTCTAGCCTTTGATTCTCAACCTGTTTTTGTGTGTTATCTTTAGATGTGTCTTCTGTAGGCAGCAGATCAATAGTTTGTGTTTTCTAAGCCAGTCTGTTAGCCTCTGCCTTTTAATGCCTGAGTTCAGTCCATTGATATTCAGAGTTATTACATCCATCTGTGTGGACTCTGTGATGTCATCTTGTACCTTTTAGGTAGTGTTTTCCTATTTCCCTTATTATCAGGGTGTTTTGTATGTGTGCATGTGGTTCATTTTTGCCTTATTTTCAACGTTGAGCCAATGCTATCTTCGGGACTACTTTCAATTTCCTGACCTCTGGGTGGAGTTACTGTATGTGGTGGTCTCTTATTTGTGCTCACTGAATATTATTCTTCTGCGCATACTGGATTGGCAAGGATTTTTTTGTTGAGCTGGGTTTCTTTTAAAGTTTTCTTTGAGTTCTTCCTTGTCTGGAAAGACTCTTACTTCTCCATCTATCTTTATAGATAATTTGGCTGGATAGGGTATTTGGAGGGTTGGGGGTATTTTCTTTCAACTTTCGGGATGTTACTCCACTCTCTTCTCTTCTTGATAGTGTCCACTGTTAGGTCTGAGCATATTCATATTTGGGTGACTGCTTTTATTCCCCTAGCTGCTCTTATGATTTTCACCTTTCCCTCAAAGTTAGTAGTTTAACGATGATATGCCTTGGTGAATTCTTCTTGGGATTCAGTCTAGCGGTGTCCTTTCAGCTTCCTGAATTGTTGTCTGATTTTCATTCATTAAGCTGGGGAAGTTTTCCTCTAAGAATTCCTCACTATTTTTGCTGTTGAATTCTTCTTTGTGTCTTGTTCCGGTAGTCCAATTATTTTAATCTTCTTCCTCTTCAGAGCATCAGACATTCTTCTCAGGTTTTCTTCAGCTTTTTCTGATTATCGTGTTTGACTGTGTTTCCTGCTTGTAGAAGTCTGCCTGGTTATCCTCCTAGGCACTGTTACGATTCTCTGCTTCTTCTAGTCTGTTGGTGAAGTGTGTAAATTTGCTACTTGCTTTTGCTATCTCATCCCTTAACTATTATATTTCCCTTTGGTGCATGACCTTTATCTCCTCTATCATTTCATCTTTTTTGCTGTATTGCTTCCCTCATGTCCTGTATGAATCCAAGCTGCATTCTGAAGATTTCATTTGGTAGCAGATCAACATTTGCCTTTTATGAACGTCATTATGTTCAGGACACCCTCTAACATTGGATTTTGTTTTTCCTGTTTTCTTGTTGAGGTTGTTGAGGCAGCTTGCTGTCTACATATCATTTTGGATGAACTCAGTACCATTTTCCATGGAGTCAAAGAGCCTTGTGCTCTCTCTTTGGAAGGTTGGTAGGAATGCATCTGTAGGTTACCTGTAGACAACTGCCCTTGGAGGGGTGATGCTACAGCTTTGTCCCACTGGGGTTTCCTTCTCACTGTAGCCTATGGAGATTCTGTTGTTTGAAGGATGGGTTGGATGGCACTCTCAGTCTCAGGCTCCACAGTCAGCCTGCGTAACATTCTAGCACCACTCCAGCTTTGGTAGGAGTCTGTTCATGGCTGTTAAAGCTGTCCATAGCTGCGCAGGCCATGGTTTAAAAGTAAATGCTGCCATAGGCACAGGAGCACAAAACTCGGTTGGGTGTCTTTTCATGGCTAAAGGCACCGCAGGCGGGCAGGGAAAAGGACCCAGCCATGGCTGTCAGCTTAGTGCATAGCTCTGCAGCTCTAAGCACAGGACTAAACATAGATTTTAAGAGCTTTATTCCTGACTCAATTTTCAATTCATCTTCTTAAAATAATCTACTCAAATATTGGATTTATTTCCAAAGAACATTGGGTCATTAAAGAATTCTGACATTGAATCATGAGTATTTCTTTTGATTAAAACAACTCCAGCACCATAATATCTTAGTGTTCATGATACAAATATGAGGCATCTTCAGTCAAGTTCAAGTATAGATATCCTATTACACTATTTTTGTTCAAATATAGTCAATTTTTTTAAAGGCTTTTTGGGGGGGGCTTATTTTACAACTATTTCTTCTCTTTGACCTTTTTTTTTTCATCTTCCTTTCTTCATTTTTTTCTACTCATCTGCCCTAGCCACACATCACTCATCTCTTGCACATATATCTGCATTATCATCAATCTCCTCATTTTCTTACATAATGCATCTCTACCACTCCTTTCTCAAAATCCAAGCATGCAAAAGGCACTTAGTAAAGATGTAGAACTTACTATATATCCATCAGGAACATAAAGAACCGTAGAAAATGCTTAGCTTTATCCAAAGTGCTCATATGAAAACATCTAGAGCTTGTAGAGGAATGTAGCAAAGTTTCCGGATACAAGGTCAATGTATTAGTCTAGGTACTTTGGAGAAACAAATCCACAGCGACTCATGTGTAAGAGAGAGTTTTATGTAAAGAAAATGTGCATCACGAAAACATCCCAACCCAATGCTGCCCAAGCCCACAAG
>NW_022111300.1:42741887-42824946 GCF_000313985.2 Echinops telfairi
CTGAAGCAGGGAACTGCTAAGGCAGCTGCACCCGGTGCAACCATCACAAAACAAGAGACCCAAGAACAAGAAAGGCGAGACTCACCACCCATTTATCCCTCCGCATTTCAATTAGCCCCACATGTGATTATCGGCCAGGCTGGCACAATTAACTAACTCAGTCAACAAACAAAAATCAGTTGGGTTTCTATACATCAGTATTGAGAAATCTGAAAAGTAAATTAAGGAATCAATTCCATTTGCAATAGAATATAAGCAAATGAAATACCTAGGGATAAATCTAACCAGGGACAAAAGGACCACAATGAAAATTATAAAACACTGTTGAAGGAGATTAAAGATGACTCAATCAAATGGAAAGATGTCCCATGTTCATGGATTGGAAGACTTATTATTGTTGAACTGCCAGTATTGTCCAAAGTGCACTATCTATTCAACATAATCCCAATCAAAACTCCAACCTAAAAAAAAAAAGCCCAAAACAAAACTCCAACATCCTCTTTTCAGGAACAAAAAAAGTCAGGCCTCAATTTATATGAGAAGAGAGTCCCTCAACAACAAAAATAATTCTGAAAATAAAAAGAACAAAGTAGGGCACTCATACTTACTGATTATAAAACAATATATAGCTACAGTAAACAGAACAGCCTGAAACTGGTATAAAAACAGATACTCTGTTAGTCTGGGTTGACTAGAGAAACAAATCCAGAGACACTCATATGTGTATAAGAAAGAGCTTTATATAAAAGAGCAATTGTATATTGAAAAAACATCCCAGCCTAGTTCAGATCAAGTCCATAAGTCTGATATTAGCCCGTATGCCCAATACCAGTCTATAAATTCCTCTTCAGACTCATGCAACACATGCAATAATGCTAAATGCAGAAGATCACAGGCCAGTGGTGGAAACTCTTGTAGATCCAGTGGCAGTAGAAGAATCTCAGTGCTGGCATGGGTTTCCATGTGGCTCCTCCAACTCCAGGGCTCTGGCTCCATCAGCATAGCTCCATGTGGTTTGTCAGCAGAAAGATGAAGCAGAGAGAGAGAGTTGGTGATGCCTCCAAATGAGGTCATCAAGCTGGGACCTGATTGACGGCCTAAACTCCACCCCTTCACTCTTAATATCCTCAGGTTGACACCAGATTATGTAACTACCACGGATTTAACAAAAATGGAATCATATTGAGTCAAGAAATAAATTACACATCTATAAACAAATGAGTTTTGGCATAGGTGTTAAGTTAATTATATAGGAAACAAATATTCTCTTCAATAAGTAGAGCTTGGAAAATTGAATTTCTACAAACAAAAAATTTAAACAGGATCCTTCCTCAGATAAAACACACACAAAAATTGAAAATGGATTAAGAATCTACGTGTGCAAACTAAAACTATAAAATTCTTAGAAGAAGATACAGAGACAATACTGTAAGACCTAGTTAATAATAATGGATTATGTAGTAGCAAAAATACAAAAAGGAAATGATAATATAAATAAATGAAGTTTCATAAAAATAAAACAGAGAATATTTTGGAAGCCATCAAATTTTATATATATATATATACAAATTATATATATACATATATATATACACACACACACACAATTTATAATTAGTTCCAATAATTTTCTTGCTGAGTTTTTGGGATTTCCTATATATAGAACCTATCATCTGCAAATAGAAAGAGTTTTACTACTTCTTTGCCAATTTGTATTCTTTTAATTTCATTTTCTTGCATAATAGCTCTGGCTAAGACTTCCCACACAATATTGAATAGGAATGGGAGTAAAGAGTATCCCTGTTGGGTTTCCTTTGCAGAGAGAATGCGTCCCATTTATCTCTAGTGAAAGAAATAATGACCATTGGTTTTGTATGTGTCCTTCATCACGTCAAGGAATTATCCTCCTCTTCCTATTTTCTTGAGTGTCTTTAATGAAAAAATGGATGCTGGATTTTGTCAAATGTCTTTTCTATATCAATCAATATCATCTTGTGTTTCTTTTCATTTGCTTTATTTATATGGTAGATTTCATGGAATTTTTCCCCCTAATTGTTGAACCACTCTTGCATACCCGTATAAATCACTCACACACACACACACACACACACACACACACACACACACGAATTCTATTATTTCATAGAGAATTTTGGCATCTACAGTCATCAGGGAACAATAGTTTACAACTTTGTTTTAGTGATAATATCTTTGCCTGATTTTGGAGTCAGGTTAAGCTCATTTCATAATATGAATTCAGAATTTTTAAATTCTCTTCTACACTTCAAAGTAGTTTGAGTAGAATTGGTGTTAGCTCTTCTCTAAGTATTTGGGAGAATTCGCCAGTGGAATTGCCTAGGCCCAGACATTTTTGTTATTGGGAATTTTTTAATGGCCTCATCAATTTCTTAATTTGCTATGGATCTGTGCAGATTTTCTACTTCAGTCCATGTTAGTTTAGGTAAGTTATGTGTTTCTAGAAATTCCTCCATTTCTTCTTCTAGGTTTTCAAATTTATTGAGTACAATTCTTCATACTATTCTAGTAGTGAACTTTTTATTACCCTTCATTCTTTTGTAATGTTGCCATTTAATTTCTTATTCGTGGAGCCCCAGACACTATTGCTCTTAGCCACCCATTAGGTCTGGAATTGAACTCATACCTGTGGCTCAATCTCAGCCAAATCATAGACAGGCTTATAAGCGGAATGATAATACTAGTGAGGTATGCTTCCCTTAGGATAATTACCCATTTGAGATCAAAAGGGCATTATTTACCCAAGAACAAAGTTCAGAAATGTTAAGAAGCAATAGCAATTGAAACAGGAAACACAGTGAAGTAGAATAAGTGATGTTACTATAAAGGAATTGCAATGAATGAAATAAAACAAAATGTTTATGTTATTTAATGTATAAAAATGATAGCCTATGTAAACTTTCACCTAATTCAAAATAAGAAGATGAAAAAACTTTGACGACTTAACAACAAAAACAACAAATAATCCATTCATAAAATGCGCAAAGGATTTGACTGGAAATGTCACCAAAAGAGACATTCAACTGGCTCCAAACACATAAACAATGCTTAGCTCCATTAGCCACCAAGAGATTCAATTCAAAACAATGAGATACCATTACACTTCTAGGATGTCTAAGATTTAAACAGAACAAAACAAATGTTGGCAAAGATGTGGAGAAATTGGAACGCTTATTCATTGTTGCAAAATTGTACAGTGACTATGGGAGACAGTATGGTGGTTTCTTAAAAAACTAAAAATAGAACAGTCCTATAACCAAGCAATTTCACACCTACATATGTGCTCCAAAGACCTCAGAGGCTTATATGTCAGTGCTCACTGCATCACTACTCAAAATAGTCAAAAGTTAGAAACCACCTAAATGCCTATCAACAGATAAACAGATAAATAAAATATGCTACATACATTCGATGAAATATTGTTCAACCAGAAGAGGGAGGAAGTCTTAATTCATGTGCTTAAAATGGATGGAGCTTGAAGACCTTATGCTGAACAAAATAAACCAATCACAAAAGGTATTGATCCATGTACATATATGCAGCATATACACATATATATATACAGTATATACAGCAATATACTGAGGTAGGCGATGGACTTTGGGCCTATGCTCATACCCTCCCTCAATACAAGAACACTTTGTTCTAACCAATTGGCAGCCTGAGATGTTCAACCTCCAGACACAAGCAAATGTGGTGAAGAAGGCGGATGGTTCCCAGCTACTAAAAGATATAGCGTCTGGGGTCTTAAAGGCTTGAAGGTACACGAGCCGCCATTCAGCAGTGAAGCAACAAGTTCACGTGAAAGAAGCACACCGCCGGTGTGATCATGAGGCGTCATAGGGACCGGGTAATAGGCATCAGCAGACACATAACAAACAAAAACATATTTTTTAGAATGAGGGGGGATGGAGCAGAAATCCCAAGCCCATCTGTAAACAATCTCCCCAAAGAGGGGCCACAGGAAAGGGATGAATCACCAGGGTGCAGTAAATAATCGATGCAGCACATTATATTCCTCTGGTTCCTTGAGGCTTCCTCACCCCCCACTACCACGACCTCAGGGCTGCTTCTCAATTCAGACTAGACCAGAACATGCACACAGGTATAGAAAGGGATGGGACCTCACCGATACACAGAGTCCAGGAACAGGAGTGGGAATAGTGATACCAGAAGGGTAGGGGGAAGAGGGGGAGAGGAAGGGAGAAAGGGAGAAATGATTGCAATAATCAACACATAACCACACACCCCTCTACAGGGGGAAGACCAACTGAAAACATGGGGAAAGGGAGACAGCAGTCGGTGTGAGAGATGAATATAATAACAATGTACAATCTATTGAGGGTAATGAGGGTGGGGGAGGGAACGTGGGGGGAGGGGGAAGAGCAGATACTGAGGGTTCAATAAAAAAGTAAATGTCTAGAAAAGAATGAAGACAACATGTGTACAAACATGCCTGATTCAACTGATGTATGTTGTAATATAAGAGTTGTACGAGCCCCCAATACAATAATTTGTTTAAATGACAGATATAATGACCTCATTTATATAAAAAGTCCAAAAAAGGCAAATGAACCAAGACTAAAATTAGTGATTACCAGGGGTGAGGGGAAGGAGAGAAGTGGGGGCTGATGGTGAAGAGAAAAGCTTACTGATCGAGGATAGGTTTACAGAGCTGATTGATGTCATGCTATCAGCATATTGAACACCCTGACTAACAATAACAAGGACTAATGAACGATGTTGAGGATCTGTTCTTATGTTTGTGAGACATTTGTATTTCCTTTTTAGTGAACTATCTATTCAAGTTCCTTGCCCATATTTAATTTTGGTTTGGGGACAAGGAACTAAGCTTAGCATTTGATCTATGTTTCCTGAATCATAAACTGTTAAACTGTTGAATGGAAAACAAAGTTGCTCTGTAATCTGCAACTCAACTTATAATAAAAAAGGTTTTTTTAGGAAAATAAGTTGAACACCCATGGAAAGGTGAGTTGGCAATAGTTGTGTGATAGATATATTTGTAAAAGCAATTAAAAGAGGCTTTTCAATACAAACACCTCAGGGGATTTTGGTTCCTTTGTTTAGAGGTTTAAAGTCATAATTTCACTGGATGTTCCAATTAATTGGCCTAATAATGTGTTTAGTGCTTCTGTTCTACCTTCTCGCTCATTGCATACTTGCTGCCTAGGGTTTTAAAAGCTTGCAGGTGGCCATCCAAGGCTCAACAGTTGGGCTCTCAACTCAAGAGAACTCACTGCCATGGAGTCAGTGCTGACCCATCGCGACCTACTGTGGCTTTCCAAGACGGTAACTGTTGATGACAGTAGAAAGCCCAGTCTTTCTCCCATGGAGTTGGTGGCAGTTTTGAACTGCTGACCATGCACTTCACAGTCCAGCATGTAACCACTCCACCACCAGGGCTTCTTAGTTACTCTCTATACACTTAGAAGTACAGCAGAAAGAGAGTCAGGGGTTGGAGGAGAATACCAAATGTCTGACTGATTGCCTCCATGAGTAACTGGCTTCTTTGCCATGAGATCAGAACAAAATGGTGCCCAGCCATGACTAAACAAAGAATCCATAGAAGAATTCTGATCAAAGGGGAGAAAATGCTGGACAGAATTTTACATTCTCGTGGACTCTATAGACTTCACAGAAAGTGATGAATCCCTGAAAGTGTTGTTTTGAGATAATCTTCAAATTGAAAATGTCTCCTGAATTGATCTTACAACTCAGCTCAACTACTAAATAAAAGGTGACGTTAACCATTCTGCTTTTAAAAAAAGATATAGTGTCAAATTGAAAACAGCAACACAGAAGATGAAACAGGAACCTTAGTGGGCAGTGAGATTATGTTAATGAGAGAGTAGCAGCTCAGAAAAGAAGGGGAGCATGGTTGTACAACTCAAAGAATGGCATTAACGTCACTAAAGTGTACATGTGGAAACTGAACTTTTGAATTGGTCTATGCTTTTCTCTGTACAGTCTCAAAAACAACAAAATGAGGAAAACTAAAAGAAAAATGTAAATCACATGTATGAATCACACAAAACCTTATCCAATATAATGTTGGTTAGGTACAAACATAGGAACAATGATGAGAAGGATGCAGGGCTGAGTAACCTTTCATTTTTTTACGGAGAGGGTCACTGTGACTCAGAGCTGACTTGGAAAACCGAAATAAAATAACTAGCTTTGTTCTTCCCGTTTAAGAATGAGGACGCTGAGTTCCAGCTATGACGAAAGGCTGCTCATTGTGCTAGAAGACAGATCTCCTTGCTCTCAGCCCAGGATGCCAAGTTCCACCCCCACCCTGGTCCTTCCGTTGAGAGGTCTGATGATGGGAATCACCATTCTCGGAACCACATTGAGCAGAAGTCCTCCCTAAACAAGACCATCCTGACATCTCTTTCATTTGGCCCTTGAAGGTCAAGGAGCATGTGGAGGCAACACTTTATTTTAAGGAGTTAAGATTTCCCCGTTTAATTCCCTTCACTCGGTCACCCAAAGGACTGTCTGTTCTCCATGAGACAAAACAGCAGGATAACCCTTAAATTGGAGAGTTAGACATGGACATTGCGGAATTGCAGGAGGTAGTGACCATAGCCCGAGATAATAATAAATAAATAGCAATATTTATGGAGCACATCAAGCGCTGGACACTGTGCTAAGCATAATTGTGTAGCATTATCTCCTGTAACTTCCTCCATAAACTATTAGCTTCAATTCACAATGAGGACGCAACAGAGTAGAGAGATGTAGCAACCTGTCCAAGAACCCAAGAGGAGAGAACTGCAGAGCTAGCCACTCCTGGCAGTAGAACTGCTAACCATCCCTACACTGTCTCCGTAGCTGAGTCAATCTTTGGTGTCAGCCTGCCTGGGTTCCAAGATCAAGTTTGCTACTTCTTAACCACATAAACATTCACCATCCATCCCTCAGTATTTCATTTACCAGCAAGGTCACTGTAGTGATCAGGTTCATCGGACTAAGGGCAGACAAGTTAAAAAGGTAAGGTAGTCCACATCTGACACTTAGCTAATAAAAACCCTATAGACCCAACAGAGTGTTTTCGGACATAGCACTGGATGATAAGTTCCCTACATTGGAAGACACTTAACAACAATGGACTGTAACCTACAAAAAAATCACTGCAGATGGTGCAGGATCAGGCAGGATTTTATTCTGTTTTAAATAGGATCACCAGGGCCCCAGGCCTTCTTAGTGGCAATCAACAACAGCATCTGCAGGATTCTCAATTCTGTGGTGCTGGTTGATGCTGATGTGTGCACTTAGCTAGGAAATGATTCTCAGTGGTTTGGCAAATGCTATGTAGTCTTCCTCCCCTCTCTGAGGTGCTGTGAGCAATGAATCGATTGAAAGGAGATGTTCCTTGGGGGTGGAACCTAAACCTTCTCTTTCTTTCTTTCTTTCTTTCTTTCTTTCTTTCTTTCTTTCTTTCTTTCTTTCATTCTTAAGCTGTTGGTGTTGCATGCTCATGCTTTAGCCTTTGGTTCTTGGGACACAAGAAGCCTTCAGCCTGCTGCCCGACCTTCAGATCCCGGGTTCTCCAGAATTTGCAACCACATGAACCAGCAGAAGACTTCAGCTTGTCCGAAGTCCATCGGCCTGCCACCTGAGACACAGATTTGGGCTAGACAGCCTCCACAGCTGTGTGAGCCACTTCCCTGAAGCCATTTCTCTTGTACTTATGAGACCTATTTACATAGGCAATTCACTGGCTTTGTTCCTCCGAAGAACTCAGACTGAGACACTCGCTAAACTTTAGTTTCCACATCTGTAAAAGAAGGCAATAAGTGTCCCTCCCTTCTCTCTTACTGCCATCAAGTCAAGACTGACTCATAGTGACCTCATCCAACAGGGAATAATGCCCCATGAGTTTTTGAGACTGTAACTGTTTATGGGCATAGAAAGCCTCATCTTTCTACTGGTGGTTTCAAACTGCCGACCTTGTGGATTGCAGACAAACTCATCACCTCTACACCACCAGAGCTCCTTATGTCCTTCCCTTAGAAAATTAAATTAAATATGTAGGCAAAGCCCTTTAGTGGTGTCTGAGGCCTAATATATTGTTGTTGTTGTTGCTGATGTTAGGTGCCATCAAGTTGGTTCTGACTGACCCATACTGACCCTATGTACAACCAAATGAAACGTTGGCCAGTCCTGAGCCATTGACACAATTGCTATGTTTGAGCTCATTTTTGCAGCCACCATGTCAAGCCATTTCTTTGAGCATCTTCCTCTTTTTCACTGTCCCTCTACTTTATCAAGCATGATGTCCTTCTCCAGGGATGGTCTCTCCTGATAACAGGTTCAGTGTATGTGAGATGAAGCCCTGCCGTCCTTGACTAATAAATGGCAAAAAAATGTTGACCATACAGGAAAGTGTGTTTCTGTCTCCTCCTCTGCTCACAATTCTACCCAGCAAGCACTTCACAAAAGCACACCTCCATACTGCTAGCATGTTCCGGAGATGGGAGCGGTGACGTTAGCAATCACCAAACTGAATGGAAATCATTGCCGCCGTTGTTCCTGGAAGCCATACTCCCACACAAACGTGCACTGAGGAAGAATGAAAAGGGTCGCTCTGTCTAATCGCTCACGAAGAAACCCACAGATGTTGTATGTGCTACAAGGGCAGACCTGGAAAGAGCTGCCGTGCCCAGGGCAGGAATCAGTTTTCCAAATTTAAAGGAATCTCAACAGGTCTGTTGTGTTTGTTTTGTTTTTTGCTATTGAGTCAATACTGACTCATAGCAACCCTGTAGGACAGGTCGAACTGCCCCCTGAGAGTTTCCAAGACTCTGTTTATGGAAGTAGAAAGTCCAGTCTTTCTCCCAAGGAGCTGCTGGTGGTTTCAAACTAGGAACCTTTCGGGATTGCAGCCCAACATATAACCACAACGCTACCAGAGCTCCTTCTCTACGGGTGGGTGGGAGAAGAGTGCTAAATTGGATGTCTTCCAGGAGACGTTCAAGGCCTGCTGACATTCAGAAGAACTCCGAAGGAGTCTTTAGACCAATCGCTGCAACGTTCTGATCTGTCTGTGGTTGATTGCCCTGGTTGTTTGAATTTGCATCATTAACGTGCCCCAAGATACAGTGTCATCTTAGAATACGGAGAGAGCATACATGTGCATTCTAACAATACAGTCATGGAAGCAATTTATTTTGAGCATTACTTTGGAGTGGGGCCTTTATGCAACCAGAGATTTAATAAATGCATGAAGATGAGACTGCATTTTTCACTTAGGTTCATCCACCACAGAGAGATTTACCATGGTGGAGAGCGGGAGTGTGGAATCAGACTGGGGTTTTCCTTGCAGAGATTAAAAAGACAGATGGTGAGGTGCTGTGCTCTGGGAAAAGGCTGTATAATCAAGGAATTAGAATTTATTTCTCAATATGGCATTTAGGTTCAGTCTCTAGGCACAAGGTCAACTCATATGCTACTAGACGATTCCATTATTTCCATTTCCTGGGAACCGTCAAGTCAAAATGGCCAATTTTGTTAGTCTGGGGGCAGACACATTTGAGGAAATCAAAGTATTTCAATGGCGTCTCATGCTGCAGCAGATGTGTATGTGTGTAACTACCTAGGCAGCGATCTATAGTCAATAAAGGACACTACCATTCCTTCTGTTGCTTAAGACAAACCCTCGGAGGCCTCCTTGGTTCCTCTCTTCCTCACACAGCCCACACCCAACGTCTCAGCATCTGTGGACATCCACCCAGAATCTACTGCTTCTCCGCTTGCCCAAACCACTGCAGCCCAAGCTCTCCAGGCCCCTTCTTGCTGGTCTTTCAACCACCTTCCAATGAGGCCCTCTGTCTACATGCTCACTCACTCTCAGGGGGTGTGTTTAAGATAGAATGTCACACCTCTGCCTAAATGATTTCACAGCTCACTTACAATGAATAAGGCACCTGGCCTGTAGGGTCCAGCCCCTATGAACTTTGTAATCACCTCCCTACCCTCGCTCCGGGCCCAGCACTCTCCACCATCAACTATTCCCCACTCTAAGCCTTTGCATGTCTGCCTGAGAGCCTCCTATTCCAGAGAGTCACTTCACTTTTTCTTCATTTCACTCATGTCTGCTTCACTCTCCCTTCGTCAAGAGGATGGCTTCTCTAATTAGAGTAAAACACATGTTGTACCCATGTGTGTCAGAGTTGACCTGTGCTCCATCATGCTTGAAATGGCTGGTTTGCTCAGAAGGAGATGGCCAGGTCTTTCTTCCGAGGTGCCCGGAGGATGGGCCTGAACCTTCAACCTTTTGGTTTGCAGCTTAGAGTGTTAACCAGGTGGCGCCACACAAGACAAAACCAAAGCAACCGGTTGAGGTGATTCCAATTCATGGTGGGGGGCCCCAGGTGAAGCAAAATTGGACTGTTCCATAGAGCTTCTTGGCTATAACCTTTGGGGAGGCGAATTGCCAGACTTTACGTCTATGGAGCATGGATCTGGCTGGGTTGGAACCATCAGTGCTATGGGAGCAGCTGATTGTAAGCCCCCTGCACTACCCAGGTTCCTCAGCCCCACCCTGGGACTCCTGAATTGTAGCAGTACACCTTGATCCTGCCTTTGTTTTCTTCCAGCACGGAATCACAACCTGGCATTCCCTTGCACGTGCCTCCACAGTGGACGGTGGACTCGGGGACGTCAGAGGCCTGATCTGTTTCGTAGGTTGCCATATTCCACAGCACACTGACCCAGCACACAATGAGCACTCTCAGCATCTGGCCTGAGCAGTGAGTGAATGAGTGAACAACCACAGGCCAGGGAATCATGCTGGCGACCTTAGAGCAAGTCAGAAGCAAGAGGCAGTCTTCCTATGGGTGGCCAGGCTGCTGTGGTTGCACAGACAAGCACGCAGGAGAAAGGGGAATTAGACTCTGTCTCTACTCCCCATCAAGCCTAACCCCTCTGGGTGAGAGAGGGCACCAAAGACAGCCTTAAGGTAAGGAAAAACCACCTGGGTGGCCTGAGAGGTGAACGAAAGGAGGAAAAACTAAGTGGGCCATGCCTCAGTGGCCCAAGAGCATGGGGTTGCCGTGACCCCTTAGGCACAAGCAGTGAAGCCCCACCTGGCAGTCGCCCCTGCCAATTGCTTACCAGCTGCCTCCTTGAGGTGCTGCCAAACCCCAAATCTGCCAATATGTGTGGTCTGTACCAGTTTATTTCTACTATAAGTAGGGGTCTGGCCATACACCTCTAAGTACCCCACACACACACACACACACATACCTGACACACCAATTCCTGTCGGAAATGACAGGGGATCCCAGAGGGAAATGTGGGTCCAAGAAACACCTAGTCCTGAACATTCCAACAGAAAAGCTGGCTCCACCTGCCAGCACCTGTACCTCAGCTCCAGAAATGCTGCCACACAAACGTGCCACAACAACGGATTTTTACCTCTCCTTGGTGATGCCAGGTTCATCAAAATGGGCCTTCTAGAATAATCCAGCTGTGCTGGAGACCTGGTCTTCAACACAGGCTGCTGGGCTATTTCAGGACTGGTTTGGGACCAGTTAAACACTGCTATGATAGTTATATAGGGTTCCCAGGAGTGGGAATTGACTCAGTGGCAGTGAGTGTGGTGTTGGCTTGGTTAATAATAGTGATGAAATCACTTATTATATAAAGATTTATTAGCTGCATGCCCTGCGCCAAACTTTTTGTGGAGTACTGCGTCTGCTTTTTCTCTCACCATCCATACATGGTCGGTATTCATTTCCCAATTTCACTGGTTAGATTTGAAGAAACGAACCAAGTTCACAGAGGTAAGTTCTTCTGGACTTGGCAAGAGAAGCAGGGTTCCAACCCAAGTCATTCAGAATCTTAAACATCAATCTTTTCCCTTACAGCAATCCACATAGACGTCCACTGTCCTAAAACCTAGTGGCCATTGTCCAAGTGATTGTACATCCATGAAAAAAGAAGAGCAGGCTGGTGTGAAAGTCCACCCAGCCCTCATGCCCGGCAAGAGCTGTAGACCTGCTGGTTGTGACTCAGCTTCAATACATGGTGGCCCAGCCAGTGTTGTCCAACAATGGCTGACCCAAGAGCTCCTGGGTTTAACCATGGAAAGAGAGCAAAAAGGAAGCAGACATTAGAAGAGTAAATAGTGGGTTGTGGGCAGCAGAGGAACGATTCCCTCTGTGGGAAGGACAAAATGAATCATTTACCCTAGAAACAAGCTTTGAGGTGATACGTTGTTGTTATTGGGTGCCATCCAGTCTATTTTCAACTCATAGTGACCTCGTGTGACCCAGTAGAACTGCTCCCTTAGGATTTCCTAAGCTAATGAATGCAAATCACCTGGTCTTTCTTCTACAGAGCCCTTGGGTGGGTTCAAATCTCCAACCAGGACCAACACAACATACTTCTTGAGCGTCCCATGCATAGCTGCATTCTCCTTCAGCACAGACTCATGGATGATGTCATCCAAGTGGGCCACCAGTTCCCCTCTTGTCCTGCTCTGTTCTCACCCTGAGCCAATCGGAACACAAAGCCCAGCCCTGCCACTGGTTTCCACTAGTACCAAATCTTCTAAGGTTCTGAGTTGGCATTTCCGAAAGAATTATGGAAGCTTGGCATGGAATCAGGACCCCAAATGTTGTCATTCATAAAATCAGAGAAGTTATCATGCCCCCTTTCTGGGTGGCCCAAATATTCTAAGGGTTCATTTACTACTGTGAACAGATGTAATATGAGATTCTCTGGAAATGCGGCCTGTCACTTGAAGAGTCTCCTCTCCCTGATATGAAGCACATGAATCAGGACTAGACCACAAAGAGCATCCTCATTTGGAAGAGGGTAGGTAGCATTTGGCTGTTTCAATGATCAATTCCCCAACTACCCTTGTGTGCCAGGCTCTAGGGGTGGGGAATGAAATGGTCCCTGGCCACAGGGGATCACAGTGTGGTTGAAGAGAGGCCACAAGTGTGCCCAGAATGTGAAAGAGCTCTATGGGGACTTTTTCTTGGCTGTGGTCTTTAAAAAAGCAGTCACTGGGCCTTTATTCCACCGTACCCCTGGGTGGATTTGAACCACGAACCTAATGATGAGTAGATAAGGGCAAGCCCTCAGCACCACCCAGAGATCTTGCTTTTGCCTCTCTAGGCTAATTCCATTCTTGTCCTCCACCGTAAGGTGGCTTCTTAGAGACTTGTTGTGGGCTGGGTGGGGGGAGAGATTGGCCATAGAATGCTCCTGTAAGTCATTATACTCTAAAGATATTTAGTATCAGACTGACTGCTCAACAAAAGATCTGGTTACCACCACATCTAATCCTCCACAATTGAACTGCCATCCCACCGTGGCGTTCTCCCACTTCCTCTCATTTCCGCCCTCCAGCCAGTTTGACTACTTTCCAGGTCCTAATAGATGTGGCTGGAGCCTCGGCTAGTTTCCTGAGATTATACAGTGCTCCAGAAAACTCAGAAGTTGATCTGCTTAACAATGTATTCCTTTTCCTCTAAAGAACAGTGTTATCTTCCCGCCCGAAGAAAGTGAGCTTTGTCATATTTCCTCTTCAATTCAGAAAGGACATTAGCCAGCTTGCATTGGATTAAAAAACCCATTTTTTTAACTAAACTCAGTGCTACTCTGCTTCTCACCAGAGTGAAATATTTTCTCCCTAAATCCAGAAATAGTGATGGAAAAATCTTTTCCTTTCACACAATATTTGAGCATAATTGGCAAAAGCCTTCAATTATGAAAGGAGTCTTATAAGAACCAGTCTTTCTCCCAACAAAAACGCTAATCCATTCGGATTTACGTGACTCTATTAGCTGAAGCCTTTCTGTTTGGCTAATAAGATGAAATTCTTTTTTTAAAGTTTGCATATATCTCCCATGAATGTCTCCAGCCATTTCCCCTGCTCGTTGAAAAATTTAGATGTAATAACCCTCTGCGCCTTCATGCTGGTTATGGAAAGACTACAACACTAGTAAATTACAATCGCTCTCTACCTGTTTAGTCTGAGATTGTTCATCTACATAGGAGAACTGATGAGATAAATTAGCTTAAATAATTGGCTATTATAAAAAATGAATTATTAAAATCAGAGGAAAAATGCTTTCAAATAAATCATTCTCTCTCTCTCCACATTTACTGGAGAGCTGACTTTGAACGGGGCTCAACTGAGAGTGTGTAAACTGTCTCTAATAGACTCAATTTGAAGGGCCCGGGGTGGGAATTATTGGACAACCCACAAGACTGAGTTGATTCCGGTTAATCTCCTCTAAGCTGATGGGCAAATAACTCCACCTCTCTTCACTTTTATCCCCTCATCTATAAAACAGAATATTAATATCTGTCTAATAGAAGTCTTGGCGGCCCAGGGTGCTGTAAACAGTTAATGGGTCCAGCTGCAATCACCAAAAGGTTGAAGCATTTGAGTCCACTCAGAGGTGCCTCAGAAGAAAGGCCTGACCATCTATTTCTGAAAACCCGACAATGATAATCGTACCCCGACAGCCACGGAGTTTTGGGCGTTGGAGTAGACTGGACAGTAACTGGTTAACAGGGTTCTTTAAATGATCCAGTAAGATAATATGTATACAAATAGAAGGCTGTTGATATCTCAGGCTTCACAAGAAACACAATGTTTGCACACATCCAAACAAACTTGCGATGCAAATTATTTACAATGAGAAGTTGTACATACAAATATACAGAGCATACCCGTGCATATAAATACATTTACTACAGATTTATAACATCGCAATTCAACCATTTAAGCAAGGCAGAATTCGGCTCCACCAGCCCTCCCAGGTGCTTCCCCGCCATTGTGGGAACACTTCCAGCGGTGGGAAGCCCACCCTCTCCCACGGAAACCCTTCCACGTCGAGAGCTCTGTTGACCCGGCCCTGGTGACTCCCACAGCAGCCCCTGGTGACTCCCACAGCTTCTGCTGCTCTCCTACTCCACATGACAGCCCTTGGGTGACCCGAACTGGACACCCACTGTAGACAAGCATGTGCACGTGCCCTCTAAATAGTAAGGGTGACTGGATCCCAGCTGAGTGTCAGGCGTTGCAATAAAGGTGATAAGTCTAGTCTCATTGGAACTGCACAGCAGCCCCGTGTGGTAGGTTTATTCACATTGCCTGCCAGTGAAAGAGCTGAGGCTCAGAGAAGGCAGGTAACCTGTTCAAGGTCACACCGCTAAAAAGAAAAGAGCTGAAGGCCAAACCCAAGTGTACCACAGCCCGTGTTCATAACCACTGCACTTCTAAAGATGTTCTTGAAGCAAATGTTCTTTCAACCTGGTTCTGTCAGGCCTTCCTCTTACGCCATATTTTCCAGACCTTTCTTCAATGTAATTTCATATCTAGGACTCTCTGAATACCTCTGTTCACATGTGTGAACCTCAAAATAAACCATATACAGTCACCAACTCCACAGGTCAGTAATTGAAACAATCTCACTACCCTCTGGTAAATTTGCTATCCCACTGTCCCAGTAAACCGTTTCCTACTGCTACTTTCCCCACAAACTGCCTATGCCTGTTCCCCTACCCTACTCTCAGCGGATGAGTGTAATTAATCCTCGAAGAAAGCAGACAGCAGAACCACCTTGCAAAATGTTCAGACCTTCTCCCTGCCCTCCTGTCACATTATCTCTGCCCCATCCCCAAGGCTGCCTTCTCATAGACCTCCCTCTAGCAAGCTACCTCTCCCTAGACTACTACGTGGGCCCTTTCACTAGTTGCCCAATCCTTCCCTTGCTCCAGACTCAATTGTGTCCTCGAAAAAAATTCATATCTGTGAATGTGGCCCAGTTTTAATGAGGTCCTACTGGACTCCGGTGGGCCTAAGCTTCATTCCTTCTGAAGGGTATCTTATTAACAGGGAGCACAGACACACAAAGGCACGCAGCCAGAGGGGACCACGGTGTGAAGCATCTCAAGCCCGGGAGCCCCAGAGGTTCTGACATATAAGGGCTCTCCCTGAGAGCTGACGCCTTGGTTTGAACTTCTAGCTGCCCAAACCATGAGACAATCATTTTCTGTTCTTTGAGGCTGTGCATTAGTGGTGTTTTTGTTACAGCAGCACAAGGAAACTAAGACACGTGCCTCAACACACTTTTCTCCCCCAATCAGCCAAGATGATCATCCCCAAATCTAAATCGTCCATCTCTCCTCCCTACTTCATGCCCACCAAAGGCTTCTCATCACAGTAAGAACAGAATCCAAGCATTTGCTGAGAAAACTCTTGTTTTCTGTGGTCCCTTGCTACCAACTTCACTTACGTTCCCGCCTTTCTCCCCCAGGTCCCTTTGTGGCAGACACGCTGACCTTGCTGTCTGTTCCAAAATCAACTTCTCATGATGCAGGTCTCAGCCTAAGGGTCAGTCCAGAGAGGCCCCTCTCTTCTCTAGCCCAGAGGTGTTTGATTACAACTTTCTGGCTTCATTTGCTTTATTGCATTTGTTATTCTCTGAAATTATTATATGCATGTGTTTCCTTGTTTATCCAATCTTTTCCCTCTAGAATGAGAGTAGGCATTCTATCTGCCTGTTCACAACTATCTTCCCCAGTGCCTAGAACAATGGTGGGCACACAGTACACACCCAATAAATATCCATTGAATGGGTGCACAAAATCCACCAATGAACTACTGGTATTTTATCATGCAAAAACTTCTAAGCATTGTTTTAGACTCAATAAAATGATTCTTCCAACCATCAACTGTGCCATTACATTAAGCATAATTTAATTAAACATAATTCTAAAGTATTTCCCAAGTGCCAGTCACTCCTGAAGCCAATTGGGCTAGTATGAAAGTATAATACTGTCACAGTTCCTGCCCCATAGAATGGATAGAGAAACTAGCCAAAATACAGGATTTATTATTGAAATTCTTGAATATAAAAATTAGCTTGACACAAAATGAATCATTTTGAGTCTTCTGAGGCTACAAAGGGATGATATGACAGATAACTAAATTAACTAGAAGTTCTAGTATATGGATATAAACCCACACACAATTTATGTGGGCATTGAGAGCAATGTCTCTTGTGAGAGACATTTTTTGAAGTAAACCTAGAACACTGTTCTCAGATCTTGACAAACAAATACTCTAAGTGGCAGTAAAACATGCCGAAGGTGAATTCAAATCCTTGCAGAATCCAGACTTTCTGGATCCATGGAGGCTATGTCCTGAGATCATCTTTAAACTTTAAATTAAAAAAAAAATCCCCTGAGGATTTCTTTAAATCAAATGACAGTTTAGCTTCGTGAAGAGCATTTGCCGTAAACCATGTGCTCTTTAAAGAGCTGTCTGTGGGATCCCGTCTGACAACAGCCTCTCAAAAGATGGCAGCGGTGAATTGATGTTAACAAGAGAAGAAGGAGCTGATACCAAGGGCTCAAATAGAAAGAAATTGTTTGGGAATGTTGATGGCAACATATATATAAGTGTGCTTAATACTATTGAATGATGGATTGTTAGAAAATTGGTAAAAGCCCCCCTGCCAAAATGATTCATTAAAAAAAGAAAGAGAGAAAAAAAAAAAGAAAGAGAGAGAGGGGAACAATTTGGTGCAGAAGGCTAAAAATGGTTGCATAAATTGAAGAATGGAAGCCGTCCCCTAACTGTAGATGTCAAATATGTTCAACTGGTGTATGCTCTCCTGCGCACAGTTTCAACAGCAACAAAAATAAATTCTTTTCTTGTGAAAAATGGCCAAGATGAATAGGCAGGAATGAAGGGGTCTCCTGTGGGGTATTCTGTTTCTTTCTCGGTGACCATATGGGTTCTGACTAGACCCACAGCCCTTCAGCCTGCATTTCTGGGTCTTAAATTCACCTCAGAATCTAATCGAGATCCTAGTGATGTTCCCACCTGATTCCCTTTCCAGGCAGACACAGGAGGGCTCTTCTCGCTTAGGGACAGCAGGTTTGGATCAACACACTGGGGTACACTCAAAGGCCAACTAACCAGGTCTAAAAGGGATGCTTTTAGGGTCATTTGGAAGAGTTAAACCCACTGCATTAATATAAGATGTTGTTGCTGTGTTTAAAAACATAAACATTTTCACGGAGGGCAGTTGTGGAATGGCTCCACTATCAGTGATATGGGATGAGTCCGAAGAGACGAAGCATATTTAATGTAATTACACATCCACTCCTTGTGATGTACAACCATGTGAAGCATTACTAATCCCCAAACAGATACCTGCCGGGAAGACTATCAAAAACAGCTGTTTGGTCCACAAGAAATGAGCCCAGTGAATTCAAAGAACTGCAAGCATTCAACTGACTGATTCCCAGACTCAGCCCCTGTCCACCATGGCCGGGAATTACAGAGCATTAAAGAGGGCTCCATCGGAAGGTACATTTGTTTCGAGTATAAATCACCCTGCCAACTCATTTGTTATTGTAATCACCGCTCTCGGCATTTCTATTATTGCAGAGGACTTTTTTCCAAATGGAAAATGACGTACCTGATTATTTGCATGGGGCTTGGCGTCACACTCATTTTGTCTACTCGGGTGAGGTTGTGAGAGGGCCCAAGAAAGGCCTTTACCTTCTTTCATGCATAGCGATTACAGTTAATGGAGTTCATGGGTTTATTATGCATCGGGGAGTTAAAAAAACAAGAGCGGTAATGATGGAACCACACCAACCTTATTGGTGGATCCACAAAAGCCTCAAGATTCCAAGCTCTAAAAATAGCTAAAACTATCTCAGAAACGGTTTACATTTCGCAAGGATAATTTCACGTGACTATAGCTCGTTCCCATCCCATCAGAATGCTTTAATAACCTATATTTTATTTATATCGAATTGCTAAGTTTATTAGTGCTTATTATATGTTCTTAATTTTATGTTTTACAAAACAACTTGAATAATTGGAATTACTTTTGTAATTTTTTTCCACTTGCAATAAGACGAAGGAATTATAAAGAGCCATTTTCTAAACGTGCTAACAGGTGCAGGGGAGATTGACAGAGCGGGACGAGGAAGCATTCTTAATGGGCGCTTTCCAAGATTTGAAATGGAATTTCTGAAATGAGTGCATCTCATTTGTCACAGGCCCGGCTTACCACTCAGGGGATGCTGAACACACGCTACAACCGCACATTTTATTTAACGATCACCATAATCAGAATTACGCACCCTATAAATACGTGCACAGAAAAATGAGAGCCAACTGGAAGCAGAGATTCTTAATCTAAAAAACATATATTTTTAAGGAGCATTGCAGAAAAAGCGAAGCAATAGAAAGTAATCTGGGATTATTGAAGAAAAATTTAAATTACAGGTATAGATGAAAAAAGAAACCCTGGCCTCGTGAAAGCAGTAGGTGATGGATTTTACATTTTACTCTGTATCTACCACCATGTCAACGAAGCCCTGGCAGCACAGTGGGCTACACACTGAGCTAGAAACCATAAGGTCAGCGGTTCAAATCCGCGAACTCTTCCACGGTAGCTGGTGCAAAGCTGCTGTCAATCTTTATTCTTATAAAGATTTAAAGTCTAAACAAAAAAAAAAGGTATAAAGTTTAAGAAACACAAAAGGGGCTGTTCTACTCTGGCCTACAGACTCACTGTGAGAGGGAATGCACTAGAAGGTAGTGAGTTTGGTTTGGGGCTTGGGGATGACTGTGCCCTGACTGCCATTGATTGACTAATTCAGCCACCTCTCCCTAATCTCCTATTCTGTGTGGGTTCAGTGATGGGGAGACAAAGAGTAAAAAGGCACAAGTCCCACCACTGGAGGATGGTCACACCTTGTTCACCTGGACCCCTGAAACTCCCCCTTCTGGGTTGTGGCATGGCCATTTTAAAAATCACTTTACATACCATCACTAGAATTAGCGCCGATTTCCCCAGTTTTGGGAGCCAAAAAAGATGTTCCCTGAGTCAGAATCTTGGAACTGAACTCAGATCTGAGGCATCTAGGAAGCGAGTTGCCTTTAAGAAGTTCTGAAAACATAAATTGAATTACCAAGACTTCTACTCATTGAAAACCACATTATATTGCATCATGTCCTTTTCAAATAGAGTGAAACTTGCTTATATTAAATTTCTGGGGACCTGCGAAAAAATTTGATATAGGATGAAATTTGATATACTCTAGAAATATTACATATGCATGTAATAGACTTGGATTTCCAATTTGATTGCCATACACAGGGATTCAATATAAGTGGGTTCAATATGAGGAGGTGTTCATTTAATTTGCATTTGTGTTTTTCAGGACGTACATGGGATGGGTTTCCTCAAGAAAGACATCAGAATCATTCCTGAGTCTAGGAAAGTTAAATATTCATGGAAACAGGAATTCTGGGAGGAATCCGACCAGATGAGAGTAGTGTAAGCAATCTCGTTTTCACTTCATTCTGCTCCACTGTTCATTTAATTGACTGGAGTTGAGACTATTGAATTTTGGAATAGCATCTTTCTCTCTTTCCTTAGCTCTATAATTCTCTCATCTATAACTTCTCGATCCCTTTCTTTCATTTGGCATTCTAATATTCATCTGAAAGTGTTCAAAGGAAGGGAATTACCAAAGAGTTTCAACATGTGAAGAAATCTTCTGCTCCTAAAAATATCTTGAGTTTGGGAAGGTCATAAAAATAATGAAAAAGGGGTGAGCATAATAAAACTGAAATAAATCACCACACTCATATTTATATAAAATAGACCACCCTTTAGGTTCTATAATATTTCTGTGGAAAATTACTAGCATTTTTCACAGATCTTTACCGCTCATTTATTTGGGCTCCCCCATCCCACCCCCACTTGCTTGTTTTAATTATGACCTGACATCATCATTCTGTTGATTAGCATTTGAGTGGGATGCACTGGGTTTTATGAATCTTTCTCTCCCCTCTAGGAAACCCTAACACCAGACATGTCTTGGAACCCATGGTTCAGTTGTGGGGGGGTTTGTTTCCCCTAGAAAACTGAACGGATGAACGAAGCATGTAACTCCATTTGTGAGTTGCCAGGCAAAATCAACTTGATGGCAACTGCTTTCATTGGGTTTAGAAGTTGGTTACTTTCTTTATATGAAAGAGTCACAAGCTAAAATCATAAAGTTTGTTACCATCCACCTCTAGAATCAGTTCTAAATTTTACAGATTTGAAGCAAAATTCATAATATTAAAAACCTGTTAAAAAACAAACAAACTCACTGCCGTGGAATCGATGCTGACTCATAGTGACCCCTGGGGGGTTTCCAAGACTGTAACTGCTTGCAAGAGTAGGAAGCCCAGTCTTTCTCCCTTGAACCTGCTGGTGGTTTTGATCAACCATGTGGATCACCGCCCAGCTCCTAACGACGACACCACCAGGGCTCCTGACCTGTTTAGGTGTCATAAAATTGACTTCTCAATAGATTAGGAAATCTCAAATATTGGCCATTAAAAGCTTGTCATGCACACCTGCAAAATAATACCTATTTCACGTAAACTGTTTTGCATCGTTGTCTCAGGAGTCCTTTCTATCATCTGACAAATTATGTGCTAAGCGCTATGGGCTCAAACAAGAGCACTGTGAGGAGGGGCGGTGTTTCATTCTATTGCACATAGGTCAGGGTCACTAGGAGTCAGAGCCAACCTGACTGCACCTGACAGCAGCAAGGCGCTACAGGATCGCTGTAAGTCCGAATGGGCTCCATGACAGTGAGTCTGGGTGAATTCTTTATGGCCTTTGCCCTTGAGACACCTTGCTGAGAATTGAAATCTGAGGAAAGAAAAGGGTTGTGCAGGCAAAGAGAAGGATCATGTTAGGCACCGGCCATCCCTGGAAGAAGAGCAAGGCAAGAGGGTTGTTGGAAGGCACTTCCCAGTCTTGGCAGAGGAGGTAGCAAGAAGGCCCCAGGACAGGAAGCAGAGGGGAGTTGCACTTCCTCCTCAAGCCTGACTGGAGTTTGTCCTGCTGTTTTACAGAGAGGAATTCCTTCCAGCAGCCGGCAGGACTGAGGTTGCAAACTCTAGGGCCTTGTGTGGAAGCAGGTTTGCACACGTTGCTTTCACTTAAATTGCATGAATGTCTATAATGGTATAGGCATTTCCCACTGTCAATCAACTGACCTCACAGCATAGCAAAGGGTCTTTGCTTCCTGGAAATAGTGGGAAGGGTGGAAGCTGGGGAGCTGTTGGGTGATTGAGCACCAGTCAGTGGCTGTTGGCCCAGCAAAAGGTCCTTGGGGTAGGGGCTCACTGCCCCTCGCGATTCTGCCTTTCAGATGAGAGGTTACCCTCTCATGGGAAGGTCCGATGCCTGCAGTCCTTCCTCTGGACCTTGATCGGACCCAGAGACCTGGACAAGGAACTGAACTCGCTAGGATCTCTCACTTGCAGAGAAGACAGTTGCCCATGAATCCACATTGACACAGGCTTCTGGCTTCTCTGAGGGAGCCAAAGCTTTGGAGAAATAATTTATGTATAAATTCACATGCCTCTCAACCACCCTAAAGTAGATTTTGATGCTTATTTTTTCAGCCATCCTAACTAGTGGGCCCATGGGTGCTGTTCAGAGCAAGGTCTCTCTCCAGGAGTCATAAGAATTCAGCTACATTCCCAAAGCCAAACATTGGACCAAGACTGTCTGGAATGTTTCCTCTGTGATCTCTGCTAATAGGGTTCATTTCTTGATTCCGCGGCAAAATAAAGAATGTGGAGAAAATGGTCAAAATATTTGGGGAGGTAGTGATGTCCTCAGATATCTCACCGCCATTCAGAAGGATGTATCCTTTGACTTTCTACTAGTACAGGTAGTTTAATCATTCTGGTCTTTGGGGGGCTTATCTCCCAGGAACTCCCACTTATATCACACTGCTTTCTGTTATTTTTAAGCAAGCAGACAATATTCTTTTCATTGTGGCATGTATATATACACACATACACATATGTATATATAAAAAAGCCTTTACTAGTTCAGCAAGCTTCACACGTACAATTGACTATCACTCATTATATTCATCATTCTGGCCAACCGTCACCATGACCGGATGCAAGATTTTCCATCCCCCTCCCAGCAGCCGGTGCTCCCTAATGTATGAGCTTCTCTCCCCCTCCTTCTTGCCCGCCCTGGTAACCACTCACTCACAAACATTGGTCTCTGTGCACTCCCTTGTCTGTTGTAGATCTTTCATGTAGTAGAATACCTTCATATGTTGCCCTTTTGTGACAGGCTTATTTCACTCACTTCGCACGTGATGTTCTGTGTTTTGTTGTGTATTTTCAGGTGTTATCTATGCTGGAGGCCGAAGCAGGACTTCGATTGGCTTTGGCTACGAGTGATCCTCCATGAATAGGGGGACCTGGATTGCCTTCCAGTCGGGCTGCATGGAGGTGGGAGAGGCAGATGCAGCCTCTTTACACACCAGCGCCGGGCCCCGGAGGACTCCGCTCTCCTCCCGTGCCTCCTGGTGTGCCTGCTTATGCAGGGGCCCCGGACGCCCAAACACCCCAGGCCTGTATCTGAACACTTGCTACCAAGGATCCAGTTTGGACACCCCAAACTCTAACCCTGATCTGACCTCCACTGACCTCAGTCATTGCCAGTTCTCTTCAACCCTTCCCTAGTTATGCCCACAAGTCCAACCAGACCCCACAGAGAGCCCCCAAATGACATTCACTCAAGTCCATTAAGAATCACCTAAATGTCAACACAACTTGGAAGTGGGCTATTAACAGTGCATATGTGAAGTCGACAGTACTTGTGATCCTCAGGAAAAACAACGAATACTAATGTCATATTTGTATAGCACATAGCACGTTGATGTTTTCAAAGTGCTGTCGTAGCACTCTGCAGAGAGAGGCAAAAAGAGCTATTATCTTCCCTGTTTGCAAATACAACACACGGTTAAACGATCGCAGCGAAACAAAGAAGAGAATGCAAGGCTGGCACTCGCAGAGGACCTGCTCTGTGCACCACGTGCCTGAAGACTCTTGGACGATGGCACAGCTGGCCGTGTTTCTCCCATGTGGTCTGTGATTCCGTGCATCAACCATGAAGAGCCACTCACCCCAAATGCACATTCCCAGGCCATCACCCAATATATAGACTCAGAAGGGGGAATGGGCAGAATTAGCACTATAACTGACAGCCCCAAGGGACTCTAACCCACCTCAGGCTAGACAGGGAATATGAAAAGCCAGTCACCATCTGAACGGAAGTTTCCTTAAGGAACACTGAAGTGAAACAAGGACCACGTTGGGTCCCCAAAAGGCACCCCACTGAAGGGGAGAGCTTGGGGCCTCGAGACATACCTATTCTTCTCAGGGGCAGCCCATGAATCAAGATGGCATTGGGGTTCTATTTGCCAACCTTCTAAATCCAGTAGTCAACAAGCGGATTGACACCGCGGCTGCAACAGTGGATCAAACATAGGAACAATTGTGAGGACACAGCAGGAACCGGCAGTCTTATCTGTAAGATCGCTATGGGCCAGAACCGACTGGATGGTACCTAAAGACGATGACAAGTACGCAGTGGGCAGCTCCCTGTCCTTCAAAGCTTTAGAGCCACTGGAGACAAACTGCCTGTGTTCAAACCCCCATCCCACCACTACAAAGTGACCGCAGGAGCGTGAGTCAGCTGACCTCTGGGTATTACGGATCTTATTGTCTCTAAAATGGGGATAATTCCAGAGTTGTTGGGATGTCTACAGTTGTGATGTCTACAGTTGTGAATGAATTGTCATGTCAAGAGTTGTGAATGACAGTCAATGAGGCTAATGAGAGCACTTATACTAGTGTAGCATAATCATGGTTGAGTGTTTGATATTGCTAAGCAAATGTCTTCCTTTTCTTTGAAATACATGGCTAATAGTCAATACAGAAACTCGTGCTGAAGAGATTTCAAGCACCTGTGAAATATCCAAAACTAAATACTTGGTATCAAAGTTTTAAACCTATCCAACGAATGATAAAATGGTGCCAGGACCAACAGTTTACCTGGATGGGAAATTTAGAAATGAAACCAGAAGTAATCAAGAATCTACACTTTGGTCTTGCAATGCACCCAATTTCCAAAGTCTTCAAAGTTTGTCCCATGATGAAGTAAACCATGTTTTGTGAATTTGGTGGCTTTGTTTTAAGCCTTCGTGGACCTTCTAATTGAGCTCAACACTATTACGCTTTCAAAAGGCAAATTTGGGCTTTCCGTGTTACCTGACTTGGCTTGTTGCATCACCTGCAGCTGTGGGCACGTGACTGTGAGGCCCACCTTATGATACCTGAACTGACGAGGGCGTAGTGGCAGAAGAAGCAGATGCAGAGGCTAAAATGAAAAAGGAGGAAGATGAGGCAGAGGTCCAAGTAAAGTGTCATCAAATTGAACCAACAACCAGCTGCCACCCTAGAAGTCTGATGGCGTCACCTTTGAAAAGATGCTTCTTTTCTGTAAATCTCTTTACCTGATGGGTTTAATAAAAAAATAAAGCTATGGAACTATGTTACTGGAAGAAAAAAAAAAAAAGACAAACTAGGCCTGCTGGGAGGTGATTGTTCTGTGCACCTAGACACTTCATCAATCCATCCCCACCCTTCACTTTCCTTCTTCCCTCTCCCACCTGCCCTCGGAGCAAGGTACCATTCCAAAGCTTATCTCTTCTTAGTATACCACCACCCCTTGGATATTTTAGAGAGCAGTGCAATAAACTCAATTTTCCAGAGTATTGACTCCTTCAAATCCTATTTGCCTGCAAAACAAAATTGATACGTTTTGAGTGCTTCTTGATTTTTAAAGCACACATCTGAGTCTACTTGACAGTATTTTAATCATTATACTATTTGAAGAAGGATAAAGAAAAGCTATCGCTCTACACATGGTACAAATGGCAGCCCTTGGGAGCCACCCATGAAGATGTTAAGTCTCACTCTTGGAGAGCTGCAGATATTCTCAGCATGGGCAAGAAAGAGTACGTTTCCCTAAAAGAAAACATATTGACAACAACAGAACAGGTTGCTTCTATTGTCAATGCCCTAGCGACTTTCTTAAATTAGCTTTTTATGGGAACCCTTTCTGCATGCTCGATGACGCTCAGACCACCCAAGTTAATTTGATACAAATGTAATTTAAGAGATTCCATGTGTGTCTTAGTAAAGATTGGGGTATGAGATGTTTGGGATTTATTTTCTCTCCTTTTCTTTGTGTTTCTTTTCCGTTTTTAAACCTGGTACTAGGTCTTTACGATTCTGTATATGCTTTTGAAAGTGAAGATTGTCTGCTTGATTATCACGTATGATCCAAGATGCCATTTAAAGTAAATGGACTATACAATCTTTATTAACATCAAATACAAATCAAGAAGTTGGTTCTCCCATTGATACATGTGAGCATAATTTCCTGTGGAATCCGAAAGAGTAACTGAGTAGAAATGTTACTTAGTAGATGATGTACTTAACTTTTTATCGTGGGCCAGAAAAATGAAGACAACATTTTTTACAGAAGACTGAAATCAGAGAAGATATCTGATTAGCAACTTCCTCCTAAGGGTGAGGCAAGTGAAGTAATGCCCCCAGTCTTTTATCCATGAGTTCATGTCAATAGAAAGTTTAAGAGCAACTGAAATGCTAAGGACCTGTAGGTAGGTATGTTGAATTTATTTTAGCCATCATTTTGAATAGGCGGTTTCTTATTTTCACATATATAACCTCAAGCTCACAACATGAAAACTCATAGGGCTAAAACTAGACTGTCATTGCCTAAATGTACCAGAAGTCAAGATTTGGTTCTAAGTTTGATAAAGCCATCGGGATAAGTAGAGAGTATGAGTTTAGTATCAGACATTTCTTTTTTGTTGTTGTTGATGAAATGAATAGCTTGCTTGACTTGGTCTTTTAAGAAAATGGTGTTTTTCTTTACATCTCTCATTCCATGCCAAGTTAACTAAGTTTTCATGATTTGTTTTCTGCTGAGAACGAAGAAGAGGTTTGACATTGATGACAATCTCCACTTTGGAGGAATCTGTACCATTATATCTCTTTTTTGTCTTTATTAAAAATAATTTTATTGGGGGCTCATACAACTCTTATCACAATCCATCCACCCATTGTGTCGTGCATATTTAGTATCAGACCTGTCTAAGATCAAATCCCAGCTCTGCCACTGATTCTCTTTGAACTCTGGATGTTATTTAACTTCTCTGTGGCTTGATGTTTTCAACTGGAAAAATGTTGATATAAAGCCAGTTGAAGACTGCATGGGATCAACCATGGAGGCAGGGAATGCTCTAGGATGGATGTGGTGGTGACTGTACAATTCCTCCTTGATATGATTGAATGAGTGAACTATTCAATTGTTTGATATGTAAATCATGTGCCAATAAAACTGTTGGAAAAGTAATAATAAATGTACCAAGTTAAAAAAAAAGAATGCACTGGAAAGTGGATTTTTACAGATGCAGTTAGGACAAAATTTAGCACTCTATCATTTGATCTCCCTTGGGATCCATTTAAGTTTGTTCTACTTTTTAAATATTTTATGCTTTCTTTCTTATTGATTTTATCTGGTTTGTTTTATTATCCTTGTTAGCTTTTGTTTGTTTGTTTGTTTGTTAATGTTTTTCTGTATAAAATCTAGGATACGTAAATTAATGGTCCTTGGGGGCCTACAGGGGGAGTTGAGGGAAAATGAGGAGATATAAATGATGAGTACAAGAATGAAGAAAATGTTCTAAAACTGATTGTGGTGATGATTGTACAATTCCTCTTTTAAAAAATAATTTTACTGGGAGCTCTTACACCTCTTATAACATTCCACACATCAACTGTGTCAAGCATATTTGTACCTATGTTGCAATCATTTTCTAAATATTAACTTTCTATTTGAGCCCTTGGTATCAGCTCTTTTTTTTCCCTACCTGTACAATTCCTCTTGATTTGGTGAACTATTGAATTGCATGATATGCAAATTATATTCCAACAAAACTGTTGAAAAAAATTAAAGATAACTTTTGTGAAGTACTTAGTACATGATTTCTTAAAAATAAGAGTTTCATGGATCTGTAAATAATAAAGAAAAACAACATAAAAATTTAAAAAACTTTCTTATGCATTACTCAAGGGGCAGTGGGGAAGTAAAGACTATATGCCACTAACAGGTAGCCAACCAGAAAATCTATAAGAGTCAGAAGAGGTTATATAATGTTTTGACAAGTCAAGACTCCCATTAGGTAGTGAAACTCTTGAGAGATCGTCAGATAAGTCAAGAGAATGATGGACTGAGAGAGAGCTGCGGTTAAGGGTTCAATCAACACAAAGGAGCATAAATAGTTGAACACTTGAATTCTTATTTTCTCATCAACAAAGCTCAATACAAGCTCTTTTAACTTTTATCATAGATTCTCTTTTTCAATCCTTTGGTGTCTTTTCTGAATTCTTTCTAAATACTTTCCCCCCTCCCTGATCTTTCCACTTCCCATGAATCTCATCATAAGTCTACCTGCCACCTGCTTCTGGTATCCCAGCCTTCTCTATTGCTTGCACCTTCTACCACATCCAACACAACAAGGCCAGTTTATGGGTGTCCATCCCCTATTCATCACTCACGAGTCATCCATCTCTCACAGGTTTCAGTCAATGGTTCCCCAAAATTTGGATGTTGGGACCCCTTCATTCCTTAAAAAGCGTATTGAGGATATCAACAAGATTTGACTTATGTAGGGGTTAGCTCAGTATTTATTGTATTAGAAATCAAAACTAAGAGAATATTAAATAAATACTTATTATTTATTTAAAGCTACATTAGTAACCCCTTTGTGTGTTACCATAAATAATAGATGTTAATAAAAATGTACTCTATTGCCCCAAACAAATGCAGTAGGCAGAGAAATACTGCGTTTACATTTATGCAAACCTCTTTAGTATCTGGGTTAATGGAAGACAACTGGATGTTCATTGCTGCTTCTAAAGCAATTTGCTCTAATATGTTGTACTGAGTGATGTAAATTAAGAAATGTGACCTCACAGACACATAGTTGGAAGATGAAGTATTTTCATAGACTTTTCGGATAATTGTGAACATTCTTCTGTGGCACTACCCGACACTGGACAGGGGTCATTTCTTAAAGGTGAGTTACAATGTAGAATGCAAAACCATATCAGTGAAATATTTATGTTGCCTTAAAATCTACTGGCTTCTCTTGCATGTTAAACGGTTCTTTTGCCCCATGCATGGTCCATATCAACATGCATTAGTAATTTGAAAAGTGTTATATAAGTCTACTAAACTTTGAAAATTTAATTATACAGTATCAAAAATTCTCACTTGTTATTATATCACCAACCCCACCCCAAAATGTTTTTAAGTACAGTAAAACTGTCAAGCTCATGGTGGTAGATGAAAGTTATCCAAAATTCTACTTTTCACTTCAAGTCTAAAGAGTTTTTGTTTTTATTTGTTTGTTTGTTTGTTTGTTTGTTTGCTTGTTTATCAAAGACAACAAATGCTGTGTTATCTTCCTTGAAGTGGCAGGTTTACTTTTTTTTTTAAGAAAATGTCTGTCAAATATGCAAACCCAAATACCTCCAGTTTTCTTAGCGGTCTCTCAGGTAAAAATGGTATTCTGTTTACAAAACCGTCAGATCCGTTCGCAAGTCTGTCTCAGGAGTGCTCATCCCTGAGTCGACCACAGCGCTTCAGGAATGTGATTTTTTTTTTTCAATTTTCAAAAGCACACATATGAAAAAAGACATGCCCTATGGGCTAAGAGTTCATCAAATTAGGAACTGGTTGTCTTATCAGGTACAGTCTTATATGATGCTGTCATTTCTTTCTTTTTTAAAAATTTGTATTTGCTTACAGGAAGTGTGTGACGCAAACGCCCTGGTGTCGTCGTGGTTATACGTTAGGCTGCTAACTGCAAGATCAGCAGTTCAAAAGCACTGACCGCTCTGTGAGAAGAAGATGAGGCTCTCTATTCCAATACAGAGTTACCGTCTCGGAAAGCCACAGGGGCAGTTCTACGCTGCCCCGTCGAGTGGCCAGGAGTCGGAATGGACTCCCCTGGCAGGAAGTTTGGTTTGGTGTTTGGTCTGTGTGGGACAGTGAGCACTACAACGTCTACCAGAGTCGGGGCCACTGACTTGACTGGTGCGCCAGCTTCAGCAGTGGTTCCCAACTCTGAAGACTGCTGCTTCTGTGTCTGGGCATCATTTTCGGAAACATACTTTGCCGTCATGATGGGCGCTGTGCGAACAGAGAGTTAATGAGATGCTTCCCTCTCCCTTCCACTTGCATACCCTGACACCCCCAAGTCTCTCTGGATCTTGTACTGATGTAGAGGTTTATCTTTAAGTCACTATACGTGAAGTATTTAAGGGACAGAAACCACTTGCTGATTGCTTGATTGGTTTTTTAAAAGATTTAAAAACCAACTGCAAATGTACAGTAAGTTAGAGTACACCTGCTTGAGATCCAATGACTGACTCCGTAAGGGGGATCTTGAAGAACAGAAGGGTGTCGAGACAAGGCTGTCCCACGTTGTGTCAGTACAGGATGCAGGACCTAAAGGGCCGCCGGCAAGCGATCTCTCCAGAGGCCAGGTAGGCAGCATGCAAGTACTGGAAAACTTCATTGTGGGAAAGAAATGAGATGGTTCCTGAATAGCCCTGGGAGGTCAAAATAGGGGCCAGGGCAAAATACAGAATGAACAGAAAGGTTCTAGAAGTACTTCTATCTACCAACGGAATGAGTTATGCTGGAATTGGTGATCCAAATGCTCATGAGAAGCCGGAAGGTGCTAAGCTATAGAAAGGAAACTGAGATGCCCGCCTGGGAAAGGGCACGCGAAAGGCAGATTGCAGAAGATTCACGTCGGAGCCCTCGCAGGGTTGGCCGGGTTTGCCTGCTTGCTCCACCCCTGCCCGGAGGAAAGGGTCTGTGGGCAGAGGAAGCCCTCCGTCGGCCGAGTTGGCTTCTACTACGCTAGCATGCTTTCCCCTCGGGGATCCTTGCCCCTTAGGAGAGCAGGATTTGGACGGTGGTGATGCGAAGAGCCGTGGAGGTGCATGCACGTGTACTGTGGAGTCCAGCCCCTGTCTTCCGTTCCCCTGGGGTTGACTGCCTGGGAGCAGCCCCACGTGGTTGGAGTAGAACCGCGCCCTGCAGGGTTTGCAACAATTAATTTTTCAGAAGGGGATCACTAAGATTTTCTTCCCACCCAGTGTCTCCAGCCCCCAAATAAGGAAGCCCCTGCTGATGGCATTTTAAGGCCTTTCTATTAATTCTCAGCCTGAAAATTCCACAAATTTCAGCTATCAGAGTGCCTTAAAAAATAAAACAAAACAAAAAAACACCATTTTCCTAATTCTTCGTGCCATTTACTCTGAGTGTATGAGGGTACCCTTGATGAACTATAATTAGTTGGACTAGTGTGACTCCTTCCTGGTGGGTGAAGTCGTTGGGTAGCTAGACTGAAAGAGGACTCTTGGTGTGGTCTTTCCTCTAGGGCAGGGGTCGCCAAACATTTGAGACAGAAGAGACGATCCTGTCCCTCAGAACAATTTTAAAATTTCAAATTCCTAAATATATATTTTACAAACAAATGAAATCACTGTTATCTGAATAATATCCTTTTTAAATCTTCAATTTTACGTCAAAGTCACGCATACCTACCAAGAACCGCATATGGCTCAAGAGCCCCAGTTTGCTGACCCAGCCTGCATTAGAGTAAGAATAAGTCAATAATAGAGCCAGGACTTTAAATAAAATAAAATAAAACAATATCCTATTCAATTGTTTTGGATGATTCAGATACCGGTACTCAATCACTAACATCACATCGATTCTGACTTACAGTGACCTTATCAGGCAGGGTAGAACTGCCCTTCGGAGTTTCTGAAACCATAACCCTTTTTGAGGGTACAAGGCCCCATCTTTCTCCTGGCTGGTGGTTTTGAACTACTGCCCTTGCGGTTAGCAGCCTAATACGTAACCACCATACCACCAGAGCTCCCCTGACTCATAGAACAGCCGCTCTACGAAGGAGCCCCAGCAGTGCACCGGCTATGTGTTCCAGGACAACCACAGAGTGGGTGGTTTGAACCTACCGGGCAGATCCTGGGGAGAAAGACCGGCAATCTGCCCACGCTGTGCCCAGGGGACAGTTCTACTCGGTCACCCGAGTCCCCACTGAAAGCGGCGTGGCAGCGCCTGACAATGACCTAAAATAAAACTATGTTTCCATGCCCCTCACCAACATGTTGCGATTACCAAGTAAAGTGGCATCCTTAGAAATGTTTAGGGTTTGGTTTGGTGGTTTCCCTAATAAAGCTCTAAAAAATGCTGGGACTTTTAAAACTCCATTGGAGTGCTTGCATCGGGTAACTACTTGCTGAGGGAACTGAAAAATTAGTTGGAACTGAATTCGAACCGGAAAAAAAAAAAAATGTGTGGTTCGAGTAGCCCATTTAACACAGTGTCTCATTAAATGTTCTTGGATAAATTCACTCAGACGATCTTGGTTATGACTAGTGACCAGGACCAAGAAATGGCTCGAGAGCCCATGAGCCAACGTGGCCACTGAGTCATGTGAGAATGTGGTCGGGAGGGGGTTGGAAAACAAGGGTTCTGTGGGGAATGATGTTAGATCTGGTCTGGTTTAATATCTTCATGAATGATCTGGAAGAGGGGTGTATAGCCTGTTAATTAAATTCTCAAATGAGACTAAATTGGGAGATGCTGTGAACACACTCAAGGACGAGAAATAATACAAAGGCACCTTGAGAGGCTGGTAGGATGCGCCTGGAGAGACGAAGCCAGAATGAGACTGGGCAAGATGCTCTAGGAAGCCCTAGGCGTGGGTTTGTCTCCACTCCTTCTCTTATTCGTTCACATTTTTCTTTCCCTCTCTGCTTATGGAAGCAGCCACTGTCGAGGGCTCCCCATTCCCCTTGGTGCCATTCATTTCTACATACCTTGAAGCTGCTCTCTGATGCTTACTGAGGGCTGCATTCTGGTCCCAGGAAAATTAATGGCCTGGAGAGTTCCCACAACCAATGGTAAAAAGGGTGGGTCTGGGGTTTGGTGGGTAAACGTCCCACTACCATTGCCCCTCAATTGGGATAAATCTGGAGTATGTTCTATGTTGTCTCCGGAGTTCTCCAGCTGCCCTCCGAAGTAAGTGGCTTGGGCTCGTAACCTTTCTTGATTTTCTTCCCATCCACCACATTGCCTACGATGGCCCTCTCAATGAATGACTTGAACACAAATCCTTGCCTCAGTCTGGGAGAACTCAAAAGCATCAGTCAACTGTTAGCATCCGCTAAGCACTGTGCTGTGTAAAACCAGGTTGTTACTCTCAAGGATTATGTTTGCTTGGTTAACCAAATAGAGAAAGCCAAATCGATGTTGCTGTCTGTAATATCCAAATATCTTCCACAGGAAGTGCGAAATACGGTCTCTGAATATCCAGGATGTTCATGAAAGCACAGGGCATGCTGCACAGAGTCCATGCCCTAGAAGACCGGGTGTCCTGTGAGTATCCAAGAAGGTAACTCTTTGTGGGAGTGGAAAGTCCCATCTTTCTCCCACAGAGCGACTGCTGGCCTTGCGGTTAGCAGCAAAACACATCACCACTCTGCCACCCAGGCTCCTCCCCACTTCACTGCGCTCACTATTTCTCTGTCTTAATGCTCTTCTCTTCCAGGCTTAGACATCTAAACCCTTTATTGTCTGAGCCTTGAACTTAGGACTGATGGCCTCCAGGCTCCCCACCTCAATCTGCCTGCACATAGCAGTAAAAATCCTCCCTCTCTCAACTCTAGTCACGTCAGGGAACTTCAATAAGCTTATGGGGAAAATAGAATTTTTTCACAAACTTACTGAAGCCTTCCCACATGATGGCCCTTGAAATAGCCTTATGATGATGTCTAATTCTCTCCTGATTAAAATCCCTAATCGGGTACTTAGAGCCACTATTAGTGGATGCGGTGGCTAATTTCATGTGACAACCTGGCTAGGGCTATGGTGCCCCATTGTTTGGGCAAATCTAGTCAGGACGTTGCTATGAAGGATTCACATGTAACTAGCATTTAAACCAGTCATTCTTAAGTCTAACAGATGAGCCTTCATACTGTGGGTGGGTTTTGTCCAAACAGTTGAAGGCCTTAAGAGTAAAACTGAGATTTCTGAGGACAATGTATTCTCTTTCAAGACTCTAAGTAGACAAGACTGCTGGAATTCCCCAGCTGTTGCCTGAACTATGAATTTTGAACTTTCCAGCCCCCACAGTCTTATGAGTGCCTCTTCCTCAAAATCAATCTCTCTCTCTCTCTCTCTCTCTCTCTCTCTCTCTCTCTCTCTCTCTTACGGATTCTGTTACTCCATTCTCTGTGAAGACAGGCCTACCTCTTTACTCCTTGCTCGCTGTTTTGGGGGGTTTTTTGTTTGTTTTTTTTCTACCCTGACATGTTCACACTTTTGCTTCGGTGAAGAAAACTGCCTCTCTTCCCAGAAACTGAGCTGTTTGCTCCTATTCTGAATTTTCACTCCTGTCATTTCTTCTCAAAAAGGTTTTCCATACCTCTTATTCAAGTTGTTTATTGCTCCTCTGCAGGTGAGCAATCTGTATTGGAGTCCACTCGCCTCGTGATAATGATAACACTTGAGAATGGCATGTATGCTGGCTTGAACTCTATACGCACACATCCCATAGGACCTTGGACCACTTAAACACATCTCCGGCCCTTTGTTTCCTTATCTTTGAAAAAAGGGGTTAGGGTAGTTAAACCCTCACAATAAGGGCTGTGACGATTAAGTAAAACAATGCTTGTAAAATCCCTAAGGCAACATCTCTGACACTGTAGCTTCCTCTTTCTCCCTCACTTCTGATTTCGTTTTGGGGATCAGTGAAACCTTTGACTTCCAAGGCCTGGCTTTCACTTAAACTGAGGATGGATTTGCTGTGTCCTGTGAACTTTTCAAAAAGCTGAAAAGCCCTCTAAGCCCTGAGATCCAACTGGGGAAGACAGGGAGCAGCATGGACTGGCAGATTTCAGCTTTGTTGGGGAAACGTTTAGCCATAGGAGTCTTCTAGCTCAGGCTCTCGTTGGGTATCGTTAAGTTGATTCCGAAGCAGAACCACCGTATAGAGCACACTAGAATTGTGCCCAAACAGCTGCCTAGGCTGAAATCTTCACAAGCAGATGGGCCGGTCTTTTTTTTTTCTGGGTGGCTGATGGATTCCAACCTGAGACCGTTTGGTTAGCAGCAAACCACCTAATCACGGCGCCACCGGGGCTCCCTAGTTCAAGTTGGTTTCAAGCTGCCCACTCTGATTTATGACTAGAAACAGATATATGAGCAACTAGAGCTTATAAAACCCCTCTGAGTGGCAAGAACCCTAAACACACAATCAATTGTCCAAAGCAGTGAGTGACCCCATTTCTCTGGCCTTAGGAAGGTACTCTTTTGACTTTATCATCGTTATGTAACCTAACCACATGCCCCTGGCACCTTCTGCACTCACTCGAAGGGCTAATTGGTTTGTTTGCTTGTATTTGTTTTGCTCAAAAGAAAGGCATCATGTCCATGTCTCAATGTCCCAGTGCCCTGACCACAGAATGAGGCATTTTAACCTCACTATTTGTCATGAGGCAAGCAACCCAGTGTCACCTCAGTAAACACTAATGGGAATGAATTGACTAAAAAAACCAAAACCCCATGGGACATAAGGAATTACACTACGCTCTGTGGACAATGGGCGCGGATGATAATAACCTACGTCTGAGGGGAGTTTTTCAGAGAACTGAAAACATTTTACAATTAAGTGCCATGTCAGTGCTAAATTTATTAGAGGGTAATTGAACCCAGCCTTCCCAGAATTCAGGCCTGACTCGACCAGCTCAACCCAATGGAGCACTGTTTACACACTGCCAAATAAGCTTCTCCCAGAATTCTCTGTCAACAAGAGAGGAAGCATCTTCAAATGACTGAGGAGTCAAATCAAGGTTATCTCAAAAATATATTAACTGAAATTTTATTTCTACAACACGGAGAGATAGCACCCACCCCAAGAGTTTATGGTACATTTTTAGAAGTACAATGATTTTAATAAGTGTCTTCCTTCATAAGGTGAAATTCAAGCATCCTTTACAAATATAAGATGATTTCAAAAAGTTTGTGGATTGGGAAGAGTTTGTGGGAAAATTCCACTATTTCTTCATTCCATTTTCCCATGAACTTTTTGAAGCTTTCTTGTATTCTTAAAACTCAACACATTAATCTGAGGGCTTGATCCTAAAGAATGCTTGTGGGAAAGGCAAAGAGGCCCATTAAAAGGACATAAGAACTCAAAACTTGTCACTGCATTTACAGTGTGAACCAGAGACATGTATATGAGTGGATATATGAGTGGATTTGGGACTTGCACATAATTATAACCCCAATCTAAGAACAATCAGTTCTTATAACATGGCCCTGCTTGATGCTCACTCTCAAGTAGAGAGCACAGAAGATATAAGTGCTCTAGAAAAATGTGGTGAAGAAACTAGATGGTGCCCAGCCACCATAAAGAATAGCACCTCTGGTCTTAAAGGCTTGTTTTTAAACAAGCAGCCATCTAAGTGAGGTGTCAACTAAGTCCACATGGAAGAAGCACACCAACCTGTGTGATCCAAGGATCGTAAATAATAAAACCTAAATCTGAAGGAGGGAATGATATCAGAACTTGAATTATGAACACTTAGCTCGAAGAAGGCAATGGATGACATGGGAGGTCTAAAATCCACTTTCAGGTCCACACATGGATTAAGCCTCTGTCAAATACCTGAATTCCCCCTGATCTTAGTTGAGGGATGTGAATAGCCCCGTTATCAGACAAAGAGGATTTTAAAGTCCATTGTGGCATGTGCAGTGAGCTTAAACTGTAATATCTTTACATTTGACCTTTGATCCATTTTCAAGCTTTGTTAATTTAATAAAGGAAAAAAAGTAAAGGGGAAATACATGTGGATTAAGTCCCTGGTGAATCCCCTCTCACTATGGGCCAGGGATATGAACATGCTTGCTGTGTTAGACAGGGTTCTCTAGAGAGATAAAACCAAATTGCTGATAATTTAATATATTTATTTATAAAGACAATTAGATATATAACAAGAAATGAACTGTCAAATCATATACAGATAAATATATAATACAAGAAAGAAACAGTTAAATTATAAAGCACTACAAATGGCTCAATTCAACTCACTGTCGTGAGAGAGTTGTGAGAGACTAGCAGTTCTTCAAGTCTAGTCTGCTGCCAGATCTTCCTCTATTTGTAGAGAGAGCTAGGCTATGTCAGCACAGCAACCAATCAGAAGGCAGGTCACCAACTGCCAGCCAGGTCACCAACTGCCAGTCCCCAGCTCCAGCGATGTTTTAAAGAGACCTCAACTTACAGTGACACAGTCCACAGGCTAGGCGTCCCACAGGTAGTATAGCCTTTAAATTGAGGCACAGGACAAGCAAGGCAGCCACACACTGGTCCAATGATCAAAGAGCGAGAGACAAGAAAGGCAAGACTCACCAAGCCATTTATCTCTCTGCCCTTCAGTTAATCCCACTTGTGTTTATCGGCCAGGCTGGCACAATAAACGATCTCACTCTGCTATGATGCAGAACGCACTGGAAAGTGGATTGTTGAAGATATAGCTGGTTAAAATTTAGCACCTTATCACATGATCTCCCTTTTCAACCATTTTAAATGTGTTCTAGTTTTTAATGTTTTCTGCTTTCTTTTTGATTGAGGTTTTTAATCTGTTTTATTTTGTTATTGTTCTTTTGGGGGTTTTTCCCAACACTTTTATTGGCAAGTAATTTATATATCACCTCATTCAATAGTTCAATTATTCAATCATATCAAGGAGAATTGTTCACCTTTGAGGAGGGGAGTTTTGTTAAGTTTTTCTGTATATGAAATCCAGGATAGGTAAATCTATAGAGACAGTAACTGGATCAATGTTTCCTTGGGGGTGTGGCAGGAGAGGTTGTGGGGTAATGGGGAACGAATAATGATGAGCACAAAAACGAAGAAAATACTCAAGACTGACTGGTGTTGATTGTATAACTCTTCCTAATGTGATTGAGCTATATAATTGTATGATATATGTGAATATATGCCAATAAAACTGTTAAACAAAAGAATTCTGTTGGGTCATCTTTCTTTGGAAAGGGTACATATATGAATCTCTCCCAGTCAGTTGGCCGGGTTGTGGTTTTCAAAATTTCTTGGCATAGATGAGTGCTTACTTGCAATGCTTCATCAGCTTGTTAAAACCTTTCCATTGGAATTCTGGAACCTTGTTTTTTACTAAGGCTTTCTGTGGAACTTGAGCATTTTCCTTCAGTACTAGCAGTTCTTGATCATACGCCGCCTCCTGAAATGTTTGATGTTGACTAGTTTTTCGGGTACAGCAACTCGGTGTGTTCCCTCCATCTTCTTTGATGCTTCTTGTATCAATCAATGTTGTGCCTACGGCATCTTTCAATATTTCAAGTTGAAGCTTGAATTTTTTTCTTCAGTGTTTTCAGCTTGAAGTACGCTGTGTGCATTCTTCCTTTTTGGTTTTCTAACTCCAAGTCTTTGCATATCTCATTATAATACCTACATTCTCTTCTCAAGCTGCCCTTTGAAATGTTTTGTCCAACTCTCTGACTTCATCTTTTCTTCCATTTGCTAAGATCAAGACCAAGTTTCAATCGCTTCTTTGACATTCACCTTGGTCTTTTCTTTCTTTCCTGTCTTTTTAATGACCTTTAGTTTTCTTCATGTGTGATGTTCTCGATTTCACCCCACAGCTCATTAGGCCTTCGGACATTCGTATTCAATGAGTCAACTATATTCTGAGATGTTCTGCATATTCAGGTTGGGAAGATTCATGGCTATATTTTACCTTTCATGGACTTGTTTTATTTTTCTTCAACTTCCATGAACTTACATATGCATAGCTGATGGTTCCATAAGCCTAGCCTCTTCAACTTCCATGAACTTACATATGCATAGCTGATGGTTCCTGCCCCTAGCCTCACTTTAACTGCTTATATTGAACTTCTCTGTCCTCTCTTCCCATAGAGGTAGTCGATTTGATTCCTGTAGATTCCATTTAGCAACATGTATGTATAGTGTCACCTTCTATGGTATTGACAAAAGGTATTTGTAATGAAAAAGCCATTGTTCTTGCAACAGTCTATCATGTGACCTCCACTTTCATTTCAATCACTAATGCTAGAGTTCCCAACTACTGTTCCTTCCTCTGTTTCTACATTTTTCATTCCAATGACCAGTTATTGTCAATGCATTCTGATTGTATGCCCATCAATTTCAGACTGAAGATGATGCAGAATTGTTCATCATCACTAGCCTTAGAAGTCAGAGCATCAGTTTAAAGATTAGTGTATTAACTGGATTTCCTTATATGTGTATGTATTGTTTCCTATCACAGATGGCAGTGAACTTGAAATGTCCTTTTAACAATGAATGTGATGCCATTCCTCTTGAATTTGCTGTTCCAGACCTTGTCAACTCCATCGTTGTCTGAGATACCAAGCAATACCAACCAATTGTGATTCACTAATGCCTAGGATATCAATCTTTATGCATTCCATTTAATGCCTGGCAACTTCCAATGTTCCTAGAGTCATAACCCATACATTCTACATTCTTGTGATTAATAGATGCTTGCAGCTGTTTCTTCTCGTTTTAAGTTGTGCCTTGACATCCAATGAAGGTCCCAAAGGCTTTACTCAATCCATGTCATAATGACTGAGCCTATTGTAGTATTCTGTAGAGTGTCTTCAAACCTGAGGGGCTCATCTGGCAGTGCTAGAGGTGCCCATGTTCTGCAGTGATTCCTAAGGTTTTCAGTGTACCTGACAAGTTCCTGCTGCTGTCCCTGATGTTTTCAGTGGCTAATCATCCCTTCTTCATAGGCTGTTCTTCATCTGGATGCTCTCCTGAAGCCTGTTCACCTTGGATGACCTGGCTGGTATTTGAAAAGCAGTGGCATAGCTTTCATCATCCCAGCAAAACACAAGCCCCCAGCATGACAAACTGACAGACACGTGGTGGCTTGTTACTGTTAGATGGCATCCAATCTGCTCCAAGACGTCAGGACTCTCCATAGAACGGAACCGAACTCTCTCAGGTCCTGTGCCATCCCTCCCGACGGTGCCTATGCCAGAACCCATTGTTGTAGCCACTGTGCCCATCCATCTTAGTGAGGGTCTTCCTCTTTTTCATGGCCCCTCTATTTTAACCCAGCATGATGTCCTTCTCCAGGGACCGACCCCTCCTCATAACATGTCCAGAGTACATGAGATGAAGTCTCACCATCCTTGATTCTAAGGAGCAGTCCAGCTCTACTTCCTCCCAGACAAATTAGTCTGTTCTTTTGGCAGCCCGTGGCCCGTTCAATATTCTTCAGCAACACCATAACTCAAATGCATCGATTCTTGTCCAGTCTCTCTTACTGAGGACAGAACCTTTGGAAAACTCAAAGAGAGAGAGAGGAAAAAACAAAGAAAGATCTCCCATAATCTGACTGTTCCATATCAGAGGTTCCCATGTCCCGTATTGCCAGGAGGCAAGATATGTAAACCTAGACACTATGTCCCAAGGGGCTGTCACCGTTTCCATGGCTCCCTTTGGAAAGGAGACGGAGGGCCTTAAGCAAGCTGCTGCTTAAGATTTTGAAGGTCTCTCAGCTGAGCTATACACTGACTCCACCCTCAAGTAAAACCAATAAGATAACACCATGGAAGCCCTTTATAAACGCTCCAGGATGATACAAATGTTCCTTGCAATTATTCTCAGGAGAAAGGGAACTGGTCTCTTGGTAGTGCCGTGACTGCACAAAAGAGAATTGGTTTCCAAGGAACATTTTCTAAACGTCCTACCACTGGAAGTGTGGCTGCCGCCTCAGTTTTCCCCTGCGGTCACAGCTGCCTCCCTGGCATTTCGTCTCCGATGGGGATCCAGCAGGGCCATTGTTGGTCCTGGGAGATACCCATGTTGCCTCCAATATTGCAGCTCTGCTCACTGTGCCGCACACTTACCTACGGTGCCCATGTCTGTTTTGACCCTAAAAAAGACCATCACTTCAAAAGCTGCACTTTAAAGCTCACCCCAGCTGACAGGGTTTGCTTCCCAGAGTAATGCAGCAGGAACACGGCGCTCATGCAAGCACATGCATAGACATCTACATGTTTCCTTATTGCTGTGCGTATTGGGATGCTGTCAAGATGCAAATGGTGCTAAAGTCTCTTGGGAAAGGGCTAAAGAAGGAAAGTTGCACTGTGAGGTGTCTGTGGATGAGGCGGAAGGGTACACGGTGGCTTTTGACGGCCTCCTCTCCTCGACTCCATGCCCTCGTACACAGGCTACTTAGCCTGGGATGCTTATTCTGGAAACATTCTGTTTTCTTAGCTTATGTAACACTGCTCCCTTCTACTTTTCCAATAGTTGTCCTGGTCCTTCCTTCCACCTTCCCCTTCTCAGCTCAATCTTGAAATGGGAGAGCAACCCCAGCCTACAACTTCAGGAAAGGTAGGCTCCCCTCAAGAGTTCCCCGATGTAGCCTAGCTGCTCAGTAAATCTACTTCAGGGATTGTGGGCAACGTTTCAGAATTTTTATATGTTCACAACCCTCCCAGACACTACATTCTCACCCACGTGGATGAGACATCCCATAAGATTACTCGATCTACCGAGATCTCCAGAGCCTTCCCTTCATAGGACTGCCCCAAGCTGTGCAGACCATGAATTCTCTACCTCGGAATTAATATTCAAAAAGCATCCTCCCTCAGATGGCTCTTTATTCTTCCAAACTCCTGACCACCATCACCACCCCTAAAATAAAATTATACTTTCTTGTTAACCTAATAACCTACTGCCATCAAGTTGATTCCAAATCACAGTGGCCCTGTGTAGGGTTCCCAAGGCTGTTAATCTTTAAAAGAACAGATGTTAGATGGTACATTTCCAACCTTGACCAAAAATAACTACCCAGCCATCCTACAATGACCCTCCAGGAACTTCCCCCACCACTTCTTCAGGAATCACAACATATGTGAAACTTCGAGAAGGTGGGGAGCAGGGGGGAAAGTTCTATAGAAGAGGTCATGTGAAATCACTAGCATTAGAAGGCCAAGATTACATGAAGGAAAAATGAGTTCATTTTTCTGTGGTTCAGTGTCCCCTTCAATGATAGGGATACAATAATGTAGGTAGATTAATAAACTATTCTACAAGAGTCCAGGACAATGGCTGAGACCTGGGAGGTGTTCAAAGAATGACCACCAGATACAAAAAGCTGCTTATTTCGGTAGTCATCAGAGAGATGTAAATCAAAAGCACGGTAGCAACTGTGGGTGAGGATGTGGGGAAATTGGAGACCTTATTCCCTGCTGGTGGGAGAGAGAACTGGTCCAGCTGCTAGGGAGAACATTGTGGTGGCTCCTTAGAAAACCCTAAGAAGCATCTCCATAGAGCTCATCAAGTCCACTCCTGTGAATATACTCAAACCTCTCAAAATCAAAGGCTTGTTTAATTGCACGCCAACACTAATTGAAACACTACGCTCAACAGCCAAAAGGTGGAAACCACCTAAATGCCCATCAGCAGATCAGACGGGTGAATAACAGAATGTAGTAAATATATACCATGAAATACTGCTCAGCAAGTAGGAAAAATTAAGTCTTAATACATGCTACAATATGTATGGAGCTTGAAGACATTATACTGAGTGAGATAAGTCGATTACAAAAGGGCAAATATTCGATAAGCTCATTTATATAGAAAGGCAAATGTATGGAGACCACTGTTTATTAGTGATTTTAGTGATTCATCAGGGATGGGAGGGAGGAAGGAAAATGAAGTTAATGAGGATGGAGGGAAAAAACTGCATTAATTAAAGGTAGGATTGCATGGCTGATTATTTTAATTGCTGTCAATAATCCATACACTATAAAAAGTCGTGTGGTAGGTATATGTAAAACAATGGCACAACGAGAATACTGAGGCTGCCAGTGTATGGCCCAACGTGCCTGTGGAAGCTCAGGGTCATGGTTTCATGAGGTCTCCCAGGTAATGGGTCTTATAAAGTGTGTGACATTCTAACCCCCAGTTTATTGGGTAGTGCGTGGAGTCCTAAAAGCGTGCAGGTGGCCATCCAAGGCACCACAATCGGACTCTATTCACCTAGAGCTTTGGTTCTCAACCTTCCTCGGGCCTGGAACCTTTCATATAGTTCCTCATGGTGTGGTGGCCCCCTAGCCAAAAAATTATTTTCATTGCTACTTCATAACTGTCATGTTGCTACTGTTATAAATCGTCATGTAAATATCTGATATCAGATGTATTTTCATTGTTACAAATTGAACAGCATTAAAGCATAGTGATGAATCACAAAAACAATATGTAATGATAGGTTGTGAAATGTTTCTTTCCCATGACAAATAAATGAAGTTTAGTACTGAAGCATGGTGTAGCATAGGTCACAGTCATCACACCCAGTACTCATCTGTGGGCGTATCTGCATGTGGACGGACCCACCTGGTGATGGATAGAGTTAAGAGATTAGATAGGAGGAACCTTGGCGGGCAAAGAGTTCATGGCAGAGAGGAAGGAATAACTGAGACGAAAAGAGATAAAAATGGTGGCACAACTCCAATCATATTGTCAATGCCCCCCGGCTGTCCACGGAAACATTGTGTGCTCCCAGGAACAGCATCGTCAATACAAGTCAAGAGGGGGGAAATGGGATGCTAGTTGAATCTTTACAACCCTCGTTTCCAGAGTTCATTTAGATTCTCATCCTAGACAATCAATGAGCAGAAACCCCATAGCCAAACAGTATCACGACGGGAGTTTCCACAAGGGACAGAGATTTTGAATCGGTGGAGGAGGGTGGCCTCGCTGGAGGCCAAAAATGAACATGAGGCCACGCAGTCCAGGGAGAGTGTGGGAAGGAGGGAAGAACAATGGATACTTGGGTAATAAATTAGAATAAATTAGCCCTCCACCACCCACAGCAAGCCTGAGAGACATCTTAGCAGCCAGGAGCAGGCTTGTTTCCTAAAGGCAGGGCTCATCTCATCTCACAGTAGCCTTTGAAGGCAGACAGTTTGAGCTCCATTTCACACATGGAAACTTGGGCTTAGAGAGGGTAAGCAAGTTACCTCAAGTCACATAGATCAAAATGGGATTTAAAGCCAGAATTTTTATGCCAACCTGGCTGCTCATGAGAATCATCTGGGAGATTGTTATAAAGGTCATTATCAGGGTCTCACTCCCATTTTAATTGAATTTAACTGGCGTGTGGGCATGGTGGTTTTTTGTTGTAAAGATAAAGATATGGGGATATTGCGGGGACACAGTAAAGGGGAGCTGAAGTCCCGGGGTTCCAGAAGGAAGAGAATCCTGTGAAACTGATTGTGGTTGCAATCATACAACACTGCTCGATGGGATTCAATGATGGAACAACAATATCTGTATTAGCTCCCAATAAAAGGGTTTTTTGGGGGAAAGATAAATATATGGAACACATTTTCGAATTCAAGAATTCCCCGTGTGTACTGTGTGGTGACACTAATTATGTTAATTGCATTGTACAATCCTAACACCCATTGCCAAATTTTTATCATCCTTAGCAGAAACTCAGTACCTCTTTAGCAAGAGTTCCCTATTGCCTTCTTCCTACCCACCTTGAAAATCAGTACCTTTCTATAAAAAGAAAAAGTAACATAGGATAATTTTAAGAATACGGGTTATTTCACTCTGTGGGCGTGTTTTACTTACTTGAAGTTGTGTGTTTGTTTCTTAAATGCAGTCTTCACGATAGATCGTGGCGCAGTGATCTGAAGACACTCAAAGCTCGGGTTAATCTTTGCCCGTCCTCGTCTACGCCTACATGTATGTGGAACGCTGTCTTAGTTAGCCAAGCTACTGTACAAGAAATGCCACAAGTCAGTGGCTTTAAAAACACAGAAATTTATTTTCTCACGTATAGGAGGCTAGAAATCGGAATTCAAAGCCTCCACCCCAAGGATGGGTCTCTCCCTGTTGGCTCAGGGAAAGTGTTGTCTTTTGCAGGTGCTGGAGCCCCAACACTCCTTGGTTCCTTGGCAACTTCCCTCATTTGTTCTTTTCTGTCTCTGGGTCTACGTCAGTCGCTCCTTATAACTCAGAAATGGTTAGCTTTAGGATACCCCTGACTCCCATGCGGCCTCATTCACATGACAAAGAAAACCCTATCCCGCAAAAGGCTTTTGTTCGCACACCCAGGGGCTGTGATCCCAACACATTTTGAGGGGATGCAATTCAATTCGTTACAAATACCCGGGGTTCAAAATGTCTGCGCCATGGCAAGAGTAGGGGAAGAAGCGGGCCTCTGCGAACTCCCGCTCTGAGCACACCTGCCCACAGCCTGAGCTCCCGGCCCTGCCCTCCGCCCCACATTCCCCTTTAGGGTCACGGCTTTTGGAAAACGCGTAACGTGAAATCTGAGGCCCATTACTCCAGGATGACACTCAGAATTTTTTAGGGCATGACAGGCTTTATGAAGCGTTTGCACAGCAACATGTCCCACCGGAGGAAAGCCCGATTTCCAGGCTGTGCCGGGTCTCAGACAGGGAGCTCCCCACAGTGATTCCGAAGGAAACAATTAGGTTGATTGGAACGGTATTTTGAAAATGCCTTACTTCATCTTCATAGGTTACAGCTTTGTAAAATCCCCGAACAGCAGTTTTACATTTATCCTTGTTGTTGTTAGCTGTTGTTTTGGTTTTCTTTGGTTTTTGTTTATTATTATTATTTTTAAGTGGAACTAATAATCAAGCTTTCTAGGACACGCTTATTGTTTTGGATGCAGCTGTTCCCCATCCAACTCTATGATACTACCTTCCCTCTGTTAGGTGGAAAAAAGGGATTTTCAGTTATTTTCATTATTCTTCCTTTGTCATAAAACCCTGGGTGTGTTTTTTATTTCCAAGGAGAAAGGAGAGCATGTTTATGGTTTTGACTTTATTTTTAGACTTTGCTCTTCAGTTCTTCCTCTAACAGTGTACATTGTTATAGCGCTCTCAAATTCTAATTTATTTATTGTTAAAATGCTAATTATGCACTTGCCTTGTTTTGATTGAAACTAAACAAGTACAAAGTTAACTCCGAATATTTCTGAATATCCTATTGAGCTCTGAATGTGAACTTAAATGTTGACAGACAGCCAGAACCCCCACTGGGATTTCCGATCCAGGCAGTCATGTCTGGAAGAAGCCACAGGCCATTTTAGCAGTCAGGCTGAATCCTCATGCTCCCAGTAGCTAGTGTTACTAATAAGATGGACCTCCAACCCAATATGGACCAAAGGGGACATGCAATTATCTCCACCTTCATAGACTAAACCAAAACCCACTGCCATCAAGTTGGTTTCTGAGATCATAAATCTTTATGGGAGAAAATAGTCTTATCTTTCTCCCTTGGAGCAGTTGGTAGGTTTGAACCTCTGAACCTGTGATTAGCAATCTAATGCTTCCCCAACAACACTACCGGGGCTCCTTCCACTTTCATAAGGACACCAGCAGACCATGGCATTGTAGAAGGGCTAGAGGCCTTTAGCAACTGCTGTGGGTATGGTAAGAGGGGCAACTGGAGACTTTCCAGGACCCATGCCACCAGCTGTCTTTGACAGAAAGCACACCCTTACGTCAGAAAGTCAGAATTGATGCAGAAAGCTATGGATGACAGTGGAAGCCCAAAATCTATTTTTAGAGTCCACACATGGCTGAGTTAGGTCCCTCTGGCTAGAGTTGAGGAGTGTGGACAGTTTTGTTATCAGGCAGACAGTATTGGAAAGCCGATTATGGTAGACATAGTTAGGTTAAAATGTAATATCCTATCATTTGATCTCCTTTTTGACCCACTTTAAAGTTGTTAGGGATGAACACACATGGATTAAGCCCCTGATGAATGGCCTCTGAGCAAAGACCAAGGGTGTGAATAGCCTGGCTATCGTGCAGAATGCATGGAAAGTGCATTATTGCAGATGCCATTAGGTTAAACTATCGCACCTTATCATTTGCTCTCCCTTCTGACTTATTTAAAATTTGTTCTAGTTCTTAATACTGTCTGCTTTCTTTTTGACCAAGGTTTTTCTCTGTTTTACTTTTCTATTGTTGTTAGTCCTTGTTGTTTTCTTTTTTAGATGTTTTTCTGTGTATGAAATCCAAGATAAGTAATTCCTTTGAGACAGTAATGAGCTTAATGGTTCCTTTGGGGTATGGCAGGGAGGTTGGGAGTAAGTGGGGGGCTAAGAACAAGTATAAGAACAAAGAAAACCATCTAAAATTTGACTGTGCTGATGATGGTCCAACTGTTCTTAATATGATTCAACTACTGAATTATATAGTTTGAGAATTATATGCCAATAAATCTGCTAGAGAGAGCTGAATGGAACTTGTAGACCACTCAGTCCTGATACATATTTTACACTTGATGCAATGGAGGCCCAGAAAGAGGAAATTACATAATCATACACACGTAGGAAGTTCCCAGTGGGTCAGAAGGACAGCCCTGGTCTCCTGACTCTCAGAACAATGCTCTTTCCAAAAGTGAGCATCAAAGCTTCATTCAAGGGTCACAGTCGATGAAAGCCCATTCTGCCCCTCCAGGATCTGTGATGATACAAGAGGCTCCTGCCTACCGAGCCCTCATCACACACCCAGATCTATGCTTATATCACATCTTTGAGATAGATATTATTACAGGTAACTAAACTGTGGAACAGAGTTGAGTAACTTCTTCAGCTGGTAAGGAGCAGAGCCAGAATGCAGTCTTGGGTCTTCTGTCTCCAAAGCACAGGTCTGACCCGCTCCCTTATCCCGTCTCTTACAGTCCTTCTCCAATTCTTCAGTGCCTGACCACAGCACAGGCTGAGACAGCTCCTGCCCATGGCCTTCTCCCCAACCACAGATCTCGGACTATGCATTTAGGTATCAAGCATGCATACCTGATCTCAGGAAATGATTTCACTTTGCTTGGATCCACAAGCAACGCTCTTAGGGAAATCTATGTACAAGGTCTCCTTCAAATGTTGAAAAGTAAGGGTGTTACCTTGATGATTAAGGTGTGCCCGACTCATCATTATATTTGCATTTGCTTCATATGCATGTGAACATTGGACATTAGATAAGGAAGACCACAAAAGAACCAATGCATTCAAATTATGGTAATGATGCAGAATATTGAAAGCAGAATGGATGGCCCAAAGATAAAACCAATCTGTCTTGGAAGAAGTCCAGCCTGAGTGCTCATTAGAAGTAAGGATGGCCTCGTGTACTTTGGACATATTGGCAGGAGACACCAGTCTCTGGAGAATAACATTGTGCTGGTAAAGTAGAGGGGCAGCAAAAAAGAGAAAGACCTGCGACAAGATACACTGACATGACGGCAACAACAACAGGCTCAAATATAAGAACAATCATGAAGATGGAGCAGAATCAGGCATCATTGCATTCTGTTCTGCACACAACATAGTGATAGATATCCTCATGATTGTATATATGTATATATATATATATGATTGTATATATATATATATATACATATACCACATATATATATGTGGTATCAACCATGAGAATGTCTACATCATATCTATAGATAGATAGAGGATATGAAGGAGAAAAACTGTTACAACCACACCTGGCTCCTTGATAATCAGAGACAATATTAATTCATTAGTACAGCCCTCCTATTTGCTCTTGTTTTTAAATGCTAAATGTCTCTTGCCTAGGTGGGTGGTCTATTTCTGGCAGAAGTTTTCCCAACTTACTCAAGGTGTTAGCTCAGAAGTGTGTGGTTTAAGAATAGCTGCCCAACACCAGGCCCTGTTCCCACATCTTTGTAGTGTGTGTACTAGCTGAAGTCACACTAGGTTTGATACTTAGAGACATCCAGCATAGATGTTGAAGTGTTTGCCATGCCCTACTCTGTTATCACTTGAAGAATGAACTTTTGACTAAACCACCGTGAAAATAGATCTTGGTTCTTAGATGATAAAATTTAGACATACACCACATAGATGAAGCCATATAAAAAGTTATATATTTACTAAACTGATTCGATATTTAATAGGATATCAATAGGGATTAAAATAGAACTAAAGTCTCTTGGCCCCCCAAGTTCTGCCTGCATATCATCATTATTTTATGATGGATTTAGGTCAGGTAGACCTAACCTTGTACTTCCATTTGGGATATTCTAGGGTCTCAATGGCAGTGAGTTTTGACTTTGAAGAGATACAGAAACCAGGGCCCCTGGTAAGGCACTGGTTAAGCAAATGGCAGATAGTTCCAACCCACTAGCTACAACTTGAGAGACAGGCATGGCCGTTGGCTTGAATCAAGACTACAGTCTTAGAAATCCTATGGGGCAGTTCTGCTTTGTCTAGCAGGGTTGCTACAAGTCAGACTAGACTGGAGAGCAACAAGTTAGACAAACAGGGTCTCTAAATTCTGTTGTTAGGTGCTTGCTATTCAATTTCACTTCTTGGTGATGCTGTGTGATGGAATAGAACTGCCCCACCAGGCTTTCTAGTCTATAATCTGCAGACCGCCAGGTCTTTCTACCCAAGAGCTGCTGGATGGGTTTGAACCACCAATCTCGTGGTTAGCAACCAAGCACTGAATCCTTGTGCCTCCAGGGGTCTTAGGGTCTCAAAGAAAACATAGCCTCTCAGTATCTCCTGGAAGATCTGAACTACAAAACATCACCAATTCCATACTGTGCTTAAATGAAATCTTGTCTTAAACTTGCTTTGTAAAGACCCTAGAAGGAAAAACCAAGCTGGGAAGCTCAACCTGGTTGGGGAGGAGACAATGGGGTGCCTTTGACTGCACGTTGGAAGCGAGGGACCACGTGGAGCTAGGTGATCTCATCTCATCCTGTTGGGAGCTCTCAGGACACCCGTGAGGAACGATCCGTTGGTCAAAAGCACCTGATTTCTCGATCAAGCATTGTATTTGTCAGCCTAGACGATTGTGGTAGCACTGACAGAAATTTTATCACATTTCACATTTGTTCATTTCACACCTCAGACTCTCTCTCCATCGCAGAATTTGTCTCATTGGCATTTGTCATATCTCGGCTATCTTCTTTCACCACTTTGTAGATGGTGGCTTTTTTAGGCGACTTTTTCTGAGCTGAGGAATTTTTTTTCTTCCTTCCTTTTCCTGGGATGCCAATCCAATCTGGTATTTCAAAATGCCAACACCATTGGCCCTGCTGGAAACCGATTAAACAATTTCTATGCCTAACAGCTCTTTTCAAGTTGCTGAGTTTTTTATTTTCATTTCTTAAGGCTAAATTTTCACACACACAAAAATTGCCCACTCTTTGCATGCAAATGAGGCAGTTTAGAAATGGAAATTCAAGCACAGTGAGCCCTGCATTAATTTACAAATCCATGGCATATTTAAAATATTTTTTCAAATTGCTTCACACGTTTTGGGTGTGTGACACATCGCCATTTAACTTAGTCAAAGTTATTTTGCTGATAAACTTTAGATAACTCCAAAGATGGCAGGAACACAAGCCTCTTATCAATTCCTTTACATACGCTTTTTTGGTTTGCTCAAATAAAATAGGATCAAGATGGGTGAACTCGTATTCTCTTTAAAGGCAGAATTTCCTCACCGAGATAGGCCTTTTCAAACTTGAGCGAATGGAAACTCATGGGCCTCTAGTCCATTTCAATGCGTAGCTACTTTCTATGGGGTTTCCAAGACTGTACATCTCTTTGAGAGCAGACAGACAGAACGTACTCCCAGGGCAGTGCTAGCGGGTTTGAACCACTGACCTTGAGGTTAACAGTCCAAAGCTTAACTCACAGTGCCTTTTTGTGGATCGGAACAGAGAGAAAAAAAATGTCTATGGTGTGAACAAGTCTTTGAACGCACAAGAGTGTGACGCCAACAGCTCACATCTCCACCACGTGACTTCTGGTTCCTGTAAGAGAAACCGAACCGACCGTCACATCACTGGACAGAACAGAGCAGGTCATCACCAGCGGGCTTCAGCAGAGAACATCCTCACTTTCTGCTGGATCATTGCAAAGAGAGAATGCACACTTGAGTCACATGGAGCTACTGAGAGAAAATGTTCTTAGCTGTGCACTCTCTTGTAATAGTGCACCAATGCTAGCACATTTTAGAATTGATTTTCCTAAGATTTTTCAAAGGAAGCAAAAGTATCCATGTCTCTATAACCTCAATTTTAAAAATTTTTTTAAAAGATTGCCTTCTAATTGACTCGGATGAAAAGCAGACACGTGTGTTCCAATGACTATGGTCTTTCAAAAGTATATCTGCAAGCCTTCCTGTGGGGTAACTCTGCAAGGACATCAACCACCAATCTTTCTATTAGCAGCCAAGCACCTAACCATTCTTAATTGAAATCTGTGTCTATAGCCGATACCAAAACCAAAGCCCACTGCCATGAAGTTGATTCCGACTCATACAGACACCACATAGAGTTGCTGAGACAGTAAATATCTCTCTATAGCCTACTCATTGACTACTACTTACTGCAATTTGGTCAATTCTGACTGATGGCAACCCTACAGGACAATGTAGACCTAGCCCTTTGTCTTTCTGAAACTTTAAATCTTCACAGGAGTAGATAGCCTCTTCTTTCTCCTGAAGGACAACTGGTGGGTATGAACTCCTGACCATGATGTTAGCAGAGCTAACATGTATAACTCCACATTTACAGCCTCCAAACATCTCACTGTCATCAAGTCAAATCTGACTCAAACAACCTTCTGAGACAGGGAAGAGCGTCTCCTGTGGGTTTCTGAGCCTGTCCCTCTTTCCAGGAGTAGAAAGCCTCCTCTTTCTCCGGATGAGTGGCTGGCGGTTTCCAATTGTTGACCTTGCGATGGAACCTCCCATGACACTAGGGCTCCTTCCACCTCCACCGAGCGAGTCCTGACTGAATTCATATTCCATTCAGACTTTGCTCGTTGTAAGGGAAGACTCAAAACCCTGATTAAAGAAGATCAAAGACAACAGCCTTCGGTGTGGATTATACGCCAACATGAAGAAAACAAAGGTCCTCAATACAAAGCCGGATCAATAGACATCAGGCTAAATGCCAAAAAAAAAAAAATTATTGAAGTTGTCAAGGATTTCATTTTACTTGGATCGATGCCCAGGGAAGCAATAATCACAAAATCAAATGTCATATTGCATTGATCCAATCTGCTGCAAAAGACTGCTGCAAAGTGTTCAAACACACACACACACACACTTTGAGAACTAAGGTGTGCCTGATTTAAGCTATGTTATCTTCCATCCCCTCATATATATGCAAAAGCTGGGCGAACAATAAGGCCAAAGAAGAATTTATGCATTTAAGTTGCGGTGTTGGCGATCTGGCAGAAAAAGGAACAAATCTGTCTCGGAAGAAGGACAGCTCTAATGCTCCTTGGAAGCAAGGATGGTGAAATTGTCTCATGTACTTTGGACATGTTATCAGGAGGGACCAGGCCCTAGAGAGAAGGACATCAAGCTTGATAAAGTAGCGATTCAGCAAAAAGAGGCAGCCCTTCCCTGAGATGGATTGATACAGGGGCTGCAACAATGGGCTCAAGCATGGCGACAGTGATGAGGTTGGCACAGGACTGGGCATGCAGGCCCTGTGAGCTGGGCCTGACTCAATGGTACCTAACAATAGCCAGTCAGCCTTTAAAACTATACGTAGCCTGACCAGCTGCGAAGACTAATTCGAAAGTCCTAGTAAATAAGACAGCGGGTGGTGTTGATGCTGGAATTCGTTAATGGAACAGAATGGAGAGACCTGAAAAGACCTATATCTACATGGAAGATCTGACACTGCAAATTGGTGTGTAAAAGGAGCCCCTCAGTGAGGAGCTGGGAGAGTGCAAGACGCAAAACATAAAAGATGGGTCCCCTCGGCCCCTCCCACCATTCACGAAAATCAACTCCAGATAGATCTGTGACATATGGAAGGGAAGGAACACTTCACAATTTTTAGCGGAAAGATTTCCAGATAGGGAAGTATTCTTAAATAAGCCATAAAAAGAACTATAAAGAAAATATAGCAATAGATCCAACCGCATTAACTTCTATGCATCAGAACACAACAAACGGAGAATAAAGAGACAAGATACAAATGGGAAAAAGAAATCTGCATTCTCACAACTAACAAAGGATTAATATCTAGAAAATAAAGAATTCCCATGACTCAGCAAGAAAAAGACAAACAACCCAAAAGGGGACAAAGGATCCATGAGCAAAAGACATGAAAAGAAATGTAGTCTCCAGAGGCAACGCAAATGCTCAGTAAACATATGGAGAAATATTCTTTAATAGACAGGAAAATAGAAAATAAAGCCACACTGAGATACCATTCACTTCCCCAGGTGGATAAACATTTTAGAAGGGAGACTATCAAGTGATGGTAAGATGTGGAGTGAGGCTATGAAACAATAGGCACTCCTCCCATCTACTGCTGGTTGCCACTGAGCATCACCAGGTAAGCTTGCCAACGGGCACCCCCCTCAGGGCAGTAACATCACTCCCAGATACATGGGCAAGAGAACCCCCTGCATGAGGTAACATGTAAGTATATCCACGGCAGCACTGTTCTCCAGAGCAAAACAACCCAAGTCCCTATCAACAGGAGAATGCATAAATTAATGAGGACAGAGTCATACAATGAAATTCAATATGGCGGCACACATGAATATGGTGGAAGCTAAAAATATATAGCAATGAACAATTTATAAAGCAAGTTTCAGAAACATATTTTCAGTGTGTGTTTTTTTAACCTAAAAACTCTAAAATACACAATACGAAAGAATATGTTCTTTAGAGGCTGTAGATTAGGTGTTGGGCAGCAACTGTCAGGTTAGTTGTTCAAACTCACCAGCCGTTCCACGGGAGAAAGATGAGACTCTCTTCTCTCTTAGAGATCCGCAGTCTCAGAAATCCTGTGTTGGGTTGCTATGAATCTGAGTTGACCCGGCGGCAGTGGGTTGGATTGGATTTTGAGAGGAAGAGAGAGGAGCCCTGGAGCCACAGTGAAGAAGTGCGTGGCTGCTAACCAAAAAACAGACTGTCCAAACCCACCAGCCACTCCCGGGGTGGGGGTGGGGGCGGGATGTGGCAATCGACTTCCATGAAGGTTCACAGCCCTGAAAACCCCATGGGGCAATGCCGTGCTCTCCTTTAGAGTCACTATGAGTCCGAATGGACCCATTGAAAGTGAGTTTGTTCTATATAAAACTATGAAGCAAAGAAAGGGGACGATTAACACAAACTTTAGGCTAGGAGAGATGAGGGGGGAATGAAATTCTGGGGTGTCACACATAAAGCCTGTTCCTCTTCTGACTGGGCTCATTTTATCATTAATCCTGAAATTGTAAAGATGTTACACACACATAAATGGCGCATGAGCTGTGATTCAAAACTCACCAGGACTGCAAAATTCCCATGGAACAAAATGTAAACAAACCTATGGTTTTGTTTGGTTTTTCTCATTAGCGAATTCTAAGTAACTGGTGGTACAATGGTTAAGCACTCGGCTGCTAAAGTGGCTTTAGCAGTGGCTCAAATCCACCAACTGAAAAACACGGCCATTGACTTCTATCAAGGTTTCTGCTTTGGAGACTCTATTGGGTAGTCCTCCATCTTCCACAGTCACTGTGAGTGGAAACCAACTCAGTGGAAATGGGCTCGGCTAACCCTAAGCTACGCCAAACCAAACCCACTGTCACCAAGGCAATTCGGCCTCAAAGCACTTGGATTCTGACCCGGGAAGACAGAGTAGCACTGCCTGTAGGGTTTCTAAGGCTGTAATCTCTAGAGAAGTGGACTCCTGTTTTTTTCTCCCATGGAGGGGCTGGTGCGTTCAAACCTGTCAACCTTTGGGTTCACAGTCATGGGCTTTAACCATTGCACCACCATAGCTAGCCCTACCCTGACTTCAATGTTTCATTTCAGTCATTTGGCCAGTAGATTGGGGATTCATGAAGTGATGTGAATATAATTGTTTATACCTAAGCTTTCTAAAAGAGTGATTTGTCCGCAGACCCTTTGAAATGTCAGGACTGTGTGGTGGTTGCTGTTTAGGCACTGGGTGCTATGTTTGGGGCATTGAACATCACTTTTCTTGGGATAGCAAGGTATGATCCTTTCTGGGATGAGCAGAACTACCTAATTTTGTGGGAGCAGCTTGAGCAGATTGTCATCTGCCTTTCTTAAAGCCTCCTTCGACCAAACCTCACTAGAAGCAGCCATGCAGTCAACTTCCAGTCAAGGCAATCCCATGGGCATCTATGTCACACTTCTCCCTAGGGTTTTTGATGGCTGGATTCTCGTAAATAGATCACCAGGCATTTCTTCCAAGGCACCTCTGGGTGGACTCGAACCTTCAACCTCTTGATGAGCAGGCAATCATGTTAACCATTTGCACCACCCACAGCCTCTCCCAGAAAGAGGCTTGGCTTGCTTGGTTTGTCATATTATGTGTAGAGCCAAGGCTGTCATGGACAACTGAGTCAGAACAGACTGTTTAGAATGCAAACGGGTTTCATTGGGGCAGAAGAACAGAGTAGGAAATCCACCATCACGGGCGTGGCTTTGTTCCAGGAAAACAACAAGGCTGATCTGGCTTAGCCTGGTCCAGATTGATGCGACCCAACCTGCTTATCCTCAAGCCCCAGACAGCTGGTCATCCACACCCAGAAGGAAAATCAAGATAATGTTTACAGCTTCCCTTCCAAAATATATATATATGTTGCCATTAAGTCAATACTGACTCACAGTGACCCTAGAGGGCAGGGTAGTCCTGGGCCTGTGGGTTTCCCAGACTGTCGCTCTTTGTGGGAATAGAAAACCTCATCTTTCTCCCTGGGAGAGGCTGATGGTTTCGAACTGCAGGCCTTTCGTTATCAGCCCCATGAGTAACGACTATGCCCCGAGGGCTCCTTACAGTAAAGGAAACTCAGGCAGCGAGAGAAAGAGTGTAGGAGGGGCTCAGTCTGGCCGCCTACGCATCACTTTGCCACCTGGCCACTGTGACGGCCTCGGAGTCCCTGCCAATGTCATGCTTTCTTTCCGCCCCAGGGCATTAAGTCCTGGAAACAGACTCCAGAAGCGCTTGCTTCCGGAACCCTGCTAGGGGGCAGTTTCCTGCAAGGACTTTGATTCTTATTTGGCATTTGGACTTTGACATGACTCCGTGACTCCTGCCTCAGGGCCTGCACGTGATCATCGCCTTGGCAGAGAAGGTTGTCCTTTGTTCTTGCCTACTCACCTTTTGTATGGCGTTCCCCCGCCTGTTCCCTTATTTATGACTTGTTGTCATGCGTCTATATTTAGCAAGTGTTTTGCTAATACCCAAGGAGTCATCAAAGGTACAGCTGCTTCGTCGCTACAGGAAACCCCCGAGTTAGGAGGTTCGCTCCGTGGGAACGTTCCTCAGAGGGAAGATGAGAAACGCATGTTTTAATTTTTAAATTAGCTGCCTAATGCCGCTGTCTTCCTCCTTTGGGGGGGGCTTGATGAACTCATGTGTTATTCTTGGTTGGTGGTCAAACTAGCGCGGATGTTTTCTTGGCCCTCCTTAGGTGGAGCTATCTGTATTCGGCTGTTTCTTCCTCTCTTTACAAGGATCCCGGTGTGGGATTTGTGGCCTTGTTTTTGTGTTTGCAGTGTCCCGGGCTAGGAAACTGGTGATCGCGCTTTCCTGTCCTTTCTTGAGTCATTGATGTGTCACAAGCACCTGGCATTCCTCCTCCATGCCCCCAGTGGGTAGGGGGGTGAGGGATGAGGGCAGGGTGCCCCAAAACAAGTCCTCGCTGAGTCCTCTAATTGTGCGAATGTCGGCGCAGAAATCATGAGAAGACCCATCCTTCCGACTTCAGTCCAAGTCAGGCTGGTTAACAGGGTGCCCAACACCCTCAACTTTACAGCAGGCTCACCTCGTGACAACGTCACTGTGGAGTCCTTGGATGTCTGGAGCTTCCCAAGAAGGGAGGATGCCACGTGCAGAAAGCCTCCTGGTCTCCCATCAGCCCATTGCTGCTCATTCTTAGAAGCAACCTCTTCGGCACCGGCCTCTGCTTTCAAGAGTGTGGCAGGGGGAATCATCCTTTAAAGACACACCTTGGTGCTCATAAAATACCTAGGGAAGAGAATTTTGGAACAGATTGTAGACGATCTTTGGAAACTGATGGAAACCAACCAGAGGAGAAAAACCAAAACCAAGAAACAAGCGAGGGAGGGGGCTTTTGAGCGTTACCGTCTACCTGATGCCCTTCCCATGGGCATCTGTATGCTCTTGTTGCGGAACCCGAGCGGCCTGGAGAACCAGCAGCCGCACACAGCCCGCTGCGGCCAGGCAGTGCGGTGCAGGGGTCAGAACCTGGGCTCTAGCGCTTGGTTTGATCCTCCTCCCACCATTTAGGGGCAGTGGGCCCTTAGTCATCCAATTTCATCCTCCAGTGCCTCCATTTCCATGAGCTGATATTAAATAGAGCCCGGCATATACTATAAACAATATAAATAAATGGTCCTATTTGAGCCTCACCATCCCTGTGCTAGATTTCTGTGGCAGACCATTGGCCCAGCTGCGGCAGGACTGTGCAGAGCAGCACACATTCAACGTCCAGAGGGTGACCGCCGTCTTTGAACTGGGCCCAGCTGTTGGTTTCCTATTTGAGTTAAAAGACTGCAGTCAATAGATTTTGTTGCCATGCAACACATATATGGCCCTTATTTACAGTGGCAATGACGGAACTGTATTGAACTGGTTCAAAGCTCTGGCTAGGTGATACCAGAGGTCGTGACTCACAGTTCTTACAACATTATCTCATTTTAGACATCACTCTCATGAAAGCAAAAGAAGGTCCAGTAAATGGTTGAACATTGAAACCTGGAACTCAAATATGTCTGGCGGCGGGGTGTAAATATATGGGAACCGTTAGTATGTCAAAGCTATTTAAAGCCTTGTGATTGGTTATGTTCTAGGATGGAAAAGAGAAGAGGGTCAAGGTCTCAGCCGTGAGTCCTCACTGTGTGCCAGGCACCATGCATTATACATATCAATTCCTTCAGCCTTACACCCAAACCAGAGGCAGACACTGTTACTAATTTCATTTTACAGATGAAGAAAATTAAGCACAGTGTGGTGGTTCCATGATCTGGTGTCAACTTGAGAGTATTAAGTGTGAAGGGTTGGAGTTTAGCCTATCAGTCAGGTTGTAGCTTGATGAGCTCATTTGGGGGTTCAACAGAAATAAATAGCTTACTGGAGGCCAGACACACTCTCTCTGCTTCATCTTCCTGCTGACAAGACACCTGGAGCTACAGTGATCGAGCTAGAGCCCTGGAGCTGGAGGAGCCACGTGGACACCCCTGCAGTGCTGAGACGCTTCCACCACCACTGGATCCACAAGACTTTCCACCCACTGGCCTGTGATCTTCCTGCATTCAGCATCATTGCATGGCTGCGTGAGTCTAAAGAGGAATTTATGGACTAGTATCGACATATGGGGTAATATTGGATGTATGGGCTTGATCTGGAACTGGCATGCAATGTTTTCTTAATGTATCATTGCTCTTTGATATAAAGTTCTCTCTTACACACGTATGAGAGTCTATGAATTTGTTTCTCTAGTCAACCCAGATTAACACACACACACACACACACAGAGGAAGGTTAAAGATCATGTCCAGCTTCTGATATCAAGTAAGTAGTGGAGCTGGAATATAAGCTGAGGCAAGTTGATGCCAAATTCCTTGATGTTTAGGACATGCTCTGCGCTGTTGTCTCTAGGCCCAGTTTTAAGGGAGGTGCTGTCATACTTTGGGATGCTGATGTGATCATACTGTAATTGTGAGGTTCCTGGATGGTCCGCCCATATTCTTGTTTCTCAACACTGAAAGAATTCACGCAGCAGAAGTACTTTTGTAATTCAAGTAACTTTGATGAGGGAAAGGGAAGTTTCGGGGAACACAGCCTCAGATTGTACATGCTATCTCTAGAAAGCATGCAAGGCCGCGTTGCATGGGGCGTGGGAGAGTTTGCAACTGAATATGGCCACTTCCGAGGCCTGTGCTCACCCCAAATATGGGAGAGATCATACCCTTCGACCTGAAAGAGAGAGACCTGTGCTCTGTCTCTGCTATTTATCCTCTCCTATCCCTAAGGCAGCAGGGGGTGGGGGTTGTGGTTGAGGGTACTGGCCGTTCTTAGTGGCTGAGTTCAAGTGCAGGTATAACTTAATGTTGCGAGTGTCCGGTGTGCATGCCCAAGTGGACCTTCATCTGCACCTAGGTGACCTTGGTCTGCACGTGCTCAGCTTTGGATTTCCTCCAGAGTGCCTAATGTGTGACTGATTTCTTTCAAACCCCTTTATTGTGGCATGACCAGCTAATTTTTGTTTAGCATAGGCATTCAGTAGAGACAACCCCCTTTGTCGCTAATCTTCCTACCTGTCATAATCACTATCATCGACGTCCATGAGGTCAGTTCTCTGATTTTGACCCTCAGCCTGAGGCCTGGTGCTGTCCCTGGTGGTCACTGTGGTTGTGCAAAGGGCATGTAATTCATGCCACGAGCTCCTGAGAATTTGGAGCAGTCAGGGAAGGTGACAAGCTCAGCATCCAAGAATGTTCCCAGGTTTCGTAACCCCAAAAATAAGAGGATAAAAACTCTCAACTTCAAAGCAGTGATCTAGAATTTTGTAACAAAAAATAAATAAAAGGAAAGAACTCAACTATGAAGAGTGGATCCAGAATTTTATAACCAAAAAATGAGAAGAAAAAAAACACAACTGCAAAGAACTTATCCAGAGCTCTATAAACAAAACACACAAAAAAAGGTTTAACTTTCAACTTGAAAGAACTTATCTAGATTTTGTAACCAAAAAATAGGAAGAGAAAACTCAACTTCAAGTAACTTATCCAGAATTTAATAATCAGAAAAAAAGTTGTAAAAGACCTCAAAAAATGTATCCAGAATTATGTAACCAAAAGAAAATAGGGAAAGGGGGAACTTCAACTTCAAAGAACTTTGCAAAATTCTATAGCAAGACATACCCAAAAGTAATAACATCAACTGCAAAAAACTTATTAAGAACTTTGTCACACAAAAATACAAAAACAAACACCTTAGTTTGTGTATGCAAAAAAGCTTTGTGTTTTATGATTTCGTATGGACATTATTTTGAATTATATATGGGTGGACCCCTTTTAGGCTTAAGTCTGGCCTTCACTTAAGACATGTTCCCTTTCACCTTATCCATGATCCGGTCTCAGGTACTACCTGAGGACCACCACTGCTGGTGGGAATGTAAAATGGTGCGGACACCCTGGAAAACAAAAAGATGAGCACAGAATTCCCCTGTGACTCAACAATTCCGCTTGTGGGTTTATATCCCAAGCTTTGAAAGCAGGGGCTCAAACAGATAGATTTGTGCACGCCAATGTTTACTGCAGTGGGATTAGCCCCAAAATAGAAACAACCCAGATGCCCATTAAAAGTTGAACGGAAAGGCACATTAGGATCTATCCAAACAATAGAATGTTATTCAATGGGAAGAGGAAATGAAGTTCTCATACATGCTATGGCATGGGTGGACCTTAGAAGCGTTATGCTGAGGACATATGAGAGGGCAAATATTACATGATCCCACTTACAGGAAATATCTAGAAAAGGCGATTGCAGAGATATAGGTCATAGCTGAGTGTTTACCATGGGCTGGGAGGAGATGGGACTGGGGGATTATGAGTTTCTGGTGTGGAAATGAAATGTTTTGGATGAGTTGGACTTACTAGGAATTAAAATGCTACTGAGAAAGCTAATGTTCTGGAAGTGAATGTTTCTCTTTGGCATGAATGCTGATGTCCTGTCTCTCAGAGCACCTTCTCATAGCAGATCCGCATGCCCACGTTCATGTCGAGTAGGTTACGGAGGCACAACTAATCTGTGGTTTAAGCAAGAAATACCTCATCCCGCAAATTTAAAAAAAGTTCTGGAAAGCATGAAAGAAAGACTTCTAGATTCCCTTTCTATTATCCACTTATCACACTGGGCATTCAACAAATAATTATCACACAAATACCAAGTATTGAAGTAATGTTTTTGAGATTGAGTCAATTAAACCTGTCTTCTCACCACCTGCATGGCACGGCGTACTTGTTTGTAGCATATCTCATAAGGAACTACTCTGGATACTACAGTCGTGTTTTCTGTGTGTGCCTCCAACTCGATGTTCAGCGAACTGAGACTGGAAACCAGGCTGACTCTTTGCACCTGCACCCACAGACCAACGGGAATATACGTGGTTCCAATATGGTATGTAATCAGCAAACTGTGCTTAAATTAATGAATAAACAGAAAATAAATGCCATATACCCCTGAACTGGTGCATACTGCTGCAGACTTTATGGATGGCCTGTCCTGATTTGACTTTGCTGATGGATGTGGACTTCACAAGGTTCCAACCAGAATGAAGATTCTTCACATCAAAGATTATGATTGTCTCCTCATCTCCTCAGAGTCCTGGGTTGATGTAAGTGGGCAGAATAGAAATTGGATACCCAAAATTAGGGGATAACGGCATAAAGTGGTTGGCTTACAACCTTTCATACTTGGGGAAATATAGTCATAGGATTATAGGATTACTTAACTGTGATTGTTAGGCATAGAATATGTTTGTTTTGTTCACTTAAAGAATGTTATGCTTCAATGAGGTTGGCACATATTGATCTGTATGCATTTTAGCTTTATCCTATTAGATACAATGATTTCATTATTGTTTGAAAATTATATATGGCTAAAGAGTTATGTGAAAGTGTCAAATTGACAAAGGGTGGTCTGTGGTAGTTACATAAGCTAGTGTCAATTTGAGGATTAAAAGTGTAGGGGTGAAGTCTAGCCTATCAACCCAGAGATAGCCAATAAGACCCCTGGGTGGGCATGGCCTTCTCCTAAGAATTCTGGGAACTGCAGTATTTTACCCCCTTGGAGACGGGACACTCCTCTCTCTCTGCTCACTCCCTGGAAGACACTCTACTGACACAACGCATGGCACTATGCTAGTGCCCTGAGCTGAAGAAGCCATGTGGAGACCCCTGCCAGCGCTGAGATGCTTACACCACCACTGGATCCAAAGACTTTCTACCCACTGTCCTGTGATCGTCCTGCATTCGGCATCATTGCATGTGTTTTGTGAATCTGAAGAGGACTTTATAGATTGGTATCAGACATATGGACTAATATCAGACTATGGGCTTGGATTAGACTGGGTTGGGATATTCTCTTAATGTACAATTACCCTTTATATAAAACTCTTTCTTATATACATATTAATCTCTCTTAATTTGTTTCTCTAGTCTACCAGACTAACACGTACCACTTCACAGTTTAGTGGCTAATGGATTGTCCCACCAGATTTGGATAATCCCATCTACCAAGTTTTTCTATGAACATTATCAACCAAGGTTTGGAAATTCTAAGGGCATCAAAACGAAGGCCACCGGATAGCATGCAGATGAGAACTGAGGTTTCTTTTCCCCATTATCCGCTCACGGCCCCTCCTGTGGCAGACGACACAGACCTGGATGTAAATATAACTCATAGAGACACATTTGTTAAGTCTTATATGGAACAAAGACGAGAGAAAGCTAGTTATCTAGATAGGGAGACCATCGGCAAAAAGCCATAATGGCGTTCACGGGTCTACAGAGACAAGACCACTTAAATAGGACATGGACGTGCAAGAGAAACTGTCACAAAAAGAAGCACACCAGGCTGTGTGATCACGAGGTGTTGACAGGATCAGGGATCAGGCATCAAAGAATAAAAAATCATATCTTTGTGAATGATGGGGAGTGTGGAGCAGAGACCCAAAACAACTGGACATCGTCTTACAGAAGGGTCTCGGGGAGGAGATGAGCCAAGGGTGCAGTATAGCACCAATGAAATATACAACTTTCCTCATAGTTCTTTAACACTTCCTTCTCCCCAGCCCCCACCCCACCCCCACTATCATGATCCCAATTCTACCTTACAAATCCGCCTGGACCAGAGGATGTATATTGGTGCAGATAGGGACTGGAAACACTGGGAATCCAGGACAGATGAACCCCTCAGGACCAGTGGTGAGAGTGGCGATACCAGGAGGGGAAGGGGACGATGGGGTAGAAAGGGGGAACAGATCACAGTAATCTATATATAACCCTCTCCCTGGGGGACAGACAACTGAAAAGTGGGTGAAGAGAGACATCAGACAGTGTAAGACATGAAAAAATAATAATAACTTATAAGTTATCAGGGTTTCGTGAGGGAGGAAGGGTAGGGAAGAGAGGGGGAATAATGAGGAGCTGATACCAGGAGCTCAAATGGAAAGAAAATGTTTTGATAATGATGATAGTAACAAATGTACAAATGTGCTTGGCATAATGGATGGATGGATGGATTGCGATAAGAGTTGTACAAGCCCCCAATATAATGATTTTTTATTTTTTTAATCATTTTATTAGGGGCTCATACAACTCTTATCACAATCCATACACATATCAATTTTGTAAAGTGCATTTGTACATTCATTGCCCTCATCATTCTCAAAACATTTCCTCTTCACTTAAGCCCCCTGCATTAGGTCCTCATTTTTCCCTCCCTCCCCGCTCCCTCCTCCCTCATGAGCCCTTGATAGTTTATAAATTGTTATTTTGTCATATCTTGCCCTGTTCGATGTCTCCCTTCACCCACTTTTCTGTTGTCCGTCCCCCAGGGAGGAGGTCACATATAGTTCCTTGTAATCGGTTCCCTCTTTCCTACCCACTTTCCCTCTACCCTTCCTGTTTAGCCCCTCACACCACTGGTCCAGTAGGGCTCATCTATAATGATTTTTTAATAATAATAATAATTAATCCAAAAAAAGAGAAAGAAACTGTCACAAAACCATAATTAGGTGACACTGAACACATCACAGCTGCAGGCAGGGCTACAGAAGTAGGGGTCAGACCAGGGCTGGCCCCATGCATTATGGTAGATAGAAAACTGTACAAGGTAAGTGCTAAGGCTCTCTGCAAAGCAGTCAGATGGAGTTCATGAGCCCCGGAGACTCCAGTGCCTAACATTCAATCAAGAGCACACCCAGATAAGCCCTAAGAGCTAGACTGCCCTTCCCCAGACTGGACAGGGGCGTGATAATAATCCACTTCTAGTGCACTCGGCCTGAGGGCAAGGCTGTTCACATGGCCCGATAAATGGCCAGAAAGAATTCAATGGAGGCTGACTCCACTGGGCAATTCAACCGTGGATTTGGGGCTTCCGCTGTACACTGTATCCTTCAGTGGCCCTTGTGCTCAGACGTGAAGCCCTAATACACCCCACAGTCTTCCACACCTTGAATTAGTGGTGGCCAATGTAGTAGCCAAAAGCCAAGTCATTGGAGCATGGAAATGAAGATTTTGACTTCACCTGCGAGACTGGAGTCTTGAAAATTGAGGGTTTCCTTTGCAAGAGGAGGGCTGTGTGGAGGGGGTACAGGGGCGGGGAGAGGTGACAACAGACCGTCTCAATGGACACGGTCATAAGAACTCCTGGGAGCAAGCGTACATTTATTGATTACCAACAAAACAGGTGTTTGGGTCTTTGAAAGCATCCCTGCCCAAGCTTTCTTACACACATTTTGAGGGGGGATGATGGATTGGTCATACTTACATACAATGGGACACAGACACCCACACTGATGACCTCACACAGATCGTGTAGGCTTCTATAAGGAGTATAACATATCAATCGGTTAAAGATTTAGTCCAACGCCAGTTTCCACGGTATTCAAAATAAGAAGATGCAGCAATGGGGCAGAGAACGAGCCAGAATTCAAGCACCGGGACCTGGAATCATTCATTAACATTTAGTGATGTAAGCAGGTGCCCTTTTAGATTCAAGGCTGCCGCAAAGGGGAATTAAAACATTGTCTAGTTGAGAACAAACACCAGTAAACAAAAGACTAAACACATACTATTAGCTCTCAAAATTCCATCTAGGACGGGGAGGGAATTAAGAGTTTGGGTTTGCAACGATTCTGGGCATTGTTTATCTTGATGGCCGAGTTTCATGTCCTTCCCAAAGAGGAGAGTGTGCGGTCTTGTGACCCATGTGGAAAAGACTGGCTGGCCGGTGAGCGCAGCCACGACTCGCATTGGGGATTCACGTTCGATATGGAACAGAATCGCGATGGCATTGGAAGGGATTATGTCCCTCTGTTTCACATGGAGGCCGCGTATCTCTGGCACGGTCTCCCAGCCTTCTTCCTCCGCCTCCTTCACACTTTCCAGAAGCCTTCTGGTCTCCCAGCAGACACCACTGTAAATCTCTCCTTCGAAGTGTCCCACATATGTTTCATTAAAAGTGTTTGTTTCTTTGATCAGCTTGACGTTTCTAATGTGAAAAAAATAATAATAACTGTTGCCTGGCATTTGGAAATGTACAGGCACCGAAGTGCGAGAGTCCGGGTGGCAGGGGCGTGTTCACCCAAGGGTCTTGGCGTCTCCCTGCCTTCAGGCTCTGCCAGGGTGTGGGCTGCCCCAGGCTGCTGTGAATGCGAGGAGATGGGACATGAAACCCCAAATAAATAAACAAAAACCCTATCACCATTGAGTCCATGCCAACTCCCAATGACCCTAGAGGACAGGGTAGAGCTGCCCCTGTGAGTTTCCAAGATGAATTCTTAGCAAGAGAAGAAAGCCTTGTCTTTCTCCCACAGAATAGCTCGCCGGTGGTTTCGAATCGGAGTTAGCAGCCCAGAGTGCAGGGGAATGAGGAGAAGGGGAGGCTAGCCGCAAGAGAGGGTCAATTTTTCAAGGGCTGGGAATTCTATTAAGGGGCTTGGATCCCCAGTGGCACAAGTGGTTTGTCCTGGGCTAACAGCAGAAAGGCTGATGGTTCAAATCCAGCCACGGAAGAAAGGCCTGGAGACGTGCTTTCATAAAGACAGCTGTCGTGTGCTCTTGTGTTGTTGACTGATCGGACACGGATGCCAACGCAGAGCAGCCCCATGTGATGTAGAGCAAAAAGGCTCCGAGGGGTTGTCTAGGCTGCAATCTATACAGGAGCCTGATCGTGGCTTCTTCTTCCCAACTGAGTGGGCTGGAACATCCAGCCTTTCAGACAGTGGCTGTAGCCTAAGCTCCCTGGGCAATGCTCAGTTGTGATATTGGGTCCCGCGATGTCCAAACATAAGCCGGTGGAACATTTCTCTTTGCAGAGCATGCGACCAACATGAGTCAGAATCAACTCAACGGCATGAGAGAAGAGCAGGGACAGTGGCAGCACCCTCCTGGAGCGTAGGCCACCAGCCCACGGCAGGCAAAGGAAGCTGTCCCGGCAAGGGCAAGGCGAGCTCTGAGTCATTGGGTGAAGGTCTATCTATTTGGGTCTTCTTGCCCTCTGAGACAGCCCATTTCCCAGCAGGGGACAAATAGTGCAGTGTGTGATAAGGCCACTAATTTCCCCTCCTCCTCCTCTTTCACCTCCTCCATGCCATCATTGCTGGTGGGGATCTCAGAAAAATGTCTCCGGAGCCACATGCACTTGTAGCCCTCAGCCCCAGGGGTCCAAATGACTAAGCTTCCATTACAGCTCCCAGAGCATAATTTTCATGACATAAAAGGCACGGCATCAAAGCACACTGTCCCCTAGTAATTGATCACAGTGCCACCCATACCTCCCCCAGTGTGACATTCTTCAGAGGGTTAGGAGAACACACCCCACATCCAGATTCCTGGGTTCCGATCTGGGCAATCTAGTGTTTTTGCAAATTAACATGTGGGGATCTCGTTCTCAGTAACCATTTGTGTAAAACGTTTCCCAAAGCCCTGTGGCCTCACAGAAATTGGTTGCATTTGGAAGATGTGCTGGATTGAATTGTGTCCCTCAAAAGGCTATGCTGAAGTTCTAACCCCTACACAGATTAATGAGACCTTATTTGGAAATAGGCTCTTTATTTTGTTATCAGTTAAGTTAACGAGATCATGCCAGACCAGCGGGTCTTAATCCCTTCTGAAGGTATCGTCTAAACGAAGAAACAGAAATGAACCCAGGGGGACACACCACGCGAAGACTGAGGTGAAGATGCACTTACACAAGGGCAGAAATAACCAGAACCGCAGCAGTTCCCTCCCAGAGGCTGGAGGAGACAAGGCCGGGTCTTCCTCCAGAGCAAATGCAGAGAAAGCACACTCCAGCTGGCAACCTGGATTTGAACTTCTAGCCTCCAGGGCTATGCGGAAAATGAATTTACACCCTTTAAAGCCCTCTAACTCCCTGCATATGGTATAACCTTTCTGGCTGCAAGCAAGGAGGACCTGAAGCCGCTACTGATAAAAATCAGAGAATACAGGCTTCAGTGTGGATTGCAACTCAACAAAAACCCTCACAACTGGATCCATACGCAACATTACGATAAAGTGTGTGTGTGTGGGTGGGTGGGGGAGTGAGTTATCAAGAATTCTCATTTTACTTAAATCCACAAGCAACACTCAGGGAAGCCGTGGCCAAGAAATCCAATGGCGTATTGCAATGGGGAAGTGTTTCAGAGTAGAAATGTCACTTTGAGGACTAAGCTGCACCTGATCCAGCTACAGTGTTTTCATTTGTCCCACACGCACATAACTGAGAGTTATTCCAGAGCAGCATGTAGGAGGGGAGGGAGGCTGCCTAGGCAAAAATTATGTCAGCTCAGCCCAATGAGAAATGGATGGTGTGGTGATATTTTATAAGTTTTCTTCAAAGAAGGAAGATGGAAAGGTTAGAGATTATGTCAACTGGACTCTCCTGAGTAAGGGGAGAGGTGGAACCCAACTGATCAATTGGCTTGTGACCTGATGACATCTCCTTGGTGTCATAAACCTTTTTGTATAAGCAAGAGAGACTGACAAAAGTCAAATCCTCTTTGCCCCTTCGCCTACTGCCAGAGTTGAAACTTGCGCCTGGGTCCCTGATCCCCTGTTGCATTGCCTGTCAATCCCAGGAGCCATCAGCTGACTACAGCAGTGGTGGATTCATGTGACCAACTTCAAACGTCTACATCCACCAGCCTGTGTCGCCGGCTGTCTCTGCTTCCTCATCTTGTTTCTTGTTCATCAGCTTCCACAAGTCAGGAGAAGCTTGATTGGAACCAGACTGGACTTACCTATTTCTCCAACTATGTCAGCCCTTTCTTGATAGAAATCTCTTTCTCTATACAATGCATACAGGAACCCCTGGCTTTGTTTCTCTAGAGAGCCCCATCTAACGCCAAAAGAAATTGTGTTTACAAGGCAGTGAGCTCTTTTCCCAGTGCCACTACTAATTAGCTATAAAACTTTGAATACATCTCTTCCTCCCAAGGCTTGTTTCTTCGTCTGTTATACGAGGGTGTTAACTACAGAGTCCCCAGTCCACATCTGTGTCTCAGGTGATCTCCTTACAACATTGATAAACGATTTAGCTCTAACATTGTCCTGTAGCATAAACATAAAATGTGTGTAAACATCATTTATAATTCAAGAATTATAATGCCCTAATTCGATAAATGAGATTGAATGTGCAAAATGTCTTGTGGGTTAAGCTGGGTTGTCTAGAGCAGCAAAACCAGGGACCCTGGTATATATACACGTATAAAAAAGAAAGTTTTACCAAAACCATGGCTCACACATTTGTAGAAGTGTGTGTTTCGTCCGGTGTTAAGTCTATGGGTCAGATGTTAAGCTGGAGCCTTCCCCTCACTTGGGTAGCTTTGTGGAAGCTGATGAAGCCAGAGACACACAGGCTGTAGGACAAATGAACCAAAGTCATCAGGTCCAGGTGTGACAAGACAGGCAGATGAACCATGTCAGCAGATCAGATGGTAGGTGAGATGGCAGGCTGCTTATGGCTCCCAGAACCAGCACATGATGTGGCTCAAGTTCGAAGAACCAAAGATTTACAAGCCAGGTACAGGATGCAGACCCAGCAAACAGCAAAAGAACGTCCCCTGAGCATCTACTGAAAATCATCCAGAGCCCTCAAGGAACTTCTTCTCAAATGCACCAGGGCAGTGATCTGAGTAAATAGTGGTACACCACACCAGGTCCCCCTCAGTTGCTTGACTGCTCACAGCAGACCCCATCATGGAGTTGATTGCATTATGCTAGGATCACATCATGCAGAATTATTAGGCCTTAAGAGCTGAACCAGTGAGAATCTTGGAAAAGCCAAGTTGACATAAAACTTACTACAAAAGGTGCATAATATCAACAGCTATCATATTCTATAGTTTGCTATGAGGTCTGAGTAGCTCAAAGGTAGTCAAGGGAACTTAAAGGATTTTACCTTCAAGAAAATGCTAAAAGACAGTGCTCTTATTCACAGGAACAAAACATCGAGGGGGCGGGGGGGGGGGGGGGGGGGGGGCGGGAGGAAAAGGCTAAGACAGCAAGAAAACGGAATGAGATTAAAGTGCGCACAGATGTGGCAAAGACGAGTGCAAGAAAAATAAAGTGCAGCAGCAATAGTCGCATCTGCACAGGAAGCAACCGAGAGCAGGCTTGACACTGCTGAACACTGGGTGAAACATGGAGCGGGTATATTTGAGACATGCTCCCAGAATTCGGAAGAAAATTACAGAAAAAATAAAATTATGAGAAAAACGACAGACACTAGCTCGCCCCCCGCCCCCACCCCCACCCCAAGTCTCTCACAATGCCATCTAGTCCGACAATGCCATGACTCTTGGAACAAAAGGAATGAACGATGACAAAGGCATAGAAAACTCGCTGGAGCTGATATAAAATCATGACAAATACAAATATGAAATAAGATCACAACCATAGTTAGACTTCCTCTTGTCATTTTAAAAACAAGGGTAAAAAAAATGATATCAAAATCTGACCAGAAAAGAACAATTCACTAGAAAGAAACAAAAATCAGAGTAGGTCCAGCTCACTGGTCTGCAACACTAGATGCAGACAGTGGGACAACATCTGGAGAGTTTTTTTTAAATCATTTTATTAGGGGCTCATACAACTCTTATCACAATCCATACATACATCAATTGTGCACAGCACACTTATACATTTGTTGCCCTCATCATTCTCATAATTCGCTTTCTGCTTGGGTTCCTGGAATCAGCTCCTCATTTTCCTTTTTTCCCTCCCCCTCCCTCCCCACTCCCCCATCCCTCATGAACCCTTAATAATTTATAAATTATTATTTTATCTTATCTTACACTGCCCGGCGTCTCCCTTCACCCACTTCTTCGCTGCCCATCCCCCAGAGAGGAGGTTACGTGTAGAGAGTTTTAAGCCAGCTGAGCTCTGGTTCTTGTACGGAAAAAACGCAGAGGCAGTCGAAGCAGTCCAGTGGAGTAGTGGTTTACCTCTTGGGTTGCTAACTATAAGGTCAGTAGTTTGAAACCACCAGCTACTCCCCGGTAGCAAGATGAAGCTTTCTACTCCCATAAAGATGTACAGTCTCAAATCACGGCACCCATTCTCTTCTGTCTGATGGGGTCACTATGAGTCGGAATTGACTTGCTGGCAGTGACTTTGGAAAGACAGTATTATGTATGTACAAACTCCAGGGCTGGTGGCAGGGAGTGGGTGGATTCCCCTGAGGAAAAAGATATAACTGGCCAACAAATCAAGAGATGGACCAAAATGAAAACCTCAAGCACTGAAAAAAAAATCATGGTACAAAAGGATTGACTTGTTTTCTAATCATCAAGGATTCCTAAGCTAACTCTAATGAACAAATGTGGTCCAAACACTGAACCCAAACTCACTGCCATCAAGCCCAATCTGACTCGTAGCAACCCTCTAAGGGAGAGTACAAGTTCAAAGTGGATCCCTTGAGTTCTCAGTTTCACAGAAGTGGCTCAAGAGGTACCAAGGACGAGGAGAGCCAGACTATGCAAAACCATGTTCAGTCATTCTCAGGAACTCCGGGTGTACCTGTTGAATATTTTAGGATTCTGAACATTTTTTGCTCGGGGGGTGGGAAGTTTTAGCTGTTGGGAAAAAACAAGATTGAAAACCATGGAAGTCATAGAAAGACCAGTGATACAAGCATGTGGGTTTGGGGATTTGAATCTGAATTCTACCACCTACTATGTGACCCGGGGTAAACCATGGAGTTTTCTGACTTCTAGGCTCTGTAGTCACCAAAGTTTAGGCATAATATCTACCTCGTAGGTTTCTTGTCAGGAAAAATTGTGATGAAATATGAAAACAATTCTTAAAAGCGATTGTCTGACTCAAATGGAAATGTAACAATTTTCTGGCAATAATAATAATAATAATAATTTGACTCTCTGTTTGGGGTATGGTTTTACCGAACTGTTGCGCATTTGGGTTTATGCTGCAAAGGTTTGATGGGTCAAACAGCGTCTCACATGTGGCACGGTCAGTGACCTGCTCTTGACTTCCAGCTTCCAGACCCATGAGACAAGATAGCTCTACTCTTTAAAGCATATGGATTTGTGGTACCTTGTGATGGGAGCCCTTGGAAAATGAGACACCGCAACTCGTAAAGACTGTACATTGGGGGAGAAAATATGGACCGCAAATAGACCACAGGGTTACTAGTACTATTCTGAGTGATAAACAGCAATTTTCTCTCTCTTTCTCTTCCTGTATTTTAAAATGATTTTATGAAGTGAAGTATTGCTTACATTTACAGAGGTATAATGTACATGACAGGCGCTCTGGTGGCACAGTGGTTACGCTGTGGGCTGTGATCCCCTTCATCCACAGTTCGAGACCACCAGCACTTCTTTGGGAGAAAGACTGGGCTCTCTACTCCCATAAACAGTTACAGTCTTGGAAACCCACAGGGGTCGCTGTGAGTCAACATTGATTCGATGGCAGTGGGTGAGTTTTAAGTTCATGTACCTGACCCACACCCCTTAAGTGTACAACTCAGTGGGTAGTTTGTGCCCTGACCACCATCCAGTGGGGTATATTTCCGTCTCCCTGAAGTCCCCTCCTGCCCCATCCCAGTCACTAAAACCTCGTAAAAGTAGCCTGGTGAGCGTTATCGTTTTTATTATGAAAATGTGAAGGGTTCTCCACAGCAGCGTGTAAATTTAGATGAACACAGACACATACTTATTTGCTATAAAGCACTGATGGATATTCCTGATTATTCTCTGACTCAAAAAGAAACTTTCTGGAAACTGGCCACCAGGAGAAAGAATCCGTGTGAGTGGCTTGTTGAAGGTGACCCTTGAGGACTGCAGGTTTGGTTCCCAATAGCAAATTCCACCCAAACTGCCACACACATGGAAGTTAATATTCATGCAATCGTGCGGAATTTTTCAATTCCTCCAGGGACACCGAGCATGAGCAGACTCCCCTTTGAGAATTCTGATAATTATCGCTTCTCCATGAGCAGAACTCACTTGCTCTGAGTACCTGCGTTCTAAATATAGTTTCAACGGTTTTCCACCTTCCCAACCTCGCTGGAAAAAGGGAAGACTTTCATCTTTCATTTTCCTAAAGGATCCTACTGGATTAGTTGACTCTAGTGGAATGAGCTTCCGTGCCTTCCTTTCCTGTCTAACCACCCACCCAGAGTGGAGCCTCCCCCTGTCCTGTGCTCATCTCCGGGACAATTGGGGTTTGGGCCCTTCCTGGCTGGTGTCTTGTAAGGTAGACAGACAGTACTGGTTAGCATGCTTCATCTCGGCAACCTTCATCAACCTGTAAACAGTTGTTGAAGTTTCTCCTCTGATGCCCCTTCATTGTGTTTAAATCATATATTCCTCTTAATAGGTTTAAACCATGTATTCGGCTAACGTGTCCATATGGAAGTGATTTTGGAAAACTTGAAACACTCAGGGCTCTCCTTCATTTGCTCTGGATTTCCCGTATGTGGCGAGGTGCGGACAAGTGGGTTCGTGTGAGTCTGAGCAGTGCTCCACCAGCGAAGAGAAGGGTTCCCATTTGCTGTGTGGGTCCCCTTATCCCACTGGCGGCACCCTGCTCATTGGCCTCCATGCCACGGCCAGCCCTTTCTCCTCTGCGTCCAACAGCGCGTGTTGTGCTTCGAGCCTAAGCATCTTCTCGGAGTGTTTGGGCAGGTGGTTTTGAACTGCTGATCTCGCTGTTAGCAGCCCAACGCTTTGAACCACTGAGGCCTCGATTCGGATACAGCTCTTCAAACAATGCTGTTTTGTCGACTGACTTGCAGCCCCAGTTCATGGAAATCCCATGTAGAACAGGATTGGACTGTTGTCCAATAGGGTTTTCATTGGCTAGTTTCCAGAACTAGATCCCAGGCCTTTCTTCGTAGTCTGTAAATTCCCTGGAAACCTGCTCAGCCCTGCACGAACACGAGAGCCACCACCATGAATGGATGAACACGAGAGCCACCACCATGAATGGATGAATGACGATTGTCTTTGCGGTGCACTGACTGGGAATCAACCCCAGGTCTCCCTACCGCTGCACAACCACCAAGGATCCTGGGCAACTTTGATAAGAATGAAGTCACTATTCTCTGAAAAAAATCTGGATATTCCATATATTCCATGCATTTGGGGGGGGCGGGAATACATAAGGTACAGAAGGCTATGTATAGCTTGATCATTTTAATGTAAAAAGTAAATACATCTGTGTGTATGTACACACACACCCAAAGAGAGAGAGGTTTGCATATTTTTCTGCAAAGCTATACAAGAGATGATTTTAAATATTTGCCTTTGGGGAAAAGAGACCTTTTTCTATTTGAATTGTCTAGCTCAGCGTCTTAATTACAGTGTTGTTATATTTGGTTGCCTGACGTCATCAGGAATTTTCTGGGCAGTGAGACGAGGGGTCATCATTGTTCCACGTGCTTGATAGACCACAGAAGACTTCAATATTGAAGAAATGCTATATCTTTAAAATAAAAGTAAGAGGCTTGAACCTGCCAAGGACTGGGAGAAGGAGCAAACAAGGGTTCCTCGCAGCTCCTGGGCTGAGAGCATCCTGCCTTTTCAAATGGGGTGAGACTTCCATGGTGCTGGGCACCGAGTGGTGTGGGTGGAAAATAAAAATGAATAAACAACAGTGCCTTCCCTTGAGGGGTTTCTGTATCGGCAATGGCATGAATGTTACCACAAAGGCAAGTAAGAGTAAAATCTCCCCTGGGCCTGCAAGGAATGCTTCAAAGGAAGTGACACGTGAGTAGGGACGTAGATAGTGGTCCGGTTGGGCTGGGTTACAGGGCAGTAACAAATGAACCCTGAACGCTCAGTAGCCTGGCAGTAGCCAGCAGGTATGGAGACAATCCCAACTTCTGGTGACCTCTTGCATGGGAGTCAAATTGTCCTCTGTTGAGTTTTCAATGGCTGCTTTTCTGGAAATAGGTTGCCAGGTCTTTCTTCTGAGGTGCCTCTGTACGGGCTTGACCCCGCAACTTTTTGATAAGCAATTCACATCCACTAGAATGGCTAAAATGTGTAATTCTGACAACACCAAATGCTGGCAAAGAGGTGGTGCAAGAGGGGCTCTGAGTCACTGCTGGTAAGAAGGCAAATGCGTCCATCACTTTGGAAGGCAATCTGGAGGTTTCTTTCAGAGCCAGTCAGAAGTTTTCTGTTCCTAACTCCATAGCATTGAATTTTTTTTTAATCTTCCAGAGAAGCTTAGATTCAGAGAAGACAGTAACTTTTTTACTCTCTTCTCTTTTTCCCTTAAGTCAGCCTCCTTCTCTATAGTCCACATCACAGTGAGGAATGCCGAGGCCAAAACAGGCTTCCTTGTCCAAAAGGTCCCAGCGGTGTAGTGGGAGATTCAAGGTGAGCTACTAGCCACAAGGTCAGCAGTTGGAAACCACCAGTCGCTCTGCAAGTGAAAGATAAGACGCTAGGCTCCTATAAATATTCGCAGCTTCAGAAATTCAAAGGGCACTTCTACCTGTGGCGCACATTTGTTGGCTGCATTGATTGATTGGATGGTGGGGAGGGGTTGCAGTTTGCCTTTCCTACGTAGGCTCTTTCTTCTCTCAGTGACTGCTCTCAACTCCTCAGCACTCCTCCAGATAGTCTGAGTTCTAGAACAGCCCCTGTTATATCACAAGATGAGTGAGTTTACCATACAACCTCAAGGTTATAAAGTAAGGAGCCCTGATGCCACGTTATGCAGCGAGCTGCTAGCCAAAGGTCAACAGTTCAATCACACCAGTCACTTTGTGGGAGAGAAATGAGGCTGGCTGCTCCTGTAAGAATTTAAGTCTCAGAAACCCAGAGAGGCAACACCCAGGGTCACTATGAGTTGGAACCAACTCAATGGCAGTGTTTTGGGTTTTGTTTTTGTTTCAAGGGTTTGGTGTTTAGATCATTTCTCTTTATGAATTACTTCTGCCACGTCACCATAGTATTAACTAATGTAGAGTCTGTATTGCACACACACACACACACACACACACACACACACACACACACACACACGGGTTCCCCTGAGCCTCATGTTAAAGGGGAGGGGACTTCTAAGGTTGTGGGATCCCAAAGGGCGAGAGCTCTAAAGGAGAAATCAAACTCACTGCCATCAAGTGGATGTCGACTCATAGCGACCCTGGCGGACATGGGCAGAACTGTCGCCGTGAGTCTCTGAGACTATACCTGGTTACAGGTGTTGAGACTATACCTGGTTACAGGTATAGACGCCATAAACACAGGGGCTCACCTGGAATCAGAGTTGACCCTGGACTACAACTGGTTTTCCAATAGAGCCACTCAGAGAGAAGAGGGGCACGGGAACGGCGTCCCCAGCCAAGAAATTGCTGTCGTGCATCTCACAGAAAAAAAGAGGAAAGCCTGCCTTGCTAATAGCTGCCTCCTATCAGCCAAGAGGTCATGTTCGGGGATTCGTTTTGACAAAAAGAAAAGAAAGGTTGTTTTTATATCCAGTTATCTGCCGAATCATGGCATCGCTGAGGAAGAGATTCCCTGGTGGGCAGATACACTCCTGGGAAGAGGCAACAGTCAGAGACCTCCCGGTCCTTGCCATGGCCCAATGCATCTGCACGGAAAAGCAGTGAGCGAGGGACATCCATCAAGCCCAAATTGTTCTGCAAAGTCCATGACAGCGTGATCTTCCCACGACATCTGTTCTCCTGTCATAGAGCACCGATGACAGACTACCAAGGACAGCACCATCGAATTGCTAATGTTTAATATCGGGATTCCGTAATCATATGGGGAAAGGACAGTTCTACCTCCCAGCCAGGCTGGGAGGTAGAAATCAGAGTTTTGAAATCAGAGTGGCTGTCATGTCCTCCTCCTGCCCGTGTGTCCCCATCAGAGACCATCTGCTGCTGTTCAGCGTTGTCTTGGGGATTTCCACTTGGAGCGACCTCACATTACAGAGGAGAACTGTCACACGGGGTAAAGGGCTGCCATCTTTACAGAAAGCGGAACAGCCTGTCTTTCTCCTGCTGAGTGATGGGTGGGTGTGGCAGTTACATACTTTCAGGTCAACTTGAAGTATAGGGGTAGAGTCTAGCCTGTCAATCAAGTCACAGCCTGATGGTGCCTCCTTGTGGGTGTGACCTCCTCATAAGGAGGGTCCTGGGAACACCCCCACCCCTGCCTTCACCTTCCTGCCATCAGGTCACCTGAAGACCTGCCAGAGCCCTGGAGATGTGTTCACTGCCATTGGATCCACAAGACTTTGCATTTACCGGCAAGTGATCTTCCTGTGTTGTGTATTATTGCTTGTGCTTGCATGAGTCTGAAGAGGGATTTGTGGATTAGTATCAGACTTATGGACTTGATCTGGACTGGGCTGTGATGTTTTCCTAATGTACTATCACTTCTTGTTATAAAACTCTTTCTTACACTTATATGAGTGTCACTGGATTTGTTTCTCTAGTCAACCTGGTCTAACAGTGGGTTTCAACGACCAACCACTCAGTTACCAGCAAGGGGCTTAGTCGTTGCACCACTGTGACTCCTCTTTCAGAGACCTATAAGACCTCCCCATGGAGAGCTGAATGGAGGGTGAGCGTGATAGTGGGACAGGAGGAAGGTGAAATAAAATAGAGGAAAGAAATAGGAGGCAAAAGTTATTTATAGAGGTATAGCTATAGGCATGTATATATGTAAATATATTCATTTATAATGAAAGGGATAGAGGCCAGTGTACATATATTTATATGTGAAGTAGACGGACTTTGGGCCTCTACTCAAGGCCTCCCTTAACCCGGGACTCTGCGATGCTCACCTTCCTGGCACGATTGCAGAAGACAAAGTGGTACATAAGCAAATGTGGTGAAGAGAGCGAATGGTCCCTGGCTATCAAAAGATAAAGCATCAGGGGTCTTAAAGGCTTGAGGTTAAACAAGCAGTCATCTAGCAGGGAAACAAATAAGCCCACACCAGCCTGTGTGATCACGAGGTGTCGAAGGGATCAGGTATCAAAGGATCCAAAGCAAACAACTATAACTATCCAAATGAAGGAAATTGGAGTGGAGACCCAAAGCCCATCTGTAGACAACTGGATATCCCCCCCACAGAAGGGTTATAAGGAAGGGGTGATTCAACTAAGGTGTAGTATAGCATTGACGAATCACACATCATTCCTCTAGTTCCTGAATCCTTCCCACCAGCCCACAACCATGACCCACTTCTACCTTATAAATCTGGCTAGACCAGAGAACACACATTGGTACAGATAAGAGCTCTCAACACATGCAATTCAGGACAGATAAAACCCTCAGGAACAGTAGTTGGAGTAGCAATATCATGAGGGTAGGGGGACAGTCAGGGAACGGGGAGGGGAGAAAGAGGGAACTCATCACAGGTTGGATATATAGCCCCCACAAAGGGGATTGAATAACAGAAATGTGGGTGAAGAGAGATAACAGTTAAGTTATGAAATAATAATAATATATAATTGATCAAGGACTCACAAGAGGAGGAGGGGAAGAGGAGAAAGAAGAGCTTATACCAAGGGTTCAAGTAGAAAATGTTTGGAAATGATGAGGGCAACATATGTACAAATATGCTTGATACAATTGATGTGTGGAATAAGAGCTGTAAGAGCCCCAATAAAAATGCTTTAAAGAAAGATTTCAATATGACTGTCCTCATGCAGCTCAAAGCTACTCGACTATGACTTGATAATTACTTAACATGGCAAAGAGTGGTGACATTGAGCCAGAATACCTGAGTTGAAGTCCTGCCCTGTACCCTTTAGCTTTGGATCTTGGGCAATTTTCTAAAATGATCTGTACCCTGTTGTCTCAGATTAAATAAGCATCATCATAGTAAGAGGATCCACTTTCTGGGGCTGTTGAGACAATAGAAGGACCTGTTTCTAAACACTGGCAATCAGAACTATGTAGACCAACAAAAAAAAACCCTCACCACCATGGAGTCAATGCCAACTCATAGCAACCCTATAGGACAGAGTAGAACTGCCCCTTGTTTACAGAAGGAGAAAGCCCAGTCTTTCTCCCAAGGAGCCACTGGTAGTTTCAAACTGCTGATCTTTCAGACCACAGCACAATGCATGACCACTATGCCATCAGGGTTCCTTGAGAACTATGTAAGTCCGTGTGTTACCAATCAAAAAGCTCAAAGCTAGTCCCTGTGGTGTGCCTTGTGGGGAGCGGGTGCTATGGAAGACAATCTGAGTGGAGATGCTAATGCAGCGTGAGCCTTACCAGTTACAGAGTTCTGGATCCTGAGTTTCCATGCCTGACACGATGGCAACTTCCCTTAATTGCCCGGAGTACTTTGACTCTGGGCAGTCAGTGTCTCCTGCAAATTCAGTGCCTCGGCTTTAGTTCTAGCAGACTCGCTCTTCTGACTCTCTCAGGATTGCCTTTGGCCCACTCAGACCTCAAGGCCATGGAAGAAGACACTTAATCAGCTTGGACAGGTGTGGGCCAGAGTTGGCAGGAACACGCATGCGCGCGCACACACACACACACACACACGGCGATGTCCCGAGCCCTCACTGCCACCTCCTCGCCAGTGCTTCTTCTTTGCTGCTCACGACACGTCCTTCCAGTAACGCATTTGATGTGTAAGTGGAGATTTAAGATAAAGCAGTCCAAGTTCCCAAACTCCACATGGATGTAGTCGTTCTCCAGGTAGGCCTCAATCAGCCAGTGCACGGGTTTCCGGCCAGGCTATGTGTAGAATGCAAACAGCACAAGACAGAGCGGTCAGCAACCATCTCCAAGGGCCTGGAGGAGACTCGAGTCCAGCTGAGCCTTGAAGAGAGTGGGAGTTGGGCAGAGACGGGACCGAGTCCGTGTAGGTGCCAGCAGCACAACCTGTGTGAGGGAAACGCAGCTTGAAAGAGGACTTGAATAGAGAGAGGAGAGGAGATGTCTTAGGGGCGAGGGACTGAATCTAAGATACAATATCCACCACAACATGTTAGTGGAATAGTGAGGCCGGCCCAGCAGCGAAGATGGGAAATAGTAAGAAGAGAAAACAACAAACATGGGAGGCAGTGACGTTAGTTTACAGAGAGCCTTGCAAAGCTAAGGAATCTGTATGAATGACTTCTAACTGAACAAAGGCTTTTTCCAGGAAGGAGCCTTGGTGGCATAGTGGTTAAACAGGTCAACGGCTGGAGCTCACTGACTCCTCGGAGGGGGACAGATGTGAGACAGTCTGCCGCCTTAAAGTTTACAGCCTTGGAAACGCTGTGGGAAGTTGTCCTCTCTCCTGCAGGGTGGCTATGAGCCAACTCCACAGCAACAGGTTCAGATGTCTTTTCTATTCGCGCTCTGGGGAGCAAGATCAACATGTTCGCCTGAGAAAACGATCTTCTTCGTGTCATTGCCTTCTCCTTCCTTCTGCTCTCCCTACCCCCCTGCCCTGGGGGCTGCAAGAGCCTTGTGGCTAGTCTCTCCCCTGCATCTACTCGCTCCCCAGTGCATCCCAGCACTCATTTGGCTCCTAAAACCCAGCACTCATCAAAAGTCTTCCACGGGGGACACACAGCAGGGAGCGTGTCTGGTCTGAACCAAGAAGGGAACCTTACAGACCAGTGATGGAAGCAAAGTCAAGCAACGAAATCCCTGAGGAGCCCCCAAAATTAGATTTCACGTTAGGAGGGGCAGTTCCCAGAATCCTCCAGGAACGGTGGGGATAGAGTCATAAAGGTCGGTGGATTAACCTGGAATTATGTATGTTTTTTCAGGGTTTGGGGATGGTTTTTGGTGCAAGTTTTTTGTTGTTGTTGTTTTTTCTCTGTTTAGTCAATCTTTTGTTTTCCTTTTGGTTCATTTATGTTGTTGTTGTTTTGCCTACCAATATAGAACAGGCATGGGAAGCAGGCCTGAGCAGAAAGCAATGGGACTGACAGTTCCAGAGGGACCTGGGGGAGGAGGCGGCGGGGAAAGGAGCAGTGAGTAAACAATGCCATAGACGGGAGCAACTAAGGGATCAAAAGTAACAACGAGGAGGATGTAGAGATCCCGGTGGTGTTGGATCAAAAGCAACCTATAGCAGCACAATTACTAAGAGGCCGAAGAAGGGTAAGCATGATGGTGGGGCAAGAGGAAGGTAAAAGGAAACAGAGGAAAGATCTAGGAAGCAAAGCTATGGATAGAAGTATAAACATAGGTATGCATTTTTGTAAATATATTAATTCATAAAAATAGAGGTATCGGTCAAGGTACATACATGTATATGGCAATACATTGAAGCAGTGGACACGCTCAGATAAACTCCTTAGTGGACAGACTTTGGGTCTCTGCTCAAGCCCTTCCTCAACACAAGAACACTTTGTTCTAAAAAGCTGGCATTCTGTGATGCTCACCCTCTCTTTACATGATCACTGAAGACAAAATGGGTGCATAAGCAAATGTGGCAAAGAAAGCTGATGGTGCCCGGCTATCAAAAGCTGTAGTGTCTGGGGTCTTAAAGGCTTGAAGTTAAACAAGCAGCAAACTAGCAGAGAAGCAATAAGCCCACACGGAAGAACCACACCAGCCTGTGTGATCATGAGGTGTGGATAGAATCAGGTAACAGACACCAGAAAACCCAAAACAAACCAACAATTAAAACATATTGTTGAGAATGAGGGGAACTGGAGCAGAATCCCAAAACCCATCTGTAGAAAATAGGACATCCCCTCACAAAAGGGTCACAAGGAAGGAATGAGTCAACCAGGGTGCAGTATAGAACAAACAAAATACACAATATTCCTCTGGTTCTTTGAGGCTTCCTCACCCTCCACTACCATGGCCCCAGTCCTGCCTTTTGGTTCTGGCTAGACTGGAACATGTACAATGATATAGAGAGGAGCTCATGACACATGAAATCCAGGTCAGATAAACTCCTCAGGAACAGACATGGTAGTATCGATACCAGGAGGGTAGTGAGAAGGTGGAGGGAGGAGGGATGGAAGGGGGACCCATTGCAATGATTGACACATAACCCTCCCACCCCCACCCCAGGGGGATGAACAACAGAAACGTGGGTGAAGGGAGACAGTGGTCAGTAAAAGACATGAAAACAATAATTATAAGTTACCAAAGGATCATGAGGGCCACATGGAAGAAGCACACCAGCCTGTGTGAACATGAGGTATGGATGGAATCAGGTATCAGGCATCAAAGAACAAAAAATCATGTCATTGTGAATGAGGGGGAGTGTGGAGAGGGGACGCAAAGCCCATGTGTAACCAACTGGACATCCCCTTATAGAAGGGTCACCGGGAGGAGATGAGCCAGTCAGGGTGCAGTACAGCAACAATGAAGCATACAACTTTCCTCTAGTTCTTTAATGCTTCCCTACCCCACCCCAACCCCAGTATCATGATCCCAATTCTACCTTACAAATCCGGCTACACCAGAGGATGTACACTGGTACAGATAGGAACTGGAAACACAGGGAATCCAGGACAGATAAACCCCTCAGGACCAATAATGAGAGTAGAGATACCAGGAGGGTCAGGGGAAGGTGGGGTAGAAAGGGTGAACCGATCACAAGGATCTACCTATAACCCCCTCCCTGGGGGACTGACAACAGAAAAGTGGGTGAAGGGACACGTTGGACAGTGTAAGACATGACAAAATAATAATAATTTATAAATTATCGAGGGTTCATTGGCAGGGGGAGGGGGTGGCAGGGAGGGAGGGGGAAAATGAGGAGCTGATACCAAGGGCTCAAGTAGAAAGAAAATGGTTTGAGAATGATGATGGCAACAAATGTACAAATGTACTTGACACAATGGATGGATGTATGGATTGTGATAAGAGGTGTACGAGCCCCCAATAAAATGATTTTTAAAAGAAAAAAAACTTTTAAAAAAATGGTCACGATGGAGGGGGGTGGAAGAGAGGGGAAAAAAGAGCTGATATCAAGGCTCAAATAGAAAGTAAATGTTTAGAAAGTGACAATGGCAACATATGTAAAAAAAATGCTTGAAACAATTAGATTAAAGTGCAATGTTAAAAGAGCTGTAAGAACTCCCAATAAAATGATTTTTTTTAAAGAACCTTCCTTGATACACAAGCATGCCCACCAGGCCCATTAACCTATCTCTTGCTTCAATAGTGTTTGGACAGAACAGAGCCAGGCACTGCCCTCCAGCCTCCCCTCCAGGTGCAAGCTCCTGGACCATCTTATTGGCACCCCTTCCTCCCCCCACCCCCAGGATCTTCCCCCAGTTAAACAACCAAGCAGAAAACAAGCATCCCAAGAACCAGGATGCAGGTGCAGGTCACACGGACCCAAGAATTCCGTGGGGTGTGCTAACAGGTGTGTGTACATCTGGGAAGAATCACAGCTACATGTGGTTGAGCGTTTGGACTTAGCGGTCAAGTAGACTGGTTGCACACTCAGGATCCAGCATTTCTGAGTTGGGAGCCCTTCAGAAAAGTGACTTGGTCATTTGTATTAGTCTAGGTACTTTGGAGAAACAAATCCACAGCAATTCACATATAAGAGAGAGTTTTATGCAAAGAAAATGTGCATCACAAAAACATCCCAACCCAATGCTGCCCAAGCCCACAAGTCCAACAT
>NW_022111300.1:42826035-42842311 GCF_000313985.2 Echinops telfairi
TGTCCGGTAGACTGTGACTCCTGGACCCTGTAGGACAGAATAGCACTTCCCCACAGGGTTTCCCAGGCTGTCAATCTTTACAGAAGCAGAGTGACACCTATCCCCCGCAGATCCACTGGCTGGGTCAAATTGCAGAGTTTTCTTTAACCGCTGTGCCACCAAGTCTCCATACTCTTTTCAGATGCTTGTTATTGATGCTTCCAATAAACAATTTAAAAATTCGACCAATCTGCATTTCTCTTCTCTTCTTTGCATGAAGGTTTTTTGTCAATCACCAAAAGACACAAAGGAAGACAGCTTTTTGTGGGGGGAGGAGTCCCCCTGCTTCTAGCTACGGAAGAATTGCGCCCACTTAGGTAGATTGCCAGTTGCCATAGAGTCTACTCCAGTTTTGGGGAGCCCCGGGTGTGTCACGTAGAAGTGTGCTCCTAGGTTTTTCTGGGCCGGGGCAACATGACACAAAGTCTGAGAGTTGCCCCGCCTTTCTTCAAGGCACCTCCGGGTAACTTGACCCACCGACTTCTCTGTTCTCTCTTCCCAGCAATGACTCGTATGCTTCACCCAGGGACCTTCAGGAGGAAAATCTCTACATAGGAAAATCGAGAAGAGAAATATGGATTGGTAGAATTGTTTGGTTTTTTAAGCAGCAATAACAAAACATCCAATGAGCAGAACTCCTGACATCAGAAAGCGTGTTACTGTGATTTCATTAGACTGGGTCACCTGCATGTCGTTGCTACTTAGACAATACCCTTGGGTAAATAAGCTCATCGACCCTGTAGGACAGAGTAGAAGATTGAACATCTGTCCAGGAGTAGAAATCGTCATCTTTCTCCGTAGGAGTGGCAGGTGGTCTGAAACTGGGGACCTTGTGGTTCACAGCCCCACGTGTAGTAACCAGGACGCCACCGGGCCTCCTCAGAGCTGGAATCCACTCCGATGATGGAGGGGTGTGTGTGTTGAAGTTTGGTGAAATAAAAATCGATTGGCTCAGAGAGTGGCAGCCCTCGGGTACGAGCACGCATCTATCCCGTGGCTAGGAGGGCTGTGCTCCACTGGAAGGCACCCTCACGTGGATTCTGGCCTAAGTGGGCTTTTTGTTGTCATTAGGAGTCCCGCCTCCCCGCGCTGTTCCGAAGTTTCCCATGAAATCTTTGGGATGTTTCTCGAGAAAGATGCTACTCGCTTACCCCTCACAGGAGAGATGCTCCTCGGCAGGAAGGCTGTCGAGCAGGCTGCACGCACAACATGCCACAGAGCCTAAAAATCGCAGAGAGACTAATTACAGGAGGAAAATTACACCGAAAGACCGATTTCCTCATGATGGAAATGAGAGCCTGGTGTCCCGTTACCTGGCCTGATTGGGCAGATAGCCGATGCAACGTGGTTCGGGGGGCTTCCCATTCCACCCCAAGGCGAGGGAAGAGGCCCCTCGGACCTGCACGCAGCTCAGCACGAGCCAAGGTGAGCTGTCAGGTAAGTGAGGTCTAATTGTAAGTCTCATTGCCCGATTTATGAACGTGGCAGGCAGGAGCCTGGACTGCGCTGCGTCTCTACTTGGGGCCTCTTGATCAGGTCCCTCTCTCTTTCTACCATCACCCCGATTGTCACCTTGAAGCTTCGGCACCCGGTGCTGACAGCCCAGGCCTGCCCCAGCTTGGACCCTCAGGTGAGGGACCGCCCACATTACTCTCTCCGCTTGCTTCTTCCCACGAGCGGCCTTGTACAAAAAGGGTCTGCAACTTCTCCTTTCAAAAGCTCCCGAAAGAGACCAAAAAATAGGCTTTTGCCTCCTTAACGTAGATTCTAATCTCTCCTCCATGCAGTTAACAAAGATTGTTGTTGTTGTTGTGAGGTGCCATCTAGCAGCTTCCAACTGCTGCACAACAGAACAATACATGCCTAGTCATGAGCCAGCCTCCCGATTGTTCTTGTGCCTGAGCCCATTGTTGCAGCCCCGGTGTCCATCCTGTTTGCCTCCCTCAAGATTTTCAGCCTCGGAAACGGACAGGGTCAGATTTCCCCAGTTCTACTGGTCACTGTGAGAATCGGCTAGGTGGCAGTGGGAGGGCATTGCATGGATATTAATGAAAGCACTTTCTCAGAACAAAAATTAGGTAGAAATTTTGTTTGCACCAATCGATGAAAATGCCTGTTTTTCCTTCTTAAACTGACCTCTGCTCCTTCATCAGGAGTGTTACCTGTTCCGCCTAGCAGGCCACTGGTCCTCTTAAAAAACACCTGTGCCAGACCATCTTCTCATCCCAAACCAGCATTCCGAGCACTGTCTGTCCCTCATGGTGCTGTCAGTACCCACCCTCTGTTGTGGACCCCTGAGCGGGACTCCTCCCTTATGCGTCTCTGTTGAATGACTTAACGTGGAATGGATGGGAACCTGAGTGAAATTGAGCACTTGTCTGTCCATAGTCATCCTTTGGCTCATTCAGCCATTCACTTATCCCTTCACTGATGAATATTCATGGCGAGAGCTGATCAGCATTCAACAAAAGAGCACGATTTCAGTCATCGTCACTGAGAAACCCTAACCTCACTGGAATGATGCTCTCTACAAGTTAATGCAGCACCACACACCAATCGATGTTGTGAACAGTGGGAGGGAAAGAAACAAAGTGGGCAACTCTGCTCCTTCATGATAATCTAATGGAATAAATATACACTTCTTTTTTCATATGACTTGACATTGAATGGCCCTGTTCAACTGCCTACTTTCCTTTATCTACATTAGGGGGTTAGTTTGTACCAGAAGTAAATACTTTAACCTGCTGCTCCATTCCTCTACTTTACATTAAGAAATCAATATGAAAGTTAAAAAGTAAACTATATGAGCCAAGTCTCTATACTGATTAGAAACACATTTCTGATTTTCCTTGCTCTATTTCCTACTTAAAATCATTATTGTGTGAGTAATCAACATCCTATTTATTCAACTACTCAATAGCAACATTTCTTCTTAACCAGTTCTTGAAATATAAAATAGGCAAAAACATTTTAATAATAAGTATATTATTTATAAGATGTTTAAATTCCATGTGAAAAAGAACCTGCAGGTTGTAATCTAGTTAACACATTGATAATGAAATTATACAAGTAATTCTTCAATTTACATTTTTAAGTTTTTTACAAGCAAGCTTTCTGCTTTTCCAAGTTCACTCCTTTTTATAGAAGCACAAAGTCAATTTTTCTTCTTAAATCTATTATCTTTCTCTGTGGATTAAAGCGTATCATTCTTAGATGATATTTAAGTGATATGCTTTGCTATTTTATTCTTATAGTCTTTCTGATTATTAAATCATTTTAACATATATTTATTGTTAAACATGTATGCCTCAATGGAACAAAGATGGCATGAATAGGATCAAATGAATGAATGGGTGGATGGAGGGAGGGCGGAAGGAAGGGAGGAATAAGTCAGTTGTGTTCAACCCTGAAGAGCCTCAGAGTCTCTCCATGAGCCTCTCTTAAACCATCAGCCTTTGAGTTTTGCTTGGAGTGGTCTCTGACCATCTGCTCTCTCTCATTCTGACCACCTGATCCATTTGCAATATGGTAATCTGTTTGATGATATCATCTACTTTTGACTAGTCATTTACAAACAGACCCTCATGATGTTTTTGGTGGTGGGAGGGGCACTACACTTCAGTCTCTCACAGTTTTGCCGAAGAGCTCCATGTACTCCTTGGGCTTCCAGATCTCCCCAGGACCCCCCTGCCTGTCTTGTTTCACTGACACCGTGGAATCTGAACTCAATTTTTGGGGGGGCGGGGGGCAGGAAAGAGGCTGGTTTTTCGTTTTCCCCTCTTGGTCCTTCTTTACAGAGTCTCAGAAGACTCAACCTTTTTCTTTTTCTTTTTAAATAAATAAGTTTTGGGGGGACTCTTACAGCGCTTATAACAATCCATACATCAATTGTATCAAGCACATTTGTACATATGTTGCCATCATCATTTCCAAAACATTTTCTTTCTACTTAAGCCCTTGGTATCAACTCCTCCTTTTTTCCTGTCCCACCCCCACCCTCATGAACCCTTGATAATTTATAAATTATTTTTATAATTTTCATATTTTGCACCATCCGCTGTCTCCCTTCGTTTCTGGTTGTTTGTCCCCCTGGAGCCAGGGGAGGGTGTGAAGGGAGGCGGTTTGTACGTCGATTATTGTAATCAGTTCCCCCTTTTTCCCCCTTCTCCCCCCCACCTTCCCCCTATCCTCATGGTATCACAACTCTCATTATTGGTCCTGAGGGAGGTTTTTCTAATGCTCTTATCTGCACCAGTGTACATGCTCTGGTCTAGCCAGATTTGTAAGGTAAACTGGGGTCATGATAGTGGGGGTGAGGAAGCATGAAAGAACTAGAGGAATGTTGTGTGTTTCCTCAGTGCTATACTGCACCCTGGCTGGCTCATCCCTTCCTTGTGACATGTCTAATTGTCTACAGATGGGCTTTGGGTCTCTACTCCAACCCTCCGCATTTACATCTATATAATGGTTTGTTTTGGGTCTTCTGATGCCTGATCCCCGATCCCATCAACACCTCATGATCTCACAGGTTATTGTATGTCTTCCATGTGGGTTTTCTTACTTCCCTGCTAGATGGCTACTTGTTTATCTTCAAGCCTATAAGACCCCAGACACTATATCTTATAATAGCCTGGAACCATCAGCTTTTTCACCACATTTGCTTATGCACCCATTTTGTCTTCAGTGATCGCGTCAGGAAGGTGAACATCACAGAATGCCAGGTTGTTAAAACAAAGTGTTCTTGGGTTGAGGGAGGAATTGAGTAGAGGCCCAATGTCCACCTGCTACCTTAATACTTAACCTATAAATATATGTACATAGGCCTATATCCCTATCATTATATATTAATATATTTACGTATGTACATGTCTATGTTTACACCTCTATAAATGAGAAGACTCAACCTTCACAGTAATCTAAATCCACATTGTATTCCAAACTAAAAGTTCCTGAGACAAACCTGAATCCAACCCAAACTTGAGAAATGTGGGCCGGGGAGAGCCAGAAACCCAAATCCTATGCTTCCTTGAAGAATCTGGCTGGCTGTTTTACCCACCAGTCTCAGAGAAACGTCAAAGGCTGCCGGGGAAATCTCCCTAGTCTATCCACCGGTATCAAAGAAACTGCATGGTTGTCAGGGAAATTTCCCCATGCCAGGATAATACCTAACTGACCTCACAACACACGTATACCAGGTGGGCTGTTACAATCCCCACAGTTCGCTGATGCAGAATCTGCCCAGACACCGACCCATATGAGACTTCCCAGAGACGGTGGGAATCAGCTGTATGTCTCCGTCCGTATTCTGGCTCACATCTTAAGTACCCAGAAATCTTAAATATAGACTATGTGTTGGTAGTCTATTGAAGCGAAATTTTTTAAGATGCAAATGGGTGTAAGTAAAAATTTACTTCAAAGCACAATGAAAAAAGGTTTTGCAGATTTAGAAGATTACTATCTCATCTCAAACAACAACAAAAACCACCATGGTACGAATGACCGGAATCTTTTGAACATCTTTCATGCTGAATGCCAACGTTGTTTGGAACGCTTTTCAAAGCGCTGGGCGTGACTTTTCTACTAGTCCGTGGTAAGGGTGCTCATTTATTGAATACCATTTCAAACACTGTACCGACTCATTTTTAAGCATGATCATGCAACCCGGGAAGGATGCTTGGTTCAGAGGAATCTTTTAAAATTGTATAAGCAACCCTATCATTTGATCTCCTTTATGATCCATGTACATTTTTTTTTGAGTTTTTAATGTTCTCTGCTTTATGTTCTATTGACCTTTTTAATCTGTTTTACTTTGTTATTCTTGTTAGGTTTTTTGGTTTGGTTTTGTTTGTCAATGTTTTTCTTTATATGGAATCCAGGAGAGGTAAATCTAGACAGTAACTGGATGATTGGTTTCTTAGAGGTGAGTATGGCAGGGAGGTTAAGGGGATGTGGGAAGCCAATCAGGATGAGTACAAGAGTGAAGAAAATATTCTAAATCGGATGGTGGTTATGACTGTACACCTTTTCTTGATATGGCCAAGCTATAGAATAGTATGATGTGCAAATTATACACCTATAAAATTGCTGAATAAATAAATAAATTGCAGCAAAGGTCACTTTTCTGCTGTGGTTGCTGAAGCTCACGCATTTTCACCAGCGAGTGTTTCCAAGCTAGAAATCAAATACACTTCTTAGGACAAGAGCATGGCACCATAGAGCTCTGTGGCACAGCGGGTTAAGCACCAGGCTGCTCACTGCACAGCTGGCAGTTGAAAACCCACAGCCCCTGCACAAGAGAACGGTAAGGCTTTCTGTTCCCTGAAAGACTCACAGCCGTGTCAGCCCACGGGGGCAGGTGCTCTCTGTCCTACCGGGTTGCCATGAGTCTGAGTCAACTCGATGGCATTGAGTTTGGTTCCATTTTTTTATTATGATGATGATGATAGCCCCTGGGGTTTTTTTTAATTATTTTATTGTGGGCTCATACAATTCTTATCACAATCCATACGTACATCCATTGTGTCAAGCACATAGGTACATTCGCTGCCCTCATCATTCTCAAAACATTTGCCTTCTACTCTAGCCCCTAATATCAGCTGCCCATTTTCTCCCTCTCTCCCCACTCCCCCCTCCCTCATGAACCCTCCATAATTCACAAATCATCATTGTTTTGTCATAAGTTACACTGTCCGACGTCTCCCCCCTCTTCCTCCCCCCTCCCCCCGCCCTTTTCTCTGCTGTTGATCCCCCCAGGGAGGAGGCTATACGTAGATTCTTGTAATTGGTTTTAAATAAGCATCCTTCTACCCTTTCAGTGTATGGCTTGGAGGAAATGTGAACCGGGTGTTTTAGTGACTTAAAAATTTTGGCCATATCCCCTTTGGCATTTTAGCAGTCAGTCCTAAACATTTTTAGGATTGGAGGGAGGCTTATTAACAGTCTGATATGCGGATGACACAACCTTGCTTGCTGAAAATGGGGAGGACTGGAAGCATTTGCAGATGAAGACTGAGGATTGCAGCCTTCAGTATGGAGTACCAGCTCAGTGTAAAGATGGCCAGCATCCTCACAACTGGATCAATGGGCAACCTCACAATCAGTGGAGGAAAGGTTGAAGTTGTCGAGGATTTTGTCTTAGTTGGTGCCACAATCAATGCTCATGGAAGCAGCAGTCGAGAGATCAAAAGATGTGTTGCACTGGGTAACACATCTGCTGCAAAAGAACTCTTCAAAATGTTGAAAAGTGGGGAGGTTACTTTGAGGACTAAGGTACGCCTGACCCGGGCCATGGTGTTTTCAATGGTCTCGTATGCATGTGAAAGTTGGACACTGAATAAGAAAGATTGAAGAAGCGTCGATGCCTTTGTACTGTGGTACTGGAGAAGCATGTTGAAAAATAACTTGGACTGCGAAATGGACAAGCGGATCTGTCTTGGAAGAAGTATGGCCAGAGTGCTCCTTAGAGGCAAAGATGGCAAGGCTTTGTTTTACCTATTTTTGGCATGCTGTGGGGAGAGACGAGTCCCTGGAGAAGGACATCGTGCTTGGTAAAGTGGAGGGCCAGTGAAAAAGAGGAAGGCGCACAATTAGATGGAGTAACATGGCGGCTGCAACAACGAGCTCAGGCGTGGGAACAGTGATGAGGCCGGTGCGGGATCACGCGGTGTTGGATTCTGCTATGCCTAAGGTGACAATGGGTCAAAACCAACCTGATGCCACCTAACCACAACAACAAAACACGTTTTATCGTTTTCCCATAGCAATTGACTTAAACCTTATCTTGAAGCTTCCCGTGGAAGACAATGGTACTGGGTTGAGTGGTGGCCTCTAAAAACACACGTCCAAGTCTACATCACCTAGGATGTGTGTGTGAATGTGACCATATTTGAAAGAAAGAAAATAGAATCTTTCACAATATAGAATTTGTTAAAAATGGAATATTTCACAATGTAGAATTTGTATGTGAACTCATAAGCTTTATTTTTCAGTTCCTGAACCAAGGAATGTCTGGTCTGGAAGTCAGACAAGCATCCTTCTGTACGATATAAACAGAAGGGGTTTTGTAATTGAGGACATCTAGGTTGGGCAATATGGGGTTGACCATTGACAATTGTTTTGCCTTATTTGGATTAAGGGAATTCTTTCATTAGATTGAATGGAGTGGGCAGATTCTGATTGGCTAACTTAGTTTCCATTTCCAGGAGGGTCAATTGATTGCCTTGGATTTCAGCTCCGGTAAGATAGGTCTTTACAAGAAATAGACCCCTACAATTGAGTTGGCTGATATGAGGCTCCTCATCAATGACTCCTTTGGAGGCCTAGTTTGGTCAAGTGAAGAGGGTCTTTACGGATGTATTTAAGTAGTGTCTCAAGATGGCATCACCCTAGATGACCAATGACAAGTGTCCTTCCAATACATTGAAGAGGAGGAAGAGGAGATGACACAAACAGAAAAAGCCATTGAAGACAGAGGCAGCGATTAGAGTTATGCACACACAAGTCAAGGATGGCCTAGGTTCACCAGAAGCTAGAAGAGGTAAAGAAGGTATGACAATTTCATGTCAACTTAATAAATAGAGTGAAGGGGTGGAGTTTAGTTTAGCCAATCAGGTCATAGCCTCTCTTCCTCCCTGGAGGTGGGGCACACTCTCTCTCTGCTTCACCTTCCTATTGTCAAGCCACCTGGAGCCACGCTGATGGCTCCACTACTGGATCCACAAGACTTTTTAACCCACTGGCCTGTCATCTCCATGCATTTGGCATCATTGCATGTGCTGCATATCTGAAGAAAAATGTATGGACTTGTATAAGACATAAGGGTTAATATCAGACTAATGAACTTGATCTGAACTGGGCTGAGATGTTTTCTCAATATACAATTGCTCTTTGGTATAAAGCACTTTCTTATACACATGTGTCGCTGGATTTGTTTCTCTAGTCAAGCCAGACTAACACAGAAGGAATTTCCCCAGAGCCTTTGAGGCTGTGCATCTGCCGGTATCTCCATGCTGAATTTCTACCATCCAGAACTGAGACAAAATAAACTCCTACTGTTTTAAGCAGGAATCACTTGTTACAGCAGCCCTGGGAAACAAATACAAGACACCTGCTGTGCTGTCTGCTAATCTAGGGTATGCCTCGCACTATCTGCGCACTATCTGCGCCTTACATTTCTGTGACCGATTTCAGCTAAGTGAATGTGAAAGAAAAGTCAAGGAAGTTATCCGAAGGATCACTACTGGCTTGCTCTGGAATCTACCTGCCTAAATTGCTTAAGACATCTACTGTTTCAATAATAAAGTACCCACAGGTAGTGTCTAGATCCACTTTCCAGACTGGCTTCCCCTGCAATATCCGTAATAGAACAATCCTGAATTAGCTGCTACTTTCCATAATTCTTGTCAGCAAAATCTATCAGTAGTTCTAACTCTGATTATACACGCTGGTAATGTAATTAAACGTGTTTTAAGCCTATCTCTGATGTCACGGATTCAAATATAGCCACATAAATTTTAGCTATGAGAATTTCATACATAATTTATATATACAAATGTGTTTGCATGTGTACCTGGATTAAGTATAATAAATGTAAATTATATAATTTATATCTATATATGTTTAACTGTGTTTAGTTTCAATCAGACAATGGTTTGATACATAGTTTTAATGAGGGAAGATCCTACTGCAATATTAAGATTTTATGTCTTGCAGACCTTATTTCTTCAGTGATTTTCGGTTTTATTTTATTAAAAGGACACATGCTTTTCCAGGCTCTTTTTGGTGAATGCTACGCTTCCTGTTCTAAAACAACCTTAAGTTTATAAATAAGAGTTAATTAATCCAAGAACCATGTTATCCCATGAGTCTATGAGCAAAGAGTTTAAAATTAAAGCTAGAATTCCTTCCCACTTGGGTTTTTCACGTGCTGCAGTTTATAAACAAGTTAGATAAGTGGGGGGGTGGGCTGTTTTGTCTTGTTTTGTTGGTCTATATTGTTCAAGAAACCCACGACAAATGCTGCCTTTGAAATGACCTGAAATGGCTTAAAGACTGAACTGAATTTAGATCCCAGTCCCCAAGTGAGCTAGTGTGCTGGAGTTGGCGACTGCTCACATGACACCATCAATTCCTTCCTCGGCGTTTGTTTTTTCTCTTGGAGAAAGAACATTCGAGATGGTAGGAGGAGGTGTGAAAACTGTTGACAGCATCACTTGATGCTCCCATCATTGAAGATTCAGGGAGCCTATAGAGCATCCATCCCTGAGACCCGCATCAGAAATAGATCCTGCAGAAGTCACACCAAACCTTGGCCCCTACGGCGCTGTAAATTGTCTCTTTTGTAATTGTGACAGACACTCCCGGGATCCTCTCCTCCATAGGACTCCCATGATCACTTTATCCTTCCTCTCTCTGCTGCCAAATAGAGTGGAGTTCCTGGAGTTTTGACACCTTGTAAAGACATTCCAGTGGATTCCAGCACACCCAAACAGATGGTGTGAAAGGAATGCCGGGGAGGAAAACGCAGCCCTCTGCCAGACTCTCGTGTATTCTAGGTAACATGGTGTTCCAGGAGAAGAAGGAAAACAATTAGAAGGAGCTGATACCATTGTCACTGCCTGCTTCCTGAGCCAAGCCGCCATGCTCCTGCCAAAGATAACAACATCTTTAAGATGGCTATAAAAACTCTTAACATGATGTGAGGTAGAAGAACGAGACCTAGGAGGGGGCATCAAACAATAATCTTTATTATTGTTGTACTGTGTTACACTGACGCTTACATAAAACAAGATTCTTTTTAAAGCAAAAAATGACATCCGGCTCAAAATAGTCACTCTACTCCCTTTTCTTGTCCAGTGTGCTGGAAGTCTCTGCGGAGCTTGCTCTCTGAGGCTGGTGCGGCCTCTCTCCACTGGTAAAGGGAGAGATCACAGGCACTAAGTCTGTGAAATCAACATGGAAGGCAAAAACATTGCTTTGTTCTCAGATGCAACCCGAGGTTCACAATCAATCTATCAGTGCAAATAAGCAGCTGAGGAGATGTGCACCATCCTTGCACATTGTTGTGTGCCCTTGACCCTCATTAGAGATATGTAAATGGTAACATGATGAGCCGGCACTACACTCCTAACAGAACGGCCAACATCAACTACCAGCAACAGCACCGAGTGCTGCCAATGATGCAGAGGGACTCTATCACTCACATATATTATTTTCTTTTTAAAATCATTTTACTGGGGGCTCGTACAACTCTTATCACAATCCATACATGTGTTCACTGTGTCAGGCACATTTGTATATTTGTTGCCATCATCATTTTCAAAACATTTGCTTTCTACTTGAGCCCTTGGTATCAGCTCCTCATTTTTCCCCTCCCTCCCCGGGCCCCTCTCCCTCACAAACCTTTGATAATTTATAAATTATCATGATTTTGTCATGTCTTACACTGTCCAACATCTCCCTTCACCCACGTTTCTGTTATCTGTCCCCCAGATCGGTTCACCTTTTCTGCCCCACCTTCCCCTGACCCTCCTGGTATTGCCACTCTCATTATTGATCCTGATGGGTTTACCTGTCCTGGATTCCCTGTTTCCAGTTCCTATCTGTACCAGTGTACATCCTGTAGTCTAGCTGGATTTGTAAGGTAGAATTGGAATCATGATAGTGGGGGTGGGGAGAAGCATTAAAGAACTAGAGGAAAATTGTATGTTTCATCGTTGCTATACTGCACCCTGACTGGCTTGTGAGGGGATGTCCAGTTGCCTACAGATGGGCTTTAGGTCTCCACACCGCACTCCCCCTCATTCACAATGATATGATTTTTTGTTCTTTGATGCCTGATACCTGATCCCATCGACACCTTGTGATCACACAGGTTGGTGTGATTCTTCTATGTGGACTTTGTTGCTTCTCAGCTAGATGGCCACTTGTTTACCCTCAAGCCTTTAAGACCCCAGATGCTATATAGTTTGATAGCGAGGCACCATCAGTTTTCTTCACCACATTTGCTTATGCACCCGCTTTGTCTTCAGCAATCCTGTCGGGAAGGTGAGCATCATGGAATGCCAGTTTAATAGAACAAAGTATTCTTGCATTGAGGGAGTACTTGAGTAGAGGCCCAATGTCCATCTGCTACCTTAATACTAAACGTATAAATACATGCACATAGATCTATTTCTCCATCATCATATATAAATATATTTGCATATATACATGCCTGTATTTAGACCAATATAAATGCCCTTTACTTCTTAGTTCTTTTCACACAGGAGCAAATGAAGGGGGAGGAGGAGAGAGTGGAGCACATCCTGTCCCACCAAGCCTTGAGGATGATATCCCTGGTCAGAGCAGCCAATGCACAGAGAGAACCATATGGCCGGCCCCACTATAAGACATGACATCCCTCACTGATCCATAGCCCTACGGGGGACAACACTGGAGTCACAGTGCTGGAATTGTGCCCAATCTGACCCAGATCACCCATATATTACCAGTACGCCAATGTACACCAGTGTAGCCACTTTGGGAAACAATTTAGCAACTTCTTCAAAACAAAACATGGAACTGCCATACCAAACTCAAACTCACTGCCATCAAGTTGTTCATGACTCATAGAGACCCTGTACGACAGAGTAGAACTGCCCTTTGGGGTTTCTGAGGCTTTCAATCTTTATAGGAATAGAAAGCCTCATCTTTTTTTCCATGCAGCTGGTGGGTTTGAACCATTGACCTTGTGGCTACCAGGTCAGGCTACCACTACGCCAGCAGAGCAGTACTGCAATGTGGATGAATTGTTCAACATAAAACCAATGATCAGCTGGGTAAACCTTCACCCAACTCACAATAAAAAGTTAAGAAGCAGAGCACGCGATACATGAATGCTTACAGCAGCTGTATTTGTAACTACCCAACCCTGCAAACTCTCCAGATGTCATTTAAAGAGCAGGTGAAACTATGGCTAAGCTAGCAGTGATCTGTCTGCACCCTAGAAGAGAAGTGAGCACGGCTCTGAAAGGCGAGAGCAAGGAGCCTGTGGTGATGGAGTCGTTCTGTGTCTGGACTGTATCTATGTCGAAATTCTGGTTGTGACACTGTACTGTAGTTTTCTAGGACATTTCTAGGGGAAACTGGGTAAAGGGTACATCAACTACGTATGAATCTAAAATACACAGTTTCATTTAAAATCTTAACCCTGCAAAAAATTATCCTTAGCTAATCTAAACAAAGACATAAATAAAAGGTGAGCATTTTTAAATAGCTACATTTGAAGGGTATAATGATCCAAAGAGATTTCTTTTCAGTTTCCGCATGAAAAGACATTATTTTATACATATATATATTGCAGAACATTTTAATAACACTAGTTCATTTTATTAAAGAAAGGAACAACTAATATCCCCTTGCTTTAAAATTCTACTCAAAAGTTCTAGATAGGAGAAGAAAAATTACAGGTACTCTAGCATCCACTGAAGAGTCCTGGTGGTTACGCACTGGGTTGAGATCCACAGCGTCAGCAGTTTGAAACCCCCAGCAGCTCAAACCCACCAGCAGCTCCCCAGAGAAAAGGTGGGGCTTTATATTCCCATAAAAAGTCGCCGTTTCCAAAACTCAGTGTGCTGTCCTGCTCTCGAGCGGCTGTGAGTAGTCAGCGCTGACTCGATGGCAGTGCGTTGTCCAGTTGAGCATTCAGCTAGTAGCCAAAAGGCAGTTGGAATCTCCCTTGGAAGAAAGATTTGCTGATCAACTTCATAAAGATCCTAGACGTTGAAAATCCTATGGGATTTTCTGCATTGATGCACACAGGGTTGCCATTCGTTTGGATTGAGTCAGTGGCAGCTCTTGTTTGGAGTTTTTAATTTTTGGTTTGGCAGGAGCCGGGGGGGGGGGAGAGTGTTGTTTTTGTTTACCAAGAATGGAGTGAATTGTTGGCACAAATACCATTTGTGGTAGTTACATAATCTGTTGTCAATTTCAGAGGATTACAAGTGAATGGGTGGAGTCTGGTTTGTCAATCAGGGTATAGCCAATGAGGCCTCTGTGTGAGCATGGCCTTCTCCTGAGTTTTCTGGGAACTTCTGAATTCCTCCTTGGAAGTGGGGCAAACACTCTCTGCTCACTCCCTGAGAGATGCTCTCCTAACAAGACACGTGGCACTATACTGATAGACCCCATGCCCTGAGAACTAGAGGAGAAACCTGGTGACCCCTGTCTGCACTGAGATGCTTCTACCACCACTGGATCCACAGGACTTTGCACCCACTGACCTGTGATCATTCAGTGGCATTGCATGTGTTTCATGAATCTGAAGAGGACTTTATAGATTGGTATCAGACATATGAGCTAATATCGGACTTATGGACTTGATCTGGACTGGGCTGGGATGTTTTCTCAATATTCAACTGCTCTTGTATATAAAGTTCTTTCTTATACACATACGAGTGTCTCCCTAGGTTTGTATCTGCATTCCATCCAGACTGACACACCATTGAAGTAGCAATGTGCTCTCTGGGTGTGCAAAGATAAACTGATTGAAGCACTACTCTCTCTTATCATGGATTTGACTTCCATAGGGTCAGCAGGAGTCTGAATAGACAGGATGGCAGTGAGTTTGGGTGTTCGGTTTTGAGGATCTCTCATCCAATATCCCTTGGATCCACTGATGCAAGATGTTAAATGTTGTTGTTGCTGCTGTTGTTGTTGTTAGGTGTCCTCAAGTTGGTTCCAATCCACAGCAACCTGATACACAACAGAAGGAAACCCTGCACGATCCAGCACCATGCTCACAAGTGTTCCCATGCGTGAGTCCATGGCTGCAGCCACCGTGTCAGTCCATCTCGTGGAAGGGTTTCCTCTTTTTCATTGTCTCTCCTTTCTTTCCCAAGTGTATGTCCTTCTACAGGGATTGGTCTCTCTGGGCAACATGTCCAAAGTATGTAAAACAAAGCCTTGCCTTCCTTGCCTCTAAGTAGCACTCTGGCTGTTATTCTTCCAAGACAGAGCAGTTGTCCTTTTAGCAGTCCTAGGTATTTATAATATTCTTCTCCAGGGCTACAACTCAAATGCACTGATTCCTCTTCAGTCTTCCTTATTCAATGTCCAACTTTCACATGCATGAGAGGCAACTCCAAATACCATGGCCCGGATCTCAAGGTAACGTCTTTGCTTTTCAATACTCTAAAGAAATCTTGTGCGGCAGAGTTACCCAAGGCAATACATCTTTTGATCTCTTGACTGCTGCTTCCATGAACAATGAATGTGGCTTTAAGCAAGACAGAATCCTTGACAATGTCAACCTTTCCCCCACTGATCATGAGGTTACCTATTGGTGCAGTGGAGAGGATGTTGGTCTTCTTTTCACTGAATTATAATCCATAATGAAGACCGTCATCCTTGACCTTCATCAGCAAGTGCTTCAAGTCCTCCTCACTTTCAGCAAGCAAGGTTGTGTCATCTGCACATCTCAGGTTGTTAATAAGCCTTCCTCAAATGCTGGTGTTGTGTTCTTCTTCATATAGCCCAGCTTCTCTTATTCTACAAAGTTGTTGAATAGCTAACCAAAATTAGAGTAATGACTATAGGTTTTGAACTGACAAGTAACTTGTCCAAATGCAAAATTCACATCCTTGATTTCACTGCCTCACCTGCTTGTGAAATACATTCTTGCATTTTATGTTGAGGGCCTGAAAGCTCGCTGTTTCCAAAGACAGATTGCTAAACCACATGCTGGCAAGTTCTGGAGTTGCACACCAAATTCTTGGGCTCATCCTAATTTGCCATCTCTGCTTTCTCTCAGCTTGGGCTTTTTCTGGCCTGTTCCCATCTCTTGCTACTTATCTGCTCTTTGTCTTCTCAGCTTCTTGCTCCACCCAAAATCCTCTACTGATTCATTCTCATTCCTCTCCTTCCATACAACATCTCCCTTCTCTCCCATTTAATCACCCAGCTCGGCTCTCGTTCTACGCATCATGTAACCTCTGTGGGTTTCTGAGACTGTAATTCTTTATGGGAGTGAAAAGCCCCATGGTTCTCCCTCAGAGTGTCTGGTGGTTTGCACAGAACTCCAGAACGCGGGCATACATGGACTTAGCTAGAGAAGGAACACTTTCTCTCTCTTTTTTTAAATTGTTTTATTAGGGGCTCATACAACCCTTATCACAATCCATACATACACCAATTGTGTAAAGCACATCTGTACATTCATTGCCCTCATCATTCTCAAAATATTTGCTCTCCACTTAAG
>NW_022111300.1:42843263-42900808 GCF_000313985.2 Echinops telfairi
AAGAAAGTATTCTTGCATTGAGGGAGTAATTGAGTAGAGGCCCAATGTCCTTCTGCTACCTTAATACTAAACCTATAAATATAGGCACATAGGTCTATTTCCCCATCCTCATATATAAATATATTTGCCTATGTACATGTCTTTATCTAGACCTCTATAAATGCCCTTTTCCTCACAGCTCTTGCTTCTATTTCCCTTGACTTTCCTCCTGTCCCACTATCATGCTCAGTCCCCACCAGGGTTTCAGCAATTCCTCTTCATTACATTACCCTTGATCACTTTCTCTTTCTTATAGAGATGTTCTTAACTAGATAAAATTCCAAAAATTAAACTCTATTTCACTTTTGAATTACACATGACAAACCCCTCAATGATCTAGAACTTCTGTCTACTTTGGGGCTTTGAGTCAGAAAGGGTTAATGAGGACACATAGCTTTCCAACTGCCTGCCCTGCGTCTGTCTCACTTCTCCTTCCTCCAATACCCCCTTCCTCTTTCTGTCTTGTCTGAGTTTGTCTTGTTTAATGCTTTATGACTTTGCAGTTCTTACACAAGTATTAATACATACACATATCATATCATATCGCATCACATCATATCACAGTAGCAACAAATTTATCTTCATGGAAACATCAATGAATAATTTTTATTGCTCCAAACTTCCCTTCTCTGTCCTAACACATAACCTCCTATGTTCTGGGTTCTGAAAAACTTACCATTGCTTAAAGGGCATAGAGGAACCACAGTGGCATTAGTACTTGGTGCTCCCGATCCGGAATCTTGCAATGCTGGCATCCATTTCCACTTGGCAGGGGTTCTCCCACGATGTTATTGTTGCCTACACCACTAGATCCAGTCCTTTCGTCTAATCACTGGTGAACAGAAAGAAGTCAAGGGACGGCCTCCCAAATCACGGCTCTCATTGTTTTCCACCCATAAGTCATTTTACTTACAGCCATTGTGACAACACAGTACAAATAGGATCCTTTCAGAACCCAAAGTCTCACTTAGCAGTAAATTAAAAATTAGACCAGCCCTTACAATGAAGCCATTTATCTCTCCCACCTGTGTTGGAAGAGGGGCAGCTCTCATTGTATTACTCATCCAAGTAAAAGCAGACAATGGATGGATGAGTTGCATACTTGCATACTTACATTTTATGTAGCATAAAGTTGAATATGTATATATATATCATCCTAAAGTTACTGTTGGACCACGGTGGCTCAAGTGGTAACCCTCCTGCATATCTTCCTGTGGGTGCCAAAGCATGATGTTAACCAGCAGCTTCACCTAGAGAAGACAGGCAGCATCCGAGCATTGAAGGAACAACATAAGATTTTGAGTTGCATGTGGGAAGTCCAAGAAATTTGCTGCACCTCTAAATTCCTGCGAATTATGTTTCGGGAATGAATTACTGTATAAAAACCCATGTCAAAAGTCAAATGATTAAACCATCAACCCATTTTTTCTCATAGATCTGTAGGGTAAAGGCAAAACCCTGAATTTCTCCTTTGCAATGGGCTCACTGAGCTCAGCTGGGAAACTCTGCTACCTCATGATGTGGTAGCCTAGCTCATTTACATGGCAGCCTTCAGCTGGACAAGCAACTGGGCTGGAAGGTCCAAGGTGGTCACTCATCTCGCAGAATTTTTCTCCATGTGGCCTCTCATCACACGGTCTTCTAGCCAAGGGTCATTATCTAGTGGGTGGAACCTAAGGGAATGAAATTAGAAAGTGACGTGAGTGGAACTCAAATATACCCCATTCAACTCTAAAGAGCAACTTGATCCTTGACTGACTCTTGGTTGTTTTGTTAGGCTGGGTTCTGTATAGAAGCAAAACCAATTATAGATAGATAGATAGATAGATAGATAGATAGATAGATAGATAGATAGATAGATAGATAAATAGATATAGATGATATAGATATAGATAGATATAGATATAGATATAGATATCAATCAATAAGGAGGAAGTCCAAATAACTGGAAATCGATGAGACAGATGTATGCAGAAAGAGCTAAGCCTTCCTGCAGAGTCTGCTGAAATAGGAGTAGGTCACACCCAAGAGGGGAAAAAACTAAACCAAACCCACTGCCATTGAGTCACTGCCGGCTCAGTGACCTCCTTTGTGTTTCTGAGACCGTGAACTATTTACAGGAGTAGAAAACCCAGTCTTCCTCCTGAGTAGCTGGTGGTGGTTTCAAACTGCTGGCCATGTGGATTGCAGCCCAATGTGTAACCACTGCAGTACCAGGGCTCCTGCCCCAGAGGAAATGTCCTTTCAGGTGTATCAGGACTGTGACCTGAACAAGAAGGCTGAACCCCTTCCTATTCCTCTAACAACTGCTTTGAGTTGACTACACTGTTATGTCACAGTACAGGGGATTACCAAGCCCTGACTGCCAAACCACGGAGAATCCCAGCCAAGCCAAACTGTCACAAGACCTAACCATCAGAGTCCTATTACACTGAAGTATACATTTCCCTTTGAACAAGTCCTGAAACTAAAAGAAAAGTTTAAGAATTACTAATGAACCCAACCTTCCTATTGTTTTTTAATCACTTTATTGGGGGCTCGTACAACTCTTATCACAATCCATCCACCCATCCATTGTGTCAAGCACATTTGTACATTTGTGGCCATCATCATTCTCAAAACATTTTATTTCAACTTGAGCCCTTGGCCTCCTATTTTTCAAGTCACAGACAGATACTGGGTCATTGAAATAGTTTGTTCCAATGGCTGGACTCGAACCATGATTTGCATTTCTTGGCACTTATCTCTATTCATTTTAAAGTCTGCATACTACCTCCTACTTGATTTAAATACCTGCCTACCCCACCTGAGCTTGCCCCTCTTCAAACGATGGATTTCTTAGTCTGGTTCTTCTAGCGATAGTCATTGTAATTCCCACCAAATGATAGTGTAGAACTAGACAAATAGGAGGTGTTTGTGCCCTCCCAAGGGGATTGGATAGCTTGCTTATCATGTAAATAAAGATACATAGTCCCCTTGTAAGGCTTTATTGTACAAACAAGGTGCACAGAACTTTCATGTAGGGATTAGTCAGTTTTGACAGCCCGCTAGGCTTAATGTGGGCCCTCTCCGAAAGAGACAAGGGGACTATCATTACGATTGAGAAAGAAGAGGCGAAAGTGAAGCACCTCCTTTGGACCTCAGGGCCCCTGCATGGGGAAGCAGCAATGGCAGAGGTAGTCACGGAAGCAGAGGCACCAAGAATGTGCATCAGAAGGGCAGGCTGCCTAGCCCACTGAACGTGTAAAGTTGAGTGCCTCTGGGTGGAGGGCTGGCTGGCAGAGTTAGGTGCCCTTTGAGCAGTTCTCTAAAGAAGCCTTTTAACATTTCCCCAGCAGGGCAGAGGCCAAGGGGCCGCATGATGGAGAGGCCAAGGACCAGAGAGAGTCCTGTCTTCTAGTGTAGCTGAGAAGAGGTGCTCTTGGCTGAAAAGCTGGTGTTTGGGGTCCTGAAATGTAACTTGTTAACTTCCCTAATAAATCCTCACACTTGTGAGGATGGTCTAAGTTCTGTATGGCCTCTCTGAAACAGATGGGCAAACCGGGCAGAGAAGTAGAGTGCTTCGGGAGGTTGGTGTCAGAATAGGACAAGGAAGGTGGGAGGCTGCAGGCATGCCTGACCTCTGTCTCCTGGGAATAGACCTTGGGCTGATGAGTTTAATCTTTATGAAGTCAGAGGAGATTGGACACTACCTCCACACCTTTTTTGAACTAAAAGAATTTTGTTAACACTTGTCTGAGCAGGACAAGAAGCCAAGGGGCACATGCAGGAGAGGTGAGCCAGTAGGCCTGGTTGAGAAGAGACTGTCCAGCCTAAGGAACTGTATCCTGAGTATTTCTGATCCTGAATGGGATCAAGCACTACCCTCCTAGGCCCCATCATCACGAGTATTGTCTGTGAGTTCTGCATAGCCGTTGTAACAGATTCTTCAACCCAGCAGAGAAGTAGAGCGCTGTGCTTGGTGTCTGAACGAAAGAAGATTGGAGGAGAGGGGCATGCCTGGCCTCCCCCTCCCAGGAATCAGCCTCGTGCTGCTGTGGAGTCTGGTTCCCCTTCCCCCTCAGTAGTGTCAGCGGAGGTCAGGTGTCACCCCGCGCCCCCACCCCCACGCACCATTGTTGCAAAACTCCCAACCATGTTTTGTTCACAAGCCAGAAATGTCTGCAATCAAGAAACATCCGGTTGATTAGTCAGGAACTTGGGGGGATTCCAGGGAAAATGTTTTCCTCAGCTGACATCAGAGAGAGGCTCAGGGTAGGAGGGGGGGAGCACTCTCAGGAACCCCCAGAGGAGGGTAGGGTTCCCAAAAGATCATATCGCTGTGTCCTGGACTGGCCTTGACTCTCAACAGAGAGCCTTCTCTGTTTCTTCCATTATGTGTTCTCTCCTTCTTAAATTACGAACCCGCACACGAGCCCTGATCACTTTCCTCCTCCTGACCACCCCAAAGTACATGTCAAAGTCTAGCCCCCTCTCCCAGGCCTTCCCAAATGCCCAGAGGAGTGAACTAGGAGACCCACCCCAGTGAGATCCATACTTGCAGTGTTAATGGGGCTTGACTGAGACCACTGTGATTTTAATACGTTGTATTGTTGTACTCCTACTGTATCTTTTGATAGAACATCTCAGAACAATTAGATTAATTAAATATCCACAGGGATTCAGGAAATGTTTTCTTAGCACACTTGGGGACTTGACCAGCTCTGTGCCTTAGCTTTTTGCAGCCTCTCTTAATGGCGGGATTCTCTCTCCAATGATGCCCTGACAACTATTTCGGTCCGTCTTTAAGGAGGACACTTGTGTACCTTCAGACTTCTTGAGATGTAAAGTTGGCACAAGTAGCGGCTTCGTTGCCGGGGAAGCCATCGCTCGGCCTGAGTGGCAGTCTTTCAAGCGCCCGGGCTTATTGTCTGAGCATGCAAAGTGCAGCGTGGTCTTGGGGAGTAAAATACAGGTTAGAAAGATTAGAAAAAGTCACTGAGCAATTTTTATTGTCTATGTTTCATCAAGATACTGAAAGTTGGAAATTTCACCCCGTGCTAATAATACAGTATTAGTTACACTTGACTGCTTTGCTGGAGCCAACCCAATCTCGCTTCTGTTCTCTCCAGCCTACATCCCGCGATCGGCCAGCATTTTCCAGAAAACAAAAGGGGCCCTAAGCTCTAGCATAGGCTGGTGTCAAGCCACAGGAGTTCCAGCAAAGACCACATATTATCGTGAGTGCCAAACATGAAAGAATTCTGCAGCATGACAGGCTCTAGGAGAGAAACTGTTAACCGCGACTCAGTTTCTCTCTCTCTCTGCATGCTGTCAGCTGCAAGAATAAACTAGCGCTGAGCCCGGCCCGTCCTTGGTTTCATTGCTCAGTCGCTTGATGACTTTGGGTGAGGCACTTAATTCACTGAGATGGCCCTGAACCCGGACACATGCTGTTCATCCCCTCTGGGAGTGTGGACTTTGCATGGCTACCTGGAGGAGTCGTTGACGTTTGGAGAATCACAAGACTCCCTTGGCAGCCTTGAGAGGCTAGCTCGACTGGGCTGAGGACGTATAGCATGTCTGCTAAGAGTAAGGAGTCCGTACCAGACCACAATTCCCCAAATCCAGTTCCTACTCACAGAGACCTAGCGTGGCCAAGTAGAACGGCTCGGCAGGGTTTTCTAGGCGGTGATCTTGAAGGAAGGGGACTGCCATCGCGCTCTCTCCTGGGGCAGCGCTGCGTTCTAGGTACCACCATTTGGGCCAACCGCCCAGTGCTTAACCCTGAACCCCAAGGGCTGCAGACTCCATGAGACCAACCCCTTATTTTTCTCCCTACCAACTCTGTGACCGTAGGCAAGTTATTCGAACGTCCTGTTTCACAATTTCTCCCAAGATGGCATGATCATGGTAACACGGGTCTAGGTTCTAACCCCTAGAGCGGTGAGTATTACCTGACGGTAAGTAAAAAAGTATTGCTGTTCAGACTTGGGTTTCTACACACGGGGGTTTATTCCCAACAAAGCCTGTCCAAACATGTCTCCGAAATCGGCAGGTTACTGAGACCGTCATAAACCTGCCTCAGTCTTGTCAGGGGGCCTTCAAAAGAAGCTCCGATCAAAACAGGCAAACAAGGGGATCTACCAGGACGGTTCCATTCTAGGCAAAAAGGTCAGAAGTGACGGTGACTGTTTCTTGGAATTTTGAAGGGGCTAATCTTCATCCACCAGGGACACGGGACAAGACTGGAGAATTATTATAAAGATGTTTTAAGAACACTGAACACTGCATTGGTGAGGAAAAGCCAAGAACATTGCACCAAGGAGTTTTCTTTTTTCCCCATCACAGCAATGCCAAGGGCATGGAGCACATCACTGAGAAACCTTGCCCTACCTACCCCACAGCCTTGCCCTTGCCCTTCAGACTTCTCTTTGTTCCCAGATTTCAAAGCATATTTAAAAGGAACATGGTAGAGTCACTCAGGGGTGGTAAAAGCTGCCCTTTTGATGTGGTCTAAATCAAAGGACTCTGGATTATTGGGGGAAAGTTTGGTGGTAGTGTCAGTTGCTGTCTGACAAGGAAGCTGAGAAACAGAGAGGTCACTTCAGTATTCCAGAAATCCTGCTTAAGAGTCCGTGGGTTTCTTTTTATGTCAAATGTTATAAAGTAGTGTAGTATTGCTTCTATTAGCTTGAAGTGTGCTTTAATCTCTTTGTAGGAAATAGTCTTTCGTGATCTGTATATGCGCCACACACAAAGTCATCATCTATACTTTAATACCAAGTTTTTGTTAGTTAGGGCTGCTGACCACAAGGTCAGTGGTGGAAATCCACCAGTCATGCCCCCGGGGAAAGGAAGGTGAGGCTGTCTGCTCCCATGAAGATTTCAGTCTCAGAAACCCTCTGTCGGATGGCTGTAAATGGGAATCAATTTGATGACCAGGGATTGGGTTTGGTGGGGGTTACCAAATGGTATTACCTAACTTGAACACTGACCTCCTTATCATATTTGTCCCTTTATCATTCTTTTCATCATTTCTAGTGGCCAAATTTGCTCTCACATGAACAACAACAAAACTCTTCCAACTTATAAATGCCAACATGCATCAGTTCATTAAGAAGATGGTTTCATTCAGGCCATTGGAATAGAAAGAAGGTCCATTTATACGACATGTCTCACAACGGAAGGGTGGGTAAAGGGAGACATCAGACAATGCAAGATATGGCAAAATAATAATAATTTATAAATTATCAAGGGTTCAGTAGGAGGGGAGAACAGGGAGAGAGGGGGGGAAATGAGCAGCTGATAGATACCAAGGGCTCAAGTAGAAAGCAAATGTTTTGAGACTGATGATGGCAACAAATGTACCATCATCATGTGCTTGACACAATGAATGGATGTATGGATTGTGAAAAGCATTGTATAAGCCCCCAATAAAATGATTTAAAAAAAAAAAAAGAAAATATAGTACCAAAAATTGGGGGATTTAGGTTTAACAACCATGACACATAAAAATTTAATAAATTATATTATTTATTAAAACAAAACAAAAAAAGAAATGTCTCAGTAGAAGAGGAAGGGAACTTGGAGACCCATAAAGCTGAGAAAACAAGGGAATTAGTGTGAGATTGCGGGGAGCCACAAGGGAGAATGGGAATGGGTCTGATCTTAGAACATACAGGGCTGGGTCATCTTTTGCAGTTAGCCATTGCATGGGACCAAAACAAGGTGGGGGGATTTCTTCACCAACACGCTCTTTTCCAAGAACACAAGCCTCAGCCAAAGTTCAATATTGTCCCATCTTTAAGGATCATCCGAAGATTGGGCCTGAGCTCTAAAGGTTGTTGATTGCTCAGACTCCTAAATGACTTTCTAGAAAAGACTTTCAAAGACTGTGTAGTTCAGATGGACTGCTCCATCAGTCTCCTTAACCTGACTGCTGGAGAGGTCCAAGATGGGGTCACTTATGCTGAACCGTAAGTCGGGAAAGCACAGCCCGTCTCCTGTAAATCCCTAACCTTCCCAGGAGCTCAAACCTAAGTGAATCAATAGACTCCCAGAAACAGAAACAGAAATTCACCACCTAGAACGTCGCTGTCCAGCTTCATTTAGTTCAAAATGTCCCTGTCACCCCACATAAGGAAAGAAAATATTTATCAGCCAATGTGAGATTTGCCCAGGATAATTTACATTTTTTAAAAAAAGATCCTATAGAGCCAATAATAATAATTGATTAAAGTTTGTTTAATATATAATTTACAAATTGGGGTGGCATTTCAACTAAGGACTCAAAAATATTCCGAAAAGGAGAAAACCTTCCAAAACACTTACATTGCACCTCATCAATGTTGTCATGGTAACAAGGGTCAGAACAGTGTTTTATCATAACAATTTACCCTACAATGCAGCTTCAGTCAGACCCTAGCATGCTTGTTTCCTCACATTGACTGAATTCTTCAAAAGAACACAATGCCTATAGCAAAATGATCTTACTAATTAGCTATTGTTTGGCTTCGAGATGATCTTTAGAAAAACAGTTGTTTCGAGGCTCAAGGTTCAAAGGAATATCTCAGGACAAACGGTCTAGGAGACTCACCCCAATGACCTGGACCCCAGAAATCTAGATTCCAGAACAATTCAAATGGCATCTCTATGCTGGGGTGTCTGGCCCACATACCCCCTTCCACTGAGTCCCCTCAGTGGAGCTTTTCTCTGGCTTGCAGACTACTCATCTCCCAAGTAACGAAAAGCAAATAGCGCTTATGAGTTAGTACGCAAATTGAATGTGTGGAAATTAAATTTTTAACACTAGTTTCGTTATCTTTCTTCTGGTAATTACATCTTTTTTTTCTGTCAACATCCATCCTGCATTTTGTCTCTGAACTGTTCAAAGATTTTTTTTAATTGTTCCAAATCACTGCTGAAAAAGTGGTTGTTAGCCATTAGATAGAACACACTCCTCTGAGACCATTAATCAGGCTCCTTTGCCCTCCATGACCTCAACTTACTAACCTTGTCAATAAGTTTTATGTTCTGGTGGGTAGTGATTACAAGTTGGGCTGAGATCCGCAAGGTCAGGAGTTCAAAACCACTGGGCTTTCTCCTCCGATAAGGAGTGACAGTCAGAAATTCAAAGGGTGTTACCTTGTCCTGCAGGGTTGTTCTCGGTCAGCACTGACTCCATGACAGAGAGCTTTTGAGTTTATATAACACAGAGTTAGAACTGGGAATACAAAGCAAGAGAAACTGAATTCATGAAGTTGACTTGAGTTTTGGACATAGAGGTCGTTAGCTCAATATTTGTATCTAAGAATACTATGTCTTTTGTTAGCGCATTGGAGTGTTTCCAATTCAGTGATCTTAAATATAGCAAATAAAAATGCTACTTGGCCCTACACCATCCTTACAATCGTTGCTATGCCTACTTCCATGGCTGTAGCCACAATATCAATCCATCCCATTGAGGGTCTTCCTCCTTTTACTGATCTTCTGCTTTTTCATATCTTCTCCAGGAATGGGTCCCTCCTAATAACATAGCCAAAGTACATGAAACAAAGTCTTGCCAAATTCACTTCTAAAGAGCATTCGGGCAGTTCTCCTTCCAAGAGAAATGTGTTCATCCTTCAGATAGGCCTTAGTACAGTCACTATTACTCGCCAACGCCATGACTAAATACATCAATTCTTCAGTCTTCTTTATTCATTGCCCAGCTTTCACGTGTATATGAGGAGATGGAAAATACTGTGGTTTGGATTAGATCAGGTATACCTCAGTCTCCAAAATGACATCTTTGCTTTTTAATACTTTAAAGAAGTCTTTTGCAGCAAATTGACCCAATCTATCATTTGGCTTCTTGACTACTGTTCCCATGGAGAGACAACGTTAGTATTTTTCCCATGTCTTATGATGAGTATCACTGTAATTTTCCAGGGTTTTGGCTTGATGTGTTTTTAGAAGGGAAAATTGGGAAGACTTGAAAGTTCAGTGGGTTGGTTTTTTTAAATCAGTTCATCCATTTGGATCATCTCTACTTTTCATGGTCATTGAGTAAATGTTGACTCATTGTGACCCTATAGGACAGGATAGGGGCCTGTGGGTTTCTGAGACTATAACTCTTTACTTAAGTAGTAAACCTCATCTCTCTCCCCATGTGGTTTTGAACTGCTAACCTCATGATTAGCAGCTCAACTCATAACCCATGACATAAATTGGTGGAAGAGTGATTCCCAGAATGCTTTCAACTGGGCAGATTGAGACCTGACACATCAGTTCCTATAATGCAGGGATTCCTTCTAAGTCACCCAGCCCCAACCTGAGCACACCTACTAAAAGGAGTTCCCAATGTTCTGAAGAAAGCCATTTCACTGATTAAAAAAAAAAGCTCTGTCCTTTGAAAGTTGTCCTTGTAATTAATCAAAATCTCCTTCTTGGAGACATCAATCTATTTGGTCCTTGTTGCAATTTCTACAGAGACGCGTAAGGCCTGTTGTTCATCTTCTTCCTTGTCTAATGGCAAATGGGGGTGCCTTTGGAGACAAAGCAGGTCAAGAAGGATTACCATAAACTAGATTTCCTCCAGCACCTCAAATGAAGTCAAGGGTTAACAATTATACACCCAGACACCTTGATTGCTGCCGCAAACTATCCAAATCAAGCCCTTATCCACACAGAGTCTAAGCCACATAGAGACTGGGATGTTAACTCTGTGTTTTCAATTATATTTTAATAGGTGCTCCTTTGATTAACAACAACAACAAAATGGGCCTCATAGCCAGAATATCTGCTTACTTCAAAACCAAGGACACTAATAATAAAATGAGCCATTGTCACAGTAAGCTTTAAGTACCCTCTCTCCGAGGATGTTACGGAAGGAAGCTCCTTCCCTTCGGCATTGGAACGTTGCCGCAGCTTGTCAGAGAAGTACTGGTTCGTATTACATGATGGCACCGAAATCATCCAGAGAATTCTTTTAGACTAGCACCCCTCATCGGCTATCAAGGCATTTCAAAAACAACAGTTGAAACATTGAAACATCTTACAGTGTCCTGCCTGCCGTCCTCCTTCCTGAAGAAGAAAGAATCGATAGATTGACACTATGACCCAAAATAGATCCCCAAGCAGAGGGGACCAGCTGGGATACCGGATCTCCATCTCCATGTGTGGGGAGGGCAAAAGAGAAGGAAGTCCCAAGGGCTTTTACGGGTTCCTTTGCTGAGGAATAAAGAAAATCTTGCCACTTTCGTGATGTCAGATGTAAAAATGAAAAGCATAGAGGAGAAGAATGGGGCCATAAACTTGATACAACGCGCTGCAGTAGAGTTTCAGCAGATAAACTATGGAGACAGTTTTGATGATGCTCTTGTCAGAAAACACATGGTACGATACACTGTATATGTGCCAGATAGCTTCTGCACTTTCAGAAATGTCATTTCTAAAAATGTCTATCCATTTGGAAAATAAGTATGCAATAAATCTGTAAATATTTATTATAAAAGCAATAAGAAAACAGTAAAGAAATGAATGTGGCTTTCTGACAACACTGCATAAACTGTTAACAACAGGCCTTCGGAGATGGCAGGGCTGCTTCTAGATCAGAGGCCAGGGCCCAAATGTCGCAGTCCTGGGTCCGTTATCGATGCATCCTCAGTCCACCCTCCCACCGCAGGAGGTCCCTCTTAGTAGAGATGCCACTTAGTAGAGTGATAAGATGTGAAGCCATGTAAAACATACGCATCTCGTTTTTCAGAACCCATATGTCTTACTTGATCAATGAACCAAAATAACTACTCCTTGGAATCGACAAACTGGGAGAACTTACTGCTGTTCTTTTTTTGTTCTCAGACCTAGAGATGGCTAGATGGAGGAGGAGGAGGAAGAGGGAGAGGAGGAGGAAACCATCCTAGAAGAGAGACTATTCACTTCTGCAGGATTTGGGTCAACCTGAGGCTATTCTTGGAAAGCCTGTGCTTCGATTTGGCTGTGCCTCCTGGTTAATTTGCCAACCCAATTCTCTTCAGATGGCTACGGAAAGATGGTGATAGGCAGGGCAACGGAGAGATGGGTGACCAATGAGCCTCTCTTTTCAGTTGGAAAGCCAGGTTTCATGTTGGCTCACTTTTCCTAAATCACGGCCTTCTAGACAACTCAGCTCAACACTTCTTAAGCCACAGAATCAGAACATCTGCTCTAAATCGGAGATTTACGGAGAGAATTATACCTACTTCATCGAGAGAGAGTTTGCCTCTGATGTCATTCTTGATTAGATGATTTTGGAATTTTGATTGCTTCATATTAGATCATTATGATTTCAAAATGCAGCTTGTAAATGTATGCAGTTCATCAAGGACTATAAATATAAAAAAAAAAAAACCACAGACTTGCGTAGGCCCTCCTTGATCCACCCAGGTTAAAGGGAAGCCCACAGAAACATCTTTAAAAGAAGGTGACAAACTTTTACATTTGAGATACGTTTCAAACATCTGGTTGCAAATTCAGTGATTTGATCATCATGAGCTTTTAAAAATATTTTTATTGTAAATTTAAATTAATAGCTACAGGGCAATGAAGCTAGATTCTTCAGAAACACAAAATGTTTGCGACTACTCCATTTAGCAAACAATTACTGGGTAGCTTAATAAAAGCTTTCTAAATTTTTCTACCTGGTTTTAGGGTTCTGTCTCTGTTTTTTATTATCTTCCAAAGGAAACTATCCATTCCTATCTAGAATTCCTTTTACGTAGGCAGGGTTATGACTGAATATGATAAGCTAGGAGCAGAATATTACATTTATATTTTTAATGTCTCTTTATAAGGAATTTCAAATTTTCTAAATTAAGATTAGTTTTAATGTCCTTGAAAAAGAAAGTTCCCTGGAATTTGACTTATTCCCTTCTTTATTTGAATCAACTTTAGTGGGTTTTTGCAATTGAGATTAGATATTCAATTAGGTTGACCCCCAATATACAAACTTAAGACTCTATGATTCTACGTGCATTATGTGAATTCTACTTGAAATCATCTCACTGCAATCATTTTTGCTGAAGACCTGGGATAAGAAAAATAAATAACAAGATGTGTATCAGAGAGCTAGTGGGTCAATTTGCAGAGGAAGGAGAAAGAAGCATCATTTATTTCGAAAAGGCTGCAGTTCAGCATGAAAACTAGCCTATCTGACACATAATTACGTGTCATGAGTTACAGTGGTAATTAAGTCTCTAGAACAGCAAGCTACCTTGAGAACCCCCCAGGACTTCAGGTGGCTGGCTCCCAACTCCACATCATCTAGTGCTTCACAGCGCATCATCCATCTCCATCATTTCTTTATTTAGCACCATTCTAAGCCGGGGACAACACTTGGCTTAAATCACACGCACCCCGCCCCCCCGCATGCCTACTAGCTTATCTTTCCATTTTCTAAATACTTTCTTCAGAAGGAAGCTCTTATGCCAGATGGTTTAAAACCAAGTATATTCATTTCCTCTGGCTGCTGTAACAAAGTACCGCAAGGTAGGTGGCTTTAAACAACAGAAATTTACGGTGTTACGGCTCCCAAGACTAATAGACCAAATTCCCGGTGTCAGCCATGTTCTCTGCAAAGGCTCCAGAGGGAAATGCTTTCTGTCTCTCCCAGCTCCTGGTAGTCCCAGGAGTTCCTGGGCTTGCAACTACAGCGTAACCCCGTGGTCACATAACTGTCTCTGCTCTGCACCTCTGGGTATCTTCTCCTTTATAAGGATGCCCACCCTTCACCATTGAGATGATTCCAACTCATAGGAGCTCTAAGGAACAGGATAAAACTGGCTCGAGGGGTTCCCAAGTCTATAAATCTTTATGGAAGCTGGCAGCCCCATCTTTCTCCTAAGGAGCAGCTAGTGCGTTAGAACTGCTGACCTTAGGATTGGCAACTGGATTAGGCCAAGTTGACTAGAGAAACAAATTCATTGACACTCATATGTGTGTAAGAGAGAGCTTTATATCAAGCAGTCATTGTATATTGAGAAAACATCCCAGCCCAGTCCAGATCAAGTCCATAAGTGTGAGATTAGCCCATAAGTCTGACTAGCCCATAAACTCCCCTTCAGACTTACACAGCACATGCAATGATGCCAAATGTAGGAAGGTCACAGACTGATGATCCAATGGCAGTGGAAGCACCACAGTATGAGCGCGGGTCTCCTTGTGGCTCCTCCGGCTCTCTGAGTGTGGCTCCTTAAGAGAAAGATATAGCAGAGAAAGGGTGTTTTCATACGAGTTGGCTAGAGAAAAAAATCCAGAGACACTCATATGTGTGTAAATAGAGTTTTATATCAAAGAGTAACTGTATATTAAGAAAACATCCCAGCCCAGTCCAGATCAAGTGCATAAGTCCAATATTAGCCTACATGTCTGATACCAGTCTATAAATTCCTCTTCAGACTCATGTAACACATGAAATGAAGCCGAATGAAGGAAGATCACAAGCCAGTAGGTGGAAACTCTTGTGGATCCAGTGGCGGTGGAAGCATCTCAGTGCTAGCATGGGTCTTCACGTGGCTCCTCCAGCTCCAGGTTTCTGGTTCTATCAGCATGGCTCCATGTGACTTGTCATAAGGTTAAGCAGAGAGAGAACATGTGTGCCACCTCCAGAGAGGAAGACAGGAGTGCCCAGAATCCTCAGGAGAAAGTCGTGCCCACACAGAGGCATCATTGGCTATGATCTAATTGGCAGGCTAGACTCCACCCCTTCACTCAAGTTGACAAGAGATTATGCCACAATGTATTCTTCCTCCAGGGAGAAAGAGAGGAAGTTCCCAGAATCCTCCTGAGAAGACCATGCTCACCAGGAGGCATCAACAGGCTGTGACCTGAATAACAGGCTAAATTCTACCCATTCACTCTATTTATCAAGTTGACATGAAATTATGTAACTACCACAGCAACCCAAAATTCAACCTACATGCCACCTTCATTCAGCAAGACCGGATGTTAACAAAGACTATTTCCAGACAAGATCACATTCACAGGTGCAAGGATCAGAACTTCAGCATCTCTTTTGAGAGGACACAATTCAATCCAGAACACTAAGCATCTTCATCATTGTCTTTTCTTTCTCTCCCCCCCACCCCACCCCTCCTTTCCATTGGCTTCCCCATGGGAAGGAACCAGGTCCATCTGCTTCATATCACCATGTCAGTCAGTGCCAGGTATCCCCACTTCCTCCCACCCTCACCCTGGCACCTCCCAAGGGCTGAGACACACTGGCAGTGATACCTCTTGCTCGCTCATTCAGCAATATTTATTGATGCTCCACCAGCTGAGGCATGTGGACACATTTTGTGAGAAGGGTGGAAAGGGGAGAGACAGAAGGAAGCAAAAGACTAAAACGAGAGCCATAAGCCCAAAGGGAGATGTACTTTCTCAGGAACACCCATAAAGCCAGGCTGTTTGTGAGCTAGCTTCTTTGCCTCGGTGTGGCCTTCTTTGAAGTTGGTGGCCCTACCCTCTCCCCTCAGTGGAATCACATGGAAGCATCAAAGAGGTGCCATGTTACAGAACTAGGAACTTCTTACACACTTGCACAGTGGGAATATAAAAGGAAATCAGGAGAGAGAATTCTTACACCACATCCCCAGAGCTGTGTCTCTGTGCACCATGGGAAGGAGCCAATCAGTCCAGGTTGTGGTTGATGTGCCAGTTATTTGTACTCTAGGCCCCATTAACTGATACTAGCAATTTTGGAGAAGTAATTTCTGCTGCCAGATGGCAGCCCAGAAGTAACTTTCTTGATGAGCGAGGGGAGTTGCTCCTCACTTCTTTCCTTGACATCCACAGTGCAGCCCCCTCAGCCTTGTCCCCACCGACAGGGATGGGGGGCGGGGGGGTTGAGACCCACTGGGGATTGTGATTTAATGACTCCCCCCTTCGCGTGACTTGTTTGTAAAGGTTACTCACAACAACAGAAGCAGCAGGGCCCCCAATTGTGGAGGGGGTATTTGTGCAAAAATGAGTCAAGATAATAAACCATCATTGGAGGAACACCTCCAGTTAGGTAGAAGGACAACAGACTGTATGACCTGAAGGTGAGATTCAATCGAACGCTTCCAAATGGCCTTTGGAATAATCCAACCCTCACAACATAATCAATTCTTGGTTTACTGCTAGTTAGTCAGGGGAGACCACAGGCATATCTATCCACAACGTTGCTGATCCGAATCATGCCCACACCTTCAGCCAAATCGATCGCGAGCCCCAACTCAGGATGTCAGGGGCCCCTTGGTGCTGTCAATGATGACAGGCAGTGAGACAGAAACTGCCCCAAAGCCCAAATCCACAGGAATCATCATTCATTCCCAACTTCAAAGTAAAATGGTAAAACATGAACACATCATGGTCTTTAAAGGAGGCGTGTCTTCACAAGGTTGGCACACTCTTTCTGTTGCAAAAAGTCTTGCAGTCATTGAGAGAAGCCTAGAAACGACTGCCTGGATTTTAAAAACATACTAAAGGCAAAGAATTGAGCATTGCTGTTGCTACTGCCTACTACTGGCCAAAAAGCTAAGAAGCTTCCAGGCTTCTATTATTCCTCTCTCCCTCCCTTCCTCCTTACTTCCATCCTAAGGAGTCTTACTAACTTAACACAATACATGGTTCTGAACTGGATCCTCTTGCTCTAAAGAATATTGGTGGAGCAACTGGCAGATCTTGATGAAGTCTCAGGATCCGATGCAAATACTGAACCAGTGAAAATGTCCTGATACTGATGACTGTACTGTGGTTTGTTGGAGGTCTTAGTCTGTGGCAGAGGACACTTTCCTGTGACAGTTTATGGAGCTGAAAAGTTGGGGGCCACCTGCTTTGCTCTGACACTCTAGGGAGGCCAGTACCATGGGACCAGGCGTGCCTCTGCCCAGAAATGTGGGAGGTATCAGAGACTCTAGGGCCAGCTGCTGCTGTTGCTCCTTTGTATATAGTTAACATTATTATTTTCAGATTTTAAAGAGCTGTGTACATTGTAGGAAGAACTTCTAACATTCGAATCATCTGAGAGAAAGCTGCCCACATAATGCCCCATCACCACCAAATCCTTGGGTATGTGCTAAGGACTGGATTGTGTCCTCTTGAAAGACAGGCTGAAGGCTTTGCCATTGACACCAGTCAACGTGACCGTACTTGAAAACAGGGTGGCCTTTGTAGAGGTCGTTTATTAACACGAGGTCATACCCAAGTAGGGTGTGTCTAATCCAGTATGAGCAGTGTCTTTGCCAACAGAGAAGAGACACGCACAGATTCACGGGATGTGCCTGTAAGCCAAGGACTGCCAGAAATTGCCAAGAGCCACCACAAACTAGAAAAGCCAAGGAAGAATCACCTCCCCAGCCCTTCAGAAGAAATATGGTCCGTCTAGCTCCTTGGTGTCAGACCTCTCACCTCCAGAAATGCAAGGCACTTCATTTCTGCTGTTTTAAGCCACCAAGTTGGTGTAAAGTTTAATGACAGTCCTATGACTATAATGCAGTGTGTAATTCCTACAAACCAGAACCTTCTTTGACATAACAATTCCTTCCCACCTCTTCAAACTAGAGGAAAGGTGTGCATCAGGTTGTCTCCTCTTCCCATATTTATTCAATCTGTATCCTGAGCAAAAAAACATCAGAGAAGCTGGATTATATGGAGAAGAATGAGGCATCAGGATTGGAGGAAGGCTTATTAACAAGTTTTGATCTGTGGATGACACAGCCTGGCTTGCTGAAAGTGAGGGAGACCTGCACTCTTCAATATGGATTACAACTCATTGTAATCCTGTACCAATAGGTAACATTATGATAAATGGAAAAGAGTTGAAGTTGTCAAGGATTTTATCTTGCTTAGATCCATAATCAATGCTCGTGGAAGCAGCAGTCAAGAGGTCAAAAGATGCATTACATTGGGTAAATCTGCTGCGAAGGCCTCATTACAGTATTGGAAAGCAAAGATGTTAATTTGAGGACTAACGTGAACATGACCAAAGCCACTGAATTTTCCGTCACTTCATGTGCTTATGAAAGTTGGACATTGGAAAAGGAAAATCAATGAAGAATCAATGCAATTGAATAGTGGTGCTTGACAGTCAGGGTGCAGTATAGCACTGATGAAACATACAACTTTCCTGTAGCTCTTTAATGCTTCCTCCCCCCACTATCATGATCCCAAGTCTACCTTACAAATCCGGCTAGACCAGCCCATGCACACGGGGGTACAGATAGGAGCTCAAAACACAGGGAATCCAGGACAGATAGGCCACTCAGGACTGATATTGAGAGGAGTCATACCAGGGGGAGAATGGTAAGGTGGGGGGAGATAGAGGGAACCAATCATATATAACCCCCTCCCAGGGGGACAGACAACAGAAAAGTGGGTGAAGGGAGACAGCGGTCAGTGTGAGACATGAAAAAATAATAGTAATTTATGAGGGAGGAAGGAGGGGAGGGAGAAAATGAGGAGCTGATACCAAGGGCTCAAGTAGAAAGAAAATGTTTTGAAAACGATAATAGCAACAAATGTACAAATGTGCTTGACACAAAGGATGGATGTATGGATGGTGATAAGAGTTGTACAAGCCCCCAATAAAATGATTAAAAATAATAATGAATAGTGATGCTTGAGAAGAATACTGAGAATACCTTTGACTGCTTAGAGGATAAACTGATCTGTCTTGGAAGAAGGAAGGCCAGCGTGATCCCTAGAAGCCAGGATGGCGAGGCTACAGCTTCCATATTTGGGCAGGTTGTCAAGAGGGCACAGTCCCTGGAGAAAGGCATCGTGCAGAGGAAAAGAGGAAGGCTCTCAATGAGATCGATTGACACCGGGGCTTCAACAATCAGCTCAGGCATCGAAACAATTGTGAGTGGGCTCAGGCCCGGGCAGTGCTACATTCTGTTGTGCATAGGGCTGCTTTGGGTCAGAACTGACTCAATGGTACCTAACAGCAATGACACTGGGTCTTTATTTGAAGCCCAGAATCCATAGGAAACCAACTAATCTTTTCCAGTGACCACTAGACACTTCCTTATTCTCATGACCATTGTCATACTTACACATAGTCATGCCTCGGCCTTCAACTCCCCATGGTAACCCTGCCACATTGCTAGATCTCTTCTGGCTTCTCCCTTCTTCTCAGAAAATCCAGGGTGCCAGCCAAAATGGCCCGATTGTGCCCTCCAGATACATCTGAGTACCTCTAACACCCCCTGCTTGGGACATTCTCCCCCTAATTTCAACCGCTCCAAACCCTTCCCATCCTTCAAGACACATCCCCAGGGTCATGTCTTCTGTGATGCCTCCGCTAACCTGCCCATCCTCCTCTGACTTCCATAGTTCTGATAGGATCTCATTTGGCTCTAAACACACAATTATTGCAACGTTCTCTAAACATCGTTCTCTCTTAACATCTGTGTCCCTCATTAGATAAAAGGGTTTTAGAAAGCAAGGATCATTTCTCACATCGCTTTATTACTTCCACCAAGCCTAATACCAGCTCACTAAGAATGGGCTGATTCAGGGTCTCACTCCCTCTCTGCACCTCTCCGTCAGATCGCAAATAGCAGTGGTCATCACTTATTGTGGGACACACACACACACACATTTCAGCCTAATTGGAAATCAATAAACACAATATTCTCCCTCCTAGAGCTTCACACTGTTCCAAGTTGATCCAGCAAATCGGTTTCTTTCCTATACTTATTAAATGAAGCGAAGGGTTGAAAAATCCTTCCCTAAAGAGCTCTGGTAGTTTAGTAGGCTACACACTAAGCTGCACACAGTAAGATCAGTGGTTCAAATCTACCAGTTTCTCCATAGGAGAAAGGCAAAGTTGTCTATTTCTGTAAAGATTTGAAATCTTAGAAACCCAAAGGAGAGGTTCCATAGGGTCACTCTAAGTGAGAATACACTCACTGGCAGTGAGTTTAGTTTGGGGTTTTTTAGTATATGTGCTGCTGAAGGGAGCACTAGTTTGGGTTTTATGATTCAGTGTGAGCCCTAAGATGGCAAGTCAGAGGATGGATGGGGAAGATGAGGAGACATGGTCCTAACAATAGTTCCCATCCCATACGTCCCTCTTACAATGTGAGGTTGACACTCTTCCTCTTGAGAAGTGTGTATGGTCTTTTCTTCCCAGGTGAGGTCACAGAAAGCAATTCATCTTACACCTGGTTTTCACTCGACATTTGCCCTTAGGGTCTTGAGCTGTTGAATAGCTATCCGATGGCCTGAGGTCACTAGCCTATGAGAAGAAAGCACATGTAGAAGCCCTGAGACGTGAAGAAGGAACTCCTCCTATCAACCCCATTGCCTCTGCTCCCACCACACCTAACTGCAGCAACATGTAGGGCCCTGAGCCAAACCACTCAGCCAAGTACCTCCCGGATTCTGAACCCACCGGATCCAGGAGCATCATAGAATGATTGTTGTTTGAAACCACAATGTCTGCGGGTAAATTGTTATATAGCAATCAATTACCAGACAAAACTATTGGGATTAAGTCCTTAGGATGGTGATTCAACTTTGCGTCTTCCAAAAGCTAGTTCAAACAAGTTAAAGATCATTTCCTCTGGCATGTCTATTGATTTTCTACTCAGAACCTTCTACATATGAAAATGGCAGAATGCCTTGCATTCGCTCAGATCCTGTGCAAGCTGGATATGAATAGAGGGCAGCCCCAGCCCACACGAGCTCCGCATGCCGCCTGTCTACCTCACCCCCACCCTCGGGGACTTCCTAGCTCATCCGTGTTTGCCTCCGTCTCTTCCATCAGACACAGAGAAGTTAAAGGATTAGAACCAGATTTTGACCTAAAGTGGTCTTTGGAACCTAAATCCTCTTTTTTTTTTTTAAGCAGCTCTATAGAGATATAATCTACATATTTGTAATCCACTTGATTTAAGTATACCCTCTATGATATTTTAATAGGTTCACAGAGTTGGGAAACTGTCCCCACATTCCAATTTAAGAACCTTTTCAATTGCCCCCAAAAGAGTCCCCACGTAAGCTCTACTGCTTGACTAGAGAGTATGATTTAATAACTTCCTGTACAATAGAATGGGAGCCATATCTGACCTCCTGCAGCTTCCCTATCCCCACAAGGCAGAATTCGACATGCCTCCCTCCCCTCTCAGCCCTTTTTTCCCTATTCTGACACCAATTGTGTCTCCCGTGGCACTCAACATGATTGAACACTGGATTCAAGAATTCATTGCAATGGCCACCCCAAAGTCATAAACAATAGTCACAAGTATGGAGGCTTATTAAAGAAGCTAGGAGCCCTGTTGGCATAGTGGTGTAGCCTTGGACTGCTAACCTCAAGGTCAGTAGTTCAAAACCACTATCTGCTTCTAGGGAGACGTATAAGGCTTTCTGATCCTATAAGCAATTATACAACAATTCAATCAACCCACAGGGGCCGAGTCAGAATTGACTCAATGGCAGTGAATTTGGAAGTTCTGGAGTATTAGGAAAGCTAACAGGTTACCACAAATCAGGATCCATAAACAATAAGAACACGGCCATTGGGCCACCCTAGCACCTCTTCTCAGTCTCTCCCTGGTCCTCAACCTCTCAGACATGGCGTCCCGTGGCATCTGTCTGCCGCTGGGAACTAGGAACCCAGCCTGCCTGTCAGTCTGTCTCAGTTACATGGTCCGGGGCCAGATGAGGAGAAGGCACCCCATAGTCCCTGCACTGCTCTTCTGAGCTTCCCTGTCGCAGTCTTTGGTGCAGCCGGTTGCAGTGCCTTTGCCACTTCAGAAAGAGATCTTGGATGCGTTCTTCCTGGACTTCCTGTGTCCCAGATGACTCTTACACATCAAGGAATGGCTTTGACCGAGGTGTAGATTTTGTCTTTTAGCCAACCATACCCTTAAGGAAAATGAAGCATTGTGCCTTAAGCCGCTCGCTGCCATCGAGTCAATGTTGACACATAGTGACCCCCTGTAGGTTTCTGAGCCTGTAACTGCTCACAGGAGTAGAAAGTGAAGTCTTTCTCCCATGGAGCTGCTGGTGGTTTCTAACTGCCAACCATGTGGATCACAGCCCAACACGCAATCCCTTCACCACCAGGGCCGAAGTCACACCCTCTTGTAAAGTAGTCTTAAAGATGCTGCCAAGGGGTGGTGGTGGAGAGGTGTGTGTAACTTGGGTCATACCCTCTTCTAAGGATAGGACTGAACCCTACCTTAATCCTTTAACAGAAAACTCCCTCCAAAATGGGGTCAGGATCATAGCCACAAGCCTAGAGTCCAGGATTATGATACATCCCCTACGGAACTGTGGCTAGAGGGGCCATCTTCATTGATGACTTCTTGTCACTAAATCACGCTGCCTTCTACACCAGGGCAGGAGACGGGGCCGTGCAGCCCTCACTGGTAAAAAGTAGCTGGGAGTGCTCAGAGTCTGTTGACTAGATGTTGATACGTACATAGTGGAGAGTAAGCGGAAGTAGAAAATGTTCAGACTCAGTAGTCAAATCACTCCTCTTCTCAATACTGGAGCAGTCCTCCTGGAGACGCCCTCATATCTGCCCAGGGATCACACACAGAAACATTCACCGTAGCATCCATCGTAAAGAGGAAATTTGGAAACAACCCCAACATCTATCAATATGCGTGGATAAGCAAGTTGTAGTATATTCATATAACACAGCATAGCAAACAGCCATTAAAGTGAATAAGCTATAATTAAGAGAATCAATATGTGTAAATCACAAAAACATAACACCAAGTGAAGAAAGGAAGTTGTCAAATAATCTGTATAATAAAACACTCCTTATATCAAATTTCAGAGCCATGAACAGCGTAACACTAAAAACACAGTATTTTTAAAAAATGTTTAAATAGCATCTTGTAGATAGGACCCATATTTAGATTTTATTTCTTTTGAACAATGTGAAGGAGACATGACTTAATGAGGAACTCGGATCAAGCCGGCAGTCACCATGTCTGTAGTTGTCTCCGTTTTCAAGGAGCGGTGGTGGCACGGTGGGTCGGTTAAGCACTGGGCTGCTACTCAAAAGGTAAACCGTTCAAACCCGCTGCTGCACATCAGGAAGAAGAGGCAGTCAGCATCCCCCAAAATGTACAGCCTTGGAAACTATGAAACAGTTCTACTCTGTCCTGTAAGGTCCCCATGAGCTGGGACCCACTCTACAGCAGTTGGTAGAGGTCTATGTGCTTGAAATATTGCATGATAGAGACGTAAGAAGAATGTTCCTTAAAATCCAAGGGAAAATCACCCTCATGGCCCTTCGTTGAGTTCATTAGCTCTGAATTCTGTCTTTCAGCCTGTTTAACATGTTTATTCTATACTAAGCTAGGGCCATAGGGTGCTGGGTGCTTTCTCCTACCCTATTTCATTACATTCCCAGGTCAGCTCCCAGGCTCCTCTGTGTCAGAGGACATTTTCCTGCAGACTGCACACCCCACCCTTGCCTGCTGCTGCTCAGACTCATCCCCTCTGAGTCAGCTGCTGTCGTTGGCAGAAAACTGGATGGTGTCTTTGTGTTTGAGCAGCAGGCAGCTAGGCCTGTTGGACTCACAGAGACGATGAGGTTTTCGTCCTTACTGAATGTGGCAGGAGCAAAGCAGACAGCACTGACCCGGCCTTCTCAGACACCCGCGCGTCTTGGAAGGTAAGCGTGCTAGAAAATAGGTCCTTTGTTGGGAGATGTTGCCAATTAAGTTAATGAGGTCACTGTAGTGGAGGGTGAGCCCTCGTCCATTCTGAGGGACATCTCATGATAGAAAGGGACACAGAGACAGAGTCATACATGGGGAGGAAACAGCAAGTGAAATTTCAACCTCATGTGTTCATATCTTTGTATTGTTGTGTAGTTACATAATCGCCTGTCAACTTGAGTGAAGGGGTGGAGTCTAGCCTGTCAATCAGGTCACAGCTTGATGACCTCATTCAGAGGTGTGATGGAGATAAATAGCTCACTGAAGGCCAGACCCCCTCGCTCTGCCTTCCCTTTCCTGTTGTTGAGACACTCAGAGAGCTGGAGGAGACACGTGGAGACTCATGCCCGCATTGAGATGCTTCCACTGCCACTGGATCTACAAGACCTTCTACCCACTGGCCTGTGATCTTCCTGCATTCAGCATCATTGCATGCGCTGCGTGAGTCTAAAGAGGAATTTATGGACTAGTATCAAACAGATGGGTTAATATCGGACTGATGGACTTGATCTGGACTGGGCTGAGTTGTCTTCTCAATATACAATTGCTCTTTTATATAAAGCTCTTTCTTTCCTTTTTTTCACCATATTCTTCTTTATTCTGTGTTTGAAACAATTCACAATAAACCAATCAGCTGATAGTGAAAATGCCTGACAATGGGAAGAAGCTGCTATAGGAAAGGGTGTTCTATATCTACTTTAGAGTCCTGAGGACTACGCAGGACTGGCAGTGCTTCCTGTGGTTGTGCATGGGGTCGCTATGAGTCAGAGCCCACTTGATGGTATCTAACAACCACCGTGTTATAGTCCTGGTGCCACAGAGTGTTACATGTTGGGCTACGAACTACAAGGTCAGCAGTTTGAAACCACAGTTGCTCCACAGAAGGTCTTTCTTATACATGTATGAGTGTCTCTGAATTTGGTTCTCGAATCAACCATGACTAGCACAGTTGTCTTTGTCTCTTTTAACACTTAATAAATGTTCTCTCTAAATTCTATTCGATATGGGTCTCTTTCGTACCCTAAAACAGTCCACGAGTGGATACATAGAGTGACAAGTGAGATGAACAGGGACAGGGAGGTGAAATCAAGAGCATAAATAGGTTAGCAGATGACTTTTCTATAAACATATTGCTATGTACTGTAAATATATCCATGTTTATAACAGAACAAACGGGGGGCGGGGGTATGTAAACATCTGCTGGGCTCGTGGTTATGCATTCGACTATAAAGAGTGACACCCTCTGTAGCCCACAAGGGCAGTTCTGCCCTGTCCCATAGGGTCTTCATGAGTTGGAATCGACTCGATGGTGGTGACTATGGAGTATAGTCACAACCAATTACCTGGAGGTAATGAATCGTTGGACCTGGAGGCTTGGAACCATAGACTCGGGGACAGCAAGACCAATTGGTGCAGCACAGTTCACCGAAACAAGAGTCTACAGCTTACTCGGGTTGGTAGCAACCGGGGTCTTAAAAGTTTTCAAGTAGCCATCCAAGGCACAACTATCGGTTTCTCCCTGTCCATTGCAAGTAAGAGTGAAGAAAACCAAAAGAGACAATTAGTCCTATGGACTAGTGGACCACACGAACCCAGCTTGTATGACTCTGAGACCAGAAGGAATAGAGATTGCCCAGCTACTCCTGCTGTGGGCTCTGTAAGCTTCGTGGGTAGAGTGGGAGAGAAAAAAATGTGCAACAAACCCCAAAATCATCAAAAAGACCAAGCTTACTGGTCTCACAGAGACTAGTTGAACTTCCTAGCATATGGCTCTTAGTCACCCTTTAGCCCTGGAAGGGAACTCACCCCCATACGGTGAACACAAACCCCAGGGAAGTATGCACTGCTTAATCTAGACAGCCTGGCTTTGGGACTAACTAAAACTCCAGTTGTTCTCCGTGGAATCCACACGCTTTCTATTGCTCTGTTCATTCCCACTTGGTTCCTACCCAGTTAAACACCCTTCCTGCATCTCTCCTCCCAGCCTTCTACCACATCTCAGGATGGGCAGCACTTCCTTGCAATGAAGAGCAGCTCAAATTCCCCTTGCTCTGCAAAGCCTTCCCAACCACCCCCACCCACAAGTCATACTAAATTCTGCTTTGGTTAGGTTTCTCGGGTTGGAAATACCTCGGTCCTTGGCTTCGCAGGAGAGAGAATTCACGCCGAAGCCTGGTTTGTGATCCACGTGGGTTTTTATAAAGGATAGAAGCCGTTTCAGGCGTTACAGTAAACTTAACACAAACCAGAGAGAGAGAGACAATGGCCTGGCCACGCGGAACTGAGGAGGAGCAGCTGGAAGAACAAGGTGCAGCTGGCAAAGAGCCAGGTGGGCTCCAGATTCCGGCTTTTCAGGGCCCTCCGCTGGGAAGCATGGTCCACAGTGCTGGTTGACCCCATTGACTGAATTAAGCCCACCTGGCCTAGATGGGGGTCCACCTATGCATACCTCCCTTTCCTGGCTCAGAGCCTGAATTCGGAGCATGCCAAGTAGATAACCTGGTCCCTGTTCTGGCTACCTAACACTTTCATTTTGCCTGAATTCTCGTGAGTCAAAATCATTTTTTGCCTTCTATTAATGTTATTCATTGTACATTTATCATCTTTCCCATTACACTGCACAAGAGCAAGAGGCAAACTCTTACTCATTTTTGAACCATCTGTATTTCCGAAGCATATAATAGATAATAAATAAATGTTGGTTGAGTGGATAAATATCTCCATCTTGACCTATCGACTTCCCAGTCTACTTCACTTGCACTTTAGGGGCTGGCGAATGTTGCCAGATTCACCATGTAGGAATCAAGATAACCCTTTGCTTGGCCTGCATGGAGAAATCAGAAGACTTGGACGGCTTACAAATCGGTGAAGGTATTCTGTTGACCAGTTGGTCACAGAGCTGGCAGCACATTATAATCTCTTAAGGAACTTTGGGGGGGGAAACAGCAGTATCCAGACCTCCTTCTCTTCCAAGGCATTCTGATACGGTTGCTCTGGGGAGGGGCTGGGCCTCAGAAACTCCAAAAGCTCCCAGAGAATTCTAATGTGCAGGAAGGACTGTGGTCCAGCCCCTGACGCTGACATGTGCACAGTCCTCTGAACACCCTGGACTGAGGTTGGGGCACCAGCTTTGAAAGGAAGCACAAACAATGTGAGCAAAGGGAATGTCAACCCTATTTGCATCAAAGACCACAAATTGCTTAAGCACCACCTTCCCAGCAGTTTTTATTCAAACGATGGATGAGCTCATTCCAAGCACATCTTATCTATTTGGTAAAGCACTTACAGGAGTCTCTTAAATGCATAGTCAGCTTCCACTTTTCCACTTCCCCCTTGTCCTCTCAGCAGTTACTGCATGCATTTGAAAGTCATAAAACTCCTTTCCTTCAAAATAGAAAGTCCCATAAACTATGTAGCTACTAAAAGAATATGCGTACCGGACCATGTCACCAGAGGTACCTGCGGACACAAAATCATGTCCAGTGAAAAGAGTCGAATATAAAATAGAACTAAATGCAACTCTATGCAAAGTCATGCAAATATAAGGTGCTTTCATTTTGATGGGTCCCCCCCACCCTTCAGTAAGATCCAACACACAGTGAAGATCCAAATGGTCTTTAAAATGCTTTATCATTCAGATTTTTTCTGTCAGATTAATTTGCCAACAAATTGGGGCTCTTCAATCATATTTTTAAAAATCACATTAGGCCAATAATGAAAAAGGACTGGATTTCATTTAGTATGTAATTTTGTCAACTGGAACAGCATTCTAACTCCCTCATTGCCATCAAACCTGTTTTGATTCTGACCCCTATCAACCTTCGAGAACAGAGTAGAACTGTCCCTGTGGGCTTCCGAGCCTACAAGTCTGTCCCCCTCAGAGAGGCCGGTGATTTCAAACTGCTGACCTTGCAGTTAGCAGCCCAGAGTGCAATTCACTATGCCACCTCACTGCTATCGAGTTGATGCCAACTCATAAGGACCCTAGAGGCAGTGCTTCTCAACCTTCCTCATGCCACAACCCCTTAATACAGTTCCTCATGTTGTGGTGACACACACCCCTCAACCATAAAATTAGTTTCGTTGCTACTTCATCACTGTCATGTTACTACTGTTATGAATCAGGCGAAGGGTCATTTGACCTCCAAAGGGGTCGCAACCCACAGGTTGCGAACTGCTGCTATAGAACAGGGTGCAACAGCCGCTATTATCCTATTATCGTTTCTGAGACTGTGACTCTGTGAGAGCATAAAGTCAGAGCTTTCTCCCGTGGAGCAACTGGTGGTTTCGAACTGCTCACCTTACAGTGAACAGCCCAACACATAACGAGTACGCCACCAGGGCTCCTTACTCTGCCACCAGGACTCCCAAATATAAGGAAACCTTCCAAGACCCTTAGCCCCACCTCCACAGCACTGAGGAAATGAGGCCGGAGCAGTGCATTTATAACAGTTTGTCCCAAGACACAATTGGGCCTGTGACTCTATTGTTTCCAGATATTGACAGCTCGGATGTCATTCTTCTTGAGCCATTGCTCAAGGCATGGGAACTAAACTGCTATTTGATCTGAAAGTGACTTGGAGAAAACCAGTTTCTTCAAGACTCAGCGTCCAAAAGACACCAAAGAGCTAATGACCTAGTTGGGTCACCCCAACTGCATGAACCCCCAAAATCTGGATTCCAGGAGAATTCAATGGATTTTCAAGGACCGTTGTCATCAGCACTTTCAAGGAGCTATCCAACGACAACTACTCTGTGTTTGTGTCGTTCCTGAGTTTCTTTATCAGTTGTTCTATTTTGGTGGTCTGCCAACTGTGGGCTCTTTAAAGGTGTTCACTCACTCCCTCACTCTCACTGCCAGGTAGTCAACGCTGACTCATAGTGCCGACCTCCTGCGGGTTTTTGAGACTTCGTGAGAGGAGAAAGCCCAGTCTTTCTCCCTCGGGGCAGCTGGCGATCTCAAACTGCTGACGGAGCAGCTCTTACCCACTACACCCCCAGGACTCAGTGACAAGGTGCTCCTTCTCTGGTGGTTGTTTTGCCCTCCCCTTCAGCACACAGGCTCTTCTTTCAGTGCCATCCCATAATCGGGCGACTCTGAAACCAGCTTCTTGCTGACTCATCCACTCTGGGAGTTAATTCCTTGCAAACTGAGCATTTGGTGTGAGGCCTGGTGATGCTATGCGATAAGCATTGGACTGCTTCTCCAAGGAAAGAAGATGAGGGGTTTTTTGTTTGTTTGTTTGATTGATTGATTGATTGATTAATCATTTTATTGGGGGGCTCTTACAAAGCTTATGACAATCCATCATTTAGTTGTATTAAGCACACTTGTACATTTGTTGCCATCGACATTTCCAAAACATTTTCTTTCTACTTGAGCCCTTGGTATCAGCTCCTCTTTTTTACCCCTCCCTCCCACCTTCATGAATCCTTGATCGACTATATACTATTGTTGTTATTTTGTGTCTTACACTGTCTGCTGTCTCCCTTCACCCACATTATTCGTCCCCTTGTGGGGTGGGCTATATAAGCCAACCTTGTGATGGGTTCCCCCTTCCTCCCACTCTCCCACCATCTCCCTACCCTCATGAGATCACTACTCCCACTACGATTCCTGAGGGTTTTATCTGTCCTGGATTCCATGTGTCAAGAGCTCTTATCTGTACTAATGTGTGCTCTCCGGTCTAGCTGGCTTTGTAAGGTAGAACTGGGTCATGGTCGTCGGGGGAGGAAGCATTCAGAAACTAGAGGAATGATGTGTGTTTCCTCAGTGCTATACTGCACTCTGGTTGAATCATCCCTTCCTTGTAACCCCTCTGTGAGGGAATGACCAATTGTCTACGGATGGACTTTGGATCTCCACTCCAACCCCCCTCATTCACATCGATATAATTGTTTATTTTGAATCTTTGATACCTGATACAAGATGAGGTTTTTGCAGCAAGAAAGACTGACTGTTTCAGAGACCTTGCCTTAGAGGGTCGCTATGTGTCGCAGAATTGACTTAGAAGCAGTGGGTTAGCCCTAGTGGAGGGACATGAACTTCGCTGTGATGGTCTGTTCTTTAAGTTTGAGAATAATTTTCTTTTGTACACTATGTGTCTTTTTTGCACCACTTTTATTTTATATTTATATTGGTAATCCCCAATTTACATCAGGGTCCCATTTGGATGTCACCATTATAAGTTAGTATTGAAAAAAATCAAAAAAACTAATTTTTTTTAGTTTACACTAGTATTGTCTTTAGTAACATCTTTATTAGTTATATCTTTGTCTATTGGAGATGGAAAAATTATATGCTAGATATGTTTTAATACAATCAGAACTAAAAAAAAATACACATGTCCATAAAAAATTTAAATCACAATGTTGGCATGGTGTTCGTTGGGGTAATGGCAATAGGTTCTGGGTCACCTGCATGATCCCTAGCCTAGAGGTCAGGGACCAGAGAGAGAAGTGTCTGAAGGTGTGACTGGGAAGAGACTGTCCTCAGCCTGAATTGTAACCTACTAACTTCTCTAATAATCATAATCATGAGTACTTTCTGTGAATCCTGTGTGGCCACCTGGAGGAATGATTGAGCCTGGCGGAGAACTAGAGTGACACGGGATGAAAAGTCAGCGTCAGAATGGACCAAGAAGGTGGGAGTATGGAGGCATGTCTGACCTCCGCCTCACAACAGCCAACCTTGAGCTAAGGCTGAATTTGACTCTCTCTCCCCTTTGTGAAGCCAGAAGAGGCTAGCTGTCACTCCCATGCCATTCTGATGCACACATCAAACAAACCAAAAAACATTTCAAGAGTTTGCATGTGATCAGGAGCCAATGACAGTGAAGGAAGACATCTAAGCTGCTCCGAAGGCACTGGCAAAATCAACAAGGTTCCAGGAATTGACAGAATACCAATGGGAATGTTTTAACAAACTGATGTGGCATTCAAAACACTCGCTCATCTATACCATGACATTATAAAGATGGCTACCTGGCCAACCAACCCAAAGAAATCCACATGTGTGCCCAGGGGAATGTATAAATTCTTTAATAATATCATTAATATCACATGACTGGAAAATTTTGCTGAAGATCATTCAAAAATGGAAGCAGCAGTACATGGACTGTGTGTTAGTCTGGGTACTTTAGAGAAACAAATCCACAGAAACTCATATGTATAAGAGAGAGTTTTATATAAAGGGTAAGTGCACATCAAGAAAACATCCTAACTCAGTGCTGCCCAAGCCCACAAGTCCAATATTAACCCATATATTCGACACCAATCCACAAAGTCCTCCTCCATCTCACAAAACACACGCAATCATGTCGACTGCAGGAGGAAAGTCGAATCAGTGAACATGTAAGCATCTCAGTGCTGGCAGGGTTCTCCACATGGGTGCTCCAGCACCCAGGGCTGCATTGGGGTAGATTCATGTGGCTTCTCCTTGGGGATGTCTTGCAGGAAGTAAGCCTTGCCAGCTGAAGCAGGCAACTGGCTAAGGCAGCTGCACCCTAGTCTGACCATCAGAAAGCAAGAGACCCGAGAACTAGAAAAGTGAGGTTCATGGAGTCATTTATCTCTCTGCCCTTTAATTAACCCCACATGTGTTTATCAGCCAGGTTGGCACAATAAACTTTAACTAACTCAGGCAGGGAGCTGCTAACAATCAAGACAAATTCAAAAGAGGACATGGAAGATTATCTTTGCTGATCTTGGTGTTGGGCAGAAAAGAATTTACCCGTGTTTTATTGACTATACAAAGGCATTTGACTGTGTGGATCATAACAGATTACAGATATCCTTATGAAGACTGGGATATCCAGAACACTTCATTGTGCCCATGTGGAACCTGTAAGTGGATCCAGAGGCAGTTGTGCTAACAGAACAAGGGAATACTACAAGTTTAAAATCAGGAAAGGAGTGTGTCAAGGTTGTATCATCTCACCCTACTGATTCAACCTGTATGCTGAGCAAATTATCCAAGAAGCTGGCTTCTATGAAGAAAAATGTGGCATCAGGATTGGACGAAGGCTTATGAACAACCTGTGATATGCAGATGACACTACCTTGCTTGCAGGCAGTGAGGAGGACTGGGAGCCCTTGCTGATGAAGGTCAAGTATTACAGCCTTCAGTATGGACTGAAACTCAATTAAAGAAAACCATAGTCCTCACCACTGCACCAATAGGTAACATCATGATAAACGGGGAAAGATTGACATCAAGGATTTCATCTTGCTTGGACCCACAATCAAGGCTCAGGGAAAGAGCGGTCAAGAGCTCAAAAGAAGTGCTGCATTAGGTAAATCTGCTGCACAAGAACTCTCTAGAGTACTGAAGAGCGTGGATGTTACTTTGAGGACTAGGACACGCCTGACCCAAGCCACGGTATTTCTCCATTGCAACATATGCATGTGAAAGTTGGACATTGAATAAGAGAGACTGAAGAAAAATTGATGCATTTAAAATACGGTGCATTTGAAATATGGTGCTAGCAAAGAATATGGAAAGCACTGTGGACTGCCGCAAGAAGAAACAAATCTATCGCGGAAGAAATACAGGCAGAATGCTCCTTCGCAGTGAAGATAGCAACACTTCATCTCACATACTTCAAGACATGTTGTCAAGAGGAACCAATCCCTGAAGAAGGACATCATGCCTAGTAAATTAGAAGGTCTGTAATAAAAAGGAAACCCCTCCACCAGACAGATGGACACAGTGGCTGTGATGATGGACTTAAAAACAGAAGCTCTTGCTAAGAGGGCTTAGGACCACACAATGTTTTGTGCTGTTGTACAAAATCAAAATCGACTGGACAGAGCCTAATAACAATGATAGACAGACAGACAGGCATGCCAGCAGTCTGCAGGTTAATGACATCCACCAGATGGACAGTTTTTACATGCTCGTTCCTGTGATGTCAATTTGCCAGCACTTTGAAACAATTGAACCAACCACCACTTGCTACAAATTCTTTACCGCGATCACCTTCCCTTGCTTTATGTGCAGTTTTTATAGCGTTGAAAAGGTTTTGAGTCTTTTCTTGCACTAAAGTGAGGCTAAATAAACACCAAATGCACCTGTTCCAACTCATCTACAAATTTTGTCTAAATCTTAAAGACATAGGAAAATTTATCTTTTGTAACCCGAGGACTACCTGTATATGTATGTATATACACATACATACATACATACATACATACATATATATATAATATATATATATATATATTACATGTGTATATACACATACACCCATGTACATGCAAGGGGGTACCAAAATGGAAAAAAAAGCTCTACTGGGTGGAACTTTCATAGTGCACATTTTTCCCGCTAGGTGAGCATGGGGCAACTCGCTCTGAGTTAGTGCACTCAGTGGCATCACCTGGGAAGGTTCTTTCCAGTCAGTGAATTTTTTCCTGAAAGTAGTTTCATACATGAATCTCATTTTCTGTCATGGCTGATTTAAGAGAACAGTGTGCAGCTATGAAATTTTGTCTCCTGCTCAGGAAAAATGCCACAGAAACTGTTGTGATGCTGAACACAGCTTACAAGGACAGCACTATGGGAAAAACTCAAGTGTACGAGGGGTTTTCTTCTTTCAAAAAAGGTGAAATGTGGATTGATGACAAACCTCCTTCTGGACATCCATCAACTTACTGAATGGATGAAAATGTTGACTCGTAGTGCATTTGGAGTTCATTCCATCAGGTCAGACTGTTAATCAAGTTTTCTATTTAGAGGTTCTGAAGAGATTATGTAACAGTGTGCAACAAGAAAGGCCTGATTTGGGGCAAACAGGGATCTGGTTTTGCCACCATGACAATGCACCTGCTCATATAGCCAAAAACAAAAACAAAACCCCAGCATGCCTCTCTTGCCCCAGGTACCTTACTCACTTGACCTCACTCTGTGGGTTTTCTTTTGTTTCCGTGAATGAAGAGGGGCATGAAAGGACAGCGATTTGACAATGTAGAAGAGGTGAACAAAAACAAACAGGGAGGTGGTGTATATATAGGAGGCAGCATCAGTAGTCAACAAGGTCCTTGTTGAGCTAGGCACTGAAAATCCTAGACAGAAGAAAGATTTGAAGGTGATTATTGAAGTCAAATGTTGTAAACTAAAAATGGAAATAGGTCTTCCATGTTTGAGGGACATTACACACAGAAAACCACTCAAACTCACTGCCAATTGAGTCAATTCTGCTCAGAGCAACCCTGTAGGACAGGGTAGAACTACCCCTTGTGGGTTTCCAAGACTGTCGCTTTTTACAGGAGTGGAAAGTCTCATCCATCTCCCACAGAGCTGCTGTTTTCAAATGGCTGGCCTTGCAGTCAGCAGCTGGACTCATCACCCTCTACACCAACAGGGCTCCTTGTTTGTGGGTAGTGAGGAGAAAATCTGACTTAGAACTATGAGTGGACGATTAGAAAATAGCATTGTCAGAATGACCTGGGGAGGGGATAAGGGGCCAGATGACAGAGTGTTATAATGTACAGACAGAGAGCTTGAGGGTTGATGGGCTAGGATGCAGTGAGTCATTGAGGTACCTGAACTGAGGTGTGAGGTTGGTGGTCCAGCAGTGTGGGGATGTCCCTGACAGGCGAGTCCAGGGTCCCAGGTGTGAGGTGATGGTGACCAGCAATGGAGAAGGACAGCCCCTCTTTCTCCATGACCCTGGCAGTCAGCAGACCCAGATGGCACCTGGGACTTCCTGATTCTTCATAGAAATAAATTGTAGAAGTTCTGAAGTCCAGAAAGTGATACCCCCGGCTTTGCCTAGAGATAGATGGCTCAGGGTCACGTGGGACAGAGGGAGGCTCATAAAGAAATTAAAAATGGCCAATGTCGACGTAGAATTTGGTTAGCTGATTAGTGAGTCCTCTTTGGGGCAAGCTGTTTTCTCCATGGAGGAAATAGCCTGGCAATCCGGTCTCTAAAGATGGCAGCCTGGGAAACTGAGGTGGCTGTTCTACTCCGTGCTATCAGGTCGCTCTTAGGCAGAGTCAACTAGCCCATTCCTACAAGGGCAGATGTGTAAACAACACTGGTCTAGTTGGATCGATGTAGGTTCAAACTCCAGTTCTGCCATGTCCAAGTAGGTGTGATTGGGAATGTTACTTAACCTCAGTGAGTCCCAGTGGACTCAACCTATCATCTGGTGGGGATAGTGACTCTCTCATAGCGCCAATAAGAAGTTGCATGAAAAAGTGTGAGCCAAGAACCCCCCTTTCTTGTGGAGTTCTAGATGCCCTTTCTAGTGCGCAATGCCATGATTTGGCCACCCAGCTCCTAGGGCTCAGTCTACTCTCAGGGCACATGCCTCACTGGATCACATGCCATGCCCCGCTCTGGGACAGCCCTCTGGTCAGCACATCCCATTCTTCTGGGCACAGTGATTGGCCCGGGGATCAACAGGTGGCCCAATTTGGAGCCAGGATCTTAAGGCCCCAGATTTTGAGGTAACTTGTTAGAAGAAAATCAGTTTTTATTTCCCCCAGCAGAGTGGAATCTGGGGTGATAGTGGCCAGGAAGCCCACCCATGGAGTTCAAGAAAGAGGTGACCCTGATGGAGGGCAGAAGGCGGAGACAGAAAGACCCAGACCTGTGGGACATGGCACAAAAGAACAAGGGCTCCTGGGGAGAGGGGATAGAGGGAGCTGCTATCACGGAAATCGAGAAGAAAGAACATGTTTTAAAATGATACAATACTGCTTGGTGTGGTTGAACTATGGAATACTATAGCTGTAAGAGCTCACAATAAAATGATTTAAAAACACACACAAAAAAAATGTGCCTGTTATTGAGGTTCTAAATAGGCCGGTAGCTAGACCATAGGCAGCCTGGAGGCAAAGTGGTTATATGTTGGGCTGCTAGCCGTACAGCCAACAGTTTTAAACTACCAGCCACTCCAAGGGCAGAAGACAGGACTGTCTACTGTTGCAAAGAGTGACCGTCGCAGAAACCCCAGGGCTGTTCCACCCTGCCCGATAGGGTCACAATGCGTCAGCATTGACCCAACATCAGCAAGTGCGTTGAGTGAGTAGCTAGAACTGTCTCTGGACTTTTCAGTCACTCCTGTCCCAATTTTAGGCCAGTTTGGGTTGGCTGTTTGGACACTTATAACTCAAGGACCCAAAACAGGTATCTTCTTTCCTATCTCTGCCTCTCAATAAGTTTTCAAAGTTAGATTCTTCTGCCGGGAAAGAGAAGGAGCTTCTCTTTGTGTTTCTGTTCTGTTGGTTTTTGGGTTTTTTTTAGCTCCCCTCTCCCCGGCAACAAAACAACACACAGAACAGCTTCCCAAATTGCTCCAACATCGCTTTCCAAACAAGCACCTCCGGAGTCCACAACCAGTCCTTGAGCCCTTGCTTCTGCGCCTCCTGGCCCTGGAACGGGCAGCCACATTACCCAGTGCTTTTCTCCTCACGTTTCTTCATGATGCGCCCTCCCCAGCTCACACCCCCTCCTTGCCCAGCCAGGGAAGGCCCCATGTGGACCTGGCTTCTAAGCACCAGCCTTCTCTTGGCAGCCTTTTCCAACTGCAGTCTATGGCCTCCGTTGCTTCCGCCATACGTTCCCTCTCCTCCTCCATATTTCAGGGCCGGAAGATGCTTGTGAAACATTTGCTCCCAACACCTACCAGTGGGTCTAGTTTCATGACGGAAGGAGCGCTGTCTTGTGGTGAGATGGTTTCAGTCAACCTTGAATGTATAAATAGCTAACACTCCAATTGGTTGTGAGCCTGGCAGAATGGGTAACATATGCATGCCCCCCCCCTTGAGTGGGCCTGGCTTATGCTATGTTGAGCAATTTTTTTTTCCTACAAGGGAATAAAAATTAAATTACGACAAAGCATCTTAATTCCCTATTAGTCATCTCAGATGCTAGCTTTTAATCATGCACTCCGTAAGTTTAATCAACATCCCTCTCCTACGAAGACAAATAGCAACCTTCCCAAAGAAGCTGTAAAATACACACGTGTGCCCTATGGTCGGCGACAGCCGACTGAGACTGCAGTCGGGGTGTGTTCTGCCCCTGACGCCCCGAGATAAAAGGGAAAGGCCAAGTCAGAGAGCAAAACGTTGCTGACAGACATGTTTCCAAAATCTTTTCCTTTTACCTTCCTTGAAGCGAGCATGAGCCCTCTGTCAGTCCAGCAACCTGGCTGTCCTGGCTGGTACAGAGGCCCACAATGAGGCTGACCAAGTGCACCCATCCGCCTGCCTCTGTGACCTTCCAACAGACCCTCGCGACATCTCCAAGCAGCAGCCAAACGAACGGCTGCTGGGAGCTCTCCTTTCCTCGCAGCCCCTCCCCACCACGAAAAGATGACTTTGGAGAAAGAACTGGTGGATGATGGGCTGGACGTTCACACAGAAAAAGTGACTCCTGCAAAGGTGGAATTGCTAAGGCCAAAGAAGCACCGAGAAGTTACTGAAGACCAACAGAGAGCGTCCACAGGGGCCTGGAGGGATGCTACCAGCGACCATCAAGGCTTCTATGTCAATAGTAGGGGGAGTTCAGCCCCGAAGGGCAAAATCTTCCTTTTGCCATGTTTTTTTTAGTTGCTTAACCTCACGTGCGGGCCACCTACCTGGTGTGAAGCGCTAAGCACTCGGCCTGAAGGTTAACAGGTAGAGTCTGCCCAGCTGTAACTCAGAACAAGAGGCTGGCAGTCCATTTCTGAAGGGGAAAAACAGTGATCAAAAACCCAAGTATCTTCTCGGACACCCACGGAGGTATTGTGAGGCGAAAGCGATTCAAAGGCACCTGGTTTAGCTTTTGTGGTGCTGGCACGGGTGGGGGCTGTTACCTCATCCTCACAGAGAGCTTTCCACTTGCCCCAGCACTTTCATAGCTACCTGAAAGTTAATTACCTGAGTAAACGAAATGTGAAATGTCTGCCACCACCAGCCAGCTCGTCACCCATCTAAGACCAGAGTCCAGTGTCCTGCACACTTTGGTCCATAGCCCTGCTGTCCCTCGGAGGTATTTGCAGTGTTCCCAGGGATTGTCTTCAGTGTGGAGCTCGGAACCTCCGAGTACCTCTCTCTCCCGGGGTCCTCAAGTTGGATTAGAACATGACAAGGGAGAGAAGTTGGTCTCCTGGGAAGGCCACTGGCTCAGGAGCCAGAAGACCCAGTTCAGTCATGGTTCCATCAGGATGGCTGAGCATCAGCTCCTCTTTGCTCTGTTATGCTCGGCCTCCACGTTGGGATTCTCCTTTCTCTTCAGTATCTCACGGGCGTGGCCTCAGGACAAGAGGTAGAACCTTCTGAAGCAGCTGGAGAATCAGAGCAAAGGGCAACCTTTGTAGGTTAGAGCATAAAAATAAAATTCAAATATAATTACGTAGTAATAACTACTGGTGACGATCATAACCATCTGTCCTTCGAGTGACATTTGTGGTTCCTATCTTTTTAATGCCTGGCACCAACCAATGCTCAAGAAGATGATCCAGGTTTTCCTAATTATTCTTAACTGGCCTTCTGTTTACTTCTGCTATCATTCTAATCACCTGCTTCATTGACGCTTCCAACCTCAGAGGTTTCACACGATTGCAAAATTTGGAAAACTGAAATATATTCAGCAGCTATGATCACTCTTCAATGTACTGGCGCCCACGTGACGAAATCACTCTTCAAACAATTTGCTTCAACAATAGCCACATGTACTGAGACCCAATGTGCAAGTGTGCTGGGCAATAACAATCATTGACTATCAATCTTTGGCCATTTTTTTTAAAGAAATAAAGATAGGGAATCTATACTACCCAAAACCCATCTGTGTTAGTCTGAATGGACTAGAGAAACAAATCTAGGGAGACTGATGTGTATAAGAAAGAGCTTTATAGAAAAGAGCAATTGTCCATTAAACATCCCAGCCCAGTCCAGATCAAGTCCATAAGTCTGATATTAGCCCAAGTGCCCGAGACCAATCTATAAAGTCCTCTTCAGACTCATGAGACACATGCAATGATGCCAAATGCAGGAAAATCACAGGCCATTGAGTGAAAATTCTTGTGGCTCCAGTGGCTGGTGGTAGAAGCATCTCAGCGCTGACAGGGGTCTCCATGTGGCTTCTCCAGCTCTGAGGCTCTGGCTGCCATCAACCTGTCTCCATGTGGCTTATCAACAAGAATGTCTCACAGGGATGGAGCAGAGAGAGTGTCTCCCACCTCCAAGCAGGAATACTGAAGTTCCCAAAATCCTCAGGAGAAGACCAGGCCCACACAGAAGCCTCAGAGGCTATGACCTGATTGACAGGCTAGACTGGAGCCCTTCACTGTTAATCCTCTCACATTGGCAAACGTGTATATAACTACCATATCATCTAAGAAAATAATCAGATGATACATACGCGCAAAGAATGACCCAAAAGAACAAAACATTTCCTTCTGGACTTCCCCACTTCTGTCATTTCTTTTTCCCCCAGTTTGCACTTTCCTCTCCTTTCCCCATGCAGAGCCCTGGTTGACGTCCTGCGCTTCTCTCTGCTCAGGAGGGTGTGCCACAGTGGCGAGCAGCACACTTAGAGTCAAGTTGCATGAAAGCATCTACCAGCTCTGCCTCCTACTGTGGAACTTGGTTAATGTTGGACTTGTGGGCATGGAAAGCACTGGGTTGGAATGTTTCCTTGATGAACACTTCACCTTTATATAAAATTCTCTCTTATATATGAGTTTCTGTGGATTTCTTTCTCCCAAGTATCCAGACTAATACACCAAAATAGTTGGCAGTTGGACTCCATCTTTTGGTGCCCTGGAAGAAAGGCCTGGCAATGCGTCTCCATAAAGAGGACGGCCCACAGCTTGTAGGACAGTTCTCAAGTGCATCACCCTGGGTTTGAATCAACTCCACAGCAGTAGGTATTGACATTTTCTTTTTTTTTTTAAATCATTTTATTAGGGGCTTATACAACTCTTATCACAATCCATACACACATCAATTGTGTAAAGCGCATTTGTACATTCATTGCCCTCATCATTCTCAAAACATTTTCTCTCCACTTAAACCCCCGGCATTAGGTCCTCATTTTTCCCTCCCTCCCCGCTCCCCCCTTCCTCATGAGCCCTTGATAGTTTATAAATTGATATTTTGTCATATCTTGCCCTGTCCGATGTCTCCCTTCACCCACTTTTCTGTCGTCCATCCCCCAGGGAGGAGGTCACATGTAGTTCTTTGTAATCGGTTCCCTCTTTCCTGCCCACTCACCCTCCAACCTCCCTGTTTCGCCACTCACACCACTGGTCCTATAGGGCTCATCCGCCCTGGATTCCCTGTATTTCCAGTTCCTAGCTGTACCAGTGTACATCATCTGATCTAGCCAGACTTGCAAGGTAGAATTCGAGTCATGGTAGTGGGAGCGAGGAGGAAACATTTAGGAACTAGAGGAAAGTTGTGTATTTCATCATTGTTACATCGCACCCTGACTGGCTCCTCTCCTCCCCGAGACCCCTCTGCAAGGGGATCTCCAGTGGCCTACTAATGGGCTTTGGGTCTCCACTCTGCACTCCCCCCATCATTCACTATGGTAAGATTTTTTGTTCTGATGATGCCTTATACCTGATCCCTTTGACACCTCGTGGTTGCATAGGCTGGTATGCTTCTTCCATGTGGGCTTTGTTGCTTCTGAGCTTGATGGCCGCTTGATTACCTTCAAGTCTTTAAGACCCCAGACGCTATACTTTTTGATAGCCGGGCACCATCAACTTTCTTCAGGTATTGATATTTTCAATGATCTTTTTTCCCAGGGTTTCAGGAGCCCATGTTGAGAATTTTTTTCTTTCTGCTACCTCCCCTGTAGCCCTGTCATGTCACTACAATTTCTTTTTAAATTAACTCAAGGTTTGGATTGGGGGGGGGTCCTATATGAAGCTCTTTGTGATCTAAACACCCACCTCAGTCCATCTTGGCAGAAATAAATACTCTCTTATGAGCACACACTGGATCCCTTTACCCTCCTCTGCTCGGACACCGAGGTCCCAGCACATGGCACTTACTAATGTCTGTCTTCATTACTAGCTTGTGATTTCTTTCGAGAGTGAAGTCTGTGTTCTCACAGTCTTTGTGTGCTCGCTGCCTTGGACAGTGACTGGCACATAACAGCTGCCCAAGGAGGAAAAAAATTAGGTTTGTTTAAAGCATATTCAGCACAGAGAAGCAAGTGAAGCAGACAGAGGGAAAGACACACGCCCATGAAGATCACCAAGAACTGAGGAACAGACACAGGATTAGCCAAGTAGAAGCTGTGGAATTGGAGAATGTTTTTGTTGTGTATAATTTTTCCCACAGTTAGAGAAAAAAAACTACAGGACTAACGATGAATACAAGGAAGAAGAAAGTGTTCTAGAATTTAACATGGTGACAATTGTACAACTCTTTTTAAAATGAATTATTGAATTGTATGACATGTGGATGAAGTGCTAATAAAACTGTTTTTCAAAAAAACAAGTGAGGAACAGAAGCTGAAGCGACCCAAGGACCATTCCCCAGAGCTGTCAGAGATGAAATGTCTTCCCTAAAAACTGAGCCCCAAATCTCCCTTCGAGCCTCCTCCCCTCTGAGAAAGTCAACTTGTTGGCTAAGGTCACCCACACGTGGGCTTTCTGTTACCGAAGGATGGAGACGTTAAGACAACCTCAAAGGATGGTTGTCCATAAAACACAGAGTGTGGGTCACACTCGGTGGCACAGAGCAAGGATCCGATGCATGGTCATCGTTGTTGCGGGACTGGTGGTGGTTTGTGCTTAGAGACTCCTCCCCTGTATCTGCGACTTCAGTCTCTCTCAGCTCCAGTCCCTGTGGTGCATTGTTGCCTGTCTCTTTGCCTCATAAAATCCATGTTTCTTAAACCATTGGGAAAGTGGCTGAAGGGACATGGCGTGGCTCTTATGTCTGGAGACACAGGCAATGAAACATAGAGAAGCCACAGCTGCCAAGGAGACTGAGGCGAGTATGAGGCATGGCCCTGGCCCCAGGATGGTACAAATGGTTCATGTTCTACACTGCTGAGAAAGGTTGGGGATTCCAGGCTCCCAGAGGCACCTTGCATGAAAGGAAGGCCTGGCAGCCTGCTTGCAAAGCGCAGCCAGTGAACTAGTGGAGCACAGCTCTATTCTCACATACAGGTGATGCCAGACTCAGAGTCAGGTCGATGGATACTCATAACTGGTAGCAATCAGACCCGAGCTGAATGGCAGCAGTAACTGACACCCCCCCCCTCGCTTCTCAACTTCCACTTCACCCCACCGTGTACTTCCCAGGCCCATTCTCACTTCTGAGGACCAGGCCCAGGCCCCGCCTATCACGCTACCTCACTGGCTTACCCTTACTTGAGACGTGCTTCTAACGCCGTGGTTCTCAACCCTCCCAATGCCACGACCTTCTCAGTTCCTCATGTGGTGGTGACCCCCAACCATGAAATTATTTTTGTTGCTCCTTCATAACTGTAATTTTTGCCCAATCAATAACAGCCTAAGGGCAGACTTACATGCCTCCCGGCTTACCCCAGCTCCTGGCTTACCTTGGCCCAAGCTTTGGAGTTGCACTGAAGAGCATCCACCACCACATGAGACATGTCCTCAAACGTTCATGAGGTTGTAGGATGTTGCAGAACCCAGAAACGTGAGGAAATATATGGAAGGGGGTGGGGAATGGAGCTGAACAGCATGGGGAAGAGTTGGACATCATCCATCCCCAGTTCCTTGGTACTGGTCTGATGTTCATTCTTCTATAAGTGATTATTACCACACTACTCAATTACTTATCTAACTGAACATGTTTTCACTTTCAGTTTTCAATAAAGATAGAAAGAACATTCTTAAAGCACATTTGATAGCACTTCCCTTTTAATATTTCTATTTTTAAACTATTCACAAATATTCCTTTTTTAATTTATTCCCTCAACAAATATTTAAGGATCAAATATATTCCTTGCGCTCTTCTAAGAGCTGGGGAGAGAGAAATGAGCCCATAAGTAAAATTCCCTGCCCTAATTTGAGATAGATACAGTCCATTTGGAGTCCTGGTGGTGCTGCTGAGTGCTAACCACAAGGCCAGTGGTTCAAATCCACCAATCACTTCAAGGGAGACTTTTGAGGCTGGTTGCTCCTTAAAGATTTACAGCCTAGGAAAAAACTACAAGAAATAAGATCAGCATGAGTCAGAACTGACTGATGCCAGTGGGTTTGTTGATTTGTTTTGTTTCAGTCCATTGGGATTTTTTGCTTATTTGATTAAGTACCCAATTAAATTTCGTATTTAACTTCCTGTTGTTTGGGGTGAAAGTTTACAGAGTAGACCTTTGATTTGCGTTCAGCCATTCATATGCATTTTGTTTCATCTCATTCATTGCAAACCCTCTGTCCATGTGCCAGCACCTGCCCCACTTCCTCCTTGTGCTTCCTGCTTTCATTCCTCCTTCCTGATCCTTCTGAACTTGTCCTGAGGTAAACGCTGCCCTTTTGCTCTCCAGTGGTCGATGCTTCTAACATCTGGTTGCCCACTCGTGTTCCTGTTCCCCTGTAGAACTTTCCACGGTGTGGCTGAAATTTGAGCTGTGGGATCGAATTCCTTTCTGATTAAGGGTCACAGTCTTATTCCACCAGTCTTTGTGGAATAAAGTCAAGCCGGACACGTGACTTTTGTCCGCTGCACAGACCAACAAAACAAACTTTATTCCAACTCAGCGACCCAAGAGGACAGGGGAGAAACTGGTCCTGTGAGCTCCTGAGACTGTAACTCTTTAGAGGGCAGAAAATCTTGTCTTTCTCCCCCGGGGAGCATCAGGTGGTTTCGAACTGCCGGCCTTGAGGCAAAGAGCCTAGCACGTACCCCGTGATACTGCCAGGGCTCCTCCGCTGCACAGATGTCCCTGGAAGCCCAGTGAAGTTAGAGTTTTACAAGAACACCCTGCCACTGAGAGGAACACTTTCGTTCAAAGTCCTTTCAAATGGAACTTGGTCATGTATTTGTCTGCCTAAATTACTTCATGCCTTCTGCCTGGAGGCTACTACCTGCAAGGCCTTTCCCTTAAGAAGAAAACGATTTTCTGACTCTATTGGCGGTGATGGCTCACTCATCTTGCGCAGTCAGACCGCCCCTCCTTTCAGCTACTGCAGAGCCCGGCAGAACTCAGCGCTCTCTTCCAGCTTTTTCTTCAAAACTCCAGCCACAGGTCGAGCATAACTTGCTTGACTACCAACCCCCTTTAAATGAAAGCCCCTGAAGACAAGGCCTGGGCTCTGGGATTGAGGCACTTTGCATCCTCCCGGCAAGCACACCATCGTGGGGCCCTGGTACCGACCCAGGACCCTCTTGCTAAATGAAAGAACAGGTGGATGGCCCAGTCCAGCAGATCTGTCAACCCCTCAAAGCAAACCTCGTTATCAAGTGACATCGATGCAGAACTCGTCCTAAAGCAACAATCATACAGACTTACAATCACCCTTCAAAAATCCCGCGGAGTCTCCCATAGAGTTTTATTTTCATGCTTTTGTGTGAAAATCAAAAACAAAAATAACCCAGCTTGATATAGGAGGCTATACATTTATCATACATAAATAGCAGCTAGCACAGGACAGAATGCGTGTGAAAATGGAGTTGTCCTATATATTAAAGAGCCGGACAACCGATCACAGATGGCTTGATGGCTTGATTTGTGAAAAGTAACTATGATTCCACTGTGCCCATGCAGGACTTTTTTAAACAACTGAATTATGCATTGAGCTTCCCGGTCAGAAGTTAGAACCCACCAAGTGCTCCTTGGGAGAAAGATGAGGCTCTTGACTCCCATAAAGATTGTCAGCCTTGGAAACCCGAAGGGGCACTTCTGCACTGCCCTCTCGGGCCACTGGGAGTTGGAATGATGGACGTGGTGCCCGTGGCTTGGGGTGGTCAACGATGACGTCACTTCAGAATGTCGGTAGAAAAATTCCACTACCTTTTCATTCCCTTTTCTCGCAGACCCTGTTGGAGCCCCTTCACACATAGAAGAAGGAACGCGAACCCCTTTAAAGAGTACAATTCAGTGACATTAACTACATTCACGTGTGGTGTGCATCCCCCCACCACCCCCCACCACCTTGTGGCATCTTGACCTTACTTGGACAACATTTAACCACAGTGTTTTGTAAACATCAGCCTACATGTCTGTCAGCCCCATTGACTTGGGAAAAGGACCACATGTTCCCTTGGCCCTCAAGAGCTTAGCCCTATGTCTACAAGAGCTCAGAAATGGTCGCCAAGACACCCTGAGCCCTCGCTGGGCGTCCTGCACTGTGTGGGGTGTTCTACGTACATTTTCTCATGTTGTACTTGAGCAACCCTAGGGGGACCAGGGTCCTTATTTGACAGGCAGCTCCATGGACTTACTTCCAACTGGCGGCCCACGGAGTCTGTGGCAGAGCCGGAACGCACGCACAGCTGCCCCTGGCTCATGACCGTTCTTCAAGTCTGCCTTTGTTAGTGTAAGAATTTGATTTAATGATGATTTAATGAGCATTTACTAATTCAAAATGATTTCACAGAGAGGCTGGGAGTGGGGGCATGGCTCAGGAAATTGATAATAAAGATGATGGATTTGACTAAATTATTAAAGACCAAACAGACGTGAGACTAACAGCAGCAAATATAATTCTGCATGAAGAGTCAACAGACCCTATTGCCCACTTTCTTTTGGTACCCAGCCACGAGTTGCAGCAGAAGCATTGTGGGTAAAGGAACAAGCGCCGATAAAGCATCTGTCCAAATGGATATAATACTCTAGTCTACAGTATATCTGGAGTGGACGGGTCTGTGTATTTTGAGTATGTCCCACCATACTAGAAAACAAATAGTAGTTAAAATCAACCAAAACAGAGAGACAAGCATCCGGATAGCTTGTGAAAGGCAGTGGAGGACCATCCAGGAACTGAAGTCAGAACCCTGGGACCCACTCTGCCTCTAACATCACCGACTCCATGACCTTGACCACATCCCTGAAGCTGGGGTTACCCATCTGTAAACGTGGGATAAATTAAAAGGTGCAGCATGGTTTGTCGACAGCCAGACGCTTCCTTTCTCGCGTGCATTTCAAATGGTCCTATCAGGAGGCCATGGTCCACGGCGGCTCACAGTGGAAGGCAGCCCAGCTCACCTGCATGAAATGTATGCAGGGGTAATTGAGTTTCCTCCAGACGAGACGTTGGCCAGGTGGCGGGCACAATTGCAAGAGGGTGAAATGCAAGGCCTACTGCATTGTGTGAGCAAGCGAAAGCGAGGGTCCTTTGAAACCAGCCTTCGTATCTGGCATGTGCATTTTCCCCATTAATTAAATAGATGTGCTATATAGAATATATATGGGATATTTTTCTCTCTGTGTGTGTGTGTGTGTGTGTATCATACCTCCCGGGTGCTGGTATAAGCAACGTTTATAGCTTCTTGTATTTCATACTTTGTGCTTGGATGAATTGGCCGAACATAGAGAATGTTCAAAAAATGACTTCTCGGTCCACTTGAAAGGTGCCAGAGGCTCATACTTAGCCCGAGTGACGACGAGAATACAGAAACTTGCTAAGAGCACTGGGTTAAGGAGCAACTGGGGGAGAGAAGGGATGCCTCAATCCCTGTGTCCGACTAAGGCTGTGAGTCCTTTGGGGGGTGTCTCTTTGTGTCTGCCCCTCCCCCACCTGCACCCTCTGCCTGCGGCTTCCAGACTCCTTCTCAGCGTGACAGGAAATCAGAAAAGAGCCTTTGGAAACCACATTGATCAGTGTTGCTTGGAGTTAGTCGTTGTGACAACACTGAAGAGCAAACAAGAAGGTGAAAATTCTGAACATCTGAGGATTGGGAGACTCAGAGAATGGGCTCCCTGTGCTACGCTGGGCGCCCTTAGCCCAGATCTGCTTTGCAAAATGATAACGGGTTCATCAGGGTCAATCCCAGGGCCTCGCACATCAGCAAAATGTGCTAGATGTTCGTTGGCTCAACACCACCTCTTTCAGACAGCCTATAATCAGTCCCTCAAACTGGCAGGTATTTGAAAATGCATTGGCAGTCACAAACATTTGTGATTCCAAAGCTCGGCTGAGCGGATTGATTGAATGTGAAAACTCTGTAGTTAGCTCCTGATTGATAAGTGCACTCGGCCTCCGGTCCGTGATCCTATTGATCATTCACGCTCTGGACCGCCCCCAGCCAGCGTGGTCCGTGCCCAGCTCATCGGAGAAATAGCCCACCAGCTAAACCAGTGCAGAAAAGCATAAGAACCAACGGGTCTTCTTTGGGCAAACTGATAGGCGTGCTACTTTCTACACCCAAACTGGGCAACACCACCATGAAACGGATGCCAGCAGCAGGGCCTCCCAGAAGTCTCAGTGGGGGTACACTCCTATTCCACTGCTGATCCACTGTAGCTTTAAGTAAGATCACTTTTCCACCTTCCTTCTTTACCTGAACCAACCAGAGGGAGGTCCATGTTGCCTATTTCATGTTCGCTGACACGTTACCCAGAGCAAAGTTCCCGGGGAGGAGGAGGCAGATCGTCTAGAAAACACATGTGAATGACCTCTGCGAGGTAGATGAAGACATCCTTATTTTTGTTAAAGAGTCAGAGATTCCAGAACATTCCATGCAATGTGAAGATGTGAAGGCTAGACTATGCTGAGCAAGGGAAGGCTTGCTATCAGAACCGAGAATTTGTGGGAAAGCCTGGGGAAGGTTTCCAGAGGAAGTGATCGCTAAGGTGAGGTTGACAAAAAAAATGGACTTCCTGTCCATCTGTTTCTGGCTTCATGCTTCCTCTCACTACCACTACCACCAGCCTTTTATGTTTTTGGGGCAGAAAAGAGCTGGCAGGAGTCAGGGACACCAAGAGGCAGATTGTCCTAGAGAAGTGGGGTCCCCAGAGGTATCCATCGACTCTAGAATCATCCTATTCCCTCCTTTCCTAAGACTGGAGTCACTGAAGCTCACAGTCTTACTTCTAACCCAGGACCGTCAACTACGCGCGGGTTGGGAGAAGCCATTTTACTTGACAAGAGTCACTGTGACCTCATTGAAAATGCAGACCGATAAGGTTCAGTTCCCTTTATGGCCACCGTGTGGTTACCTACACCTGGTTCACCCAATGGGCCCCCTTGTGGCTCCTCTCCCTACAGTCCCACATCCCTCGTGTGAGGCTGCAGATGTGTGGTTCTATTTTAGATGGTATCCTGAAGAAGCAAGGGGACCCGCAGGCTTCACACCGAGTGGGTTAGTACCAGGACTTTGGTTGCTTCTGCCCGCTGTTCTCCGAATTTGGGTCAGAGTCTTGTGTCTACATAAGAATTCACGTCATGAGAGTCATGTCTACATAAGGATGGCCTGGGATCTTCTTAACATGATGATACTGATTCAAGATATCTGGGGTGGAGATGCAAATCCTCAGCAGGGAGTCAAAAAACAAAGGCCCACTGCCATGAAGTCCCTTCTGACCCCAGGGGACAACGTAGAACTGCCCCTTTGGGTTCTTGAGGCTATAAATCTTTCCAGGAGCAGACAAGACAGCCTCATCTTTCACCCGCGGAGCAGACCGGTAGAGTCAAACTGCTGATCTTGTGGTTAGCAGCTGAACTGATAACCCACTATAACCCTAGGACTCCAGGCGTATGGAGTGGGGGTGGCTCTCTCTTACTAACGTAAAAGGGGAGTAGACGGAGGAATCGAGGCCATGATATGAACTGCTGAAGGTCACATAGCCAGCAAGAGGCAACCAAATGGGAATCCACATGTCTCTTACTTTGGTCTAATGGCAGAATACCTGATCATTAGCCAAAGTAGAGAGTACTATCATTAGGGAGGTGTTTGAAATGTTCACCTTCATACTTTCTCAAACAACATCATCTAAAGATTGTGTGAACACATTTCCAGGGATGTATTTATTCTGGTGGTTGTTGATGGCATTGTGTTGGTTCTGACTCATAGTGACCTGTGGACAACAGAACCGCACTGCCCAGTCCCGCGTCATCCTCACGATTGTTATGTTTTACGCATTGTTGTAGCCACTGTGTCAATCCATCTTTTCAAGGGACTTCTTTTTCTCTGTCCCTCGATGTGACCAAGCATGATGTCCTCCTTCAGGGACTGGTCCCTCCTGTCAATGTGTCCAAAGTACGCGAGACAAAGTCTCACCATCCTTGCCTCTAAGGAACATTCTAGCAGTACTTTTCCCAAAACCAATTTATTGGTTCTTTTGGCAGTCCGCATACAGTTTCCACATGAGCACAATGAAGTGTTCTGGAATTCTCGTTCTTCTCCAGGCTATCTATAATTTATTAAGATCCACACAATCAAATGCCTTGGCATAGTCAGTGAAACACAAGTAAACATCGTTCTGGTATTCTCTGCTTTGAATCAAGATCCATCTGATATCAGAAATGATATCCCTTGTTCCAAGCCCTCTTCTGAATCCAGACTGAACCTCTGGCAGTTCCTGGCAGTTGATACTGCTGCATCTGTTATTGGATGATCTTCAGCAAATTTTATTGCATGTAATTCTAATTTATTGTCCTATCATTTAAGCATTCTATTGGGTCACTTTCTTTGGGATAGGTACAACTATAGATCTCTTCCAGTCAGTTGGCCAAGTAGCTGTCTTCTAAATTTCCTGGCATAGTTGAGTGAGTGTTTCCAGTGCTTCACCAGTAAACATTTGAATTTCTATTCCATCAACTCCTGGAGCCGTGTTTTTGGCTAATGCTGTCAATGCAGCTTGAACTTCTTCCTTCAATACCATTGCCTCTTATTCATGTGCTACATCTTAAAATGGTTGAATATCGACTGGTTCTTTTTAATACAGTGATTCTGTGTGTTCTTTCCATCTTTTTTTAAAATCATTTTATTTGGGGCTCTTATAACAATCCATACATCAATTGTATCAAGCATATTTGTACTTATTTTGCCATCATCATTTTCTTTTCTTTTTTAGCATTTAAACAATTTATTTCCATATTATTTGGCAATCAAGATTTTAAACATTAAATGTGTTCTTTTACTTTTGTTTTTTGTTTTTTTCAATCATTTTATTGGGGGCTCTTACAGCTCCTCTAACAATCCATACACATCCATTGTGTCAAGCACTTTTGTACATATGTTGCCATCATCATTTCTAAACATTTACTTTCTATTTGAGCTCTTGGTATCAGCTCCTCTTGTTTCCCTCCTTGTCCCCCTTCCCACCCTCATGACCCCTTGATAAATTATAAATTATTATTGATTTCATATCTTACACCAACCGCTGTCTCCTTTCACCCATGTTTCTGTAATTCATCCCGTGGGTGGGGGGAGGGGAAGCTGGGGGGATATTAAACATCGATCATTGCAATTGGGTCCCCTTCCTCCCCTCCTCCCCCCACCTTCCCACTACCCTCCTGGTACTGCTACTCCCATTTCTGTTCCTGAGGGGTTTATCTGCCCTGGATTCCATGTGTCGCGAGTTCATATCTGTACCAGTGTACATGCTACGGTATAGCCAGAACTGAAAGGCAGGACTGGGGTCATGATTCTGGAGGGTGAGGAAGCCTCAAGGAAGCAGAAGAATGTTGTGTTTCGTCGGACCTATACTGCACCCTGGTTGACTCATCCCTTCCTTGTGACCCTTCTGTGAGGAGATGTCCTATTGTCTACAGATGGGTTTTGGGTCTCTGTTCCCATTTCCCTCATTCTCAACAATGTTTTCTTTGTTTTGTTTATTTTGGGTCGTCTGGTGCCTGTTACCTGATTCCGTCAACACCTTATGATCTCACAGACTGGTGTACTTTTTCCATGTGGGCTTGCTGCTTCTCTCCTAGATGGCCACTTGTTTAACTTCAAGCCTTTAAGACTCCAGATGCTATATCTTTTGATAGAAGCTGGGCACCATCAGCTTTCTTCACCACATTTGCTTATGCGCCCTTTTGTCTTCAGCGATCATGTCGGGAGGGTGAGCGTCACAGAATGCCAGGTTGTTAGAACAGAGTGTTCTTGCATTGAGGGAGGGCTTGAACAGAGACCCAAAGTCTGTCCACTTACTCAATGTATTGCCATATAAATATATGTATGTAAGCCAATACCTCCATTTTTATGAATTAATACGTTTATATAACTGTACACCTATGTTTATACCTCTATCCATAGCTTTGCTTCCTAGATTTTTCCTCTGTTTCCTTTTACCTTCCTCCTGCCCCACCATCATGCTCGCTCTTCTTCTGCCTCATAGTACGTCCTCTAATCTAGATTGCTGTTGCTCCAACACCACCGGGATCTGTATGTCCTCCTCGTTGTTGCTTTTAATTCCCTAGTTGTTCCCCTGTCTATGGCATTGTTCGCTCACTGCTCCTCCCCACCCAACCCCACTCCCACCCCCCGTCCTCCCCGCACCCCCCCTGGTCCATCGGTCCCATTGCTTTCTCCTCGGGCTTGCTTCCCATGCCGATTTTATTATTTTTTTAGACATTTTATTAGGAGCCATGTCTATTTTATATTGCTAGACAAAACAAAAGATTGAATAAGAAAAGAAAAAAGAAAAAAACTAGCAAAAAAACCCTAGAAAATGAAAAAGCATACATAATTCCAGATCTATCTGATGACCTTTAGAACTATCTCCCCACCGATCCTGGGGGGTTCTGGGAACTGCCCCTCCTAGCCTGAAGTCTATTTTTGCCCATCTTCTTTTGATGCTTCTTGTATCTTTCAATATTTTGCTCATGAAATTCTTCCCTAATGCAACTGGAAGGTTGAATTATTTTTTCAGTTTTTTCCATTTAAGATCTGCTGAAATGTGTTCTTCCTTTTTGGTTTTCTAACTGTAAGTCTTTGCATATTTTATTATAATATTTGACTTTGTCTTCTCCACCTGCCCTTTGAAATTTTCTGTTATCTCCAAATAATAATCATTGATTAGTAATTTAATAATAAATGCAATTTAATATTTTTCCAAATATTTGGAGGTTGGATATGAGTTTTTCACCCTCCTCCCAAAATATAGAAAGAAAGAAAAGTTTAATACTTGCTTAATGTTCACCGAGAATTCCACCCCTCCTGCTCGGCATATCACGGACACTCAATCCCTGTGTGCTGAATGAATACCGCATATACGGTACTCGTGTATAAGCCGAGATTTGTTTTGTTTTTTATTATTATCATTTTCTTGGGGACTCTTACATCTCTTGTTACAAGCTATGCATTGATTGCATCGGGCATGTTTGTACACATGTTGCCTTCATTCATTTGCAGACATTTACTTTCTATTGAGCCCTTGGTATCAGCTCATTTTTCCCCCTTCCCTCCCCACCCACCCCCCATATGCCCTTGGTAGATTATAAATTATTATTTTCATATCTTACACCAACTGCTGTCTCCCTTCCCCCATGTGTCCTGTTGTTTTTTCCCCCTGGAGAGGAGTGTATGTTTAGGTGATGATTATTGTGATCAATTCCCCCTTTATCCCTACCTTTATGGTATTGCTATTCCCACTCCTGTTCCTGGATTCCGTGTGTTGTGAGCACCCATCTCTTTTCTATACCTGTGTACATGTCTCTGTCTAGTCTGAATTGAGAGGCAGCACTGGGGTCCTGATAGTGGGAGGGGAAGAAGCCTCAAGGAACCAGAGGCTCATGTGTTCCACTGGTGCTTTACTGCACCCTGGTTGACTCATCCCTTCCCTGTGACCCCTCTGTGGTGGAATTGTTCCATTGTTTACAGATTGGCTTTGGGTCACTGCTCCGCCTCGCCCCACCTCTCATTCTCCACAATATGTTTTTGTCTGTTTGTTTGTTATGTGTCTTCTGATGCCTATTACCCGATCCCAATGACACCTCGTGATCCCACCAACAGTGTGCTTCTTCCATGGGGGCTGTTGCTTCTCTGCTGAATGGCCACTTGTTTAACTTCAAGCCTTTAAGACCCCAGATGCTATATCCTTTAATAGCCATACACCATCCTCATTCTTCACCATATTTGTTTATGCGCCCGTTTTGTCTCAGCGATTGTGTCCGGAGAGCATCTCAGAATGCCTATTTGTTAGAACAAAGTGTTCTTGAATTGAGGGAGGGTGGGAATAGAGGCTCAAAGTCTGTCCACTACCACAGTGTATTGCCAAATAAATATATGTACATAGGCCAATACCTCTATTTTTGTGGATTACTGTATTTATGTATGTACACACCTATGCTCTTATCTATATCCACTGCTTTGCTTCCTAGGTCCTTCCTCTGTTTCCTTTTACCTTCCTCCTGCCCCACTGTCACTTTCCCCCATTTCCTCCTCTTAGCTAGTTTGCTGTTGCTCTGACACCCGCAGGATCTCTATCTCCTTATGGTGGTTGACTCGAATACCCTAGTTATTCCCCTGTCTACGGCACTGCCTGCTCCCTGCACCCTCTGCCCTTACCCCCGAAGTTCCCCAGGGCCGTTGGTCCTGCTGTGTCTCCTCTGGCTTGCTACCCGTGCCTATGACATAGACCAAACAAAAGATTTAAAGAAGAAAAGGAGAGAAGAGATAAAAGGAGAAAGAAAGAAAGAGAAGATTAAATTAAAAATAAATTTTTGGGGAGGGTGGAGGGAAGGAGAGGGAGAAAGGGGGAACAGAGGACAAGGTCTACATGTGGCCTCCTCCCTGGGGGACACACAGAGGAGAAGTGGGTGAAGGAGACATGGGATGGGGTAAGATATGATAAAATAATAATAAATTATAAATTATCGGGGGGAGGGGGGAGCGAGGAGGGAGGGGGGAAAATGAGCTGATACCAGGGGCTCAAATGGAAAGTGGGTGTCATAAGAATGATGAAGTCAATATATGTACTAAAGTGCTGGACACAGATGACGTATGTACAGATTGTAATGAGTTGTATGAGCCCCTAATAAAATGATTATTTATAAAAAAATAATAACTTTTTTTAAAAGGAGAAAAATATACATAATTCCAGGTCTGTTCACTGACCTTCATGACTATCTCCCCAATGGCTATGGAGGAGCTTCCCCTCCCAGCCTGAAGTCCATTTTTGGGCTTTACAGGGACATCATAGCTTTGCTTTGCTTCAGTTTAAGCCGAGTTTTCAGCACACTTTTAATACAGTTTTTGTGGTAAAAATACATGCCTCTGCTGATAGTTGGGTTGGCTTATACTCAAGTATATATGGTATATCCATTAAACATGGCCCCTTAGTTGCAAGACTAATATAGATATTTTTTACTGAAGTTTGGTGTGTTAGTTCGGGTAGACTAGAGAAACAAATGCATAGACACTCATATGTGTATAAGAGAGAGTTTTATATAAAGGGTAATTGTACACTAAGAAAGCATCCCTACGCAGTCCAGTCCAAGCCCATAAGTCTGATATTAGCCCATATGTCAAACACCAATCTATAAAGTCCTCTTCAGACTCATGAATCACATGCAATGATGCTGAATGCAGGACAATCACAGGCCAGAGGATAGGAAGTCTTTGGATCCAGTGGCATTGTCAGCATCTCTGCAGTCAATACAGAACTTGTTATATGAGCAAAATGTTATCTTGATTACTGGAAATTTAAACATAGACTAATGAATAAGTTGATTTTTATTTTTGCCTGTGAGCAATATTTGGTCTTTATGAACTAAACCAGTTTCCATCACACCAACTCAGAGAGGCCTCCTGGGTGTGAGAAAAGCACTGTGCTCTCTGGGGTCTCTTGTTTCTTCGTTTGTTTGTCGGCATTAACAAACAAACATGGACTGCCTCACAGTCCAGGAGGCCAGACTATAGGGCACCAGCCCTGGCAGAAGTTTTTTTCTCTCTGTTGGCTCTCGGAGAAGGTCCTTTCAGCATCTGTGGGCCCAGGCCTCCTTGGAAATTTCCAGGGGTTTTGGGCATCAATCTTTTGTTAGGTCTAGAAAGTTCTTAGTGCAGGGGTCCCAGGTCCAAAGGATTTACTCTGTGCCCAACTTTCCTTTCTTGGTGGGAATGCGGTCCCTTTGATTGCTGCTGCCTTGGCTAATCTTTTATATATCTAAAGAGATTGACTCAAGAGACAAGCGAATCCTCTAGATTGTGTCCTGCCTCGTTAGCACCACTACCGCTAATCCCGCCTCATTAACATCGGAGAGGCTAGGGTGTATATAACACATAGAGTAATTATAGTTGATCACCAAAGGGAGGATAATTACATAATGCTGAGAATCCTGGTCTAGCCAAGTTGACACATAAATGGGGAAGATGTAATTCAAGCTATAACATCGATAGGGCTTTTCAGGGCTAAAGTGTTAAAAGTAGATCCCCGTGTTTTCCTTCCAGCGTGACTCTGTGGGCACTCAAACCTAAAGGCTTTGGGTTAGCAGTGTATTTGCCATTTGTCCCACCCAGGGGCTCCAATTTGTTTTTAGTTCTGATCTACATGAAAACTTACTGCACACACGGTGTGCTTGCTTACGTGTGTGTGTAAACACACATAGCTCTTACATTCATAACAGAGACATGAAAATGCAAAGCATTCTTTTTCATTCCTGAGATCACTGAAGTATTATATCCTTGTGCAGCTGCTACGATGAAACACACATGCCCTAAAACGTGTGCTGCTTCTCAGTGGGGGAAAGCTCTAGAAACAGCGTGAAAAGTCACACAAGCTGATGAAGAGTGTGTTAGTCCCAGTGTACTGGAGAAAAATGCCATAGACACTCATATGGATATAAGAAAGAGCTTTAGATACAAGAGGAGCTGAATATTGAGAAAACCTCCCAGCCCAGTCCAGATCAAGTTCATAAGTCTGCTATTAGCCCGTATGTCTGATACCAATCTATAAAGTCTTCTTCAGGCTCACGGAACACATGCAATGACACTGAGTGCAGTATGATCACAGGACAGTGGGTGCAAAGTCTTGTAGATCCAGTAATGGTAGAAACATTTCAGCACTGCCAGGGGTCTCCACGTGGTTCCTCCAGTTCCCAGGGCATGGGGTCTATCAATGTAATGCCATGTGTCTTGTCAGTAGAGCATCTCTTAGAGAGTGAGCAGACAGTATGTGTCCTGCCTCCAACGAGGAAATGTAGAAGTTCCCAGAATCCTCCGGAGAAGGCCAGGCCCACACAGAGGCCTCACTGGCTATGGCTTGATTTACAGACTAGACACTACCCCTTCACTCTTAATCCTCTCTAGTCCCAAATTGACACCAGATTATGGAACTATCACCAAGAAGAAGCTGCCTGGACCTTGGAAAACATACTGCAACTGGGCTAGTATCTGCAGGCATGAGGTCATTCATAAAACGATCGTCCTGTGCTGATGCATCCTAAGCTCAGACGAGGAGACTGTGCTGTGTGTTTGTCCCTTCCCAGACAAATGATCAACTCTCCTGGGTCTTCTGGCATTTGGGATGGAAAGTACAGAAGAAACGGCTGCTCCTCAAGCCAGGGCTCCCTAGCCGCCTTGTCTGGTGACGAACACAGCCGTCAGTGCCGCCTAAAGAAAGACGGGTTGGAGTGTGAACGATACCTCTTTAGAGGTTAGAGGAGAAAACGCAGCAGAGAGCCCCTAAACTTGAATCAGACCAAGTTTGGGTACGTGAGGTTTGCTTTTCTTCCATTGGCAGCTAAACCCCTTTCTTGTATTTGGGAGCCTTATGAAATGCGTCCCTGTAATGTTTTCCATTAGAAGCGTTCTTGCATGTGATGCAACAAGGGAGAAAAACAACCCTTAGAGTTGGAGCTAAGGTACCCCTGGGACGAGCGCGCTGAATAGTATCCGCTTGGAGGTTAGCAGAGTGAGCCGCAGTTCCTGCCATGCCCTGCTCTCAGTGGGCTGTGCTCCTCTCACCAGTACAAACAGCCGCCCCATCTGCAAGCCCACTGTTCTCCCATGCAAGGCCACGTGCAGCAAGTTAACATACCTATAAGATCCGCATTTGGCAATTTCCTATTGAGCAACTGAAGTCTTCGAAGTTCTGTGTGATTACTTGCTGGAGTTTATAAACAGAATTGATTTTCTCGAGCCCCATTAAAGGCGGCTGTGTGAGAGAGAAGACAAAGAGGTCCCAACAAGCCAAAGAGCTTTCATGTGGCACGTTGAAAACATAAAGGGCAGTCCTGTCACCTGCCAGCCGGTCCCCCTGGGTCCCCCTGAGGGGCAAGTGAATGTTTTTATTCCTGGCTGACAGGGAAGAAGCAGCCGCAGAGAAGTTAAGAGGCTTGCTGAACTGATGGTGGAGGTGGGCTTAAGAATGCTAGTCTCTGCATTCCGCATTGAGTCCACCAGGCAAGCTATCTCCTTCTGAGACAATCATTCAGCTCCACAAAGGGCCAATGAGGAAGCTGTATGTGCCTCTAGGTCTCCCTAGCCCATGCAAGCTCCAGCTACCTTGGCAGAAGTTTCCGTGTAACCTTTTTTTGTTTTCTTTTCCTTCTCGGTATCACCTTTTTGTTTTCTTTTCACAGAACCTAGGAAGAATCCTTATTAAACTTCTTGATGACTATCAACCCCTCAGGAGGTCTGCCTCACTCTATTTCCTGTGCTCAGGAGCCCTGGTGGTGTATGGGTTAGGCAGGTAACTGCAAGGTCAGCCCTTCCTACCCACCAGCCGATCCTCAGGAAGAAGAAGAAACTGTCTGCTCTTGTCAAGATTTCCCGTCCCAGGAACCCAGCACAGGAGCTGCAACGGAGACAATGACAATGGGGGGATTTGGTTTGGTATTGCAATGACTACGCAGTCAGCTGCAAATCAAAATGTCAATGGTAAATGATGAAAGAAAGAGAGAGAGAGAGAGAGAGAGAGAGAGAGAGAGAGAGAGAAAGAGAGAGAGAGAGAGAGAAGAGAAAATTACAAGAAAAAACAAACAAATGAAAAATGTCATTAGTTCTAACCCACCCCAGCCCCTCCAC
>NW_022111300.1:42900908-42987418 GCF_000313985.2 Echinops telfairi
CTACCCCCCCGCCCCGTGGCTCTGAGGAAGGGGTGGCCTGGTCGTCTGCTCCTGTCAAGATTAGGGACACGGAACCCCCACGGGCCATCCATCTCTGTCCTGTCGGGACACTGTGCTGCAGAATGGATTCAAGGGCACTCACCACCAGCACCATGTCCCAGGTTCCTTTTCCCCCTCGTTTGGGGGACATGAGCGCTGAAGAGACCAGTCCCCGGAGAAGGACATCATGCTTGGTAAAGTAGAGGGGCAGCGAGAAAAGAGGAAGGCCTTCGACAAGATGGGTTGACACCATGGCTGCCACAAGAGGCTCAGATATAACAACGGTTGTGAGGACGGCTCAAGACCGGGTGATGTTTTGTTCTGTTGTATACAGGGTCGCTATGAGCCAGAACTGACATACAGCACCTGACAGCAGCCACCACGTGTGCTTTCCAACTCTAAACAAAGGTCCTTCTATGTTTCCCTGATCCGTTCTGGACATCCTGGCCTCTGACATTCCTCAGCCCACTGTTCTCTCTCACACCACCTGCTTCAGATGGACAAGGCAGAGAGCCGCCTCTGGGCACAGTTGTCAACCAAGGCAAGTCCTTGCTTTGTGCCCTGCTCCCTCCTGGCTTTCCTGGAGAGGTGACTCCCCACTTCCAGGCTCGCCTCTTGGGTCTCTTTTTTACTAACCAACCCCCAACGCTTGGACACTATTCCTGCTAAGATCTAAATAATAGACCACAGGGGAAAGTGCTCTTAGAAATTTGCATCTTGCAAAATGCAGAACTTTACACCCTAGAGAAGGCATTATGCTGATTAAATACCAGGTGTATGATGGGAAAGGAAAATTTGGATGGGGTGCAGTGAAGGGTAGGGTGAAGGAGTTGTCAGAAGCCCTGACATCATCATGGACCAGCAGTTCTAGAAGTTCAGGTGGCTCACTGGTTAAAGCACAGACTGCTGGCTGGAGATTCTGATCCCATTGGCTGATGGTGGGGCCCAGTAATTAGCACATTTAGCAAGCTGCCAGGTGAGGGACCCTACTGGTTGGTGGGGCCGTTTTTTGACTAAAACTAACATGAGCACTGCCTGCTCCATCAACACGAGAGAGCTCCAGTAGGACCAGTCCACAGCCAGCACCGTATATCCTTCTACCCAAAGCTTTAGTACTCCCGAAGGAGTCCTGGTGAGGTAGTGGGTGATGAATTGGGCTGCTAACAGCAAGATCAGCAGTTCGAAACCACCCACCACTCTTTGGGAGAAATAGGACTTTCTGTCCCAGGAAAGATTTGCAGCCTCAGAAACCTGTAGGGGCAGTTCTACTCTGCCCTAGAGGGGCCCTGTGAGTCAGAATGGGTCTGATGGCAGAGAGTTTCCGGACCTTCGCGTAGGTGCCACACCCTGAGAGAAGCTGGGTGGGTGGAATTGACATTGGCCATGTGGCCTTGCTTCATAAGTCTTTCCAACCCGCCTGACCCCTTCATACCCCCCCACCCCCACCCTGAATGACAACTGCTGAGCTGGGGCACTTGATCAAGGACGCCTTTTTCAGGGTGTTTAGATCTGAGAATTGTTAGCCAGCACTCTCACTGACCTCAGCTGTCACAACAGAACACAAAGAGATGTCGCTCCGTACACAGGGACCAACCACCAGGGGTTTATAGATCAATATCCACACCTTGAACTGCACTTGAAAGCAAATTGAAAACCAGTGCGGGCGGCACTGCAGAAAACCCAAGGTGTAAGCAATGATTTGCAAAGATTCTTTAATTCGAGTCAATAGGCAATGCCTCTTGCTTCCCCCAGCCCCCTCCTCCCCCACCTCACAGGCCAGTGATTTTCTTTCTCTTTCGGAAACTGAAGCTGTTGTTGGGTGGGGGGGGTGTGCAGTACTGGCCATGTGAAAACGTCTACATTCACTAATGTACACGAATCAGGACCTATGAACGCTTTTATTGTTGGTCGCCATGGAGCCAGACCGTGGTGGCAGAGTGGTTATGTGTTGGGCGGCTAACCACAGCGTCAGTGGTTTGAAGCCACCAGCTGCTCCTCAGGAGAAAAACAGGACTTTCTACTCCAGTAAAGAGGTACAGTCTTGGAAACACACAGGGGCAGTTCCACCCTGTCCTACAGGGTCGATGGCAGTGTGAGTGAGTGAGTGAGTCACATTGAAACAAAATGCTACCAGGTCCTTCCCCACCCTGACAATTCACAGCAGGCATGAGCAACATGGATGCTGGCCTCCTCCACAGTCCAAAATCCAAGCCGACTTACAATCGGCCCTTGAACACCATGGGTTTGAACTTCAAGGTTTTCCACTGGGATTTCCACTCAGTTTGTTTTTCTGCTGCTCTTGCAGTGAGCTCAAGCATCACCAGTGAGCATCTGCTCAAAGCATCGTGTGACTCTCATGGTCTCTGTATCACCAGTGTGTCGCTCCAGGAGCTTCAAGCCCCTAACCTCTCCCCTTCTCCCCTCCAAACCCCAGCTGGAGAGACACGCTGCTCACACCAAGATCATGAGCATCATTCGGGAGGTTGAGCAAATCCTCAAAACACGGGCACTCACCCCAACAGCAAAAAAAGGGGGTAGGAAATCCACACATAAGAGGCCAGTGTTATTATTCACATCCCTGCTATTCAAGGGTCAACTCAATGAAATGAATTCCTATGGAATCTATTACCATGTAGAACATGGGTGAGCCAACATTTGTATCCCAAAACCTACAGAGAGAAAAATCTACCAAAATCTAACTAGTTGTCAAAATGGTAGTTAAGAATATTATTCAATGTATTATGAGCTCCCCTTACTTAACTCTAACCCATCTAAGAACACTTAGTTCTTATGACATGGCCCTGCTCAATGTTCAACTCATGAAGAGATCACTGAAGATATGTGTGCTGTATCACTTTGTTATATGCTATATGCACATGCTATAGCAAAGTGTGGTGAAGAAACTAGATGATGCCCAGTTATCAGAAAGAATTGTGTCTTTGATCACTGAAGACAAAATTGGTGCATAAGCAAATGTGGTGATGAAAGCTGATGGTGCCTGGCTATCAAAAGATATAGCGTCTGGAGTCTTAAAGGTTTGAAAATAAACAAGCAGCCACCTAGCTGAGAAGCACAAAAGGCCACATGGAAGAAGCACAGCAGCCTGTGTGATCATGAGGTGTCAATGGGATCAGGTTTCAGGCATTAAAGACCCAGAACAAAGCAACAACAAAAAAATCATATCAATGGGAGTGAGGGGAAGGGCAGAGTGGAGACACAAAGCCCATTAGTAGTCAATTGGACACTCCCTGTTAGAAGGGCCACAAGGAGGAGACAAGCCAGTCAGGATAGTATAGCATGGTGCACTATAGCACCGACAAAACACACAACCTTCCTCTAGTTCTTTAGTGCTTCCTTCCCCACACCCACCCACCCAATATCATGACCCCAATTCTATTTCAAAAATCTGGCTAGACCAGAACATATACTGGTACAGATAAGAGCTCACAACACAGGCAATCCAGAACAGATAAACCCCTCAGGACCAATAAGGCAAGCAGCAATATTAGGAGGGTTAAGGAAGAATGGAGGAGTAAAAGAGAATTGATCACAATAATCGATGTATGCCCCCCTCCCAGCCGGACAGACAGCAGAAAAGTGGTAAAGGAAGACACCAGTTGGTATAAGACATGAGAAAAAAAGAATAATTTCTAAATCTTCGAGAGGACATGGGTGAAGGAGAGAAAATAATGAGGAGCTGATACCCATAGGCTCAATAGGAAGAAAATTTTTTGATGACAACATATGTACAGATGTGTTTCACATAATGGATATGTGTATGGATTATGATAAGAGTTGTAAGAGCCCCCAATAAAATAAAATAATAATCGTGTCTTGGGTCTTGAAGGCTTGTCTTCAAACAAGCAGCCATCTTGTAAGGCATTGATCAAGTCCATACTGTACACCAGCCTGTGTGCTCCAAGGATTCTCAATAATAAAATCCAAATGGTATCGGAGTTTCAATTGTGAGCACCTGGTTTGCAGAAGTCGGTGAACGATCGTGGAAGCCCAAAGTCCAATGGCAGGGTCCCCACATGGATGAAAGCTCCTCTGACCACAGTCCAGGGATGTGACTAGCCTGGCTGTCAGACAGAGAGCACCGCCATGTCCATTACGGCAGATGATGCTGGGTTAAAATGTAACACCTTATCATTTGGTCTTCTCCTGTTCCATTTTAGCGTTGTTTCCGTTTTTAATATTTTCTGCTTTCTTTTGGAGTGTTTCCTGTTTCGTCTAGTCCTTGTTGTCAGATGTTTGTTTTCTTGCTTCCTGTCTGTGCTTTGTGTGATTTTGTGTATATGAAATCCAGGGTAGAGCTCGATAGGCAAAGTAACTAGATGGATAATTGCCTAGAAACATGGCAGGGGAGGGTGGGAGAAATGGGGAGCCAATAACAATGAGTAGGAGAAGAAAATGTTCTGAAATTGATTGTGGTGATGATTGTACAAATCTTCTTAATATGACTCAGTGATTAATTTGTATGCTATGTGAAGCATATGCCAGTAAAACTATATTTTCATCGTCTTAAAACTATTTTATATAAAATGTATATCATGTAGCTTCCATTTAATAAGAGTATCTTCGTGAGACAAAGGAAGAGAACTACAGGAATAACACAGAGGAAAGAGAGGGAGAATATACAGGCTGCCCCTTCCATCTCCACCTATAGAATAATAAAGAACATATTGTGTACATTGTGTACAGTGACAAGGTGCAGATAAAGAGACTTATCTTCACCGTCTATAGTATATCCTAATGAGGCCAGGGGACACTGCGGTTAAGCACTGGGCTCCTAAAACACAAGGTCAGTGGTTCATACCCCCCAGCAGTTCTGTGTAATAAAGATGAGGCTGCCTGCACCTGTAAAGATTCAGTCTCAGAAATCCTGGAGATTGCTCTGAGTGAGCAACCGAGGCCAAATCCAGAGAAATAAGACATATCGAAATGAATGGCTTGTCTCTTGAGAAGTTGGCGCAAGTCTAGCAGGGTTTTTCCGATTTAGAAGAATATGGTTTCTCCTGGGTCCTCTCCTTCCAGCAGAAAACGTCCTCGGGAACTTGAAAGTCAAGGTTGGCTCAAATTTCTATTTTAGGAACACGTGCAGGCGTTTGAATGAATTTAAACATCTTTATTGCACTTCGTTTTCCTCTTTTATTCGAGCTACATCCACTGTAGTTTCTACCTTCGCGTGTCAACTTGTGGGTAATCATTTTCCAAGCCAGTGAAGAGGCCTTTAGATTAAGCAGGAGAGACTACAATCGCCCGTGGTGGTTTCCCAGTGGGGTCCTGAAGACGGCAAGACAGAGAAGCGTGGCGGTTCTCTGCAGGCTGGCTTCTTCCTCCAGTGCTGAAGTGCAGCTTCACACTGCCTTCGGGTCGATTCCGACTCATAGCAACCCTATAGGACAGAGTAGGACTGTCCGTCTGAGGTTCTGAGACAGGGTAGGTGCTTTAGACGATGCCTACCCCAGAATTGTACGGTGTTCACCTTCCAAAACATGGGTGCTCTGTGCAAAAGGAACGGATCTAATTTTCTAATGGTCGAAAATGACACCAATTTCTTTTCAATAAAATGTTCATATTTTTGGAAAATGAACATATTTTTCCCCTTTTCCAAGACTTAGTGTGTCTGAGCTAACAACAGTGAATAGAAGAATGTTCTGAAATTGATTGTGGTGATGATTGCACAAATCTTCTTAATAGGATTGAACAGACACATTGAATGATATGTGAAACATATCTCAATAAAACAATTTTTTTAGTGTGTCCAAAAGAAACTGTCCTGGGCTAACACATTGAAACCTTTGGTGTTAGTCTGGGTAGACTAGAGAAACAAATCCATGGACACACATATGTGTATAAGAAAGAGATTTATATACAAGAGGAATTGAACATTGGGAAAACATCCCAACCTAGTCCAGTCCAAGGCCATAAGTCCGATATTAGCCCATATTACCAATTTCAATCTATAAAGTCCTCTTCAGACTCACAAAACACGTGCAATGACACCGAATGCAGAAGATCACAGGCCAATGAGTAGAAAGTCTTCGGATCCAGTGTCATTGGAAACATCTCAGCGCTGGCAGGGGTCTCTCTGTGTGGCTCCTCTGGCTTCAGAGGTCTTGTCAGCTGCCATGTCTCCCAGGGAGTAGCAGAGAGAGAGAGGTGTCTTCCGCCTCCAAGGAGGAAGTACCAGATTTCCCAGAATTCTCAGGAGAAGGCCATGCCCACAGAAGTCTCATTGGCTAGCTCCAGATTGACAGCCTGGACTCCACCCCTACGCTCTTAATCCTTAAATTGACACGAGTCTATTCCAATGAACAAATCAGAGTCCCACTCACCACCATCAGCTCAGGCTGGCAGAGATCCCCCAGTGAAAGTTTTGTCTTCTTCTTCGTCTTCACAGATGTCTCATTTAACACTTATTCCTTTCAGCAAGTGGGAAGTGGTTGTAGTTGTTACTGTTGTTATTGTTGTCATCAAGTGCCATCAAGATGGCTCTGACTCGTAGCACAGACCCTACTACAGACAGACAGCAGGCCAAAACACCACCTGGCCCGGCGCCATCCTCACAATTGTTCTTATATTTGAGCCCAGTGTAGCAACCACTGTGTCCACCCCTCTTGTCGAGGGTCCTCCTCTTTCTCGCTGCCCCTCCACTTTACCAAGCAGGATCTCGCTGCCCTTCTCCAGGGACTGGTCTCCCCTGATAACATGTCCAAAGTACGTGAGATAAAGTCCTACCATCCTTGCCTCTCAGGAACACTCTCGCTGTACTTCCTCCAAGACTCAAAACGCTTGCCTCTCCCAGAAACGTTCCTGCTGTGGTTTAAGAACATTCAAGAACAGAACCCTTTAAACTAAACAATTCCCTGAAGGCCCACGGTGCCCCTGGAAGAGTTACGTTAGGTACTTTGGGAAATTCGGATCCATTTAGAAAGCCAAGGGTAGCACGCATGCAGAGGTGGAGAATCGTGGAAGATGACGGAGCAGGAGAATTAGTTGACTTTAATAACTGCTTCTTTGAGCGTAGACTCAAGTGGCCTGGGCAAGTGGTGGAAGCAGGGAGGTGGGGAGGAGGCCATTGCAGTAAGATGACTGATGAGGCCCCCATTCCCCACATGACACCTGGGTCCTGATGAGCCTTTGCTCAGAGAGTGGTGCTCACCAAGTCAAGGGCAAAGAGTCTTATACCCTTTGGGCCCCTGGTCACCAGCCTGAGCTCCCAGCCCTAAATGGGTCCTCAGCTGGTTACTACATCTCCAACCCGCGAGAGAAGCTCATGAGGGAGCCTGCCTAGATTGCCACACCACGGGTCTTGGCTGTGGGCTGGGCTGGCATCGACTCAAAGCTGATCAGATTTGGGTTGATGGTACTACGCAGGTATCTTGATGATTTCCAGTGAGGAAATAAATGGATAAGTAGAAACCCGTTTTGTAGGCCTAATCAAAGCATGTGGGCATACAGGAGGGGTCACCGTGAAGTGAATAAATCGCAGGAACTCCCACGGGACATTCGGAGCCCTGGTGGCGCAATGGCGGGGGTTGGGCTGTTGACAGCAAGGTCACCCGCTGCTCCGCTGGGAGATGAGGAGGCTTTCTACTGCCACGGAAAAACCCACGGGCGCAGTTCTACTCTGTCCTCCGGGATTCTTAGGAGCCGGAATCAACTCGGCGGCAGTGACAGCGGTGGGAGGACTGTTTCACCTCATCTTGGACCCTTAGTTCTGGGTTCCTGGGAGGCTGGCGAAGGCGTGCCCGTGGGTCAGCACCAGCGGTGGGATTCAGCCCGTTCCCACCATCGGCAGAACTGATACTTAATTTTTCTTTAATTATTTTATTGGGGGCTCTTACAGCTCTTATAACATTCCATACATTGGTTACTTAATTTTTTTTCTTGAGTTCAGATAACCGGTTGTTAAAATGTCACTTATAATCAGGGTTGTCTCTACGGTGTGGAAATCACAAATTTATATTCCTTACTCTTTTTTAATGTTCATCTGCACAAAGCATATTCTAAGTGCCCATAGTCGTGTTCATTGTGCCCACAGGTATATATTTAAAAAGAAAAACAAAACTAGACAGAACTATGCTTGTAATAAAAGTGAAGAATATTGCAAGCTCAGGATGCCAATCAAGAATCAATATGGAAGTATCCTAAATAATAGTTTTCTTGTTTTTTGGTCAGGTGTTATTTCCTGTGTTTCCATTAATATTCTAAAACTCTTTCATATAACGTAATCTAGTTTTATGTGCCTCTTTTGTTTTTCCTACTTAAGTACTGACTGTAGGAAATAACTACTCTCCAGTAGATATTTTTTTATACATACAATGGTCATTAGGGCAGTGAACCGGTCGTTACATGATTTGACTCCAGCCCTGGTCTGCCAGCACATCTCTCTGGGAGTCCCCCACATGCCCCTGGGCAGGTGACTGTCCAGGGGAAGGAGCAGTGAGCTCCGCTCAGAACGAGACACTGTGGTCTCAATTTCCACATCTGTAAAATGGAGAGATTGGACACCACTCCACCTCTAGGCCTCTCTGTGACTCTGGGTGGTCCTTATCCGTGGGAAGTAGAGGAGAGAAAGGCTTTTATTTAAAACCGGGTCAAGAGTTCAGGGAAGCAGGCTAGCAATGCCCCTTTTAGTCCACCCCGCATAGGTGAGGATGTGGCAACCCTTTCCGCCCTTGGCAATGGAAAGAAAGCTTAAGGCCACCTCACAGGCTACCCCCAAAGGTGTTCCACCAAGCCTTGAGTCTGGAGAGCTGGTAGAGCGAGACTCGGGTCTTTCACAGCATCTATTGGGACGCTGTTGTTTTTAGCTACCGTTGAGTCAGCTCCAGCCCAGGGCAGCCTGTCTGGCAGAGCTAAATGCTGCCCAGGCCCACCCCACGCCTCAGCTTCAGGCCCGTGGGCTCTGCCAGCTCATAGCTGTCTTCCAACCTCAGGGGCTCTGCTCCCCAAGCAGCAGCAGCAACTTCTTCTTTCCACGGTGGCCCACAGGGCTTTCCTTGGTTAATCTTCACAAGTCAACCACCAGACCTTTCTACCTCGTCTGTCTTAATCTGGAAGCTGCCCACCTGGAACCTGTCCAGCGTGGGTGACCCGGCTGTATTTGAAACACTGTTGGCATCGCTTCCAGTATGATTGCAACACGCAAGCCATCAATGCCCAGCCAAAGGGCAAGCAGGTGGTGGTGTATTTGAACAAACTTGGGCAAGCCCTGCCCCCGGCAAGGTAACAGGGTCATACACGATACGTGAAATGTCTTGGGTGGGCTCAAGTTAGATCTGAACTATATTCAACCTCTAAGCAAGGAGAATGAGGTAATCGTTTGCTTTCATTTTGTTTTCAAACTGCCTTCTGGAGCCTACATGATGTTCTTCAAGGGCCAGCCATCCTCTGGGGCTTACTTATCATCTTGGCAGGGAAATAGACTGTGAAGAGGTCGCACAAGGACCTATTTCCTCCCGTGCAGGTCAGCGGAGGCCTTCCCTGCCCAGAGTCGCTTTCAGGCCTTTTGTTTAGCGGAAGGCTTTGTTCTCGAGCAAATGCAACGCCTTGGGGAGGTTGTGGCGTTCCTCCCAAACTTACTTTTTTAAGGACTGAGTTGGAATCAGTGTTTGATGAGAAGAGCCGGGTGAATGTTGGGTGTGAGGAGAGGGACCCCTAAACTGGAGCGGATCTAGGGCCCTAGGGCCGGAAGCACCTAAGCGGAATGGTCCCTTCTCTCCACTTGTTTGGGGAGGAGCCCCACAAGCCAGCACTGCAGCCTCACTTCCCCAGGGTGGCTTCCTTAGAAAGCCTGTGTCTCTGGGTGCGGGAACTCGGGCCATTGGTCTGCGGCTTCCGAAGCACTGCTTCCTGAGCCGCTCTTGCTGTCTTCTTGAATGAAGCCCTCCACTGAGTGTCCATGCTCCAGATCTGAGGGGCTCACGGGTCCCTTTTCTCGATCGTCCACGCAGTCGTGGAGAAAGGTGTCTGTCTGCCCGCTCCCCGTGCTGGCAATCCAGTATCCGTGTTTTTACGTCCTCAAGCCCCCATTGAATGACAACTTAGGGCTTCTGAAGTGGGTGAATAATTTTTCAATATAAATTCAGCTGCGAGTTATTTGACTGTTTAAGGCCTCCCACCCTCAATGTCTGTGCTGGAATCTTAACACCGATCCACACCCCTGGGTGTGATCGCACGGCAGAATCGGGCTTTCTGTGCGCGCTGATGACCCGTGCACACCTCCACGCCACTGTCATCGGGTCGCTGCGGACTCACAGCGACCCCATAGGACAGAGTAGGACCGCCCCTGTGCGACTCCAAGACTGGAGCTCTTTCCTGGAGTAAAAAACCTGCCTGGCTTCCGCCAAGGGGCTGGTGGTTTCAAACTGCTGACCTATCGCTCCAACCCACGCACTTTTCAGATCGGAAAAGAGCAGATTGAGGCAAAGAAGCAGAGAAGGAAGCAAGATCAGAGGAGAGATAAACGTCACATAGAGTCCACTAAGGAGTCAGAAACACCAAGGATTTAAAGAAACTGAAGGAGATTGTCCCCGCAAAGCTAGCGCCCCTCCCCCCAGCCTCACTTCCAGCCTCCAGACTGCTGAGACAATTACAGGGGTTCACTTTGAAGCAGCCTACTTATCGTACGTCTGCACACAGCAGCTCAGACCCCACCCCAAATCGGGGTCCTTCGAGGTGCTCCCCCTACGCCCAGAGCCACTCTGGTGGTGTTTGAGGGTCTTGTCTGTTGAGGGAAGTTCTCCCTCCCTGAACGTCAGCCTGTGGGTGGTCAGCTTCCTGAAACGCTTTACTGTATGCATCTCAGCGTTTTCACCTGCGTGCCAGGTTGGTTCTCCGAAGCACTTTGACGAGGGGGCTCTCCATGTCAACCACCAAACCTTCTCACCTGCTTCTCATGTCCTCCGTTTGTTTCTTTGTTTCTTCCACTGCCCTGTTGTGTGAGAACGCCTCTAACACCTTGAAGTGTGTGTCTGACAAGCCCGTGGCCAATTCAAAAGGAAGAGAAGACTGGGTGTCCCTCACACTGAGGACTTGGGGGCAGACTTGACCCCGCTCTGACCATCCACATGCAAGGTCACCATCCCAACGCTCAGTACAGTTTCCCCAGCATTTGATACCTGGTCACATGTCCTGATAGTTTCCAATTCCTTACTTAAAATCAAGCCACAGTGAATATCGTCGCACAAAACAGTAAAGGGACCCGCTTCCTATCCAAATTAACTACAACATTAGGGAACACTTTGAAAGGTCCTGTGGCCAATAGCACGCGGGGAAGCTGACTACGGCCTTTAGCTGGGCTCCTCCTGCCATCTAGTGGTACGATCTAGGAGCGCATCAGCGGGTCACTGCTCGCGTTACCGTCTCTCTGGCCCTTTAAAGTTTAATCAATTTGCTCTCACTTTGAAACAATTGAACCAATCCCAGACTTGACAAATTCTTCATCACAATCACCTTCACTTGCTACACGTGCAGCTTGTAAATCAAGGGTGAAAGGCTTTGAGCCTTTTCCTGCACTGATGTAAGGCTAAGTAGGAGCCGTAGGCACCTGTTCAGACTCACCTACAAATTCCACCTAACGACTTACGACAGAGTTAAGAAGCCATCTCATTCATAACCCCTGCCTCTAACAGCCACCGGGGATGGGGGTGAAAATCATCTTATTGACTGTTTTCTCTGAGAATATATTATATTGCAAAACTGTAAATTAAACTCCTGCTTTGGATCCATTATATTTATAGACCCATCTTTATTTTAAGCATCTTTGTACATTTTCTATTCAGGCTTACTTTGGAATCAATCAAATCTATTTTCTCACAGATGTCAGGGAGAAACACCATCCCCACCCCGCCCCGTTTTAAGAAAGGGGGAAGCATTTGGGATAGAGGTGGATGGCCATATTGTGACAAGTATGCATGACACAAAAATCGTCTGCAGATCTATATTCCTCTTGGAAAGTGGATTGAGGAACTGGGTGCCTGTGCCGTCTGAGTCATTTATAGCTAACCTTGACTGTATTGTTATTCACAATTAGAAGTAGATAGATTTCACAGGCGGAGAAACTGACAAGTGTTTAAGACTTCACACTTAGTTTTACAGGAAGAGACGAAGTTAATTAGAAGTGATTATACATATATTTTCTACCACTCGTCTGTCAGTTTGTCGTACTGTGGTGGCTTGCGTGTGGCTGGGAAGTTGGAAGCTCTGCCAACGGTGTTTCAAATCTCAGCAGGGTCATGCGTGGTGGCCAGGAGCTTCCAGACTCAGATAGACTGGGAGGAAGGGCCTGCTGATCTACCTCTGAAAGCACTAGCCAATGAAAATGTATACGGAAGGACAGAGTATTTCCCTCGAGCGTGCCAGGAGATGAGCCACTCAGGTTGGGAAACACTCACAATACGGCTGAGGGGAAACCAGAGTCTCAAACCAGAGTCCACGGGAATGACATCGATGGAGTGGAGTTTTGGAGACCTTCCTCTGCTGGTGTGGCACCACTCAAGGCACGAAGAGAGAGCTGCCACATCCATTAATAATCGAGATGCGAATGTCCAAAATATGAACCAAGGAAAATGGAACGTCATTGCAAATGGAATACCTGGCAGTTGACATACTCAACCTCAGAGAGCTAAACTGGTAACACTAGGGCAAAAATTACAAGTGAAAGAGGAAGGACACCACACTCATTGTCAGAAAGGACATTTTTTTTTCTTTTTTAACATTTTATTAGGGGCTCATACAACTGTTATCCCAATCCATACACACATCAATTGGGTAAAGCGCATTTGTACATCGTTTCTCAAAACATTTTCTCTCCACTGAACCCCCCGACATTAGGTCCTCATTTTCCCCCTCCCTCCCCGCTCCCCCTTCCCGCATGAGCCCTTGATAGTTTATAAATGGGTATTTTGTCATATCTTGCCCTGTCCGACGTCTCCCTTCATCCACTTTTTGGTTGTCTGTCCCCCAGGGAGGAGGTCACACACAGTTCCATGTAATCGGTTCCCTCTTCCCTACCCATTCTCCCTTTACCCTCCCTGTTTTGCCACTCACACCACTGGTCCTATAGGGCTCATCCGTCCTGGATTCCCTGGATTCAGAAAGGACATTTTAAGCTCGGTCTTGAAGTTCAAGGCTGTATGTGATAAGATAATGACCGTAGGTCTAGATGGAAGACCAGTTAATACAACTGTTATTCAAATTTGCCAACCATCAATGATAAAGATAAAGTGTAGACTTGTACCAGCTTCTGCAGTCTGAAAATGATCAAACATGCAATCAAAGTATTGATCGTGGCTGGTGATTGTAATGCAAAATTTGGAAACAATGGAGGAAGAGCAGTAGCTTGAAATATGACCCTGGTGACAGAAATTATGCTGAAGGGAGAATTGTGTCAGACTAGTGACTTGTTCATTTGAAATACTTTCTTTCAACAACAGAATTGAAGACTACACAGATGGAAGACACGAGATTCAAATGGATGACCTCTGTGGAAAGAGATGATGGAGAAGCTCAACATCATCCATCAGAACAAGACCAGAGGCCGACTGCAGAACACAGGGCAATTATTCACATACATGTTCAAGTGGAAGCTCAAGATATGAAAACAAGTCCACGAGGGCCAAAGTACAACTTCAAGTAGAACCCACCTGGATTTAGAGGACATCTCACTAATGTCTTTGATGCATCGAACACAAATGACCGAAAACCAGGTGAGTTGTGGGATGGCATCACGGACATCAAACATGAAGAAAGAAAAAGATTAAAAAGACGGAAAACACAAACATAAGACCAAAGTGGATGTCAGAAGAGACTCTGAAACTTGCTGTTGAGCGTAATAACTAAAATCCATAAAAGAATTAATGACATAAAAGAGATAAATAAGAGTCAACTAGGTTCACGTGCAAGAAGCGCACCAGCTTGTGTGACTGGAGGGTGACTGCACTACAGAGGGCAGCACTGAAGCACTGGGGAGTGGCGCGTCTGCCCAGATCACCTGGGAGCAAACTAAGAGGGAAAGAAAGAGAGAGTGGACCACCTCCCGGCCCACCAAGCCCCAAGGACAACACTCCTGCTCCAAGCAGCCAAGCCACAGAGAGCACTATAGGGCCAGCCCCACCATGAGACACAACATTCCCTCACTGATCCACAGCACTGCAGAGGACAGCACTAGAGACACAGTGTGGTAGTTGCACCCGGTGTGACCACACACACACACACACACACACACACACACACGCATGCACGCACGCACTGGAGCAAAACATGAAGGTTGAGCAAGAGAGCAGCAAGGGGAGCAAAGCAATGAATCCTCAAGGAATCTCAAAAACATATTTCAGATTCCGAGGACAGGGCTTGGCCCCTCATCAGACTCAATCTGAAACACACATAAGGACAGGAGACAGACCTTGAACTATTTATAGGCCCTTTTAAAAATGTTTTTCATGTCTACGTATATAAGATAGACAAGCTAAACAATCCCTAGGAGAACGCAATGGAACCAAAAATTCTGGAGGAATGGGGGCGGGGGGGGGGGGGGAAATAAGGGGAGAGCCAAGAAACCCAGGGACAAGGGAACAACAAGAGATCTGAAATGATGGTGAGGAGGGCATAGAAAGCCTGATGAGGTTTGATCAAGTGCAATGTAGCTGAGAACCAAATGAAGGTCAAACATGATAGTGGGACAGGAGGAAAGTAAAAGGAAATAGAAGAAAGAACTAGGAGGCAAAGACTTTTATAGAGGTCTAAATACAGGCATGTACATATGTAAATATATTTATGTATAATGATAGGGACGTGGATCTATGTACATATATTTATATGTTAAGTATTAAGGTAGCGGACAGATATTGTGCCTCTACCAAGTCCTTCTTCAACACAAGAACACTTTGACATTCTGTGATGCGCACCTTCCCCACAGGATCTCTGAAGTCAAAGGGGGTGCATAAGCAAGTGTGGTGAATAAAGCTAATGGTGCCCAACTATTGGGAGATATAGCATCTGGGGTCTTAAAGGCTTGAAGTTAAACAAGTGGCCATCTACCATGGAAGCAACAAAGTCGACATAGAAGAAGCACAGCAGCCTGTGTAATCACGAGGTGATGACGGGATCAGGTATCAGGCACTGGAGGACCTAAAACAAACAATCATATCGATGCTAACGAGGAGGGTCAGAGTAGAGACCTAAAGCCCATCTGTAGACAGGTGGACATCCCTCCACAGAAGGGTCACAAGGAAGGGATGAGTCAGCCAGGGTGCAGTATAGCACCGATGAAACCTACAACATTCTTCTAGTTCTTTAATGCTTCCATCCCCCCACCCCCACCCCACTATCATGACCCCAATTCTATCTTACAAACCAGGCTAGACCAGAACATGTACACTGGTACAGAGAAGAGCTCAAAACACAGGAAATCCAGGACAGATAAACCCCTCAGGACCAATAATGAGAGTAGCGATACCAGGAGGGGGAGGGGAAGGTGGGGGGAGAAAGGGTAAATGGATTACAATGATCGACATATAACCCCCTCCCAGGGGGACGGACAACAGAAAAGTGGGTAAAGGGAGACAGCAGTCAGTGTAAGACATGAAAAAAATAATTACAACTTATCAGGGTTTATGAGGAAGGGAAGATGGGGGAGATGGGTGAAATGAGCTGATACCAAGGGTTCGAGTAAAAAGAAAAAGTTTTGAAAATGATGATGGCAACATATGTACAAGTGTGCTTGACCCAATGGATGTATGGATGGATTGTGATAAGAGCCCCCAATAAAATGATTTTTTTAAAAAGAGTTCTAGACACATGGAATCCACGACAGATAAACCCCTTAGGAACAGTAATGGGAGTAGCAAGACTGTGAGGGCAGGGAGATGGTGGGGATAGAAGGGAGCAAAAAGCAGAACCAACTGATCACAATGATCAAGGTGTAACCACCACCACCACCAGCTCAAGGGGTGTGAACAACAGAAATGTGGGTAGAAGGTATAAGATACGGAAATAGTAATTTATAATTTATCAATGGGTCCCATGGAAGGGCGGGTGGGGGAGGGAGAGGGAAAAAAAAGGAGCTGATACCAAGGGTTCAGGTAAAAAGAAAATGGTTTGGAAATGATGATGGCAACATATGTACAAATGTGCTTGATACACTTGATGTATGGATTGTTATAAGAGCTGTAAAAGCCCCCAATAAAATGGTTTATAATAAAGAAAAAAATTCAAATATGATGAAGGGAAAAGTATCAGAGCTAAAATTATGAACATCCAATTGGTAGAAGGCTATGAAGGACAGTGGGAGCCCCAAACCCATCTGCAGAGTAACTAGTTAGATTAAGCCTCTGTCAGACCCCCCAATAGCCACAGGCAAGGGTCTTGCACAGCCTTACTATCAGACAGAGATCATTTAAATCTTGCTTATACTGGATCGAACTTGATACTTGGTCATCTGATCTTCCTATTGACCCATCCTGATTTAGTTCCAGGTGCAAGTATCACTTGTGTGTTCCATGACAAAATTTTCTTCCCTGGTGATATACTTAATTGTGCCAACTTGGCCAATAAACACATGAGGGGTTAATAGAAAGGCGGAGATATAAACGGCTTGGTGAGCCTTGCCGTTCTATTTCTTGGGTCTCTTGCTTTGTGATGGTCGGACCAGGGTGCTGCTGCCTTAGCCAGTTCCCTGCTCCAGAGGGCAAGGCTCACTTCCTGAAAGGCATCCCCAAGGAGAAGCTGCATGGACCTAGCCCAATGTAGCCCTGGGTGCTGGAGCAGCTGTGTGGAGACCCCTGCCAGCGCTGAGATGCTTACATGCTCACTGACTCAGCTTTCCTCCTGCAGCCGGCATCATTGTGTCTGTTTCGTGAGATGGAGGAGGACTTTGTGGATTGGTGTTGGACATATGGGTTAATGCTGGACTTTGGGCTTGGTCAGCACTGGGTTGGGATAATTTCTTGATGTGCACTTAACCTTTATATAAAACCCTCTCTTATACATGGATTTCTGTGGATTTGTTTCTCTAAAGTACCCAGACGAACACACCTGGCTTTTTAAATACTGAGAGTGGTCTTTTCTTTCTTACCCATTATTTGTATTTTTATCTTTATATTATTATTAATCCTTACCACTTGATTTTGATTTTGTTTCTATTGGTTTTCCAGTTTGTGAAGCACAGAAAGAGTGGATGCATAGAGATAATAATTGATGCCAGGGATTATAAGGGATTGGGGTGGGGAGGCGCGGATACAGAGGATGAGGGGATTTCAGGAGTGAATGCAACAAAGAAGGCAGGGGCAGGGAGGGAGCACGAGAACTGATTGTGATTACACAACTCCTTTTAAAGGCACTTTAACCATGGGAGGGGGGAAATGTTCTAAAATTGATTTTGGTCTTGATTGTACAATTCTTGATATGACTGAATGATTGTACTATTGAATTGTATGAAATGTGGATTCAGTGCCAATAAAAATGTAATAAAAAGAGAGAGAGATAAACACAAGTTTTCAAGGGATGTCTAGAGAAGAAAAGGCACATTTTTATAATGAAATGTACAGAGATATGGAGTTAGAACAACAAACAAGAGCAACATGCTTGGCATTTCTCAGACTGAAAAACTAAAGGAAAAATCCAACATCTGAGTTGCAATACTGAAGGATTCTATGGGCAAAACTGCTGCATAGCATCTTTGAAGGGTTAAAAAGCAAAGCTGTCAAATTGAGGCCCCAGGTGTGTCTGGCATAATCTATGGTGCTTTCAATGGCACCATATGCATGTGAAGGCTTGACAATGAATAAGTAAGTTCAAAAAGAAATTGTGCACTTCAATTACAGTGTTTGTGAAGAATATTGAATACACCATGGACTGCCAAAAGAGCAAATACATCTGTCTTGGAAGAAGTACAACTGGAATGCTCCTGAGAAGCCAGGATGGCGAGACGTCATCTCGTGTCTTTTGGACCAGACAGCACCAGTGCCTGGAAAAGGACATCGTGCTCGATAAAGCAGAGGGCCCGCAAAAAAGAGGAAGCCCCGATGAGGTGGGTTGACACAGCGGCTACAACAGACTCAATCAAGCTCAGCAAGGGTCCTGAGTTTGCACAGGACCAGGCAGTACTTTGTTCTGTACAGCATTCCCAAGTATTCCTTATAGCATGGCCCTCCTCGATGCCCGCCCCTCTGAAGAGATCCCTGAAGATAGGGGTGCGATAGCAAAGCGTGGTGAAGAACCAGACAGTGCCTGACTACCAGAAAGCAGAGTATCTGGGTTTTAAAGGCTTGTCTTCAAACCAGCAGCCATGTAAGGGAGACGACAACTAAATCCTCGTGAAAGAAGCGCACCAGCCTGTGTGATCTAAGGTTTCTAAAGAATAAAACCCAAATCCAATATATGTATGGATTGTGATAAGAGCTGTAAGAGGCCCCAATAAAATGATTTTTTTAAAAGAAATCCAAATCCAAAGCAGGGAATGGTAACAGAGCTTAAATTGTGAACAGCTGGTTGACAGAAGAATATGGATGACAGTGGAAGCCCAAAATCTACTTGCAGGCTCCACACGTAGATGAAGCCTCTGACATAGCTGAGGGGTAGGCTTGCTGTCTGATAGGCTTGCTACCAGACAGAGAGCATTGTAAAGTCAATTATAGCAGATGTGTTTAGGTTATAATGTAATACTTTATCTTTTGACCCATTTTTAAAAATAAATCATTTTATTGGGGGCTCTTATAGTTCTTATAACAATCCATACATCAAATCAAGCACATTTGTATATTTGTTATCATTTTCAAGAATTTTTCTTTCTACTTGAGCCCATGATATCAGCTCCTCTTTTTTCTTTCCCTCCCTCCCCAATGCCCATGGACCCCTGGTAAATTATAAATTATTACTATTTCTATATCTTACACCATCCGCTGTCTCCCATCACCCACATTTCTGTTGTTTGTCCCCCTGAGGTGGGTTGGATGATATATGTCAATCATTACGATCAGTTTCCCTTTTCTCCCCTTTCTCCTCCCACCTTCCCCATGCTCTACTCCCATTATTGTTCCTTAGGGGTTTATCTGTCCTAGAATCCATGTGCTGAGACCTCTTATCTTTACCAGTGTACATGCTCTGGTCTAGCTGGATTTGTAATATAGACCTGGGGTCATAATAGTGGGGGTCGGGGGAAAGCATTAAAGAACTAGAGGAATGTTGTATGTTTCCTCAGTGCTATACTGCACCCTGTCTGCCTCATCCCTTCCTTGTGACCCTTTCTGCGAGGGGATGTTCAACTCTCTACAGATGGGTTTTGAGTCTCCACTCTGAGCTCCCTTGCATTGATATGATTGTTTGTTTTGGGTCTTCTGATGTCTGATACCTGATCACACAAGCCGATGTGCTTCTTCCATGTGAGCTTTGTTGCTTCGCTGCTAGATGACTGCATGTTCATCTTCAAGTCTTTAAGATCACAGATGCTATATCTTCTAATAGCCAGGCACCATCAGCTCACTTCACCACATTTGCTTATGTACTCATTTTGTCTTCAGTGATCATGTTGGGAAGGTGAGCATCACGGAATGCCAGGTTATTAGAACAAAGTGTTCTTGCGTAGAGGGAGGACTTGAGTAGAGGTCCAATGTCTGTCTGCTACCTTGATACTTAGCATATAAATATATGTACATAGACCTATATCCCTATCATTCTCTATAAATATATTTACAGATTTATGTACCTATATTTATACCTCTACAAACATCTTTTGCCTCCTAGTTCTTTCCTCTATTTCCTTTTCCTTTCCTCCTACTATTATGTTCGACCTTCATTTGGTTCTCAGTAATTCCTCTCGGCTACATTGTACTTGATCAAACCCCACTAGGCATTCTACGCCCTTCTCACCATCAATTTTAGATCACTTGTTGTTCCCTTGTCCCTGGGTTTGTTGCCCACCACCCCTCCCATGTCTCCCTGGAACTGTTGGTTCCATTGTTTTCTCCTGGGGATTGTTTATCTTGCCTATCTTATATAGACAGACATACTTTTTTTTAAAGCCTACAAATAGTTCTAGGTCTGTCTGCTGATTCTTACTAATGTTTTCTCATCAAGTCTGATGAGGTATCAAGCCCTGTTTCCCAAAGACTATTGGGATTCCTCTGGGACTTCATTTCTTTTCTCCCCTTGCTGCTCTGTTGCATTCCCTTTGTGTTTCACGGTGTGTGTGTGTGTGTGTGTGTGTGTGTATGTGTTGGGGAGGGGGGTGTTGACTCATTTTTAAGTTGTTCCAGTTCTTAATATTTTCTGCTTTCTTTTTTTTGTTTGTTTGTTTTTTATGTTTTTGTCTAGTCATTGTTGTTAGTATGTTTTCTTTCTTCTTCTTTGTGTTTTGTATGATTTCCTATATATGAAATCCAGGATAGATCTATAAACAGCATAACTGGATTGATAATTTCCTAGGGGAACAACAGGGGAGGATGAGGAATAATAAGGAGCTAACAACAATAGGTAGGAGGTGAAAATGTTCTGAAATTGATTGTGGTGATCTTCTTGATATTATTAAGTGATTACATTGTATGATATGTGATTCTATGCCAATAAAACTATTTTTTAAGATGGTTATAGACTATAACTGTGAGGAACAGAAGGATTTCTCTTAAGTTGTCTCCCCAAAATATGTACCAGACTTAGCTGCTTAAGAATGACTGTACAATAGGTGATCAGCGAAAGTAGGTCAGAGGTTATTCTCCTTAACATCAGCCATCTATAGTGGCTAGACTATTAGTCTGACTCACCCTAAAAAAGACCCACTCCCTTCTGATAAGGATAGTGGTGGTCTGTTTATTTGCAGGAGATACCAGAGAGGGCAAACCCGCCCAAGGATGACCAAGGTTAGGTAGCCATTATCAGCTGTCTAGATCAAGCAGACACCACTGTTTATCCCACAACAAATGTGGGCACACCCCTAGGTCATCCCCCTCCTATTGATTGTATTGCCTATGTCGCTACCCCTCCCTGTGACTTAGGTTATTGTCTGCTATCAGGGGACTTGCATGCCTCCCAGGATAGTAATTGCTGCTTTATTGTATGAGACACCAGAATGATCAAACCTGTTCAAGGATGAATTGTATTGCCTTCTCTGTGACGCATAATGCTGTGATGTATCCCCCTAAAGTAATATGATGCAGGGTTATCAATAAATAAGGAGGCTCCCTGGTTCTTGGAAGGTGGCTGGCCGAGGGTGGCTGGCAGAGGGCAGCTGAGGAAGGAGGGCTGCTTCCCGTGAGGGCGGCTCCCATGAGGGCTATGGACGAGAGGGCTGCTCCCTCGAGGGAGGCGGCTCCTGCTCTGGCAGCCACGAGACCACCAAACGGGGCGGTGGTGAGCAATGCTACCATGTAATATGTCTGACTGTATTATTGTATTATCTCTCATGCTCTCGATGACTTTAATATAATACTTATATGTCTCAACCATACAATTGTGCATTACTGAACCCAGAAGTAGTATTACTGAACTTGTAGAGATTATTAGCGGTGGGGGCCCCCCACCTCCCCTGTGCCACTTTTAATTTAATACTACATATAACAAAAAGGATTGGTTGACGTTCAACCACTTCAGGAAACAGCAGGTGATCCAAAACCAATGATGCTCAAGAGAGAAATACAAGCTGCATTAAAGGTGTTGGTGAGGAAGTCTTGCCCCAGATGTTTTCAGATGTTTCAACAAACAGATGCAATGCTGGAAGAGCTCACTCATCTATGCCAAGAAATACGAAGGAACAAGGTCGATTAGTGTGCATAAACCCCAGAGACAATGTTCTACATACCACTTTGGTGAGTAGAGAACAGGGTCTTAAAAACTTGTGTGGCCATCTAAGACAAAACTATTTGGTCTCTCTCTGTCTGGAGCAAAGAAAAGTGAAGAAGCAATTAATCTAAAGAACAAATGGACCGCGCGAACCCTATTCTCTATGATGACTCTACATGGCTTCTGGAAGGTTAGGGGCAGGAAAGAAAAGAAGGAGGCACAGATGAAATGACAGCAAAGGGAGGAATTGGGAACGAGGCAGTTCCATTGTGGTGACTACAATCAACAAACTGCTGAATGCAAAACCAATTTGCTCTGCAGGCTTGTCATCCAAATCACAATTTTGAAAGTTTACAAAGAAATTTGAAAGATAATTACCAGGCCAACAACTGGAAGAGATCCATATTTTTGCCCATTCCAAAGAAAAGTGATCCAACAAGATGCAAATATTAATGAACAGTATCATTAAAATCACGTGCAAATAAACTCATCCTAAAGACAATTCAAAAACATTGGCAGCAGTATTTTGACAAGAAGCTGCCAGAAATATAAGCCAGATTCAGAAAAGGACATGGAGTAGATAGGGCAAACCATTGCTGATGTCAGACGGATCCTGGCTAAAAGCAGAGACTACCAGAAAGAATGTTTTATTGACTGTGCAAAGGCATTTGACTGTGTGGATCCTAACAGATTATGCATAACATTCCAAAGCATGGGAATTCTAGAACATTTCATTGTGCTCATGTGGAATGTGTACATGAATCAAGAGACAGTTGTGCAAACAGAACAAGGGCGTCCTGCATGCTTTCAAATCAGGAAACGTGTGTGTCAGGGTTGTGTCTTCTCACCATACTTTTTCATCTGTGTGCTGAGCAAATCCTCAGAGAAGCTGGAGTATATGAAGAAGAATGTGGCATCCGGATTGGTGGAACCCTTACTGTCAGCCTCCGACATGCAGAGGACACGACTTTGCTTACAGAAAGTGAAGAGCGCTCGAAGCACCTGCTAAGAAAGACTGGCGATCAGATTCCTCAGTATGAATCACACAGCAAAGAAAGCCAAAGTCCTCACAGCACTGTGATCTAGGGGGAAAGATGGAAGTTTCCAAGAATTTCATTCAACTTGGATCCACAGTGAACATCCTTGGCAGTAACAAACGAGAAATCAAACAATGTATTGCACTGGGAAGTCTGCTGCAAAAGACCTCTTTAACATTATTTTTTTAAGAAGAAAAGAAAAACGGTGTCACCCTGATGACTGAGGTGTGCCAAAGCCAACCGATGGCGATCAAGTAGATTCTGACGCCTAGAGACCCTGCCTGGCAGAGTAGGCTTCCCTCCACTGCATTGCCAAGGCTGCTCATCTTTCCAGAAGCAGGCTGCCGCATCATGGTGGCTGGTGAGTTTGAACTGCAGCCTCGGGTAAACTATGGTACTTTCACTGGCCCCCTCCACCTAAGAGAGCGGGACCAGGAAGAAGTCAGACCAGAAAGAATCAATGCCTTCGAATGACGGCGTTGGCACAGAACGCACGATCCCATGGCCTGCCAGAGGAACAAGCAAGTCTGTCTTGGAAGAAGTGCAGCCAGCATGCTCCTTAGAAATGAAGATGGTGAGTCTTCATTCTTGTACTTTGGGCTTGTTATCAAGAAAGGCCAGCTGGCGAAGGACACCAGGCTTGGAAAAGTACAAGTTCAGAGAAAAACAAAAAAGAGGGCTCTCAATGAAATGAGTTGACCCAGCGGCTGCAATGAAGGGCTTAAACATGGCAGTGATTTCCAGGCTGGCACGGGACCAGGTGGTGTTTTGTGCCACTGGACACAGGGCCCCTGTGAATCAGAGTCAACTCGAGGGTGTCTAACAACACACATCCACTATATAGGTGTGTGTGTTCGTGCTGTTGCATGTAGACACTACACAGGCCTTGGGAAGATTGTTGGGGGTGGGGGGATTGTGTTGTTTTAAAAATAAACATAATCTCTTTTCCATGCATGGCTATAAGCCCAGTCAATCTAAAAAGCCGAACAGGGTTGAACAAGGTCATTTCTTGGCAGGGCTCCCACACAGAGCAAGCAGTCATCCGGTGCCTCGGATGCTGGCCTTCTAATCCCTGCTCAGCACGACTCCTCTAGCAGGTGGGACAGGTCGTGCCAGCGCCGATGCCCTGGCAGACTCAGGCTGTCAGGCAAACCACGTGCCGTCAGGGGCTGTGGCTTTCTACCTCCAGCGCTCCTCATCAAACAGAAGGGCAGCCTCTCCCCAGTAACAAAGGCAAAATGCCAAGCGTTGGATCACTTTGGGGTTCTGGTGAACAGAAAAGTAATTGTGCAAAGATCTCTTTTCACAACCTCAAAGTCAGAGAGAAGTTTTTCAGTTTGTGTGTTTGGTTGGTGTGGTTTTTTTGTTTTTCTGGGGAAAAAAAAGTTTTTGGAAGGCCATATCCCTAGGGAGGAGCCCTGGTGGTATAGTGGTTATGCATTGGGCTGCTGTCCTCAGTTTGAAGCTACCAGCCACTCTGCAGGAGACAGATCAGACTTTCCAATCTAGCAAATGCTTACAGTCTCGCAAACTTACAGGGGCAGGTCCATCACTATCAGTGAGCATCCACTCCATGGCAGTGAGTTTGGTTTGGGGTTTTGGTTATGTCCCTGGGAGGGTCAAAAACCTAAGTCATGCAAATGATTAAGGAATGCCCTTGGCTGCTGGCCTGAGGGTGGGAAGTTCAAGTTCACCAAGAGGCAGCTCCGAAGAAAGGCCTGGTGATGTGTTCCAGGAGTTGGTCGCTGGAACCCCCATGGAGCTCAGTTCTGCTGAGACGTGAAAGGGATCCCCATGAGGTGGAGGATGAACCATTGGCCCCTCTTCTTTTATATACACAACTATCAAGAAGAAATAGACCATACACTAAAAACATGGCACTATAAACATGCAAGTAGGAAAGAGTATGGGAGGGCAAGTGGAAGGAAGTGGGGTAGAGATACAGAGATGGGGAGACTAGGTTTCTTGGCAGACTCATTGTTGTTTGGAAACTGCCTGTCACGTCCTCAGATATCTGTTGTACTTTTTAGACACTTTCAGTAATCTTACACATAAAAGGGAGGAAAGTGTGTTAGGCCGGGTTGACTAGAAAAACAAATCCAGAGACACTCATCTATGTATAAGAAAGACCTTTGTATCAAAGAGTAATTGTGAATCAAGAAAACATCCCAGCCCAGTCCAGATCAAATTCATAAGTCTGATATTAGCACATAGATCTGGAACGAATCCACAAATCTCTCTTCAGACTCACATGGCCCCATGCAATGATGCAGAATACAGGAAGACATGGGCCGGTGGGTGAAAAGTCTAGTGGATCCAATGGCAGTGGAAGCATCACAGGGTTGCGCAGGTCTCTTCATGGCTCAATGGGTCTTGTCAATAGGAAGATGAAGGGAGAGAGAGAGAGAGAGGAAGTTCCCAGAATCCTCATGAGAAGGCAACACCCACAAGGAGGTATCATCAGGCTGTGACCCGATTGACAGGCTAGACTTTACCCCTATGCTTATTTATTGAGTTGACATGAAATTAGGTAGCTACCACAGGAAATGTGAGTCCTCACCTTGCTTTAGGATAATGTCAGTCTTGGGGGTTCATGAGTATAAACAGAATGTGGCTAGGAAAACAATGGGAGACCCCAGAGAGTCATCAGACAGGTTGAGTACGGAAGCAAAGCAGTGCCCCACTTACCCCGAGGAATGATGCGCCACCTGGCCCAGAGTCTCCAGCCTTGAGCTAGCAAAGCCTGTCCCGGATCAAAAGTCTGTGAAGAGTGGAATCACTTTCCCTGCTCTAAAATCCATCTCCAACATTAAGTTAGAAACGAACAAAGCCAGACCCACTCTCGTCAAGTCCATTCTAGCTCATAGCAGTGGGACAGAATAGAACCGCTCCATCGAGTTTCCCAGGCTGTCCATCTTTACAGATGCAAAATGTCTACATCTTTCTTCTGCAGAGCAGCTGGTGGGTTCAAACTGCTGACCTCTCGGTTAGTAGCCCAACCCTTAACCCACAGTGTGACCAGAGCTCCTTAGAAAACTGCCTGAGATGATTCCACAAATGGCCCCTCTTACTTTACCGATTAGGTTGAGCGGTCAGTTTGGTTCTTACCTGACTTCCAAAGACAGTTTGGGTTTAAGGTCAGGGCAGTGGTTTCATTGTGTGCCCATTCCCTCAACATGCTCTCTATGTGGGATCAAAAAGGTAACAACATCTGGAAAGATTAGATGAGACTGTTAGGGGCATCGAGTTTCAGGTAACGGTTGGGAACTCATTTGGAAATGGATAGTGGGAACAATTATACAAGGTGAAGAATGTAAACATGTCATGAATTAATTGTACATGTAAGATTCATTGAAACAGTGTATCCATGGCTGTGTATCATTTCACAAAAAATATAGTCCGATTCTTAGAAATGACAGCGCTACAGTAGTAGAACCGTGTGAGGAAGGAGTCCGCTGTTCTGAGAGACAAACTTTAAAGGAAATCGAATTTGGGCTAGACCTTAATACTTGGGTTCTGAATATTTATGAGCATGATGACAAGTTAATGCCCTGAATTGACTTTTCCTGGGATGAAATCAGAAATGTGCCATCTAATGGCCATTAAAAAAATTTTTGCGTGTGATTCAGTTAATTGACTCAGAGGCGCGCAACTTAGACTTTTACGTACCCTGCCTGGGAACCAATAAACAGATCTTGGCCTTGTGTATGGGAGCCCTGAGCATTGCATGGCCAGGAGGGGGCCCGGAAGCCCTGAGGCCAACAATCAGAAGGAGAAACCTCAGAAGCACTTGGAGACAGCACAGTCAGGGAAGGGAAGGAAGAAGAGAGGAATATCAGGAAATAAGACATGTGCAAAAGAAGAGCTAATAGAATGGCGACAATAACCTGAAGGGAGAATACACATTATAACTCAAACTCAAACCTCACTGCTATCTAGCAGTTGCCGACTCCCAGCGCCCCACCCCCACCCCCCCACCCAAGGCAGAGTGGAACTACCCCTGTGGGTTCCTGAGACTGTCACTCTTCCTGGGAATAGAAGGCCCTGTCTTTTTCCCATGGAGCAGCTGGTGGTTTTGAACCACTAACCTTACAATTAGCAGCCTAATACATAACCACTACAACACCAGGGTTCTTCATACATAATAAAGGACTATAATAAAAATGATTGTGATGGCTTACAGAAAATCACACCAAAGTAACAGACAACTGAAAAAAGAGAGAATAAAGTAGGAGAAATGTAAGGAAAGATATAAAAATAATTTGTAAGTTATCAAGGGTTCATGAGGATGGGAAGGTCAAGGAGGAAGGGGTAAAAAAACGCTGATACCAAGGGTTCAAGGAGAAAGAAAATGTTTTGGAAATGATGATGGCAACATATGTACAAAAGTGCTTGATACAATTGATGTATGGATTGTTATAAGAGCTGTAAGAGGCCCCAATAAAATGATTTATTAAAATTTTAAAAGAAAGAAAGGAAGATAATTGAACATCCTCACCAAGTTAATAATTTCAAATCGGCCATCATAAGGCAAAAAAAACCCAAATGTGTATTTTTTTAATGTCTAAAAAGGTTGTGAAAGGAAGGTTTCTTGAGCCAGCATGGACAATAAGGAACAAGGAGGATTAATCAAGAGTTGTGACCAAGTGTCAACTTGAGACCTAATAAGAGTGAAGGGGTGGAGTTCATCCTGTCAATCAGGTCCCAACTTGATGACCTCATTTGGAGGCATAACAGAGATAAATAGCTCACTGGAGGCCAGACACACTCTCTACTTTGTATTCCTGATGACAAGCCACATGGAGTTACACTGATGGAGCCAGAGACCTGGAGCTGGAGGAGTCCCATGGAGACCCACACCAGCGCTGAGATGCTTCCACCACCACTGGATCCGCAAGACTTTCTACCCACTGGTCTGTGATCTTCCTGCATTCAGTGTCATTGCATATAGTGCGTGAGTATGAAGAGGAATTTATAGACTGGTATCAGACATATAGGCTAATATTGGACTTATGGATGATCTGGACTGGGCTGGGATGTTTTCTTAATATATATAATTACTCTTTATATAAAGTTCTGTCTTACATATGTAAGAGCATCTCTGGATTTGTTTCTCTAGTCAATCCAGAGTAACACATTAAAATATATTCATAGGATTAAGGTGTAGGTGTTACGTAACCACAATTGTCAAGCATAGAGTAACGTCGGGTTGTTCACTTATAGAATATTGTTTAAATGAGGATGACACATATTGAATTATATGCTTTTTAGTTTGATCCTGTTAGGTACAGATATGATTTTATTATTGTTTTGTTAAAAATTATGCATGGCTAAAGAGTTGTGTGAATTGCTAACCCCCTGGGTCATTAGTTCAAACCCACCAGCTGCTCCGTGGAAGCAAGATGAGGCCATTTGCTCCTGTAGAGATTTTCAACTTTGGGAATCCTGTGGAGGATCACCGAGAGTTGGAGTTGACTTTGGTGACAGCGGATTTGATTTTGATTTAGGGGTGATAAGAAAAAATGCCCAGACTTTCTTAGGGGTGTAAAAAGAATGTGAGAAGTTTGAGTGAAATAATTTGTTTCCTAAAATGTGAGAAATGTAGACAAGGCAATATTTCTAAAATTACTAAATCGAGTAATATATAGTTAAAGAACAAGTCCTCCAAGACTGTGGCCTTTACTCACCTCCAAGTCTGGACTGAGCTCCCCTGACCTCCGCCTGGCCCATGGGTCAAACAAAAGACAGGTCTATGTGCGGCACAATACCACTAGTGAGGTGCTCACACCTTAGAAGCATCAACCATTTGAGATCAAGGGGCAGTACTTGCCCACGGACAGTGTTCAGGAGGATTGGCCAGAAGGAAGAATGGGGGTGAGAGACACAGGTGGTGGGATGGGTGGAAGTCCACTGGTGTGAGAGCCATCCATGAGATGGAGTAAAATGTGTATGACGTGTTGACGGGAAGGCTGATGATCCACTCGGTAACCCTGCACCCAGTCCACAATCAAAGGTGGTTGTTTGTTTGTTTGTTTGTTTAAGTCCTCTACACCAACAAAAGTCTCAAAGCACAACTTCATCAGTTTAAATTGTTGGATTTTCTTACCTCTTTGCTCAATCAATTTGAAAGAAAATCAAAACTTCATGAAAAGGTAGACACACATTTGAGATTCCACGTGCATGGCATGCAGGAGCCCCCAGCCCCCAGGCCCCATGGATGCCTTTCGTCTGTCATATCGGTTCTTTAGAAGTGAACATGCATTCCTAGGCTTGGTCAATGAGCTCTGGGAATGTAGAGGGTGACTCTGTAGGTTGCTAACAGCTGGGTTAGTAGTTCGAACACACCAGCCACTCCATGGGAGCAAAATGAGGCTCTCTGCTCGCACCCAATTTGCACCTGCAGAAGCCCACAGGGGCAGTTCTACTCTGTCTTACAGGGTCTCTGTCAGTGAGAATCAACTTGATGGCAGCGAGTGATAGATAAGTCTGAGGAATCCTTTCCAAAGCAAGGAGGGACCTCATGGTGTTGGACGGGCCGAGTTTGGGTATGGCCTGTAGCACAAGGGGCTTCGGGATAATATCACTAAAAGAGAAAAGGCGGGTTTCTTTATTTTTGTTTTTAAGAAGAAGAAGAAACTATTCGGTAATCTGATGCATTCATCTAAGATGTAAAAACTCAAGTGTTGGCTTTAAGACTGTTAATCAAAACCTTTAGCTAACACAAACAAAATCAGTCTGAACATTTTACCTGGCTAATTTTATCTTAATCTCCTATCACAAAATGTTAGGCATTTAAAAATTATGGCACTTAAAAAAATTATGGTACTTAACAGCAATATCTATGTTGGAGCTGCTAAGAAGAAATGCATACATTTTAGCCAAAGCTAGTAATTTAATAAGTTGGGGAGGGTGTTGAGATTTTCAGATACCAAACATCTAGGTATGGGGTTATTCCTGAGGACAAAATGCTCTGGTGTTATTTCATGTGGCTCCAGCCTCGTTTTAACTAAGCCCTTGAGTGTTCTAAAATCCTCTTGAGAGTTCCTTTTGGACACGGCCCTCGAAAAGAGAAACTGGTGAGAATTCTTTTCAAAATAGTATTAACGGGAGACCATTTAACGTTTCTGGAAATGGCCCTAAGAGCATACGGCAAAAGGAGAAATATTTATTCAAGGCGATCTATATCTTGGTAAGAACTGCGAGTCTGTGACATTTGAACCATGCACCACTGTCTTTTGCCTGCGTTCAACTGAGGGGGCGGAAACTCTACTGGAGAGCTGGATATCCAAGCACATCGGACCTTCCCCTTTCATTTCTCACTCTGGGGGTTGGCTTGTCAACAGGAAAGGGCATGCGCATGCTTCATCCTGCCTCCCAAGGCCTGGTGAAGAGGCTCAATTCTGGGTTAAAAAAGAAAATAGAGGAGGCTCCCTTATTCCACGCAGCCCCTCCTTAAGAGAGGGAGGTTCTACTTTGGGTGTACTGGACATAACACTGGAGGGCCAATGACCCATGTTGGTTGAGAAGGGATTCAGTCCACTGTGTACTTAGCTTCCACGGGGGTGGGGGCAGTCGAGGAGAGCTGTGTCATTGTATGCATCAAAGCAATGCCTCCAAGATATTTCCCAGGGAGAAAAGCCAGATATGGAACAGCTTTCCCAAAAGAACTGTATTCATTTACAACAGAATGTAAGTTCAAACTTAAGAGAACTATCAAGTATCTGTCAAAAACCATGGAGTCACCAGGAAAGGATTAGATTGCTAGATTTACTAGAGGTGCGTGTTAAACTGCAGGCTAACTAGTTTGCTGGAGAGGAATGGGGGTTCTCTGGTAACTTAGAAGACACACATGCCTATTGATCTAGCCATTTCTCATCAAGATGTACACCCTACAAAAACAGAAACCCCACAGGGGGTTATGTGCAAGAATGTGCATGCTCACAATATAGTCAAGAAATCCACGACTCAAATGCACATCCACAGCATAAAGACACATCCCGTGGATTCCAAGGGAAAAGGGAAATTTAGAAATGTCAGCTCTCTGAAAAGTTTAACTTCTTTGAAAAGAAAAGGAGCCTTTGGAATGCTGTCAGGTAAGCTTTGGTCAGCAGTTCACACCCACACACCAGCCTCTCTGTGAGAGAAAGGTAAGGCTGTGTGCTCCTGTAAACATTTACATCCTCACCGCCCAGACATCGCTGGGCATTGGGCTCCATGGTCACGTGTTTGGGGTTTAAGCAGAAAGAATCTAGCATGTTCTTAGACTTCTGTCACTGTGATGAGACAGACATGCCCAGTGTAGCCTATGGCTCAGAGGAGGAGGGCAAGAGTCACCTGGAAAAGAGCCACTCCATAGGGCACAGCCCCAGCCAACAACAGATGCGTGAACAAGGGGAGTCAACATGAGTCAAACCAGTTCCTTGGACCCCACCTCGATATAGGGGATCCTCGGGCAGCCTGCAGATAAATGTACCAGCATAGGAGAGATGAACAGAAACACCAGCCGATCCACCACTCGTGCTCGATGCAGTTTGAGAGTGTGTGGTCTTGTCACAGGTCAGGAACAAACCAACATAGTAATTACAGTGCAGTTATCTCTTACCCTGTTTGTCCACACGAACATCCCTACTTTCACAAGCACATCTCCCTCAGGAGGATGGGTCCTGGTGGAACAGGATTTGGCATCAGGTTCTATGTTACTGATAGAAAGAATAACTCTGGTCAGACATACAGGAGATGTTTATTAGGCTCTTTGGAGGGAAGCTATGATCTAAAATCGAGTGAGGTCAGAAAAATAGCTTCCTCAACCCTCTGTGGGTAGGAGTATTTAAGGGTTCCCACAGGGGATTCTGGGAGTTTCAGTCCTAGAATGCTGTTTCCACCAGATGCAAGGGGTTCTGGGAAATCTCGTTCACAATGGTTTGTCAGGAGGGGGAGCCAGGGAATGTTTTAGGAAGGTGCCCATCCCCTGTTTCCACAGGAGGGCATCAGAACTCGGTCTCTGAGGTAGTATTTCTGGAAAAGAGCTGAAAGGTTTTGTTAAGAGACACCATTTTGTCTCTAGCATCCTTGCTGTCTGAACTCTCGTGCTGCTTACTCCCATAAAGGGACTACTTTTACTCCAGTATCTGGTCAAGCAGCTGCCATTTGTGCCCCCTTGTCATGCATCAATATTTCAGCGAAACCGAAAGACGTGTGTGCGGTAAAGTTGAAACATCTGTGTTGCCTGCTTGACTCCTCTTCTGCAGGGTGAATACTTCCTGGAAATTAAATCGGGCAAAGGTTTTCATGGAAAGTTTCTCGCAGAACTGCTGCCTGGGTCACTCAGGAGATTCCAAGGGGCGGAGGCTGGGGGGATTCGTGACTGTGCTGGAGTCACTCTGATAAATAAAGGTGCTGGTCCACATTGTTGAGGGCGCTCAGAAAACCTGTCACTGACCAGCAGAAGGAGAGCCTTTGTGTGAAAATCAGCATCGTGCTAAAATACATAGTTGATGAGTTGTTCGGGGTTGAATTGTGCGGAAGCCCTGACCCTACCTGTAAACGTTCCTCTGAAAATGAATATGGGGGTTCTTTCATTGTGTTAATGGTCAGGTTTACTCCTGAACTTCATCCTGTCTGAAGGATATCTTAGAAAAAAGCTGGACAGGGGGAGGGGGAGGGGGCAAGGCACAGTAGAGCTGATTGTGATGATGTGTTGTGTTAGACAGGGTTCTCTAGAGAAACAAAACCAGGACACTAATACTTTTATATATATTTATATAGATAGAGAAGAGAAGAAATAAAGTCAATGGATCTATTAAGTAGTACAAATGGCTCAGTGCAACTCACTCCCGTGAGACAGTTGTGAGACACTGGCAGCCCTTCAAGTCTTGAGGGTCACCGGGTAGTCCTCTGTAGAGCAATTCAGGCTATCCGGGCATAGGCAGCAAACAGCAAGGCAGGTCACCAACAGTCAGCGGATGGCAGGGTCTGAGAGTCCCCAGCTCAAGAGATGTACATTCCAATAGCGTGGCGAAGCAGGTCTTGAAGGAGCCTCAAGTTACAGCGACACAGTCCAGGGGTTAGGTGTCCCACAGGTAGTGTAGTTTGCCAATGGAGACACAGAACAAGCAAGGTAGCCACACACTGGTCTGATGATCAAAGAGCAAGAGAGAGAGAGAGGCGAGGCTCGCTGAACCATTTATCTCTCCGCCCTTCAACTAATCCTGCATGTGTGTATTGGCCATGTTGGCACAACAAACCTACCTATCACATGTGTGTACAACTCTTTTTAGAGCAGTTTAACTATGGCAGTGTATGCTATGTGAATATTTTATCAAGAATACTACTGGAGAAAAAGAAAGAAACCAAGCTTGACCTATGGTCACCATGGGTGAAGGATGAAGAAATTTTGCTTGGGGGGCATTGAGTTCATGTTAATAGTGAGGGTTAACAATCATGGTTCTACAACATGAAGAGTCTAATCAGTGGCACTGCATTATACCCCTAGAAGTTGTTGAATTGGTGAATGTTTTATTACGTATATTTTTGCCAAAATTGAAAAAAAAATTACACGAATAACCACGAGTACAGGGAAAAAGAAAATGTTCTAAAATTGATTGTGGTAAAGATCGTACAACCCTTCTTGATAAGGCTGAACCATTGAATTGTATGATACGTGGACAAAGTGCCAATAAAATTGTTTAATAAGAAAAAGGCAGCACAGACACGCATGGGGGCAGTGCCCAGTGTCAAGGGAGCCTCAACAAAGGCACAAGGAAGATGCAGCCTACACGGTGGAGAAAGAAGGCACACAGCTTAGCCCAGGATTTGGACTTTGAGCCTCCAAAGCTTTCTTGTCAATTTAAGATAAATGTCTGCCGTTTAAATGTCACACATTTCTAGTATTTTTGTTATCATAGCACTAGCAAACTAAGACTTCAACATTAAAAGAAAGCGAGCAAAACACCTTCCTAAAGTATAGATATACTGGGCTGAATCAGTCATTTTCTCTCAATTTGAGAGTTAAAGCTATGAAAGAATATTGATTGACAGAGAACTCGGCATCAAGGAAAGAAAATACAGTAGAGGCCCAACAGAATGCGCTGGAGTTCAATGTTCATTAACTATTAGTCTAATAAACATGGAGGCAAAAGTTTTTTTTTTAAATAGTAGTTTCACTGATCTCCCTGGTGACGCAGCATTAGGTGAGGTACATTTGGAAACTAGAATGGATATGAGACAAGTTCAAGGAGGCCGATAAGGAAGTAGCAGTTCATTCCAAAAAGCCATTGTCAACTCCATCCCATCTGTGTTCCATGAACGCTTACAAAGCTTTAGAGAAGGGTTTTTCTTTAAGAAGATTATATTGAACCACATCTGCAATGTGGCCACTGAACACGCAGCCAGAAGACAACGTAAGAAACTGGACTTAGAATCAGTGCAAAGTCTCTGGAGGGAAGGAGGGCTGTGGAGTTCATTTCATTCACATGGAAAAGGATAAGCCCCATGCTTTCTGCATTTGAAAACTAGAGTCACTGTTACTGTGTGTGTGTGTATGTGATTATAAACGTAAAATGCAAACAAAATGTCATGTACATTCATGTAAGATTCATCGAATAAAGATTAAACTTTATTCTTAAGTTCAAGAGGAACAAATCCACAGAAACACATGTATAAGAGAGAGTTTTATATAAAGGGTAAGTGCACATCAAGAAAAATAAATTGGGGCAGATAAAATATAGGAGATAATGCACCTGACCACATGGAAAGACATACGTGTTTAATGTCACCTTCAAAGCAGCGTTTTATGTTCTCCATCATAGAACCCTTGGAATCATTCCTTCTTGTTGTTTGTGCTGATCACACACACCTAGTACATACACCACCCAACCATTTCGACATACACAATTCAGTGACGAGGATTTCTTTCTTCCAGTTACGCCACTCTTCTCATGTTTTTGAAATTGTTCCTCCCTCATTAAGATAAACTCAGCCCCCTCCCCAGCCCCGATTCCTATCCAATCTTTTTATTGGCCAATATCATCCCACATAGATAGTTCTTTAAAGAGCAAAATACTCGAAACAGACGTTCTTTATTAATTGAAGGATTTTGGTTCAAGCAAGCAAAAAAACCTCACTGCCGCCAAATCAATTCTGATTCATAACAGCCCTACAGGGCAGAGCAGAACTGGCTCCTGTGGGTTTCTGGGACTTTCTACTTTCTCCCGCAGAATGACTGGTGATTTCAAATTGCTGGTCTCTGAGCTAGCAGCCCAACACTACACCACCAAGGCTCCTCATTAGTAAAAACAAGAATTCAGTCAATTCAGGAATTGACTGACTACCAATTGAAATGTTTCAACATACTAATGAAGCCCTGGAAGCACTCGCTAGTTTATGCCAAGAAATTTGGAAAACAGGTGCCTGACTGTGGTAGTTATATAATTGTCAATTTGAGGATTGGGCATGTAGGGGTGGAGTCTAGCCTGTCTATGAGGTTACAGCCAATGAGGTTTCTGTGTGGGCATAGCCTTCCCCTAAGGATTCTGGGAATTCTGGTATTTCCTCCTTGGAGGTGGGAAACTCTCTGCTCACACCCTGCGAGACATAGTAGCTGACAAGACACATGGACCCACCCTGATGCAAAGACCCCTGCCAGCGCTGAGATGTTTCCAATGACACTGGATCCAAAGACTTTCTACCCACTGGCCTGTGATCTTCTGCATTTGGCATCATTGCATGTGTTTCGTGAGTCTGAAGAGGACTCTATAGATTGGTATTGGACATATGGGCTAATATTGGACTGATGGATTTGATCTGGACTAGGCTGGGATGTTTTCTCAATGTTCAATTGCTCTTGCATATAAATCTTTTTCTTATACACATATGTGTGTCCATGGATTTGTTTCTCTAGTCTACCCAGACTAACATACTGACCAACTGACTAGAAGAGATTCCAAAGAAAGGTGGCCCTACAGTTTTCAGAAATTATCAAACAATCACTATTGTCACATGCGTGTAAAATTTTGCTGAAGATCGTTCAATAGTTGCAGCAGTACATTGACAGAGCACTGCCAGAAGTGTAAGAAGTGTAAGTAGGACAAGGGATATCAATGCTGACATCAGATGGGTCATGGCTCAAAGCACGGAATACCAGAAAACGTTTACTTGTGTTTTATAGATTAGGCAAAGGCATTCTACTGTGTAGCTTATAACCAACTATGGATAACATTGAGAAGAATAGGAATTCTAGAACACTTCATTGTGCTCTTGGGGAACCTGTGCATGGAACAAGAAGCAGTCGTTCGAACAGATCAAGGTTTAAAATCAGGAAAGGTATGTCAGGGTTGTATCCTTTCACCATACTTATCTAAACTATATGCTGAACTAAGAGGAAACGAGAGAGAGAGAGAGAGAGAGAGAGAGAGAGAGAGAAACCTCATCTGGTCTACCAAGCCTCCATGAGGACATTCCTTCACCAAGCAACCAATGCACAGAGAGGACCAGGGGGCGGCCCTAACACGAGATGCGATGTCCCTGCACTGGCCCAGAGCTTTATGGGGAACTGTGGGAAACTAACGCTGAGGGAAATATGACCAGGGCATTATCCTGCTTTAAATGTCATTCCCACACTTTCTCCCCTTAACAGCTATGATGCCTTAAAGTGAGCACATAGTAGATTCTGTCTCCGTGTAGATCTCTTCCCGCTGAGGCACCCATCCCCCCTCATGCCTTCCCCCAATATAGGTATTGGGTTTCCTCACCTGTGAGCTCGGGTGGGTGATTAGCACCCACCTTGTGATGTATGTAACTCCTGGATATGCATGATTAATGGCTACCTATAAAAGCTCCAACACAATAAAGATGTTCCTTTCCTCCAGGCTCCCCTCCTTCCCTCACCCCCTTGGTTCTCTCTCCTGCTCTCCTTCTTCCGAATCTCCATGTGGACCATCAAGAGAGGCTGAGGTGAGCATGCCACCATGAAATGTGTCTGACTCCTTTATTTTACTCTCTCTCTCCTATCTCTCTGATTCTCTATGATTTTACTATAATCTTTATATACTACAGCCATACAATTGCACCTGCGGGCTTGTGATGTTGTCAAGGGCTGGCTCCCCTGATAAGGGACAATATTGGGAGACACAGTTCAGGAAGTGAGTTTGGTCTGAACCCCTCCCTCCCCACACATACACAGCGGGACGAATGACAATGGGAGCACAACAGAGCAGCAAGGGGCCAAAGTCATGAAGTCCCCAAGGAATCTCGAAAAAAGACTTTTGATTCAGGAGCAGTACTTGGTACCTCACCAGACCTGGGACATTTATAAAAGTCAGCAGATAGACCTGGAAATACTTATAGGCTTTAAACTTTTTAAAAAAATATGTCTATCTATACAAGATAGGCAGGATAAACAATCCCAAGGAGAAAACAATGGGATGATGGTTTGGGGGTGACAGGGGTAGGGGAAGGCAATGGGAGAGGAGGAGATGGGAGAAAGGGAGCAGGGAGCCAACAAACTCAGGGACAAGGGAACAACAAGAGATCTAAAACTGATAGCGAGGAGGATGTTGAATGCCAGGTGGGGTTTGATCAATTGTAATGTAGTGTCACTGAGAGTAATTACTGAGAACTGAATGAAGGGTAAACATGACAGTGGGGCAGGAGGAAAGTAAAAGAAATCAGAGAAAAGATCTAGGAGGCAAAGGTCATATATAAAGGTAAGTATATATGTAAATGTATTAATTTATAAGGATAGGGTTATGATCTATGTACATATAATTATACATGAAATTATTAAGGTAGCAGATGGAGTTTAGGCCTCTACCTAGGTCTTCCTGAACACAAAGAACACTTTGTTCTAATAACCTGGCACCCTGTGAGACTCACCTTCCCAAACAATCGCCAAACATAAAATGGGTGTATTAACAAATGTGGTGAAGAAAGCTGATGGTGCCCCACTATAAAAAGATATAGTGCTTGGGGTCTTAAAGGCTTGAAGTTAAATAAGCGGCCATCTTGCAGGGAAGCAACAAAGTCCACATGGAAGAAGCACACCAGCCTGTGTGATCAGGAGGTGTCGACAGGATCAGGTATCAGAAGATCAAAAACAAACAATTTCATCAATGTGGAGAGGGGTCAGAGTGGAGACCTAAAACCCATCTGTGACAAGTGGACAGCCGCTCAAAGAAGGGTCTCATGGAAGGAATGATTCAGCCAGGGTGCAGGATAGAACCAATGAAACACACAGCATTCCTGGTTCTTTAATGCTTCCTCCCCACACACTGTATGACCCGTCTTAATTCAAAAATCCTGCTAGACTGGAATGTGTACATTGATGCAGATAAGAGCTCTCAACACACAGAGGCCAGGACAGATGAATCCCTAAGAAACAGTAATAGGAAGACAATAACATCGGGGCAGGGAAGGGGGAACTGATAGCAATGATGGATGTATTACTCACCCACACACCCCCTGAGGGGGATGAATAACAGAAACGTAGGTGAAGGGATACAGAGGGTGTAAGATATGAAAATATATATATATATGATTTATCAAGGGTTTACAAGGGAGACTGTGGAGGAGGGAAGGAAAAAAGAGCTGATAATAAGGGCTCAAGTTGAAAGATGTTTTGAAAATGACGATGGCAACAAATGGACAAGTATACTTGACACAATGGATGGATGGATGGATGGATTGTGATAAGAGCTGTATGAGCCCCCAGTAAAATGATTAAAAAGAAAGTGATGATGGCAAATTATGTACAAATTTGCTTGATATAGTTGATTTGTGGATTGTTATTTCTGTATCATAATATCTGTAAGAGCCCCCAATGATTTATTAAAACAAAAAAGAAATAAACGGTATGCTGAGGAAATAATTAGAGACGCTGGATTATATGAAGATGGATGCAGCATCAAGATTGGAGGAAGGCTTCTAACAGCCTGCGATGGGCACATGGCCCAACCTGGCTGGGTGAGCGTGAAGAAGACTTGGAAGCACTTGATGAAAATCAAGGGTGGAAGCCTTCAATATGGATTACAATTCAATGTAAAGAAAACCCCCAATCCTCACAAAACCAACAGAAAGCATAATGATAAACTGAGAAAAGATGGAAGTTGTCAAAGATTTCATCCTGATTGGATCCACAATCGATGCTTATAGAAGCAGCAGTGAAGACATCAAAAGGCAGTGTGCATTGGGTAAATCTTGTGCACAAGACCATTTTTAAGTGGGATGCTTCATGAAACCAAGACCCTCTACCTCCAAACCCAGCAGCCAAATCCCACGAGGTATTTGGTTATACATAAGAAACCTGAGCAGGTGCTCTTTTTTCTCTTTCTCATTTTGTTTTGGTCATTGTTTGTTGTAAATATATCTCTCACACATTTGCCAATGTGACTTTTTACAGGTGTACAATGCATGAACAGCAATTAATGAGCTATGTAACACTTACCTTAATCATTGGGATTTTTCAAATACCGTAAAAGGAAATTCAGTGTTCCATAAACAATAGCCTCCCCTTGCTCCCTCCTGCCCATCCCCCTGGAAGTCACAAATGTTGTTCTCTACACATCTGTTTGTACTTGTGTTTTTATATTTGTGAGATCATACTCTATGCATTCATCCTTCTGTGATTGACTTATTTCACTCAGCATAATACTTTCAAGATCCATTTGAATACTTCAAGATCCAAATGAAGTTCATCCAGCCTTCATTTCTCCTATTTACTGAGTAGTATTCCATTGTATGTATGTACCATATTTTGTTTATCCATTCATTGGGGAGCATTTGGGTTATTTCTACTTTTGGGCTATTGTGAGTAATTTTTTTTCCTTAAATCATTTTATTGGGGGCTTGTACGACTCTTATCATAATCCATCCATCCATCCATTGTGTCAAGCACATTTTTACATTTGTTGCCATCATCATTCTCAAAACATTTGCTTTCTACTTGAGCCCTTGATATCAACTCATTTATTACCCTCCGTCCCCGCTCCTCCTTCCCTCATGAACCCTTGACCATTTACAAATTATTATTATAATGTTATATGTTACACTGTCCAACGTTTCCCTTCACCCACTTTTCTGTTGTCCATCCCCCAGGGAGGAGGTTATATGTAGATCCTTGTCATCGGCTCCCCCTTTCCACTCCACCCTCCCAGTATTGCCATTCTCTGCACAGGTCCTGAAGGGATCCTCTGTCCTGGATTCCCCGGTTCCAGTTCCTATCTGTACCAGTGTACATCCTCTGGTCTAGCCAGATTTGTAAGGTAGAACTGGGATCATGATAGCGTGGGGGAAAGGAAGCATTTAGGAACTAAAGGAAAGTTGTATGTTTCACCGTTGCTACACTGCACCCTGACTGGCTTGTCTCCTCCCTGTGACCCTTCTGTAAGGGGATGTTCTGTTGCCTACAGATGGGTCTTGGGTCCCCACTGCACTCCCCTTAATTAACAATAATTTGATTTTTTGATACCTGATCCCTTTGACACCTCGTGATCACACAGGCTGGTGTGCTTCTTCCATGTGGGCTTTGTTGCTTCTGATCTAGATGGCCGCTTGTTTACCTTCAAGCCTTTAAGACCCCAGACACTATATCTTTTGATAGTGGGGCATCATCAGCTTTCTTCACCGCATTTACTTATGCAGCCATTTGTCTTAAGCGGGCTATTGTGAATAATTCTGTAATGAACATTGGAGAACTCATATCTGCTTTTAAGGCTCTTGAGTAAGTATATGCCTAGAAATAGATGGTGGGTCATATGGTGGTTCTATAGTTACTTTTTTTTTTAAGAATCATCACTCTGCTGTCCACAAAAGCGGTCTCATTTTGTGTTCCCATCAGCAATGGTTAAAGGTTCCAATTTCCCCCCAGTCTCACGGACATTTGTTATTTTCCTTCTCTTTTTGAATATGGTCTGACTCGTAGTAGCCCTGCCTACAACAGCATGAAACACTGCCTGGTCCTGCACCATCCTCACTAATGTAACTAGACTGAGCTCACTCTTGTAGTCACTGTGTCAATCCATCTTGTGGAGAGTTTTCCTCTTCGGGGCTGACCTGCTACTGTACCATGCATGATGTCCTTGTCCAGCGCCTGCTGGTCTGAAATACAAAAAAACCCCAAATCCACCGTCTCCTGATGCTGTTCTTGTAAAGTGCTGTGAAATCAGTTCCAGCCCAGTGACCCTGTGTCCAACAAAGTGAAATGCTGCCTGCTCCTGGGCCGTCTTCACGATCGTTCTTATATCGGAGCCTGTCGTTGTAGCTAGTGTCAATTCATCTTGTTAACGGTCTTCCGGTTTTTTGCTGCCCCTCTGCTTTACCAAGCATAATGTCCTTTTCCAGGGACTGATCTCTCCTGATAACATGTCCAAAGCACCTACGGTGAAGCCTCCCCATCCTTGCTTCTAAGGAAGCATTCTGGCCATTCTTCTTCCAAAACAGATTTGTTGGCTCTTTTGTTAGACCACAGCACTTGCAATATTCTTTAACGGTACCATAATTCAAATGCATGAATTTCCCCTTGATCTTCCTTATTCAATGTTCAATGACATCCTTGCTTTGCATCACTGTAGACAATTTCAATCTTTTCTGCATTTACCATGTTACCTATTGGTCCAGTGGTGAAGAGTTTGGTCTTCCATACATTGTGTTGTAATCCATACTAAATAAAGGCTGCAATCCTTGATCTTCATCACCAAGTGTTTCATTTGCAACGAGAAAAGGTTATGTCATCTGCATACCTCAGATTGTTAATAAGCCTTCCTCTAATCCTGATGCTACACTTTTCTTCATATAAGCCAGCTTCTCTGATTATTTGTCCAGCACACAGATTGAATAAGTATGGTGAAGATACAATCCTCAGGAATACCTTTCTTAATTTTATTTTTTCCCCTCTAGAACTAAGGTTTTATTTATTTTTACCTTTCTTAATTTTAGACCATGTGGTATTCCTTTATTCTGTTTGCACAACTGCCTCTTGATCCATGTACAGATTCTGCCTGAGCACACCTGAGTTTTCTAGCTGTCCCATTCTCCTCAAGGACGTCTGTAGTTTGTTATGGGCCACACAGCTGGTTCCTGATAGCATAGCCAACGTATGTGAGACGAAGTCTCATCATTTTCTCTTTTAAGGAGCATTCTGATTGGGCTCCTTCCCAGACAGGTTCATTCATTTTCTGGCCGTCCCATGGTATATTCAATATTCTCCGCTAGCATTATAATTCAAACGTATCCATTCTTCTTCAGTCTTAAACAGTCATTGTCCGTTTTTTGCATGCATGCGAGGCAATAGGAAATGCCAGGACTGGAGCCAGTCACACCTTAGTTTTCAAAGAGATAGTTTTTGCTTTTAAACACTGCAAATAGGTCTTTCGCAGCAGATTTTCCCCAATTCATCATTTGATTTCTTGACTGCTATTTCCATGAGCATTGATTATGGATTCAAGTAAAATAACATCCTTGACAACCCCGATCTTTTCTTCAATTATCATAATGTTGCTTATTGGTTTAATTGTGAGGGCTGTTTAGTGTTGAGGCATAATTGATACTGAAGCCTGTAGTCTTTGTTTTGTGCATTGGTTCTTATTTTTATAACAGTTTTGACACATAATTCACATACCACATAATCCAGTGGTTTAAATAGATTAAAAATACTTTGGCAACTGGATTAATGGTTTCTTGGGGTTATGGAAAGGGATGTTGAGGGGCAGGGGAGTTAATTACAATGTGCACAAGAAGGATGAAAGTGCTCTGAAATTGTGATGATTATACACTCTTATTTCTATGATTGAACTATTGAATTGTATATGTGAGGTATATGCCAATAGAACTGTTAAAAAAGACTGTAGTCTTTGATCTTCATCCGTAAGCACTTCAACTGCTCTTCCTTCTCAGCAAGCCAAGTCGTGTCATCTGTGTTTTGAAGGTCATTGATGAGCCTTCCTCCAATCCTGATGCCATTAGTCCATCTTCTCAGATTAACATACAGATTAAATATGAAATAGTATATCTCATTGTGGTCTGGATTCGCATCTCTCAGATAGCTAACACCATTGAGCATCTTCTCCTGTATCTGGTGACCATTTTAATATACTCTTTGGCGAAAGCCTACTTAATCTCTTATAGAAAAATATTGGCATCAATCTTTAAGCTTTGATAATTGTCATGTAAAACTGTTAAAATGGACTACAAACGTTTCTACATCTTGGGCAGGATTTCAGAATTATTACATCTGCTGATGCTCTCCCTTCAGCCAAAGATTTTTTTTTTAAATCAATTTATTAGGGCTCATACAATTCATCACAATACATAGATCAATTGTGCAAAGCACATCTATACATTTGTTGTCCTCATTATTCCCAAAATTCGCTTTCCTCTTGGGTTCCTGGAATCAGCTCATTTTCCTTTTTTCCCCTCCCCTCCCCCATGCACCCTTGATAATTTATAAATTATTATTCTATCTTATATTACACTGTAGCCAAAGATTAATATAATCAATGGTTCTTATAATTAGGCATTAGGAAGATTGTTTCCACAATTTAATGGAATGCAAATTGGATACCACAGCCATTGTCGAAATTTCTGCAACATTTGATACTGATGACTACTCCCTCTTGACTTCTTTATCTCTACTTTAATATCACTTTGTTTTTTTGTCTTGTATTTGTTTACTATTCTGAGGACAAACACTTAATATTTATTACTACTTTGGGGGGACCAACCTCCCCACAACTGAATGAGTCTAAAGGAGTGGTTGTGTGATTGAGGGGAAAATTAGAGGCATCAGACAAGATAAATCATGCAAGAGCTCACCTCCATAGCTGCTTCAGGAACCAGGTTCGAGCACAGTGAGTGAGCTTAATGTAGTCTCAGAAACTTATATAATCTCCAGTACCCGGGTCGCGGTAAGCACATGCTTAACAAGAAGGGGTTGTATAAGAGGTATACAGGTAACATGAGAGGGATGAGCTAGGGGTATACACACAATAGGCAGGGGAGGCACTAGAGGCATACCCATGATAGGAAGACACACAAGTAATAAGGTGGGCATGCTCTAGAGTCAAGATTGCAGCCTCACTGAGCTCGCCTGACCTTAGGTGTCTTTGTACTTTTCTCCAGGGGAACAATCTATGATCCTTATAAAAAGGGAGCAGGCCCTACTTATCGTGGGGCAGACAATAGGGTCTGATTGCTTTTTATGACAGACAACCTTCAGGCAGATAACCTTCAAGTGTATACTAGCTGCCATGTGCTTACAAGTACGACCTTAAAATTGGCATTATTATGTGGGACATCATGGGGAATAACTTTTACTTAGGAGAATGTTAGTGGGATGCAATCCACAAATCTAAAGGTTCCCTCCAGTGGAGCCCTGGCCTCTCACTCCTTAATGTATAAATGTTGAGTTTGGCCTTCCCATTCATATACCTACTTCAATTTTCATCACCTAAATGACTCCGTTACCTACTTCCTTCCTGAAGCAGTAAAACCACATTTCTGCCCATGGATCTACTAGACTCACCATCTGTCAATTTGTCATATAGTGGTGACTTACATGTTATGATGCTGGGAGCTATGCCACTCAATTCTTAAATATCAGCCGGGTCACCAATGGTAGATTTCAGCAGCACTCCCAAACTAAGACAAATTAAGAAGACAATCAGCTTCTGAGTGTCAGCTCATAAAAATTCTATGGATCTAAGTAACCCCTAGAGTTGTACTTTCACCCTTTTGGCTCTTAGAGGTATTATAAAAGGTGGCCAAACTGGGCGATGAGCACCGCCCCAACATGATTGCTGAAGACAAACTGGGTGCATAAACAAATGTGACGAAGAAAGCAGATGGTGCTTAGCTATTAAAATATATAGTGGCCGGGGTCTTAAAAGCTTGAAGCCAAACAAGCAGCCATCTAGCAGGGAAGTTACAAAGCTCACATGGACGAAGCACACCAGCCTGTGTAATTATTCAAAATTCAAAAATAGATAACCTTATCAAGGTGATGGCAAGGGGTCACGGTGGAAACCCACAAGTCCATCCATGGAAAAGTGGATGTTTTCATGAATTGGGACTGCACGGAGGAGAAAATCCATCCCGGGTGGTTTAGCACCACAAAACACTCCTCTCATTCTTTAATCCTTCCTCCCAGCATTATTATGATCTCATTCCTACCTCACAAATCCTGCTAGACCTGTGTACATACTGCGGCACAGACAAGAACTTTCAATATACGGAATTCAGGAAAGACAAACCCCTCAGAATCAGTATGGGAGTAACGATTCCAGGAGGATAGGGGAAGGGAAAGGAAGGGGGAACAGATAGCAAAAACAGCAGAATAACTCCCCTTGAGGGGAATGAATACCAGGATAGTTGGTGAAGGGACAGAATGGGTGATGTAAGATATGTACAAATAATAATAACAACACATAATGTATTAAAGGTTTAGAGGTGGCAGGGGAGGGAAAAGGGGGTGGGAAGAGCTTGATATCAAAGGGTTCAAGAAGAAAATGTTTAGAAATTGTTGACGCCAACAATTGTACACATCCACTTGATATAATGGATGTATGGATTGTTATATGTAAGAACCCCCGATAAAATGGTTAAAATAAACTGTTGAATACAAAGTTGATGATCTGACATGTAGAAAGAGAGGGAAAATGGTGGCCAAAAAGGAACCAAGAGGCACATCCATTTTCTGAGAAAAATTGGTATGATGTGAAAGCACTAGCTATATTCAATATTAAAAATATTGGGAAAATACTAGTTTTCAGGACTCCAGGAATCAAAATTGCATGATGGCCTGGAGGATGACTTCTGAAGTGAGCCTTGCTGATCTGCAGAACAGAGTGATATTTAATCAACTCAAGCTAATTACTGAGGATGTTCAGGACAAAAACAGCCTGACCAACTTCCAATCCATCACGGATCTTACTAGTGACAAGTGCGTCATGGTCAAAAATGGGAGACCAGGACTGAAGTTCATGTTGATGTCAAGACTACAGATGGTGGCTGCTTGCTTCGCCTTCTCTGGGTTGGTCTTACTAAAAATGCACCACTCAAGTTTGGTAGACCATTTATGCTCAATACCAACAGACCTGTCAAATCTGGAAGAAAAATGATAGAAATCATGACCCAGGAGATGCAAATGATTTGGAAGTAGTCAATAAATTGATTCCAGACAGAACGAGGTAAGACATTGAAGAGGCTTGTGAATCTATTCTCTCTCCAAGATGTTTGTCAGAAAAGTAAACATGTTGAAGAAGCTCAAGTTTGAGTTGGGAAAACTCATGGAGCTTCAGGGTGATGATTCTGGAAAAGCTCCTGGAGACGAAACAGGTGTTGAAGTTAACGAGTTGGCTATTGCCAACCCAGAATGAGCTAAAAAGCAGTGCCGTGAGATGAAAGCAGAAACGAATCCTTGTTCCAGTTACAAAGCAAGGCTCCACTAATCTCCTTAACAAGCCCGAGAGGGAAGAGCTCGCATTTTCACACAGGAGAAAGCTGATGTTCCAGTGGATGTTTACTTGCTCAAAATGACAGCGCTAACAAGTGAACACCCATCAACAAGATCCTGCTCTTTAGCAACATAACCCGCCAGTGCTGCTATGCATGTACAAATACTTACCAGCAAATTATGGGTTTTCACAACTCGGTCTCGCCTGGTCAACTTAAAAAGCACTCCACAGCTAATTTCCTCTTTCCATAGACAGTTGAGCAAATGTAAAGGAGAAATGTTTGAACACTTTTTAGGTCACCTAAGACCTAAACTTTGATCCTAGTTTTTCTGTACAATGTTAGTGACACGTCCAAATTCCAGTAAATTGAGAGGCATGGTTATATATCAAGTTATTAACCCGACATGGGTCATACTCTGCCCACTCATTCCTATACTGCTAAGGCATATAAAAAACTTAGAGCTACAATAATTTGTATTAAAAACATGCTTAAAATGGCCTATTCTTACAAATTACTTTCAAGAAACTATAAGCATGTTTAATTGGAGAACAAAATATTCAGGATTTTAAAATCCATTTACCTCACAGAAAATGCTGTATTATAAAACAACACATAGGTTTGCAAGGGTAACATGCACAATGACACCTCTTATAAGATGTTCATTTTCAATGATGAGAAATACAACTTTCCTCTAGTTCCAAAAGGTTTCCTCCCCGCTCCCACTACCATGACTCGAATTCTATCTGGCAAGACTGGCTAGACCAGAGGAGGTACACTGGTACAGATAGGAACTGAAAATAAAGGGAATCCAGGACGGATGAGCCCTATAGGACCAGTGGTGTGAGTGGCAAAACAGGGAGGGTAAAGGGAGAATGGGTAGGAAAGAGGGAACCGATTACATGGAACTGTGTGTGACCTCCTCCCTGGGGGACAGGCAACCGAAAAGTGGATGAAGGGAGACGTCGGACAGGGCAAGATATGACAAAATACCCATTTATAAACTATCAAGGGCTCATGTGGGAGGGGGGAGCGGGGAGGGAGGGGAAAAATGAGGACCTAATGTCGGGGGTTTCAATGGAGAGAAAATGTTTTGAGAAATGATGTACAAATGCGCTTTACACAATTGATGTGTGTATGGATTGGGATAACAGTTGTATGAGCCCCTAATAAAATGTTAAAAAAGAAAAAAAAATGTTCATTTTAAACGAACATGGTCTTCCTTCAGTGTGTTTCTTTAGCAGTTCAATGGATGTATTTTCAAGTTACTTGTGTTGGTTACAAGTTGGGTTGTCATCTGCATGGTCGGCAGTAAGAACACACTGGCAGCTCCTAGGAAGAAAGCCTGACCTTTCTACTCTGGTAAAGTTAAGTCTCAGAAACCACAGGGGGTCTCTATGAGTCAGCATTGACGTGATGGTATTGAGTTTGTTTTGGGGGGTATTTAAAAAAAGAAATGACTAACCCCAGAGAAGATACCTACAAAAAAAATACCCAGTTGAGAGCACGTCCATTTCTTTAAAGCTTATTAAAGTAGTAAATAACATGGAACAAACTGGTTTAACAAAAACCCCACCCGTCACTGCAAAACATTACCACACAGAGAACTGCTCGTGGGTTTCCAAGGCTGTAACTCTGTAGGAGAAAAAAGCATCCTTTCTCCCAAGGAGCAGCTGATGGATTCAAACCGCTGGCCGTGCAGTTAGCAGCCCAAATTGTATAAAAAACAAACTCACTGCCATCAAGTTCATGCCGACTTAGAGTCATAATCAAATTACTGTACATTAACAGCACACATGAAAGTACTGCAAATATACACTCAAACCTTCTGACCCACAAGGCAGGTTGCTTTAGACTCACATCAAGTTGGCTGCCTCCAACATTGCTGAGACTGGAAGCAATCTCTAGCGAGATGGCAAAGAGGACCAAAGGAGATTTATAAATGTCTGCCAATAAAACACCTAGTATTTGGGTTTCTAAAAAGAGCCCTGGTAGCATAGTGGTTACTCATTGGGTGCTAACCAAAAGGTCAGCAGTTCGAAACCACCAACTAAGCCCGTGGGAGAAATCCCTTCTCCTGTAAAATCAGTTTCAAAAACTCACAGGGTCCCTGAGTCAGCAGTGAGTTAGCTGGTAGTTTGTTTTTTGTTGGGTTTTTAGTTATGGGCACAAACTTGGGACACTGTGGTGTTTGGCCTAACACTGACAGCTTCACTAAGGAAATACTTCTTCCCACTATGGACAGGGCACTGCCATTCCACATTGAACAGGTATCCTGATGTTAAATATAATGAAAAATATGCAAATCAGGGGGAAACCTGACAAAGCCAAATCCCTAGCTTTGGGTTACTAGAAAGGACTATATAGTAGATATGATATGGTTAAGGTAGCAAGGGTTACATTTTTCAAATGCTCTTATTCAACTGGGAAAATTCAGTGTGTTCTACATGAATACACACACTCTTTTAGGAGAAAACATCAGGATTTCAGTTTGTATTTTAAATAATATCAATTATGCATGTTTATTTATAATATTAAAATTTCTCGTCAGTGAAACATGTTACAGTTACCTATAAACAATAGTTTTTCACTATTTACAATTTGAATTATGGAATGTTTATATACTGTCAATTGAATTATAGAAAAATTATATGAAAAATATCAATCTGATGCCCAATCCTTTACAAAAACCAAAATCACTCTCATTGGGTTTTCAAATTGTCAAGTGTAAATAGGATGAGGTCAGCAATACTTAAGATGAGGCACTTCAACAACCACCCAAGAGGCTGTTTACGTGTACAAAACCGTAAAACACAATTTCTATTCCATCTTAACTGATTTCAGCAGTGATGAATCTGAGAGGGTCTATACAAGGAATGTTGTAACACTTTTATTTTTTGTCCTTCTCCCACCACTTGGTCCAAGACAATGTAAGTAAACAATACCTAAGATAAAAAGACATCACTACAGACAAGGTAAAGATGTGCTAACAGACACACACAAATGAAGTAGACATTATCTAAAGACACTTGGGTTTCAGAAAGTGACTACAACACTAATACTTGTGCATAATTTTGTCATTAACATGTATAAGTACATTGGTCTCTCAAAGGCAAACTATTTACCAAAGTCCGAGACAAAAATTCCCCCAAATGGTATTATACTGCAGCATTTAATTAACAGAATCACAATTTATACAACTGTACATACACTTTCAAACACTAAACTTTTAAAGTACTCAAACTAAAAAAATCCCCAAAATCAAATTACCCAATGCTTTCCAGATTAGAGCTTACAATAAAATAAAGAGCAGATGGTTTATTTTGTCGGTCTTTTTCAAAAGACCTTGGCTAATTCATTGTCAACCTTAAATCATGTCCTCTTTATAGCTACACTGTCTATTTTGGTAGATAAGTTCACAAATATTTGACTAAAGTATACTTTTCACAATTTCCTTTTTTCAGCCATTAATTAGAAAAATGGCTGACTCAATTTTTTTTTTAAAGCATCGAAGAGGTTTTATTCAGAATATGTAGCTGAAAGAAAAGCAAAATGGGAGACGGTGGAACACATCATCAAAATCATGTCTGCCTGGGCACTGATGGCTCAAATGTTTAAAGCTTGCTCAGAAATTAAAAACCATGATGTGAGAATCTATGGGGGGAAAAAAAGAGCTGCACTGTGTTATTTCTGGTCATTAGTAAGCTGGTAATTCTGATACCCAAATACCTAAACATCTTTTAATAAACTACAGCGCATTAGTGTTCATTTGAACACGGTCAGTTGTTCCAAGTCCATTTACCCCAGCCATTTACATTTTAATAGAGTTCACAATATTACAGTTTAGAACCTCATGGTTTTGGAGACCTGACGGCTCCGTGGGTGTGCATACACACATGTAAGCTCACGAGTGCACGTCCTCCCGGCAGTCGGCCCCTCGAAAAGGAGGGGCAGGCTTTCCAGCCACACAGCCAGACCCAGAAGTCTCTTCCAAAGCTCGAAGCCGACCAATTTTCTATGAACCGTAAAGAGAACATACTTATTTAGAATGACAAAAATTAAATGTGGCAAAGGTAGTGACTTTTATTTACAATTGCATGGATCAAGATTACAATAGAAACACCAGTGAAACCATCAGAACAAAAGCAATGATTTATTGGTAATGGCAACAAATGAAACTTTGACAGTCTCTGGCGAGAATCAAGCAATTATCCAGGAGCTGTAGATTGGACTGCAACATGGTCTTCCAGTGTCTTTTGTACCTTAGTGACTCTCTCCTTTTTTGCCAACTACCTAGAAAACAAAAATAACTTTATCTGTACAGAATATAGATTTATAAATGCAGGTTATTTTCACAAACACCATTGTGATCATCATTTTTCAAACCTGTGTAACTTTTATGCCTGAATCTCTTTTTGCATGCAGTGTAGTTTCACTGCTGAGGCTAACTTTGCCCCCACCTCCCCACTCCCTGTCCCAACCTCAAGGAATTAAAAATGAAATACATGCACGCTATTTTCTGTTTCCCACACTGTTTTCAGTAATGCAAATTTTCAAACAGGGTTGACAGTTTAGAAAAGTTAATTTAAAAAGATGCGGCTATTTAAGTTTAAAACCTTTGGCACAATGTTTTAGGCAATTAGAAATCAGGTGTCGATCACAAAAATAATCAAATTAAAAGTATGTGTGTTAATTGTGTATGTTTGTCGTCACTGTGTATGTTTAATTCTGGAATTAAAACTGTGTACGTCATACGCATGTCTTTGGCTCAACAGGTTTCTAGACTTCTCCCTTAGGATGTAGACATACAATGAGACAGATCAAAGATGACTAATTTTTCCCTGGTTTCTTGTTTTTGAAACTCTTGGTTGGTACAAATGTAATATTATCAAAATGCAGACAACAACCAATTCTATGAATGATTCTAAATAACTTCAGTATTCGAGGGCTCTAAAATATTTCCTAAAAAATTAACACTGCTATTTAATTAAAAAAAAATTTTTTTTAAACTGCTATAAATGTGATGATGTAGAAATGCAAATAACCCTGGTTTATACCAATAAGTCTGTGGGAAGGTTCTTAAAGTGTGTTCGAATCAAATTATTTACTTCAAACCTAGAGCCATCATTACAGAAATGCCTCTAAAGAAATCAGCTTCAAAGATACTATTTAATGTCTATCTGTTTACAGAAAGATTTCTGTGTACACTTGTAAATGTAGCTTTTCAATTTTAAATTGATTCTGTTCCAAATGGTAGTGTTTGTACCCAGCAAAACTCATAAAGGTCATCAGTAGATGTTTGGTTTAAAACAGAACACAGCTGGGTCCATGTCATCCAAAGGAGAGAGGAGTACAAAAAACCCTTTTCACCGAATCCTCGGTCACACAGTGCGTGTGAGAAATGCTTTATGCTCCACGTCAAGGAAGACGACTTCTGTTGCCTTAAAGACTGTTTCTCTGTTCCCAGAAAACCAGGTGAGAAAGCCCAACACGTCTGAAGGATGCTAGAGACAGTCGTCTCACAAATGGGGACTGGCTATGAGTTAAGCAACTGGGGGTGAAGTGACGGGAAAGAAGGCAGGTCGCCTCTCTGTATCAGCAAGAAACAGTGATCGTTATCTTGAGAACACACCAAAAACATGGAGCTATTAGATGAAGCAGAAGAAAGCCAAAACCACTACTATTAAAACTAAACCTTTAGCATATGTGATACAGCAGAAAATACAAATCTGCATACTATTTCACAGGTTGATAACTCTCAATTTGCCGATGTGTACTCTCTGCAAAAAAGAAGAAATTCAGCATTCCGAAATAAATTTTCTCCCACCACCATAAAGTTCTTTTATTTACTCTTAAGTCTTTATATTGCACCCTAGACAGTAAATTCTAGGTACATAAAACACTGGGTGTCAAAGATAGTTTATTCAGTAAACAATTCACTGATCTTCCATGCCAGCAGTAGGGAGTACACCCACATCAGTCACTGAAACAGGCTTTGGAGCCAACATCCCAATGAGAAAAGAAAACCCAGACCCAGTGGTACTGTAATAGTCATCGTATGAAAGAATCTGATAAACATCGTTCATACCCATTTTCCAAAATGAGTCTATAGAGCTTAAAAATGAAAATTAAAGTTAGATAGAATTAAAGCATCATCACACAACTTGTTCAATCTGAAAGCTACTTATAATGATGCAAGTTTTAATATGCTGACTTCCCAAAATGTGGTATAATATTAAAGAGACAGTAGAACGGCAAAAAAACCCAAAATCATAAAAGCTGGGTGAGCAACAAGGGATGGTGATGAAATCATATAGTTGCAAGCCCGAAACAAAACATAAAGGCCAACTGAGAAAGATGAGTAGGATGGGATCAGAAGAAAGAGGTGGTGAGGTGCTAGAGGTCACGAGAATGCCGCTCCAGATGGTAGAAGCTGTGGAGATCTTGCCCCAGCAATGGCGAGGACATGGGAAGGGTGAGAGCAGACAGGTGCGAGGTGAGCGGAGAAGCAAGGAGAGGAGCAGTGAGATAAGGTCAGTCTCTATTTTACTTCACTTTAAAAAGTCTTCTGTGTTTAGTTCATTTGAGTTGGATTAAAAAAGCTGAAAAATAAACAGACAGAAATGTTACAAACAGCTGATATGGTGAATGGCCAGTTTAGAAACATCTCTATCACAGGGAGAAGAAAAATAGGAAACATAAAACGGTTCTCTCTGCTTTCACATGCACATCATCCCCCGCGAAGCAGAAACCCTAACAATTTTGTTCATTTTAAAGCTTATATTTTAATACTTTTGTAAAGAAGCAATCCTTATAAACAACACAACAAAGCCAAGAAAACATCTATTTCCAATTAAGATGCAAGCGTTTCATGCGGCAACAACAAAGCCACTCACAACACCTATAACCTAAGTGTGTGTCACCTTGCAGGATGCCTTTAGGAACCTGAGTGAGAGGTGACCGGATTATTCCAGTTGATCAATTCTTACAAGTTCAACCTTCTAAGTTGCAGCAACATGCACGGTGGCCTAAGATTTCTATCCACATCCAAGACTCATCAGCATTGCTTTAGCTTCCGTCAGCTCAGTGACATAAAGGTCAATGGCATTCTGAAAGCTACAAGTATCTAGAAACAACTCCCAAGAAAAGTGCAAACTGAAACCACTGCACACTGCATCTCTTTTACTCTCCTTACCCTCAGCTACTATCAGAAGAGTCCGCCCTGCGCTGCAAAATGGGTGTCAGAGCTGTGTGAACATTCGTCATTCGATCCCCAGGGGCAACCCCTTTGGAAATTCCCCCTGAAGAAAGGCAAAGGAAAGCAGCACTCCACTGGCGTGGCCCGAAGGAGCCCTGCACCTTTTCTTCAGCCTTGCTTCAGTCCCTCATTCCCTTCACCTAGAGTCCCTTCCATCAGACCTCGGTGTGCACAGCGAAGTTCAAGGCCCTCTTCCTCCTAAGTACTCTCATGACTGCTCAGTCACTTCGGCAGAGAAGCAAAGGCTATGGGGCTGGGAAGCAAAGCTGATTTGTGGAGGACTAGGCCCTGGAACTTGGTTTTGATTCATTTTCCACTTTCCATGTGCTTGTGCATTCTTCTTGACGTTCATAAGCTCATTATATAGAGAGAATAAAAGCATGAGATAGCATGCTTAGCATACCCAGCAGAGTACTACTCCAGGTTTAAACACCATACCATAAACCTGGCATTTCCTTCACTAGAAACCAAACTCATGTGCAATTTTAAGTAATTGTGGACCAAGCTGGCCAGTTTCAGTTAAACGTGAACCCTGTGGATTTTCTACCGTACTTTTCTACCACTGAAGTTGTTGGCTCAGTATGATATACAAACAGTGAGCATTTAGCTGAGTTTTGAGGAGTAAACCACTAAGACAGCGGTTCTCAACCTGTAGTCGTGACCCCTTTGGGGGTTGAACGGCCCTTGCACAGGGGTCGCCCGATTCATAACAGTGGCAAAATTACAGTTATGAAGTAGCAAAGAAAATAATGTTATGGTTGGGGGGGTCACCACAACATGAGGAACGATATTAAAGGGTCGTGGTGTGAGGAAGGTGGAGAACCACTGCTCTAAGACAATGAATGACTATTACCACAGGCAAAAAAAAAAAAGCTCCTTCAGAATCCTCTAAAAGGACATGACTATTGCTATACTTTTTTTATGTTAACCAATTAAAATGATCAAACATTAAAAGTAGGGGGACCTAGCAGCTCAGGAGGAGGTGACCCATTGGCAGTAGTTTGCCAGTGTGGCCCAGAGCCTTCTTGGGAAGTCTGTGAGGTCAAAGTCATCATCACTTGAAATCATCATCGGCCTCATAAACTCTCATCCTAACTGCACAGCCATTTCCAGAGGCTAGGTAACATGGGTTATCAAAACTACTTCAATATAGACCCAGATATGACAGTGTGAGAATTCTATTAAAGAAATATGCTTAAACTGTAAAACAACACTGATCTCACTAAATTTTTTTTTGAAGGGGATAGAATATGGTTCTTTTAATTTCAAAGTGTTACTTTTATTAACATGTAATGAGTTTTATTATTGATATTTGTAAATCATATTTTTAGTGTTTGTTTTAATTTCCAATGTGATAAAAATGAGATGCAGCCACACAAATATGAGATTTAATAGTTTTGGGAACAAAAAGTTGGAGAACGGCTGCTCCACTCATTAAAGTCGGGTAGCGAAGTAGTACAGAAGTCATGGCTAACTTACAAGACAAACACAAACCCAACACTTTGCTGTGCTAAAAAAGCTCAAAATGGTTGTAGCTTCAAGGTCACAAAAACTGAAAGGATGGGAGGAGAGAGCTAAAAGCTGAAGGGAAACAGAATCTTAGATGAAAATTAGAAAACTGTTAACCAAATGATCACCTGGTAAGAGAGAGAAGGACAAAAGATAGAAATCCAACATCAGCAGCACACACTGAGGTCAGGAGCAGGAAATCACAAATTCACAGCCCCAGCAAAAAGCAGAACTTAGGAAATAATTAAGTTAAAAACAAAACTATGCACAGTTAATGCAACGTCAGAATATCAACTGCCAACAAGCAAATCGACAGGTAACCGACGTCTGTTGCTCACACGTTTTGCCAATGACATGTTTTACATCATAAAAATGCAGATATTTCTTTCCTGCTTTTGACCTGTCACGGTACATGCCAAAAAATGTAACAGACATGATTATTTCTGCAGCTCCTAAAAGTTAATATGCTGTGAGATAGAAGAGTAGAAAAATGACCACCAAGACATTGGTTTGCAAAGCTTTCCAGTTTGTACAGTAGCAAACAACTGTCATGCAAGTCCATCAACTTTTCTGCCACTGAATTCAATGAGATCTGTAGACACCAGCAGGGCAGCTAAGAGTGCTGCAGATACTCTGCAGCTCCCTCGCACACCAGGCTGGGGCTGAAGCGGGAGTGTGCTGCTTCTCCCCAGCACCGGCAGCCCTGGGGAAACTGCCATTCTCTTTGTTTTCAGTTCGCCAGCGTACGCCAGCTCCTGTCATCAGAAACACTGAGACACTCCAAGGTCCCTTGTGCCGCCACACTCAACGTGTGCTGCTCACACCTGGTGTTCTGTGCTGATCAGCTCTCCACCTCATCTATAACCTGGGGCTGTGTGTTTACGAGCAGCCCTAGGGAACTGTTCAGACTGAGGATGCAAGAAAGAGATTAGACCTCACTCCTAAAAATCACAAGCACCCTATAAATTCTCTGTAAATCCTTAGAATTTTCCTTATTAAAAAATATATATACATACATATATGCAAGTTTAGAAAGTTAGTAAATCAATGTAGTAAAACTGAGCCCAGTACTTCCAATTAAAATTATTCAAGTCACTTAAAATGTTTTATTAGAAGACAATGGCAATCAAAATCTTAACATCAGCAAAGTTCTAAAACTCCACTTTTCAAAACTTTTACTTATTGTGTTCCTATGAGGGGACTTCAACAAGTTCATGGAAAATGCCATTATCTTTGAATTACATTTTTCCACAAACCCTTTGAAGCTCCCTCTGTTTTCTATTATTTACTACTTTCTATAGCCAACTTAGGATTTCTACCTTTTATTTAGATGCTATTAATTACTAGGCATGATATTAAAGAGATTAACCATTATTACTAAAAACTAATATTCAGTTGAATATTTAAATGTAATTAGGAGAACTTGCTGAGCTTAACCATTGAGTTCTTACAAAATTTCATTACATAATATGATTTTAGATCTTTATAGTTAAAGCAAAACTGTCTAAGTATCATACGTACTCAGGTGTAAGCTGACCCAGATAACAGGTAAGGCACCTAATTTTACCACCAAAATGGCATTAAAAATGTGCTGAGAAACTCAGCTTCTACTCAAATACATACGGTGTAGGAGATGACACCTTGAAGACTATGTTTTCACGTAAATACGCTTTCCACCAACTTACTCGTTTGAAGTCATTCATGTTTGTTGCTTGGACTGGAGTACCAATAAAAGTAAAATACGAAATTTTTGTTGTTTCTTCTTCACCTTGATTGGACTGAACAAATATCTGCACATTAAAAAGGGGGGGAAAGAATTTTTACATTTAAAATTGCAATCCTTTTTTAATGAACATGCTTTAATTTTTTTCCTGGAATTTTCTAAAAAACTTTTCAATTGTGATTTCAGTTTGAACAAACTGGCTTCTACTCAACCCTTTATACACATTTTTGTGACACTGACTGTAATTGGTTCAGAGCACTTTTCCTCTTCCCCTCCCAGCGCTAACTATCAGCAGCCATTATGCAATATTCACATAAATTTTGGGTAATTTTATAAAATGTACAGCTTATAACCACAGTAAGTATCAATGCTGTATTCTAGGGGGGAAAAATGGTGCCGTTGTTGTTGGCTCCTGCCGCTGGCTGCTATGCGCAGAATATAGCGAGCCCGTGTGCGCAGAACAAAACTGCTCCAAAGGGCTTTCAGGGCTGTGGCTTTCCAAAGAGACCACCAGGATGTCTTCTTAATATCACTACATGGCTGGGAACCAGTGACCTTCTGCCTAGTGGTCTACACTTCAGTTTTCCTCATCCAAGAACGTCTTTAAAGAGTAAATAGGGCTCAATGGAGAACTATAACACCCCGATTCTGACATGACTACTAATGGCTCAGAAATTCAGGCATGAAGTTTTAAGACACCTAACTAAGCACGGAACAACAATCAGCTCAGCTGTTTGCTGAGGGCAAAGGGAATATGGAATGAGTATTAGAAGAAGGTCATTTGAAATACCAGCTATGGCCACGTGACCACTTGAAGAAATGAGGGCCATCCTGGTTGAGTATTTCCTCCTTGTGTATGTGGATCAAATACTTTTTCTTTTGTTCACTTATGAAATACAATAAAATATAATGGGGTTAAAAAAAAAAGGTAAATAGGGCTTCACAAATGTATCATCACCACATGTGACCTGGGATAAAGAATAAACCACAAATGTATTCATTTAAGTATACATGTTCTAGAACAAACTGTGAACAAATGTGGTTATATATATGTGGGTGTATGTGTATATGAACTAGCACACAGACAGGACCTCAGTAGCATATACAGTTAAGCACTCAGCTGCTAATCAAAAGGTCAGTAGTCTGAATCTACCTAAAGGCTTTATAGGAGGGAAAACCTGGCAATTTGATTCTATAAAGGGTATAGCCATGGGGGTGTTCTACTCTGCCACATGCAGGCAGTATGCATAGAAATGGACTCTACATCATCTACCAATACCAACATATACCTATGTGTCTGTGTGTGTGTCTCTCTCTCTCTCTCACACACACACACACACACACACACACACACAATTTGAGGACAAAAACATTAAACTACTTTCTTCTTTAGGTTACATGGATAAATTACAAAGAAAATGTAATTAGTCCATTACAAAGTTTTACACACTTCAAACTGAATGGACAAATAACTGTTTTAAAGGCTTATTTATAATCAGCTTAGGATACTCCTAAGCAGTGGTTCTCAACCTTTCTAATGCTGTGACCCTTTACTACAGTTCCTCATGTTGTGGTAACCCGCCCCCCCAACCATAAAATTATTTTCGTTGCTATTCATAACTTTCATTTTGCTACTGTTATGAATCAGGCGACCCCTGTGAAAGGGACATTCGAGACCCCCAAAGGGGTCGCAACCCACAGGTCGAGAACTGCTGCTTTAGAGAGCCCTGGTTAGGCACTAGGCTAACGTCAAGGTCAGCAGTTTGAAACCACCAGATGCTCCTCACAAGAAAGATGAGGGTTTTCTATTCCCCCAGAGTTACATCTTGGAAACCCACAGTGGGTGGGTTCTACCTTGTCATATAGGGTCGCTATTAGTCGGAATCAATATGATGACAGTGAGAGGAGCCGCAAGATAGTAGTGTCACCCCAAAGCCCTTTAAATAGACCTGAATGAAATACTACTTACAGTTACACTGTTAACATTCTGAAACTTAACATAACGAAGTGGGACAATACCGTCTTCTTTAATATCATCCTCTGTTAGTTCCAGAGCTTGTGTTGGTTCACTTCTTTCTGCCTCCTCAAAATCCATGGATCGGGGTAGATTGATAAAAATTTTAACATATTTCGGACCCTGACCTATAAAATGATAGAATAAGAAGAAATATTAAAAACCACAAGCATGTAATATTTTGCTTTGTCACTGTATTTACACAATACACAAGCACTTACCGACACAGAAACACATAGTAATGCCATCGAACAATTAGAGGTCCCACTATTGCCCTAATTGATTAAGCTTCGAGCTGGTTCACCCCCTGATGAGTTTTCTTTTCTACCCCAGATATATTTATTTAGAACACCTGCATTTTAACAAGAAGTACCTGGGCCCTAATTAATTCTAGGAAGCAAACCTAATCTTGATTCTCAAACCAAAGGCAACACACACAAAATAAAACAGCAGACCAGTATCTTTTATGAATATAACTGCAAAAGTCCTCAATAATACTAGTGAACAGAGTCCAATAACAGCATATTAAAGGAGTCATACCATGACCAAGTGGGTTTCCTCCAGGAATACAGAATGGTTCAATGTTAGAAAAACAATTAACGCGATACACAAGGAAAAGGTTAAGTTTAACAAAATAGTTATATAATGAGAAGGAGCAACTACAAAAAGGAGGGGAAGAGCGGCTATACAAATGGAAGAATGTAATCTCTCAACTGTACCTATGAAAACTGTTGAATTGGTGTATACTTAGCTATGTATATTTGCAACAAAATTAACTATAAATAAACAAGGGCCAAAGAAAAAGATTACAAAAAAAGAAGAAAAGGATTATAAATAAACAAGCACACAGAAAAAAGAATCACCTGGGGATCTTGTTAGAAGGTAGATTCTGATTCAGTGTTACTCAGGTGGAAATGCAAATTCTCAGCAGGGAGTAGAATTGGAATTAACTGGTTCAAAGACCTGATAAAAACACACTCGAGGTGCTCCAAATGTAGGACTTACAATAAAAACTCAGTATTGTGACAGTCATTCTTCTTGTACCTTCTAGACCTGCCAAGCACTATACGAAGTACTACATTAAAGGGAAACACAATACACTCATTGCCCTTAACTGCAAAAACTATACTAATGTAAACAGTCTACTTGTGTGGAGGTGCAGTGAAGGGACAGATTATCCCAGGATGTTTGTTTTGCCAGTATATAATTATTTCACAAGTAACGTTTGAAGTACACATTTGACAGCTGCTAGACATTGCTACATTTTGTAGTTGAGGAGAAAGCATTGTCAGTGACAGAATGCCAAGCCCCACTGGAAAGAGTAGGGCATACTCTGAGCAAGCCAACAGCTGTCGAATGCCTTAGTCTCCTGAACTTCCGCCGACAATCAAGGATATAGATTTTGTTGATGACTAAGGAATATTACGAACTTAAAAGTATTAATGAATTAATTAATAAAATAAACATTGATTCAATATCAATTTTTACAGTATTTGCTTTGAAAAATGCTCAGAAGCTATAATTATTCTAATTACACATTATCAACACACAAAAACTTTACAATAATGCCATCTAACAATTAAAGCCCCCCACTATTCTTCTAATCAATGAGAAAAACAAAAACTAGTCCCTCAAAAAAAACCCTAACAGCAACAAGAGTGGGTTCATGTGAACAAAGACCTTTTTTACAAAAAAGAGAAATTCCAAGTCTATGCAGTCATACTTAGAATATTACAATGTACACTGAAAGAAAGATGAAACAATTAATTGAGAAATAGAACGTTCAAGCCTCAGTTTCATCTATAATAGAAAACATTTGGAATAAATATCTCTTAAAAATTTCTGGAAATGGAAAAAAGTAAAAGTTCCCCCTTTTCTTGCTTTCATTCCTAATAATCCCACAACATTTGCCCATCCATTTATATCCATTTATACCCTTGGCTTGATCCAAACACAATGGAAGATGTGATAATTTCATTCTTTCCCAAAATAAGGTACATAGCTATCTCTATTTGTGAGACTGACTTAACGATGTGTCAACAGGTCTACAAAGCAGGAATTTAAAGAAAAACTGTCCTTAACTCACCATTATCTGGCCCTTGAAATTTCATGGAATAAAGCTTAACAGGCTGATTGAATGCCACGGTAATAAGTAGCTGTAAAGAAAATGATTACATCATCATTTTAAAAAGTTTCTTGGATACTCTGAATGTTTACAATGCCTAAAAATCATTAAAATCAACAGAAGCTAAAAATAACTCATCTCCTCTAACAAAGTCAAAGTCAATATAATATGGACAACCAGTTCAATTGAAAGCAGTTTGATTGGACTGACATTTTAGGACAATATATACCTTAAACGAAAAGATGGCAACACAAAGGTTTCATGGAGTATTTAAAATTGAGACTTAAAAAGTGTAACTTAAGGTCTTGAGATCCAGCAATTGGCCAAAGAAAAATTACTTACTAACAAATCATATGAAATTTCCTGCTTATAACATAATTTACCTACATACTTTAAGCATAACAGTTTCTTTCTAGTTGCCTCGGACAGTAAGCAGAGGAGAGTTAAGAACAGATGGAGCACATGTATGTAATGGCCTCCATGACCACTGTATCTTTTGCCATGAGATCAGACCTAGACAGTGCCTGATATCATTATGGACCGTTTGATCAAAGAAGCTTAAGACCAAAAGAGAGAAAATTGCAGAACAGAATTTAAAATTCCTATGGACTCCAGGCACCGAGTCAAGGAGACCGGAAGAACCCTTGAAACTACTATCCTGAGCTTGTTATCTTTAAACCTTAAACCTAACCGGTCTCCTGAAGTCTTCTTTGAATTAAACAAGAATATCTGGGATCAAAGGGACAGTGACAACTCAAAAGATTAGGGAGGAACCCAGAGGGGCAGCAATTTTATGTTCATGAGGGAGGAACAACTCAGAAAAGGAAGGTGAGAATGCTTATGCAACTCAAATCACAGGTTCAATGCCACTAAATTGTACATATAAAAACTGTTGACATGTTTTGCTGACTTTTCTCAAAAACAACAAAAAAAGAAACTAGCTTTCACATAGTTATTGTCAACCTATTTGGAAGTGAGGCGCTAAAAGATACGGAGTACTCATCTAATTTTCACCAAAGACAAACTCAACTGGGTGGCTGAAAAGCACAGAAGAAGTTAGGTCAAGAGGGAGCAAAAGAGCCGAAGAGCGGCTACAGGCTCATCTCAGCAGCCCAAACTCACTGCGACTGAGTTCATTCTGATGCACAGACCCTGTAGGATAGGGTAGAACTGCCACTGTTGAGTTTTGGAGGTTGTAAATCTTTGTAGGAGTGGAAGGCCTCATCTTTCTCACTCAGAGCAGCTGGTGGTTTTGAACTACTAACCTAGGAGTTAGCTGTCCAACAAATAATCCTCTCTGCCACCAAGTCTCCTTAAGCCAATCCAAGAGTTCTGCAACTCTCCCTACTGCGGTGAATGCAGAAGGACTACACCAGGAGTCTGCACATCTTTGAGACAAGAGTCAATCCAGTCTTTCACAATGATTTAAACATTATCCAAGAGCCATATATATATTTTTATGGGCAAATGAAATCACCATTATCAGAATTATGTCCGCTATATTTTTTCAATTCTACTGCAGAGCCACATATGCATGCTGAAAGAGCCACATATGGAAACTGAAGGTTATAAAAATGAAAGGAAGAGGTGGTAATCTGGAAAACAGACACAAAAAAACAATGCAATGGGGCCATGACAAGGTTATGAGAACAGCAAGGTTATAAATCCTCCAAGCCAACATTAAGCAATTACCTGTTCATCGCAGTCGGATTCCAAAAAGGACAAGTCTTTCCGTAAACAGTTGTCAAATCCATGTTCATCACTTTCATTAAGACACTCACAGCCAGCTTTGTTAATAAAGGGCATTAAATCCATCTGGGGGAGGGGGAAACTTTGTCAAGACTTCTAGCAAGAATTTCGATTTGATACAAAATCTTTAAGTGTTGTTATCTCTAGAATAAGCAATTTAAAACAAAAATTCTATGCCTTTTAAAACTTACTAAAACATGTATAATAGTACTGTTATCTGAGTATCTAAGATCTATCACTAATTATTCAAGATAAACTAAACTTATTCCACTTGGTAAAGATATGAGAAACTGTTTCTTTGAAACTAAGAAAATAAAACATCAGTTCATACTTAAAAAAAATTTTGTTGTTGTTGTCTAAGAAAACATGCAGGTTAAAATTTGCTGCCTCCAAAGAAAGTTTTCTTTTTCCCCTCTTAGTCAGACTTTTAACTTATTTTCATTCAAGTACATTTTACATTTAAGATGAGTAAAACAATAAGGACTTAATATTATTAGTATGCAGACTTCCAAATGTACAAAGCCAGGGAGACATGCTGCGAGCCCATGCACCCAACCCAGCTACTTACAGTCCCAACTCGAGGGTACTTGCTTCATCTTTACCACCCACCCCCTCCCTGATACTTGCCCAAACTTCAGACATCTTTTCATTTCATTCATAGATAGTGCACATTTGAGAAATAAGGGCTTCTAAAAAGCAGATCCTCACATAATTCTCACAACTAAAATAATACTGTAACATTCGACACCCAGAGCCACAGTGGGGAAGGCTGCGTGAAGGTGGGGGCAGAGATGCAGCCTTTCTGGCATCGTTCCTTAGCCAGAAGCCAGGGACTGCCACCAGTCACCATACAGGAGAGAGGAGCAAGGAATGGATTCTCCCTCAGTCTCCAGAGAGAACCATGCATTCCAGAAACTTGATTCTAGATTTCTGGCCACCAGAACCAGTAAAACAATTTTTGTTGTTTTACCACAAGGTTTGAGATTATTTATTATGGAAACCCTAAGAAACAAATACAAATGCTTTGAAAATGGAGATTAAATTTTGCCCGGTGCCTTTTCTGCCTGTTTGGAGATGATTTTTCTCATGCATTCTATTAATAGGATTATATAAATGGAGTTACTAATATTGAACAACTCCTGCATGCTTGGAATACGCCCAGTTTTCAATTTTTTCTTAATATGTTGCTGTGTTGCTAGAGTGTGGCCACTTAAGTTTTATTTAAGATCTGTACACCAATCATCATCATTAAAGCTAATCTAGTTTTCCCTTTTTATTTATTAGTAAGTAGTTACAGTCACTGTAGAATTATCTGACTCTTAAAATTTGAGTAGAATATCCTTGTGGAGTTATCTGAACCCATTTGTAGAAGCTTTGGGCTACATTTTCTATTTCCTTTACAGTGATTGTTCTGTTAGGCATTTGGCAAGTGATGAAATTGATAATAAGAAATTTGATTTTTTTAGAAGAGTTTTCATTTCATCTACAAGCAAGGACCACTTTGAAAGTTTCCAAGTATTAATCTTCAGATGCATGGCCATCTTTCTAATACAAAGGGTCTTCCTTTATCTTTTTTATTCAGAAGACAAAAACAGATAGTTGTGAAACTTCTTGTATATATAAATAAATACCAAAGTATTAATAATCCCTTAGTATAAACCCTTTAATTATTCATGGAAGCTTACATGCTTTCAGTGTCAAAATGTTATATAAAAGGTATCACAGAGTAGAAATCCAAAAATGGGGAGAAGGGAAAAAAGAGGGATTTAGAAAAACGTTGCACTTTAGTGAGTGGCATTATTCCTGAATTTCATGAAAATGTTTGCCTCAAAGGTAGTTTCCACAAGATCCTTTAAATGTTTGTGTTCTATCTTACCCTGATGCCACTTCAATACTCTACACCTAGGAATGAGACTCCAGGAATCAGGACAACATTACTGTCATATTCCCAATACCTTGATAATGGAACCTAATCTAACTGGGTAGATTACTTGGAGGACAATTATTATACTTATGGTGGGGCACACGAAAAAGTACTGTATTGCATTTAAATAGCTGTAATAAACCATAATTAAAACCACTTGGCAACACTGACATTACAAGCTTCTAAAAGTGTGAAATAGGAAATAAACACCCCTACTATGGAACCGACTTGCCAATAAGGAAAAATCCAGATTGTAGGGCAGTCTGCAATATAGAAGATCTATCTAGACCTGCACTAGCCGATCTGAAACTCACCAGCCACATGTGCTAATCTAAAGTGCTAAGTCAGTTTTCTGCAGTTGCACTTGCCACACTGTGAAGGCTTGGTAGCATGCACAATGGTATGCCAAGAGTACATAACTGCCATACTGTTAGACAAGCACGAGTACACGTTCCAAGGCCGTCAAAGGAGGCAACAGGCAGGAAGGGAACCATATTACAGACTAACGACGTCTAAAGAGAATTATCAGCTTTAGTGTAATGCACACCCTCAATTTGATCCAAGAGGGTGGAAAAGCAGCTATAAAAACATTTTAGGGATAACTTTTAAAATTCAAAATTTTAAGTTCTATGTTAAACACAGTATCAATATCCATCCTCTTAGGTCTGATGATGATATTGTGGTTATGTAGAACAATGTTCTTGTTCTTAGGAACTAAATACTTTTAAATGATTAAACCAAGAGAGAAACAGCTAGTAGTGTTACTATGTTCACTTTGGTGATAAGAGCTTACTACACACACAGAAATGTTACTCTCAAACACTTCGTGCTTCAAGTTTGGGGTTAAACAAAGATTTGGGCATCCTATATAAATAAAGGCCATCTATAGTGTGATTTTGAGAAAGGCTGACAAATCTATAGTTAGAATCTAATAGCTCAGAGGGACTCAACAAACCTCTAGGGTCCAAGCACACACAAATCCAAGTTTGATTCAAGATGCTTCACATTCAAATCCCCCAGGATCTGATTTAGGGGGCATGAGTCAGCTCCATGAAGGTTTACTATGTACTATTTACTCATAGGAAACGTGCAGGGGAAAGACGCTATTATTCCATTTCTTTCCCAAAATGTCAATGTAATTTTAAAACTAAGTCATTGAAATTAAAAAAAAATTTAGACAAAAATACTTCTGAGTTAGAATCTGTTTGATTGTTACTCCTTTGTAAATAGCAGGCGTCCTCAAACTATGGCCCACGGGTCACATGTGGCCCGCCGAGGACATTTATCTGACCTGCTGGGTGGTTTTGCCCCATTTGTTTTTTTACTTCAAAATAAGATATGTGCAGTGTGCATAGGAATTTGTTGAGTTGTTTTTTTTAAACTATAACCTGGTCCTCCAATGACTCTGAGGGACAGTGAACTGGCCCCCTGTTTAAAAAGTTTGAGGACTCCTGGTCAATAGTAATGCCTCAAACACATCCTAAAAGAGATACACAGGTCTCTTTTTTAAATTAAAGTGGATTACAACTATTTGACCCAAAGAATTTTTCTTTCTTTTTAAGTCCCTCTTTCTCTGCCTCCATTCTTACCAGGTAATAGTGTTACTAGCTGGGGGGGCCAGTACTCCACATACTGCACCGAGCACCATACCGTGAAGGAAGCTTTCTAGTCCAAGAAATCTATCTTTTCACTAACAAATCATGAATGCATTTTTGCGATGACCACAGTCACATCTATTTAGGATACAGATTTCTATTCAGAGACTCTTGGTCATGTTAAGCCTTTTTCTACCAGTGCTGTAAAAACAATGATTTTCTTGAGAAAAAGTTAACCAGTCTTAAGTATTTAATCTTGCCAAAGCCCAAATGGGTAAAAACTTTTAATTCCTTGATCTGACACCTGATGGAAAAAAATGAAAATGTTTTTAAAACTTTTTCACATTTTATCATAATATTTGCATGAAAACTAAATTTTTACTTCTTAAAACTTCATTTTTTCCTGCTCATTTCCTACCTGAAGCCAAACCACTGCTCCCACACTTAGCTAATGTGTAAGGCAGTATCCCTGTGGCTAAGCAGCAGAACTGTTGCGCTCATAAGACTTTTTCATGCAAACGCCCTTAGTAATAAAGGAAAAAAAATATAAAGATGTAAACACAGCAGTTTACAAGTCAAATGATTTCCAAAATTTTCCAAAAGGTGTCACAACCCTGGCTCATTTAACACATTGATATTTCCTAACCAGATACTACAATATCAAATTCTTATATAAAAATTATATTTTCAAAATGAGGAGCTGATACCAAGGGCTCAAGTAAAAAGAAAATGTCTTGAGAATGATGATAGCAACAAATGTACAAATGTGCTTGACACAATGGATGTGTGTATGAATTGTGATAAGAGCTGTATGAGCCCCCAATAAAGGATTGATTAAAAAAAAAGTTATATTTTCAGTGAATTCTAATTGTACTTCCTTAACTTAAGGTTGGCACCCTGGTGGAGTAATGAACTTCATGCTGGGCTGCTAACATCAAGGTCAGCAGTTCGAACCCACTGTTAGCTCCTTGGAATAAAGATAAGGGTCTCTGTTCCAGTGAAGATTTGTAGCCTCAGAAAACCACAGAGGCAGTTCTAATATGCCTTATAGGGTGACTGTAAGTCAGAATTGATTTGGTGGCACTTATTTTTTTTTTCAATCAATGCCAGTATCACAGGCATTGTTCTGAACTCTTACAAAAAAAGAATCGCTCAGATTTATCTAGCATTCTTTTTATTCAGTTTGTAAACCCATAGCATTTATCTGCTTAAACGTGTAAAGGAACTGCAAATAGTTCCAGGAAAAATTCCCTTATCATTTAATTCCATTTTTCCATGAACTTTCCAAATCCATCCTGTTTATCATGTAAGTGCTTTCATATATTAGCTTTACCTTTTTTGATTGAAGACATTGATTTTTTAAAACTCCATATTTTGATTTATGTATACAATAATCTTTTAAATAGAAAAGTTAAACCTATATTTAAAGATTTACCAATTTCTATAAACAAATCTGCTATAATGAAAAATTACTTATGAATTTTACTAAAGAGTTACATTATAAGCTATCCATATTCTGTAGCTTCAAAAACTATTCTTTAAATGTATCCTTAAAACTTTGAAAACTACATCCAACTAAGTTCTTATTTGGTACTAAAATAAAATCATGAACTAGAATTTTTTTTACTGGAACCAGAAGAGTTAGCAGGAGAGAAGAAGCAATACAAACTGGCAGCTAAGATAGTTTAGTATATGATGACCATATGAAGGGATTTCAAAAAGCTGTGGGGAAAAAATTCGTATCTTTCAATTCTATCTTTACACAAATTTTTTGAAGCCCTTTCACACATTAAAATTTACAAGTTATTTTACACAACTGTCAAAAAGAGAAAAATTTCCAAGGTACCGTATATACTCGCGTATAAGCTGATCCAAATATCAGCCAAGGCACCTAATTTTACCACAAATGCTGCCTTAAAAATGTGCTGCAATACTCAGCGTATACCCGAGAATATGCAGCATACTTATTCTTTAAGGGTAGAAGACAAGCATTTTAAAAATGCCTACAATAATACGTAAGAATTGTTTTCAATCGAGTAATCAACTAATGAACTTTCTTTATTCATTGAAAATATGCTGAACTAGTACAAGATCAAATATGAGAGCATAGCCCTGTTGTAGAAAGAGTGTTTTAGTAAGCATTGCTTTCAGACAACGATGATAAGAACAAAATCCCCTGCAATGATTTCAATCATAAGCATACATACGTAGCCTTTCGGGATATCTGTGTCCTCATTGCTTCCTGGGTCATTTTCTAAATGCTGCTTAATTTTTTCTTCTAAGCCCACAGCATCTGCTCCTTGATAATGATCAATTCTTACTTTGTTCCGGAAAAACAAAAATGTAGGTGTTGCAGATATATTGTTGGTGGCAGCTGTTCCCTAGAAATGGCAGGTTAGACAGTGTTATAAATAAAAACGAATCGTGAACTACTTTGATCGCACATTCTACATCTTTATGGAGGTTATATATGACAAGGATGAACTACAAACATTAAACTAGCCTATTACTAATTATAATTCAGGAAGCAACAGGCCAATCCTAAGGGGTCCCATTGGGCACAGCTACACCACTGTCGCCCCCCACTCTCAAGAGCAGCCCTGCATTTTGATCAGCTACAGTGGTTCTCCCAGTAGACTAATGAGCATATCATATAGAAATTGTGCTTTACAACCCAAGATGGCACACTACGAAGTGTACATCGTTTCTCAAAGGTAGCAACCGAGATGGGTATATATCCATCGGTACAAATCACTGCCTTTTAGGGAAAGGACAGATAACCTCTAAAGGACAGGAGCAAATGTGCCCACGAAAGAAGTCAAATTGCAACCCTGCATCTAATTCTACACTTATGGAAATGACTCTGGCCTCCCACCCAACACATTATAATCACCTTTTTTAAAGTTTGGAACTAGTGCCACAATTTTATAAGGCTAACTACTGAGTGGAAATTAGCCAGTTGGTTACAGATTGAGATGCTAAGCACAAGGGAGCAGTTCCGAACTACCAACCATTCCAATTAAGATGAGGTTTTCTATTCCTATAAAAATAGTTTCAGAAACCCACTGGGGAAGTTCTGTTCTTTTCCTTAGGGTGGCTACGAGTCAGAAACAACTTGATAGCACTGTGTTTAGGGATTTTTTTTCATTGTTGTGGTTACCTTGGTTTAAGCATTTCATAACAATTATGAGATCATAAAGTAAATGTATACCCTTGCATATTCAAATATTATGAAAAGATTTCACTGTAAAAAGAAAAACAGCACAGATATGCTTTTTCTCAGAAACCTTAAAAGTGAAAAGGCCTGTCCAGCCAAATTACAACACGAGACACAATCATGTATATAATTTAAAATGCTCTAGTAGCCATCAAAAGAAAAAAAGATGCATGAAATTAACTTTAGTGTATCTTAACGTTATATATGCTAACTCAATATTCCTAAGAAATGATTATTTCTATATATAATCAACATAAAATTAGGTATTTTCATTTCTTCCTTTGTAATGAGTTTTCAAACTTTGACATATTTTACACTTAGCGCAAAAATCCAGCTTGGATTTGGTGCATTTCAAGTGCTCAGTAACCATGTGTTGTTAGTGGCCATGATACTGGGCAACAGGGCTCTAGAAGAAAGCACTTTCAAGATCAGAGACAACGAATAGTGAGATGTACTAAATCTTTAGCAGTAAATGTATAACACAGATATTAGTCCAAATACACTACTAACTACAACCTATTAACAGTATGTCTCACATTCAAAAATGTAACTAACACAAAGCCTCACCATAGGGCGGGGACAGAGCTGTTTCTTAGTCAGAACTTAAAGACTGCTTTATTAGAAGAAGTCACCCCCTCCAGAAGATTTCCCCATTAACTGCCTCATCTCTACATACACTAACACACAGCTGTCACTGTTAAATGATCAGGGGTGCTCACGTGCCCATGACATTGGAGTTCAGTCACAATAAATCATTATTTCCAAGTTTCTGCTAAGAATGCACCTTTGAAGACTACAATTTGTCCAAATTAGACTATGACTGAGAATTCCCTGCCAATGCCCCAGTAGAAGATATAATCAAGATTTGACAATAAATTTAAGACAGAACTGTTAGATATGAAATCAAGATGGGTAAATCTACAGAGGGTAATTGGATTAGTGGTTTCTTGGGGGTATGGCAGGGGAAGTTGTAGGGAAATAGGGAACGAACAACAATGAATACAGGAACAAAAAAAATTCTAAATATTGATTGTTATGATGATTGCACAATTCTTAATATGACGGAACCATTGAACTATCCAGTTTGCGCATTATATGCTAATTAGACTGTTAAAAAAACAAAACAGAACTGTTAGGTAACCTGTTTAATAACATTGTCTTAATTTTATATCAAAAGGGCATTAATACAAAAACAATCTGAAACAATTAATCAACTATAGAAATGCCCTTCTACAGTAGCCCAACGACATTTATAATAATCACTTCAAGATGTTTTCCTTATCTTCAAAGTGCAGGGCAGTAAATTACATAATGCAGCTCTTCTAGCCAGAGTTTCTGTAACTCCCACCAAAGGGCCTTTCCCTGCATGGGGCTGAGTAAGGAGGAGGGGAAGCCACTCCTGTGATGGACAGGCTTCACTGGATTGCCATCCTGCTGGGTAGAAAATGAGCCCTCTGAAAAGCAGGAGGGGGAATCTCACTACTAAAGATCTCACTTCCAGAAAGAGCCAGGAATGAAGTGTGTTCTCTGAACCCAGAGACCCCCTGCACAGTCAACCAGTTGGAGGCAAAAGACAGCTATATCCTCAGAGAAGCAGCAGCAGAACCAGAAGGCAGAGCATGAGACAGAGTGGCGGACTTCACAGCCCACAGAGCAAGTAAAGCAGAATGTATGGGGGCAGGAATCTGGCTTATGGAGTGGGACGCCTCTGGACACTCAATTCAGGGAGTTGGGTTCACTGATTCACAGAACTTAAGCAAAATGCCTGATGAAGACCGGACACACAATGCCTGTGAGGCTTATCTCAGAGCTGCATGCCTTTGGGGCATTTATGAGGAATCCTGAAAGAACTTTGTAGCATGTCCTGACTGAACAACTAAATCTTTAGCATTATTCACCTGCATTGCAACCTATTAATTTCATTAGTCATAAATACTGTCTGTGGGTTCTGTGTGGCCACTGCAACACCTTATAGAATTTAGCGGAAAAGTAGAAAATCATGTTCGAGAGAGAACATACAAAGAAATAAGTGCTATGTACATGAGATAAATCATGTTGATGTCATATTTCAAACTAATTTATAAATAAATCAAAAGGAAAAAAGCCCTCACAACCTTACCTGGCACTGATGTACGTCCACTTCCAGGAAAACGGCCTGTGGATACTTATTACTCATAGAACTGAATGCTGGAGCAATCCTTAAGCATGGCCCACACCTGTGAGAAAGGTAAGGCAAGGCAAGGCACTTGGTAAGTAACCTGAGATTATACCAATTCATACTCTGTAGCACTGTTCAACTAAAGTACAAAATCAAACCTGATAATCTTAGCATCAGACTCTCTTCTCTTAGACTATTTAACTACAGCAGTATAGATACATCATCTTCAAGATTATAACTTTCAATTAAGTCTCAATATCTAATAGTGTTGAATCGTCCAGCTTTGTTCTCACTGGGCTATTAAGGGTGATCTAATGGAGGAATCTAAGATCTAAGCTTGTGAACTGGAAAACTCAGTATGATCAAGATGTCAATTTCCCCCAATTTGACCTTTAGAATCAATGTGAAATCTGTTCAGGTTTTCTTGTGGAAATCAACAAGTTTATCCTAAAATTTACAGGGAATGACAAAAATAACAAAAGCCATTCGGAGGATTATAACTGAACAAATTATATTGGTAGATATCAAGAAAAATTACACTTACTCCTCACTGACTACTTATTATCTGACCTTTCGCATTTACAATAGTAAAACCATCTACTCTAGTTGGTGCACTAACAACATACACCTAGCAGTAAGGCATCCTGAGGTGTGAGGTATGAGAGCAATGTTGGCTGGGATGGTTAAAGTTCTGTCAACTTTGCTGGTCAAAGTTCTCAGTGGCTTAACAGTTATGTAATGATGCAGCCACCTTCCATTTTATGGTCCTCCTCCATTTTTGCATATCACTGATTTGTTTTTTTTAATATAAAACCCAGATCTTTGGAACCTAACCATGTCCCTGAGTCGAGTAGATGAATTAGGTTTTATTAATTAGGAACCTATTAACACAGCAGCAAAAAGGACAAGCAAACTGACCAATTAAGAAGAGTCCAGATACATCAAGCTCATGTCAAAGGTGACACACCAGTGCAATGGGAAATGGGTGGTTCTTCAATAAAAAGGCTAAGTCAACTTTATAATAAACCAACTCAAGATGTGTTGTTCTACATGCAAAAGAAGAAGGATCTGAAGTGGAAGCTCCATAAAGTTCTTGGAAAAAAGGAACTAACAGATAATGGAATTTTTCCACAAACTTTTTGAAGCCCCTCACATAGTGAATATTTTCAAAACATTGGAGTCACCACAAGACACAACTGTATCAAAGGGAAAGAAAACAAAATCACTAAGTTGCAATACACAAAGACCTCTGTTTCATCAAAGGAGACCATTAAGACAAGTGCAGAGACAACCAACTCACATAATGGGGAAAAAATATATATAGTTGTAAAACATGATCGATAAGAAACATATCTTCCATGCATAAACAACTCCTAAAATCAGAACAAGACTGACATGCAAAAGAAAAAAGAACCAATTCTTGAAGTCACTTAACAAATAAGATTATACAAAGAATCAGTAAACACAAAAGATGTTCTGCATAATTAAATCATTGGTAATCAGGTGTCTGCAAATTAAAACCATGACTATCCAAAGAACTTAAAGAAAAAAGTATCAAGCCAAGATTGTCACTTGCAAATTAGTATAGCCACATTAGGGGGAAAAAAGGAAACTGGTAGTCTTGCTAATAAAGGGAGACATATTGCCTGCCCTCTAAGTCAGTACCGTTTATACTCGTGTATAAGCCGAGTTCTCCCAGCATATTTTTAGTGCAGTTTTTGTGGTAAAATTACTTGCCTCGGCTGATATTCGGGTTGACTTATACTCGAGTATATACGGTAAGCTAATTCCTGTGGTATGAACCCAACAGAAACATCTATACATGAGGGGGTGCACACACACACACACACACACACAAATGGGAATTTTTTCCAAAGCTATATATTTAAATTTTTTACAAAACAACCTTATCACCTTCAACATACTCTCCATTACACTTAATACATTTGTCAAATTAGAGATTCCATTCTTGGAAACATTTTTCCAAAGTCTTCTGTTTGGATGGCTGACAGCACCTCCCTTGTTTTTCTCTTCACCTTTTCTACATCATCAAATCAGTCCTTTCATGCTCCCCCTCTTCATTCATGGAAACAAAAAGAAGCCACACAGAGCGAGGTCAGATGAATAAGGTGCACGGGACAAGAGAGGCATGCTGTTTTTTCCTAAAAACTGGCATGAGATAGCTGTGTGAACAGGTGCATTGTCATGGTGGCAAAACCAGTCTCCCATCTGCCATAAGTCAGGCCTTTTTTGTCCCCCCCAGTTACCCAATCTTTTCAGAACCTCTAAATAGAAAGCTTGGTTAACAGTCTGACCAGGTGGTAAACACTCCAAATGCACTATTGCCTTCTTATCCAAAAAAAATTTTTAAAAAGCGTCGTCTTGATCTCTGATTTCACTTGATGAGCTTTTAGGGGGCAGGGTGACGATGGCATTTCCACTGGCTTGATTTGTTTGCTTTCAGGGTCCTAAGAATAGCACCATGTCTCATCACCAGTAATGATCTGGGGGAAAATGTCGCTTTGGAGAGTGGTGTTCTTTCAAACCAAAGCAAGTTTCTAGTCAGAGCTTTTTCCTGGTCAGTTAGAACTCAAGGCACAAATTTCACAGCAATCCTTCTCATTCCCAAATCTTCCGTTAAAATCTGCTGAACCAAAGAGCTACAAAATAGTCCAGGTAACTTCCCCATCTCTTCCATGGTCTGTCGTCGTCGTCGATCTTCAAGCACAAGTGCACAGATTTTACCGACATTTTCATCCATTTGGGAAGATGACCGACATCCAGCACGAGGTTTGCCATCAATCTACATTTCGCCTCTTTTGAAATGAGAAAACCACTCATACACTTGAGTTCTTTCCATAGCAGCCCTTGTAAACTGTGTTCAACAACGCAACAGTTTCTGTGGCATTTTTCCCCCAGCAGGAAACAAAATTTTACAGCTGCATGCAATTCTCTTAAATTGGCTGTCACAATACAGAGAGGACCATATGGCCAGCCCCACTATGAGACACAACGTCTCTCACTGACCCACAGCTCTACAGGGGACAACACTGAGTCAGTGTGGGAACTGCACTGGATTTGACCCCACCACACCCCCACCACACCAAGGCTAAACACTAATGGCGTGCAACAGAACAGCAAGGGGCGCAGAGCAAGGAAGTCCCGTGGGAATACCAAAAACAAACTTTGGGGCCAGGGGATGGTTCCTTCTCAGATTCAACTGGAAAAAAAAAGTTCACAAAAGTTCAAAAGAAAGGGATTTATGAACACCAAACACACCTCCAAAATTATTTTTCTTTAAAAACCTAATAAATCAGAAAACACTTTTAAAAAAAATGGCTGTCACAAAAAACTAGGTTCAAGCAAAACTGCTTTTACAGAAAAACTCACTGTGAACAGAGATAATCTTCCCAGGCAGCACCACTGGGTGTTAACTCAGAGCAAGTTACTGGATGTTCCTTTAGCGGGGAAAATGCATCCTACAAGAGCTCCACCAGGTGTGTCCTTTTCTCACCGACCATGAGGAGAGAGAAGTACTACCTTGAGGCTGCGGTGCAGACTACAAGTTAGCTGTCCTGGCCAAGCCTGCTATCTCCTATGCTAAGAACCCTTTTGAAGAAACATATCCAGTTTCCAGCTGCTGGTGTGTACACCTCAAGCCGAAGCCCAAACTGACACCCAAATACAGAAACTTCTGAATCGAGAAGCAAAAGGTTATACACTCATTTTTAAAGAAGCCAAAATTGTGAAAAAGTACAAAGATGCCAAAAATGTATTGTTGGTTACTTATAAGACATGCAACAGAACAGTTAAACATCAAGGTAAACGTAGAAGCTTTCTCTCCTCCCTACAGAGCAGTCTTGGCACTCCTCTGGCTAACCCCACTCTGAGGACGCCGGAGAGGAGGGCTCTGAGTTCTGCAAACCACAATCATGAGGTGTCTACTTCCAAGGGCAAGAGTCCTGCATTGATCTTCACAACACCTCCATCTGGATCATCAACACCCACTTGCTCTTTCTCAAGAAGTACGAGCAAAACAAAGAAACACCTTTCTCAACTAAAAATGTTGCTCAGTCAGCAAGAATCCCAAAGCAGCCCAACGATGGACTTGCATTAATTTCTTGGCTTCTCTGTAAAGGATGGATTTTGAAAATAAGAAATGTCTAACTTAATTTCTGAAACTAAAACTAATCAGAAAACAAGACCATTTGCTTAAAAAAAAGAAATGAATACGAGGTCCAAGAGCAAACTTTTCCTCAGCATACTTCAGTGATTATGGGGAAGTACCTTACTAGAATGAGTACCTGAATCCTGACTACTTCTGAAGGCGCTTGTCAGCATCACAAACCACAGGAAAGGTCTTTCAAAGGAGTCAAGAGATAGATGGACTTTAAAACATTTTCATAATTTAAAAAAATCATTTTATTGGGGCTCATACAACTCTTATCACAATCCATACAAACATCAATTGTATAAAGCACACTTATACATCCGTTGCCCTCATCATTCTCAAAATTCTTTTTCCGCTTGGGTTCCTGGAATCAGCTCATTTTCCTTTTTCCCTTCCCCCTTCCCCCTCACTCATGAACCCTTAATAATTTATATTCCCATCTGTACCGCTGTGCATCCTCTGGTCTAACCAGGTTTGCAAGGTAGAATTGGGGTCATGGTAGTTGGGGGGAGGAAGTGTTTAAGAACTAGAGGAAGGTTGTGAGTTTCATTATTGCTATACTGAACCCTGAGTGACTCATCTCTTCCCCACTACCCCTCTGCAAGGGATATCCAGTTGTCTACAGATGGGCATTGGGTCCCCATTACACGTTCTCCTCATTCACGATGATTCCACCCCACCCCCCTTTTGTATTTTCGTGATTTATGTCGTTTTCTTTCTAAGGAAATTGAGACCTATATTTCTTGGGCATCAGTAACCTCCATGCTAATTCAAAAAGAGGACCAAGCATCTCCGTCTTTGTACCCCCACAATCACCTGAATAGCTTAATCTGTAAAATGTCAAAGTTGTTCCTATTTTGACAACAAAATATTTGCTCTGATGAAGACCTATTTCCAGGTTAGAAAATTACATCAGCGCACAAGAGTAAAAGCTTCACTACCTTAAATCTTTTCTGGAACAGATACACCTTTAAAAAAAATGATAAGGTAGGGCTGTAGTCAATGTACCTTTTAAAAAGCACTTCAAATAAATGATTTAGATACTTTGAACTATTAAAAAAAAAAAAGCTTTACCCAGCGGAGGTTTGGGGGTTTTTTTGCGGAGGGGGGGGGGGCTCTTCATATATGTTCACCTTGGGGCATTCACAAAAATACTGAGAGTAGCAATATTTCCAATTGTCAAAATTTGGAAACTATGTCGGAATTCCTATCAGTCGAAGCAGTAACTGAGTTGCGGTTAACCATATAATACTATACAGCACTAAGAATAATTGACATAAACCCTCCAGCAAAAATATGGATGAATCTCACAAATAAAAATTAAGGAAAGAAGTCCATCACAAGAATACAAAATATGGTTTCACTTATTTGAAGTTCAAAAATAAATCAAGTTTTTGTTTATATTACAAATGAGGATAATGGATACTCTCATCAGCTAATGACAGCAAGAAGATCTGAGGAATATTTCTAGATGCTAGCAATGTTCTCTAGCTTGTCCAGAAGCTGATGATAGTATGCACTAAGTTGTACATTTATGGCTGTACACTATACATATGATCTCTCAATAAAAGCACAGGAATGAGAATGGAAAAGAGAATTCTAAAGCATGAAAACATTTTCATCTCAAACTCAGGATAGTTTTCTTTCTACTCTTAACATTTTACCAGCATTTTCATCCATAAGCCTCAACCCTAAAAGCTAAGGAAATAACTATTAAGTTCTTAATTAATAAGCGTCTCAAAGCAGATTTTTGGATCTAACAATCCTTTAATCAGCCCAGACACAACCATAACGAAATAAACATAGGTAGTCAATATCATAAGCACTGTGAGTATGACATAGGACCAGGCAGTTTCGTTTGGTTGTACATAAGGTCTCCATGAAATGGAACCAACTTGATGGCACTTAACACTTCTTATATGCTTAGTTTATCCAAATAATTCTGGTTATTTGTAATCATTTTATTGGGGGCCCATACAACTCTTATCACAATCTATACATATATCAATTGTGTAAAGCACATTTGTTGCGCTCATCATTCTCAAAACATTTGCTCTCCACTTAAGTGTCTAGCATCAGCTCATTTTTTCTTGCTCACTCCCCACTGCCCCCTCTAATGAACCCTTGATAATTTATAAATTATTGTCATATCTTACTGTCTGACGTCTCACTTCACCCACTATTCTGTTGTCTGCCCTGCAGTGAGAAGGTTATATGTAGATTCCTGTAATCGGTTCCCCCTTACCGCTGCACCCTCCCTCCACTCTCCTGGTATTGTCACTCACACTGATCCTGATGGGATCATCCGTCCTGGATTCTCTGTGTTTCCAGTTCCTATCTGTGCCAGTGTACATCCTCTGGTCTAGCCAGATTTGTAAGGTAGAATTGGCACCATGATAGTGGGGCGGGGGAGGAAGCATTAAGGAACTAGAGGAAAGTTGTATGTTGCTACACTGCACCCTGACTGGCTGGTCTCCTCTCTGCGACCCTTCTGTAAGGGGGTGTCCAGTTACCTACAGATGGGTTTTGGGTCCCCACTCTGCATTCCCCCTCATTCACAATGATATGATTTTTTGTTCTTTGATGCCTTATACCTGATCCCTCGACACTTCATGATCACACAGGCTGGTGTGCTTCTTCCATGTGGGCTTTGTTGCTTCTGAGCCAGATGGCCACATGTTTACCTTCAAGCCTTTAAGACTCCAGACGCTATATCTTTTGATAGCCCGGCACCATCAGCTTTCTTCACCACATTTGCTTATGCACCTGCTTTGTCTTCAGCTATTGTGTCAGGAAGGTGAGCATCATGGAATGCCAGTTTAAAAGAACAAATTATTCTTGCATTGATGGAGTACTTGAGTGGAGGCCTAATGTCCATCTGCTACCTTAATACTAAACCTATAAATATATGCACATGGATCTATTTTCACATCCTCATATATAAATATATTTACATATGTACATGCCTGTATTGAGACCTCTATAAATGCTCTTTGCCTCCTAGCTCTTTCCTCTTGTCCCACTATCATGTTCAGCCTTTATTTGGGTTTCAGTAATTCCTCTCTGATCAAGCCCTACCAGTCTTCCTACACCCTCCTCATCACCTATTTGGATCACTTGTTGCTCCCTTGTCCCTGGGTTTATTAACACCACTTCCTTCCCTCCACCTCTCCCTCTCGCATGTTCCCCTGGAACTGTTGGTCCCGTTGTTTTCTCCTCCAGATTGTTCATCCAGCCTATCTTATTTAGACAGACCTGCGGAGATAATAACATGCACAAAAAACAAGACAGAGCAAAACCAAGCAACAAAACAAAACAACAACAAAAAGCCAATGACCAAGAAAAAAACAACCCACAACAACAAAAGCTTGTAGTTAGTTCAAGGACTGTTTGTTGGTCTTTAGGAGTGTTTTCCGGTCGAGTCTGATGGGGCACCAAGCCCTGGCCCCAAAGTCTATTTTTGGAATTCCCTGGGGACTTCATTGCTCTGTTCTCCTTGCTGTTCTGTTCCACACCCTTAGTGTTTTGCCTCAGTGTGGTGGGATCAGATCGGCCACAATTCCCACACTGTGTCTCCAGTGTTGTAGGGCTATCAGTCAGTGAGGGATGTCAGTGTCTCACAGTAGGGCTGGCCATATGGTCTTCTGTCTTAAGCATTATTTGGTCTTCTGTCTTAAGCATTATTTATGAGTATAAATGGATACATTCATTTTGAAAGTTCATTTGGTCATTAGCAATTTAAATGAACACAATCTAAGACCTAACAATTTCATTTCTTGCTGCTGAAGGTTTATTTTTATTTTTGTTCTTTGTTACCGAGGACAAGGTACATATGAACAAACACAATTTCCACATTATACTGATATCATTTTTCTATTTATCAATCACATCTGAGCTAGTGTTAAAGAAATATTACTTATAACTGAACAAATTATATTGCTAGTTGCCTTCCAAGTAACAGCTTCTTTTCATAATATAGCCTTATTGAGATACTTTGTTTGGAGTCCCTGGGTGGTGTAAATAAATTCACGTGTTCCCCTTTTAACTTGGAGGATGCGAGTTTTTCATCCAAAGGCATGTTGGAAGGGACCTGGAACTCCATTGCAAAGCCCATCATCCACTGAGAGTCCTGTGGGGCAGTTGCACTCTGCCACTCATGAGTCAAAATGAACTCCAGGGCAACAAGTTAGTTATACACCCACTACTGTGTCGTTGATTCTGATTAACAGAGATCTTATTAGACAGAGTAGAATTGCTTCACAGGGTTTCTGAGCCTGGAAATCTCTTTTTAATTTCAATAATGTATTTTACTTCACAAAATACATTTGATATATTACAATTTCAACATATTATGAGTATATAGTTTTAAATTATTCTGTTTCACATATTTTTTGTACTCAGGTCCTCAAAATTCAGTGTTTTATTTTTCTGAGGCTATAAATCTTTATGGAAACAAACTGTCTTATTTTTCTCCCAAAGACTGGATGGTGGTCTTGAACCACTGACCTTCCAATTAGCAGCCCAGATGCTTACCCCACTGAGCCACCAGGGCAGACAGCATTGGCTGGTTCATTAGTTTTAGTTCACCATTTTAGGTTAAGCTTTAGTCAAATGTCAAAGATCACAGATCACAGGAGAGAAAAAAAGTACATATTATACACTTTCACACTATACCTATTCAAATGAATTGATCAGATATTTTAAATGAGATGTTTGGCTTTTCTCACTCTGCAGTACAAGAGTAAATCTGTTGCTCAAAAACACATAATTTAAAAACAACACAAAATTACATATATGATCCAGCAATTCCACGCCACTGAAAGCAGAAATTCAAACAGGTTCTTGTACACTGGTTAATTCTTGTACTGCATCATATTTGCAACAGCTAAAGGTGGGAGCAACATAAGGAATAGGTGAAGAAAAGTGTGCCCTGGATCTAAAGCAGAGTGGCATTAACTCTAAGAGGTTTTACAGGATTGTACAGGATTTGGGGGTGGGGGGAGGAGTGAAATACTGGATCCCCCTGCCTTTTATGTGTCTTTGATGACCCACCGGAGTCTGAAACCTATACCACGTTGTTGTTTTGTTAGGTGCCATCAAGTTGGCTCCAACCCATAGCGACCCTATGCACAACAGAATGAACTCTGCACAGTCCTGTGCCCCCCTCACAAGTGCCCCTATGCCTGAGCCCATCGATGCAGGGACTGTATCAGGCCATCTCGTAGAGGGCCTTCGTCTTTTTCACTGCCTGTCCATTTTATCAACCATGATATTGTTCTCTAGCGTAGTGGTTGTCAACCTTCCTAATGCCATGATCCTGTAATACAGCTCGTGTTGTGGTGACCCCCCAATCATAAAATTATTTTCATTGCTTCCTCATAACTGTAATTCGGCTACTCTTATTAATCGGGTGACCCTTTGTGAAAGGGTTGTTCGACCCCCAAAGGGGTCACGACCCTCAGGTTGAGAACCGCTGTTCTAGGGGCTGAGAGCCTGACAATATGTCCAAAGTATATAAGACAAAGTCTTGCCACCCCTGCTTTGAAGAAGCACTCTGACTTTTCTTCTTCCAATACAAATCTATTTGTCTTTTTAGCAGTGCATGGTACTTTCAATATTCTCCAGCTCCACAATTCAAATGCATCTATTCTGTGGTCTTCCTTATTCAAGTCCAACTTTCACATTCATATGACGCAGTGGAGAATACCATGGCTTATGTCAGGCACACCTTGGTCTCAAAGAAACATCCTTGCTCTTCAATACTCTCAAGAGGTCTTGTGCAGCAGACCGCTGGTCTATATTAATGAGGTGACTCAGGTGGGAGTCAATCAAGTCAAAAAGACCTCAATTTTCTATCAACCAGGCCTATGACATAAGGCCCCGAAAAGGCTCTGGACATAGATGCTCCACCGTTGTACACAGGAACACCCACTATGGAGAGGGATGCCGGTGTTAGGAGCCACTTCAGACTTGACCCATGCAGCTCTTCATTTGTGTCCTTTACAATAAAACTGTAATAGTTAAATCCAGTGCCTTCCATGAGTTCTGTGAGTCATTTTATATTGTGGTAGTTACATAATTTCATGTCATCTTGAGGATACATGAAAGTGTAGGGATGGAGTCCAACCTGTCAATCATCAATCAGGTCACAGCCTGATAGTGCCTCTTGTGGACATAACCTTCATATAGGGAGGGTCCTGGGAACCCTGCCCCCCTCTCTGCCTACACCTTCCTGCTGGCTGACCCTGATTGTAGCCAGAGCCATGACCACTGGATCCACAGGACTTTGTACCCCTAGCCTGTGATCTTCCTGCATTCTGCATCATTGCCTGTGTGAGTCTGAAGAGGGACTTACGGATTTGAGTTTGACTGGGCTGGGATGTTTTCTCGATATGTAATTACTTTTTGATATAAAGCTCTTTCTTACACACGAGTGTCCCTGGATTTGTTTCTCTAGTTAACTGGGCTTAACACATGTACCATCAAACGCAAGATAGTGGGAGCCTGAACAGGTCCATAGTGAGGGCAGATGAAACCCCCTGAGCTTACAACCAGCTTGTATGCTGAAGGAGAAGCCCTCCCCACCCCCACACACACACCGATTTGTAGCCAGCAGGTCAGAAGTGAGGCAAACCTTGGGAACTCCCAAAGTAATGGCTGGCATTCAAAGGGGGTACTGGGAAAAGGAAATTTATAGCCAGCATGTGAGAAGTCATGGGAACTCCCAGGAGTGTTTTTAAACTGAAAATTTTCCTGTAAGTGCAAACCCTTTGCTTATGTGATATAAGATTTTATACAACTTTCAACCCATCAAACTATGTTTTCAAAAATAACATGGCTCTTTACCCTTCCCATCTGCAGTTATGTTTATGCTTAAAAGACAAATCACTCAAGAAAGTTGCTTCCATAGTAACAACGTTGCCCGCACTTTCCTTTCTTAAATCAAATTATTTACTACCCTACCACCCTCTCCTTTGCTAAGAAAAAGAGTATATGAGTATCATTTAGGGGCACAATTGTAAAGGCTCCAGTTAACTAAAATAGGAAAATGAACTAAAAGTTAGACTCCTTAGCAAAATCATCTCTTCCCTTTTCACTTTGTCTTAGGCACAGAATTGGCTCAGGTATTCCCCTATATTGAGTATATATTTAAAAATAAAACCTCTTGCCGTCAAGTGGTGTCCCTCTTATAAGGACCCTAGAGGACAGAGTAGACCTGCCCCACTGGGTGTCCAAGCCTGTAATTTTCACAGCTGCAGACTCTCACTTCTTTCCCCCAAGGAACTGGCTGCTAAATTCAAGCTGCCAACCTTTCAGTTAACAACCAAGTGTTGAATCACTGCACCTCTATCAGAAAACTAAACACATCGCAATTGGATTATTCCTACTCACAGCAACCCTACACATGCTTTCTAAGATTGTAATCTTTTTGAAACAGACAGCCTCATCTTCCTCACTCAGAGCAACTGGCTGGTTTGAACTGCCTCCCTTGCGGTTAGCACTCCAATGCTTACCTGATCGTGCCACCTGGGCCCTTTCAAGACATTACAAAACTGTTAAAGCTGGACAGTCACATACAGGTAAAAGGTGTGGCCTGCATCTAACCAGAGAAAAGAGTGAGCAAGCAGAGAGAAAGGAACCTCAGTGTTCTCCGGACCCCGGATTCCTGGCTAAGAACTTCTTAGACCCAGGGGAAGGCTAATACCAAGAAGACACAAGGTGATCGACAAAGAACAGGGGCTTTCCCTCCAAGAAGCCAGACAGAGAAAAGCCTTTCCCTAAAGCTGGCATCCTGAACTTGGACTTCTCCTAAACTGGGAGAGAATGTCTGTCTTTTAAGGCCATCGACGTGTGTGTTCTGACTGCTAGAGCCGCCCCACATAACTAAGGCAGACCCTGACCCCACATCAGCTTGACTGGAATGCATTAACTGAGCCTCCGGACGAACCACAACTAGGTGAGTAGGGCAGCCCCATCTTAATCTCCCGAAGGCTTTACAGAACTGATACATGAAGTCACCGAGGTTGGTACATTATGCATGTGGATGCAAGAGGCGGGCTGCTGTGCAATGGTTAAAGCGCCAACAGGTCGGTGATTCAACCCCAGGTCACTCCAGGGGAAAGGGATGAGGCCGTCTGCTTTCGTAAAGGTAACACTATGGAGCGGTTCTACTCTGCGATCGGGTCGCTTTGAGTCGGAATCAACTCCAAGGCAGGGGGTTTGGTTTGGGGTTTTAAGATGCAAGTGACAGCGGGTTCCCGGAAAAGCAGAGGCCTGACAGGAGCAGAGGCGGCAAGGGAGGGTCCATCAGACAGGAAAGCACAGGGTGGGCCATCCCCCTGGGCAGAGCTCATCCGAGGATTCCGAGGGGGCAAGCCGTGATCTCGGGCTAGAGAATGAGGAGCCCTCAGTGCACGAATAGGGGGGCTCACACCAGAGAACGGAGATCCAACCCATTGAGCAGCGAACAGGGCTGCGGTCAGCGACGGACATTCCGGAGATAGGCGGCAGTGAAAGGAAACCACGGACAAACAGACAGACGGGCGGGTGCAAGCTCGGGGCTCGCGCCGGGCCTCACCCTCTCATCGTGAACTTGACCACCGCGAGTCTGGAGCCCGCGCCGCTCAGCTCCGGCTGAAAATCCGGGTCGCTCCCCACCGGCTTCACTCCCACCATCCTCACAGAAAGGCTGGCAGGGCAGGCGCGACGCCACCGACTTCGAAACTGAAGGGGCAGAAGATCCGGGAGAGAAAGGAGGGGACTCGAGAAGGCCGACGGCTGGACGGAAGAGTGGCGACCGCGGCCTCTTCTCCCGGGGCTCTCAGTGCCTAGTCACGCCAGGGAGAGGAGCGGCCGAGGGGCGGGAACCGGAGCAAGAAGGGGAGAGGCCAGGGCAGGAGCGTGCGGCACCCAGCAGCCACCGCGCGGCAGGGCCGACAGGGCGAGCGCGCCCTGACGTCATTTCCGCGCCGCCCGTTTTGGCCTCCACCGTCCAATCCTAAAACGCGAGCCTTAGCCCCACCCTCTCCTGAGGAGCCTCCCGGCGCCGCGAGCGGCGCAAGCGCACGCGAGAAGACGGCGGGCGCATGGGCAGATTGCGGCCTCCAAAGTTGCAGTATTCTTCCAAACACCCCTCGCTTGAGGATATATGTATCGCTCGTCCTTTGGAATAGTGAGCCCTCTCTTTTTCGAGCTCCGGCTTAACTGCTTAAAATGTTCACGACTTCCCCGGCCCTCCCCCGAAATGTTTTGGGCATAATCCTTTATGACACGAAATGCATTTAGGAAGATTTATTTTGATTCTCACTTCATACGGGTGCTTTCCATGCAATCGTTCAATAAATATTGTGCACTTGAAAGACATACAGTGATGAAAACACCATCCCTACCTTTAGGAGGCTCGCAGTATGACAGACCTGAACAATAGTCACAGTAACAAACACATTTATGTGTAGGGAAATGGGATGGGTGGAAGTGGATGGGGGAGGCAAGAAAATGTGCTAAATGTGACTGATACCAAATTCCGTGAGTCAATTCCAACTCATAGCGACCCCATGTAGGGTTCCTGAGACTAAAGCTTTTAGGGGACCTGACTGACACCCTCTTTCTCCCAGCAAGCTGCTGGTGGGTTGGAACTGCTGAGCTTGTGATTAGCAGCCCAAAGTGTGGGAACCGGCTCCGCCGCCAAGGGCTCCTCAGATGTGACTCCTGAACTGAATTGAAAGACAATTAAAATAGCCAGATGGTAAGAGATAACCAGTATGGGGGGCAAAAGGGCCAACCAAACCAGTCTCACTGCCTTGAATGGGATTCCGACTCCTATGGAGCAAGTGCACATTGAAGGGTTGAGAGAGTTGACGTTTAGCAAGTTTCCGTTGTTGGAATCCACCAGCCGCTTCTGGGACATAACAGACGGCTTTTTGCTCCAGTAAAGAGTTACAATCTCAGAAACCCATAGGGGCAGTTCTCCTGGTCCCAGGGGATTACTATGTGTCAGAATCCACTGGATGGCAGTGAGTTTCGTTTGGTTTTGAGTGCCTTGCAAGGTAGAAGAATGTTAGTTGCTGAGTCTGCTCTGTGTAGCACAACACAGCATTGTCCAGCCCTGGTCATTTTCACAGCAGTGATATGTGGAGTGCACTGTTGTGACTGCTGTCGATCGTCTCATTGACGGATTTCCCCCATGCTTGGTGACCATCACACAAGATACCCTTTCCTGATGGACAAAGTAGGCACAGACAAATGTTGGAAAGCCCCCTTAGCTCTGCCTAGTAAGTTCCCAGAGACTCTAGCTCCCTGGGTCAGCAAAGCTAACTCCCCCGACAAGGCACACCACTACACAAGCAAGCCTCCTGCCCAAAAGTACTCGGATTTCTCAGTCCATGGGGCAGAAAGAAAAGCCCACTGATCTGCCTCATGCATATCTCTCGCTTCAGCTGTGCCACAACTTTGTCTTCTGGACCGAGGTAGTCCAGCTGAGGAAGTCATGTTCCACTCCTGACTCTTTTTCCTTGTCCTAAGAAAGGACCCTTTATCCTTTAATAGCACAAGGAGTAAGCTCTCAAGTGTCAACTCTCTCATCCCATCATGGGGCACTTGCTTGCTACCCTATTTCCCCCAAAATAAGACAGTGTCTTTTTAAAAAAATCATTTTACTAGGGGCTCATACAACTCTTATCACAATCCATACATACATCAATTGTGTAAAGCACATTTGTACATTCATTGCTCTCATCATTCTCAAAACATTTGCTCTCCACTTAAGCCCC
>NW_022111300.1:42988599-43014027 GCF_000313985.2 Echinops telfairi
CCCTTTGCCTCCCAGCTCTTTCCTCTATTTCCCTTGACTTTCCTCCTGTCCCACTATCATGCTCAATCCCCCCAGGGTTTCAGCAATTCCTCCATTACATTCCCATTGATCATGCCCTACCAGGCCTCCCACACCCACCTCACAACTAATTTGGATCGCTTGTTGTTCCCTTGTCCCTGGGTTTGTTAACACCACTTCCTTTGTCTTATATTAATGTTTGCTCCCAAAGATGCGCTAGGTCTTATTTTCAGGGGATATCTTATTTTTTCATGAAGAAGAGTACGGTACACATTGTTTGTTTATTAAAAGAGACCTCACACTTCCTGTCTGCTCTGGCTGTGCTGTAGCCAACAGTAAGCTGCGCTGCGGCGCCCACCGCTACGGTCCAGAGTCCAGAGTTACATTAGCTATGGTGGGCCTTATTTTTGGGGAGGTCTTATTTTCGGGGGGGGGATGCCTTATATTTCAGAGAGAGGCAAAACTGCAAGTAGGCCTTATTTTCGGGGGATGTCTTACTTTCGGGGATACAGGGTAGGAGTTGGAATCCAATTCATGGCAGTGGGCTTGGTTTGGTTGTTCCTTTTGTCCCTTTCTACATTTGGAGCCTACTCATTTTAAGCTTAATTGAATAGCAAAACTGACCAATCCTCAAGCCAAGATTCTATACACCTTATTTGCATGGTTCCACCCTTCATAAAAGTGCCACGAACCTTGTTCACTAGCCAAGTTGCACATGCGTATAAAGACCATTGGAAGGACAATGCTTAGCGTCAGATATAGGATAGTCATGGAAAGTGACATCTTGCTTTATAAATCTATAAAGAGGTCTCTTGTGGCAGGTTTGTCCAGTGTAATATGTCATTTGGTTTAATATTTTTTAAACCAAGAATTGCCCATTTTTATTTTTAAAAAGTGATTTCTCTTCTATCCATCTATTCTGACATCTAATGAAATCAGAATCACTTGGATGAATGATAGCCAATGTGCATTGTCTATAGAATTTCCTGCACACTGTGCCCAATTCAATCTTCTGCTTTGCCTTGCCTCACCATATGCAGAGTCTGCTGGACCCCAGCACATTTTTCCCACTCCCCATAGTGAGTTGGAGCCCAGGGGAGATCTATCCCAAGAAGAAAAAAGAATTGTCCTTTTAAAAAAAACACACAACAATTTTATGAACTAGATGAAAGTTTACAGAGCAGATCATCAGTTTTACATTCAATAATTCACATATATTTTTGCTTCATCTCATTCATTGCAAGCCCCTCCATGTAACCCCATTCATCCCACCTCCTTTCTGTGTTTCCGGCCTCCATTCATTCTTTTCTTCTAACCATTCTGACCTTTGCTCCTGAGTGTCATCTGATATGCCAGGCACTCATCTACCATCTTAGTCTGAAAACATACCCTCATTCCTCTCCCTTGTAGGCCAATACCTCATCGGACTGATGTTTAGGAGATACGGTCATTTGGGGACTAGAGGCAGTATGGGGAGGCATCAGAATTTTGGGTTTAGTAGTATTGCATAATCAATGTCTGGACACAACCTACAGGTCTTTCCTGATCCCTCCATCTGGGCTTTGCCAGCCAGGTGCAGCACCACCCTGGAAGTTGCCACCTTCCAGAGCAACTTGCTTCTCAAAAGCTTGGCATGTTTGCATCTTTGTGATCTAAACTCTTAGTTCTGAAATACTTGTAAATTTTGGTCTGCCGACAGTATCATCATCAGTAAGGACTCTTAGAAGCAGTCATTCAATGTGTCCAAGAAGTATGTACTGAGCACAGGCAAGAGATTCCACTTGAGCTCATTTAAACAGAAAGGAATTTTTATATAGGGCATTGGATAGGTGCTGGCGAGGAGAGGAGCCAAGGCTGCATGATTCACCAAACAAACAAAAGAAAAACAAACTCATCGCCATCTAGTTGATTCTGACTCATAATGCCCTATAGGACAGGTTGAACTGCCCTTGTGGATTTCCAAGGCTGTAAATCTTTACAAGAGTAGAAAACCCAACTTTCTCCTGCAGGAGTACTGACTTTGTGGTTAGCAACAGGACACATATAGCCCACTGCACCAGAAATCTAGGGGAAAGCACACCCTCCTTCACTAAAGAGAGAGGACTCCTAGTAGCACAGTGGTTAAAGCAATTAAAGTGGAGAGTGTGTTAACCAAAAAGTCAGAGGTTAGAATCCACCTGCCATTTGGTAGACAAAGATGTGGCAGTGGGCTTCCATAAAGATCTGTTAGGGAGGTTAGCAAAGGGCTGGGAATGTCCTTAACAAGTGCCCAGAGGGCCAAGCCACGGGAATAAAGGAGTGGCGCACTGCACATGCCCAGAGGTTTGGATTCCTGCCGGTAGGCAGGGGTGGGTGTGAACTTGAATTGGCCCACCTAGACCAGGTGAATTCAATTCAGCCAATGGGGTCCATCACGGGTCTTCCACCACGCCTCCCTGTGGAATCCTTGAAAAGGCAGAAGCCCAGAGAAGGGAGGAGAGAGAACTTAGGCACAGAGAGCTTTGGTGGAACTTTGGGACGCTTTGCGGGAAACCAAGCCGCTTCCAGCCAGGCTGCATGTCCGGGAGGAGCCCCTTGGGTGCCGTGTAAACCTGAAACTTCTCCTAACCTTCATAAAACTCACTTCGATCACGAACCAGGCTTCGGTGTGAATTCTTTCTCGTGCGGAGCCAAGGACCAAGGTATAAATCTAGCTCCAGAGAGAGATCTAACAGATCCTTAGCCTTGGAGACCCTCTGAAGCAGGTCTATGCTGTCCTATAGGGTCATCATGACTTGGAATCTCATGGGGGCCAGTGGACTATGATACACAATGGGATGTGATACAACACTAAAGAGTAAGGATGAATCTGAGAAACACCTCACAACATGGATGGGCCTGGAGGACATTGTGTTAGTCCAGATCGGCTAGAGAAACAGGTTCATTGACACTCATGTATACATAAGAGAAAACTTTATATCAAAGAACAATTGTATATTAAGAAAACATCCCAGCCCAGTCCAGATCAAGTCCACAAGTCTGATATTAGTCCATAGGTCTGATACTAGTTCATAAATCTCTCTTTAGACTCACACAGCCACATGCAATGATGTAGGATACAGGAGGATCACAGGCCAGTGTGTGAAAAGTCTTGTGGATTCAAGGGTGGTGGAAACATCACAAGGCTGGCACAGGTCTCCATATGGCTCAATGTGTCTTGTCAACAGGAAGGTGAAGCAGAGAAGGGAGTGTGGCCTACCTCCAGGGAGAAAAAGAGGAAGTTCCGAGTCTTCATGAGGAGGCCCCACCCAAAGAAGGCATCATCAGCCTATGACCTGATTGACAGGCTAGACTCCACCCTACACTTATCAAGTTGACAAGAAATTATGTAACTACCACAGACATTATGCTGAGTGAAATTAGTCAAACAGAAAAGGACAAATATTGTATGAGATCACTATTATGCAAAGCCAAGAATAGGTTTCAAGCAAAAGAGACATTTTTAGTGGTTGTCAAGGGGCGAGAGGGACAAGGAGGGAGGGGAAGTCAGTGGTTAGAAGGTTAGTTAAGGCTAATGGGTGAACATGAAGGAAATACACAATAAGAAGGAGAGAGGAAAAACTGGAGCCGAAGGAAGACACTCAAAGTTTAGCAAGAGCTAAAGGTAATAGAGACAAATACAGTTAGTTATACATAGAGTCCTGGAATAACAGTGGTCTTCAAGTAGTTGTTTGAGTAGACATGCTGGATGAACAGGTGGTAAAGGGAGAGTGGGAGTATGGCCCCAAATATATATAGATTTGACAGAGAATATTTGTATATGCATATTTATGCTGGCTGCAAATATATCCATGAAATGTGGTGGAGCATACAGAAGGCTAGGCTATGAAAATATCTTAGATATAGGCAAACATTTCAAGAGAATGAGTTACTGGGGCTAGGGCCCCAGGGCCATAGTTTCAGGAACACTTGGGCCTATTGTCACGATATTGTCCCCAAACCCAATGTCCTCCTTTGCTGAGTAGCAACTGAGAGCTTGCAAGCTTGTGGTCAGTCATCCAAGTTACAACGGTTGGTTTCTCCCTTTTTAGAGGAAAGAATAGCGATGAAAATCAAACGACACCTGGAAACAAAAAGGGCAGAGGCCAGGGTCAGAGGTCGGTCTGTCTGTGGTCACAGCCAAGACGAAGCTGTCCCGATCAAAGAATTACACCCTGAGCATTCCTGAACCCAAATCATAATCCATTATTTCTCAAGTAAGCCCTGTAACTATGAATATTGCCTGGGAGCTCTGTGTGAGCACTGAAATGAGTTACTGAACTCAGCAGAGAAGTAGAAAGCGCAGTGGGAGGAACAGTTGGTGTCAGTCAGGATTGGTAAAAATGGTTGGAAGGTGGTGGCCTATCTGATCTCCCATAGGAATTGGCTTTGGGCTGCTGCTAGTTTTTCCCCTTGTGAGGTCAGACAAGGCCTCTTCCAGGCCATTGTTATCCAGGGAGCCCTGGAATGCAGTGGCTATGTATTGGGCTACTAACCTTAGGGTCAGTAGTTCAAAACCACCACACTCCTCTGGAGAAAGAAAGGGCTTTCTATTCTCATAAAGCATTAGTCTCGGGCGCTCACAGGGGCAGTCCTGCCCTGTCCTGCAGGGCTGCTATGAATCGGCATCGGTCTGATGGCAGTGGGTCTGGGGTTTGGCTCGTCATGTTTTCACATAATACCATGAGGTAAAGAGAGCTCTTTCTGCTGCTGGTGTTGCAGAGTATATATCTTACTAGGAAGAACTGATCACCCTGCCTGCTACAGTGAAACACACACACACAATCCCAACTCAGTGACCCTATAGGACAGAGTAGAACTGCCCCACAGGTTTCTACGGCTATGATCTATATAGGAACAGACCGCCACAGCTTCCTCCTGTGAAGTGGCTGATGGGTTTGAACCACTCACCTTTTGGTTAGCAGCTGAGTACTTAACTACTGTGCCGCAAAAGCTCCTTCTGGAAAAACAAACAGGGAAAGATGTGACAAAGGTCTTACCAGAGGCTTTCACAGTATTCAAAGCCTTACCTCAGGTGTTAGGAGCACTGAGCATAGGAGGTTATGTGGCTGGCTGCTAACAGAAAGGTTAGTGGCTTGGACCCACCCAGAGGGGTGGTAGGAGAAAGACCTGGGCATCGGCTCCCATCCAAATTAGATTAGGGAAGCCTCGGGCAGTTCCACTGTGTCACATGGGTTGCCCTGAGTCAGAACCCAGTGGCTGGCCAGTAACAACATCATCATCACAGACACCTTCCCCCAACCCCACCATGGAATCAAACGCACAGACCTCATCTGTCAGTCTATTCCTGATCATCCAAATACCGCCAGTACACCTGAGGACCAGGGATTGAAGAAATATAGTAATAAGAAAATACGTGGCTGTTGATTTCTGTGCAATAAGGAAGTGGTTATCTACAAGATGCTAAAAACGGAGTATTTCCCTCCAACATTATTCAGTTTACAACTGGAAGGGAAGAGGATCAGACACTGCCACTAGTACAACTGCTTTTCACTCTGCGATGTGATTGTCATATGTGTTATCTCCACAACCGGTGAGCAACTTGACCATGAGAACAAAGTCCTTATGATTTTTGCATGCCCGTCTGTTTGCACTGGGCCCAACTCTTAACGGATGCTGAAATGTTGACAAAATGACTCTTAGCATTGTGAAGAATTAAAATTTAGGTGCGAAAAATGTATTCTTTCATGAAGGTGGAAGTTAAGGCAAGGTACTACTCATTACTGCTTGTTCTCTCACTCCAGGTTACTGTGAAACAAATGGCAGGCATCAAATAAATCGAACCATAAATATTTCAGCCTGCACTTCTAGAAAGTTTCCTTAACTACAAATCAATCCTCAAATACTAGTAGCACACCTAAAGTGTTAATTACATCTTTTATATAATTAACAACCGGTGTTCATATTTTCCCATCGTTCTAATTGAATCAATATTAAAGTATGTGCAGTTATATAATCTCCTGTCAACTTGAACAAAGGGGTGGAGTCTAGCCTGTCAATCAGGTTGCAGCATGATGATCTCATTTGGAGACACAACAGAGATAAATCGCTCACCGGAGGCCAGACCCTCTATCTTTCCTTTCCCTTTCCTGATGTTGAGATACTCAGAGAGCTGAAGGAGATGCATGCAGCACTGAGATGCTTCCACTGCCACTGGATCCACGAGACCTTCGACCCACTGGCCTGTGATCTTCCTGCATTCAGCATCATTGCATGTGCTGTGTGAGTCTAAAGAGGAACTTATGGACTAGTATCAGACATATGGGCTAATATCAAACTGATGGGCTTGATCTGGACTGGGCTGAGATGTTTTCTCAATATACAATTGCTCTTTGAAATAAAGCTCTTTCTTTTTTTAATTGAAAAAGTTTATATTTAGCATTAGTCAGCTGGGCTCACTTTAGATGATTCCAATTTTGTTGGCAACCTCTAAAGCATCATAGTCAGGAGCCAGTCGAACATATGCCTTCTTATCACCGTCAGGCCTGATAAGGTGCTGACCTTGGCTACGTCAGTGTCATAGAGCTTTTTCACAGCCTGCTTGATCTGGTGTTTGTTGGCTTTGACATCCGCGGTGAACACAAGTGTGTTGTTCTCTTCGATCTTCTTCATGGCAGACTCTGTGGTCCAGGGGAACTTGATGATGGCATAATGGTCCAGCTTATTTCTCCTAGGGGCGCTCTTCGGAGGGTATCTGGGCTGCCTTCTCAGTCTCAGGGTCTTGGGCCGCCGGAAGGTGGGTGATGTGCAGATCTTTTTTTGTGTGGCTGTGGACGCCTTTCAGCACGGCCTTCTTGGCTTTTAAAACCTTTGCTTTGGCTTCCGTTTTGGGAGGGGCAGGAGCTTCTTCTTCGCCTTTGGCGCCATCTTTGTGAAAAGGATAAAGCTCTTTCTTATACATGAGTGGCTATGAATTTGTTTCTCAAGTCAACCTGGACTGACACAAAGCACATTCACTGTATTGGTTGATACATTCACTAAGTCACTCTTTTTACAACATAAACTTTATTAATCTTTATTTCTTTCCTCCAACTACTGTTGACCCCGAAACAAAAGAACTTTGGTCAAGAAAAAGACACGGGCTAAACTCGGACAAAGGAGCAGCCAGGAGTCTTACAAGCTGCTTTCTGGCTGAGAAGCACAGTCTCATTCCAATGCAGACTTAGGGCCATTCTTCAGAAACCTGATACATAATCATACTCCCCACAATTTACTTGTGTACATACATAAAACTGAAAATGCTCTGCTTTTCAGTGGCTTGCCTTGGTGACTTTAGTCCTGGCTTGCTCCTTGCTTGATCAGCCAAAACAAAATCCTCCTTCACTCTGACTTTGTCACTGCCTTTGTTTAATAAACAGTACCAAGCAAGACCTCGGTTGGTAACAGAATTATCAAAGCACTCGGTACTGTAGGTTAAGGTGGAGAAAAGAATCAGACTTAAATATATTTTATAGAGACCCATTGATTAGAGCTTAAGTAGGCCCAAAACAAGATGAGTTGCAGGTGGGACTACTGAAGCAGGTGGGACCATGGATCTATACACTGCTGTAGACTAGAAACGATTACAAAATTGCTTCAGGGGCCCAGACTACCTTGGCTGGGGTGTACCTCATGACCATTTAGCCCTAGTACCCCAACTTCCATCAAAGAACTCAATGGAGACTGAATCTGTGAGAGGACTCCAAATGGGTTTAGGACCCCCACTCTGAACCATAGCTTCCCACAAACGTAGCTTAGAACTAAAACTCTAATACATCACTTCCTCTGATCATGGATTTAAAAAAAAATTCTTTTATCACATTAGGTTGGTGTACTTTTTTTCTGAAGAGTAGTTGACAGCTCCTTTAAATAGTCACCTGTTTAGACAAGCCTTTAAGATCTCGACACTATTCTTAAAAAAAAGTTTTATTGGCATATAATTCATATATCATACAATAGTTCAATCACACCAAGAGTTGTATCATCATCATCACAATCAGTTTTAGAAGTTTTTCATCATTCCTGTACTCATTGTTAGTAGTTCCCCATTTCCCCACAAACTCCCTTGCCACATCCCCAAAGAACCACTAATCAGGGCCAGACTCAATCGATTTATCTATCCTGAGTTTTATATGTAGGAAAACATTTAAAAACAAAAGCTAACAACAATAACAAAGTAAAACCGAGAAAAACCCCAATCACAAAGAAAGCAGAAAATATTAAAAACTAGAACAGATTTATAATGGATCAAAAAGGAGAACAAATGATAAGGTGTTAAATTTTAACCTAACTGCATCTGTAATAACCCACTTCCCAATGCATTCTGCATGACAGCAAGGCTGTTCACATCCCTCATTTAAGGTCAGAGTGAATTCACCAAGGCTTAATACAAGTGTATTTCCAATTTACATTTTTTAAAACTAGAAACAATTTAAAAATAGGTCAAAATGCAGAGCAAATGATATGTTTGAACCTAACTGCACCTGCCATAATCAATGTTAGAATGCTCTCTGATAACAAGTTTATTCACATCCCTCAACTATGATCAGAGGGGATTCTCCCGAGGCTTAATCCATGTGTGGACCTACAAATTAATTTTGGGCTTCCACTATCATCCATAGTCTTCTGCAAACCAGGTATTTAAGCTTGATACTATTTCCTCCTTCAGTTTTGGACTTTATTATTTTTAATCCTTGGATCACATAGGCAGTGTGCTTTTTCCATGTGGACTTAGTTGACACCTCAATTAGATGGCTGCTTATTTGAAGATAAGCCTTTAAGATTCAAGATGCTATTCCTGATAGCCAGGCACCATCTAGTTTCTTCACTACACTTTGCACTCATCTCCAGTGATCCCTGTATGAGGGGGAGCATCAAGCAGGGCCATGTCATAAGAACTAATTTTCTACAGTGGGCTAGAATTAAGTGCAAGCCCCCACCCAATCCAATCCTATATCTCTGGTTCACCTTAGAGACATCATTGCTGGATGCTATTCTTTCTGAAAGCTGGGCACCATCTGATTTCTTTACCTTGCTTTGCTATAGCACCCAAATAGTCAATGATCACCTCATGAGGCTAAGTACACAGTATGCTGATTTCCAAGTGTTCACTTGACTTCCCTGCTCAACAGTTCAGTTTTTTTTAACTTACTGTGGCATCTCAGCTAGTGCATATGAATAAACAGAAGCAGCAGTGCAGTGCTTGGATACTGATGGGATTAGCAACATGCTGAGCGAAGGCATTGAAGTGGCCAGGAAAGAGAGGGAGAAGTTTGCCATTAGTAGGTACATCAAATTGTTGACAGGAAGTTCTTTGACCAAGTCGATACTTAGCACGACTTTTGGCCAATTAGGACAAAAATTATCCTACCTGAAGGGGTAAATTTTACATTAGTCTGTTCAGACTAATGTGACTCAATAGATTTTGCTATTTAAGGTGTGGTTGGAAAACCAGCAGCAGCCAGCCACTGGCATTACCGGGGCTTTGTTACAAACCCAGAATCTCAGATCTCACCCCAGCCCTACTGAAGCAGAAACTTTGTCTTAACAAGATCTCCAGTAACTTTTGCGGGCTGAAATAGGACTTTACTTGACCTATAAACCTATATAGGTGGGCAAGCCATTCTGAGTCATAGCGACTGCATGCAGCAGCGCAAACCGCCTCCCAAGGTCGTCTAGGCTGAACTCTATGTGAGCAGATTGCCTGGATCTCCCTCCTGCTCAGTGGCTGGGTGGGTGGATTCCAACCGCAGACCTCTGGGTTTGAACTTCACTCTTAGCTCCCTGCCTGGTTGGTGGCGGGTAGTCAGTCTACAACGAGAAGGAAAGCCCCGCATAGAATGACTATCTTTTTTGGTTTATTATCATTTTATTGGGAGCTCTTACAGATAACATTCCATAGCTCAATCACATCAAGCAGTCTTTGACAGAACGGGCTATTTGTCACCAGCATGACAGCACCGTTTTCCCTTTGGGCTATCGTTTCTTCATTCAGCCAGCAAGTATCTCGAAAGTAAACAACGTTGACGGAGCTTGGCCAACGTCTCAGGACCACTTTGAGAATGGGGAAACGGAGAGGGGAGCGGAGAGAAGCAACTCGCCCCAGAGACTCCATCGACGAGTAGCGGAGGGACACGGATTGGAACCGACCCCGCTGAAGGCGGAGCCCACACGGGGCGGCTGTCCCCGTCTCCGCTCTCCGGAGAGCTGCACCGGGTCAGGTCCGTCCAGCCCCGGTCGGCGGGCGAGTTCTTCCTGTCAGGGCCTCCGCGTCCCCGGCAACTGCCAGGGTGCGCGGGCAACCGGATCCAACCTCCGCACTTCACAGGCTCCAGGAGGCAGCGTGCGGCCAGAGAAGGAAGCGGGCCGGGAAAGCCCCGTCTTACCGTCCCGTCCTTTCCCGCACGTCGGTCCTCCCAGCTGGGGCGCTGGAGACGGAAGCCTAGAACGGACTTCCCGCAGCCAAGATGGCTGCCTGAAACGTCACGCCCACAGCCGTCCCTGTCCCCGCCCTCCGGTCTCCATGGCAACCCGGCCGGCTGCGTCGGGGCCGGCGTAGGCCGGGGTGTTGGGAATTCGTGAGGAAATCCCGCCCCCTCGCCCCCTCCTTTTTTTGCGACAGTTGCAGCGAAAGTCACGACAGTTGAGGCTGGTGTCAGCTGACTTACGCAGCAGCGGTGGTGGCTGCAATAGCAACGGCACCTTGCGGCGTCGGCCGAGGGGAGACGGCGGCTGGGCCGGGGTGGCGGTCCCCAAGGCTTCCCACCGGAGTTGCCCATCCCATATCCTCCGTGGATCCGCCCTTGCCTTGTCCTCGATTGCTGGGCGCTCACGGGCGGACCGATCGACAGCATCGCGGCAGGAGATGAGGCTGTGACAGGTACGGGCGGCGTTCGAGCTCTCCCCGGGGAACTCCTGTGCGGGCTGTGCCGGTACCACGGAGGTCAGGGGTCAGGGGCCGCGGGTGAAGGGTCTTCAGCTCCGTTCAGTTCCCACAGCGCTGCTGCTCGCCTTCTCTGCCCCACCTTCGCGTGGGGGTCCAGGCCCCAGCGAGGCGCCTGTGCCAGGAACGTCCGGGGGTCCTGCGGGGGCTTCAGGGGATCCTTTGCCTGGTGAGTGGCATTTGCTTCTGGTGACAGTGGCTTTGCTCTTGAGATGAGACTTCCTTGTCTTCAAGGACAGTCTAGAGGAGGGAGAGGTGGGAAGTGGAGATGGGTGGGTGGTTACTGACGGTGCTCTGGGGTTGGGTTGTCCTGGTTGTCGGAGTGCACTTGGTCTCCCTACCTGTTGGTGTTGCTTAGTTTGTCCTGGCCTAAAGGGGGAGGGTTGCAGTGCTTGCCCGCGCAGAGATGTCTGTTCGAGTTTCACCTTTAAGATGTCACCTGCTAGTTCTCATCCTTTTGCTCCAGGAGTCTTATTGGCTGCTCCCATCGCCTAATGCTTGTTCCCAAACTGTTAGGAGCCAGCACGACTCAGCCTTGGTTTAGGGAATTCTCCTTTCTCTTTTGGGCTCACTCGCTATGTCAGTTTCTCAGGTAGAATTTGCAACTAACAACAGCATAGCCTGACGAGGTGGCAGCTGCATCAAAGGCTGTGCATGGTAAGGTTGCTACAGCAGATTTTAGCATCTCATCAGTGAGGCAAAAAGAGAGAGATAGAGAGAGAGACACAAGCTCCAAGTCTTGGGACTTTATGGACAAGATTGGGAAAGTCCAGGATTGCAAGAGTTGCCTGTCGTCTAAGGAATTCCCGAGTTTTTGACATATTATGACATAGGAGGACCTAGTTTAGACCGGCTTCTTTCTTTATAAGCAAACTTGTGACCATATGGAGGAGGAGAGAGGTTTGCAAGTGTAAATCATGTGTTGAAAATGGTGTTTTATTTTGAAGTGTCAACACCTGCTTGATGTCTTCCAATGTAACGGCTAGCTCCAATTGGGAAAATGGATCAATAAAATAGTGAGTGCTTCATTGTTAACTTCGATCCGAGATTGTGGTAGAGATGGTCATTTGTTTATATGTGTGTGTTTGTTTTCTCCATACTTCAGAGTCTTATTAATAGCAAAACTAGGACATATTCTGTATTTCCTCCTATTGCCACCTGCAGCTAAATCTAAAATAAAAGGCTTGATGATTGATGGATCAAAGAGCTTGGGCCTTGCCTTGCATCTTAAGCTCTGGGGCTAGTGAGTGTCTAATGTTTTAATTCCTGTTAATTCTGCTTTGAATATGAATTCTATTTGGAAATGAAAGAAAGTGTGGTGACCTATCTAGGTAACAGGCTTAGCACTGAAAACCTTAAAAGTTATGAGCAGGTTTTATGCCTTTGAAATTAGAAGGATAGAATGACATTCAGCTTCAGTGGTGCATGCTGTGTTTGATGTGGGTCCTTAACCCACAGCTCTGATTGTTTGCTTCAGGGATTCTGTTAATCTTATTTAACTCAGTGATCATTATCTGGACTGTCCGAGGCCCCTCACACTTACCGTACCTCCTGCCCCATTTATCACCTTTTATTTTCTATTCTCACTCAATTATCTTACCTGCCTGCCTATATGCAACCTTTCTGGTAGGTCTGATGAGTACCCTTGTGTTTATGTGTTATTAAATGTATATCGTGAGTGCCCACACTTTTAATTTATCTAGGTGGTATCATGCTATATATCTCTCAGAAAAACACTTTCCTCTTTCCATACTATATGTGAAAGACCTCTCTATTTCTAACTGAATCATATTTCAAAGTGCATTATTGTCTCCTCTCTTCTTCATGAATACCTATCTCACCTTGGCTGTTCTACCACCACAGACAGGACTGGGATATCCAGGGGAATGGATATCCAGGGGCATGAATAGAGGATATTCATCTATTGTATGGAAGCCGTGCCAGATTGTGCTACAAAACAAAAGTGCAACAGTCTGACCCTCTGCGGGGAGGGTCTGGAGGTTGTGTGTTTTGCAGTACCCTCACCAGGGCTTGGCATCAACCAGCACCCCAATTCCCCCAGACTGATAGATACAGAAGGAAGTCTCATTTTTAAATTACATTTCCCTGGGCTTTCTAATGACGTTTTTTTCTTCTTGTGCATCTTGTCTTTTTCCTTTTGTAAAACTTCCCTAAAATTGTCCATCCCTCTAGCCATTTTTATTTTGGGGTCTCAGTCCTTTTCTTGAGGATTTGCAGGAATTCCTTGCATTTCCTAGGTATTAGTCCTTTAACCATTACTGGTACATCTTTGGTACTCAGTTGTCTGTAACATTTATGATATCCTTCATAGAAAGCATTACTTTTGGTATAATCCAATTCATAGTGTATGAATGTGTATAAATATATACAAATAATTATACATGTCATTACATATATAGGTATATTTTTTCTTATCTCTTAGAATCTGTGTTTTGGGATTTTTGTCTAGGAAGGTTTTTTTCCAATCTTATGATACAGTTACTCTCCTATATTAGGTACTGCTAACTTTTCCTTTAAACGTACACATCCTGGGCCTGTTTTTCTGTGTGCCAAAAAGTGGAGATCTCTTTTTAAAACTTTCCATATGGTGTGCTGTTGCCTTCTTTCCTGTGGCTGATTGGTGCCACATTTATTGTACACTAAATTCTCACATATGCTTCAAGCAACTAACTTCCATTTTGTTCTTCTGGCTTATTTGGCCATTGTTTCTCTGATCCCATACTTCTTATGACTGACTTTTCGAGTATGTTCGAGGAGGCCTTTCAGTTTCCTCATTTATCTTGCTTTAACTTGATTTTGAAATCATTAAAGATTCACAAGAATTTGCAAAAATAGTATACTGCATCCCATTTCTCCTCATGGTTACATTTATACAACTTCTCTCCGTTTCCTTCAATGGTTATATTTTATATATCATATATACTTGTGTATAAGCCGAGTTTTTTAGCACATTTTAATGCACTTTTTTGTGGTAAAATTAGGTGCCTCAGCTGATATTTGGGCAGACTTATACTTGAGTGTATACGGTAATTATAGTACAATATCAGCACCTGAAAACTGGCTTGGATTTACAAACTCTACACTTCGATGCCATTTTTCACATGTGGTGGGTTTTGTAAGCATCGCTGAAATCACAATTCAGAGTTATTGCATTCCCACAAAGACCGGCATGCTCTGCCCACATCTCCCACCCCACCCCATCCCTACCTCTTGGCAACCATTAATTGGTTTTCCATTTGTATAATCCTATCATTTCAAGAATATTACATATAGAATCCTACAGTGTGCAACCTTTTGATATTGAGATTCATCCCTATTGTTGGATGAGACGATTCTTGAGATTCAGCCAAATTGTTAGGAGCATCAATAGCTCGTTCTTTTTTATGCCCGTGTAGTATTCTGTGGTATGTGTTTACCCCAGACTGTTTTAGCCATTTAGCAGTTGAAGGAAATCTGGCCAGTGTCCATTTTCAGTTGATAATGAATAAAGCTGCGATCAGCATTCTTGTACAATTTATGTACATGGGTGTCTACATTTTCATACATTTTTTTCTGGGCTATATGCCCAGGAATGTGATTGCTGGTTGGCATGACACATGTATGTTTGGTTTTTAAAGGAATTGCCACATAGTCTTCCAGAGTGGCTGTGTACCACTTGATGTTCCCACCATCAGTGTCTAACCATCTATTTTTCTCTTCTTGCCGAAATTTGTATTGTTGCTATTTGAGGTGTTCTAGTACATGTTTAAGGAGCCCTGGTGGCTCAATAGTAAAGGGCTCCACTGTGAACCAAAAAGTTGGCAGTTCAAACCCAGCCAACAGCTCTCTGGGAGAAAGATTTGTTGATCGGTTTCCATGAATATTATAGCCATGCAAGCAGTTCACATAGGAGGGTCACCAAAGTTAAAAATCAGTGAAACCAACCATCACAACAATGTGTGCATACTCAAACCAAAAACTCAGGCACTGAGTCAATTATAACTCATAGGACAGAGCAAAACTGCCCCTGTGAGTTTCCCGAGACTTTAAATATTCTCTTCTTTCTCCCATGGAGCAGTTGATGGGTTCAAACTACTGACCTTGTGGTTAGCAATTAACACATAATCTGGTATGTCACCAGAGCGCCTGTCTGCATACCAGTAATTTGTAACTGTTGCAGGTGTGTGTGTGCTGATTTTCAATGCATAGTGAGCATACAGGACAGAGCAGAACTGCCGCAGAGGGCTCATAGGCAGAAATCTTTATGGGCTCAGATCTCCAGATCTTTTCCCCACTGAGCAGCTAGTGGCTTCGAACGGCTGACCTTTCAGTTAACAGAGAAGTACTTAGCCATCAGTGACACCGGGGCTCCTTCTCTGACGACTACTGTTGTTAACTGTCTAGGAGGACACATGCTTTCTTCTGCTTTGCCCCTTTTCTAAGTTGGCTTCATGATTTCTAGGTTTTGTTCCTTTCTATGTATTCTAGGGTTTGGTTGAATTTCTAAAACTAACCAAACATGGATTTTGATTGACAAAGCATTGTATTTGCACATTTATTTTGGAGACAACTAGCATCTGTATAGTATTAGGTCTTCTTATTGCAGAGCACAGATCGGTCTATTTTTGAGTAGAATGAACTTTTTGTGGTTTCTCAAAAACAGGTGGATGGAATATTATTTTTAAATGGGATTATTGCTGATAGGAAATGCTAATGATTTTCATATATTGATAATCTATTGGACAGAGGTTGAAATTCACAGTATGAATATTGAAATAATTTCTAGTGCTTTTAAACGTGGGCCTGAAAGCTGGCAGTGCCCTTATGGCTGGGATTATCTGGTGCATTTCTCTGTGGTGGTGATCCTTGCTTGTTGGGACAGATGAACCTGAGGATTAGAGTATGGGTTAATGAGGTTTGGGGATTCTGTTCCCATTTTGCCCATTTACTTGCTATACTTTATTAAGAGCTAGTGATCCTCGGACCGCAGAAAACTGGGTGAAGGGAGATAGCAGTCAGTGTAAGACATTAAAAATATATATATGTTATCAAAGGTTCATGAGGGAGAAAGGGGTGTGTGTGCTAAATTAGCTAATATCAAGGGTTCAAGTTGAAAGAACATGTTTTGAAAATGATGATGGCAACAAATGTACACATGTGCTAGACACAATGGACATATGTATGGATTGTGATGAGCTGTAAGAGCCCCCAATAAAATGATTAAAAAAAAAAAAAGAGTTATCCTCAGACAGTCACAGGGCAGTTCTACTCGGACCTGTAGGGTTACTGTGAGCCGGCATCGACTGGATGGCAGTGACTGTGGGTTTTGTTTGAAAATTAAAGACATGCCCAGGGCTAATCTGTGAGGTCCTTTAAAAGAGAAAATTGCTGGAAATTCCTGCGTTTTTATCCGTTATCACTGATTCAGATTATCAATAGTAATTTCTGTCTCTTAGCTTGCTGTAGCTATTTACTGATGTGTGGCACGTCCCCTCCGAATGGTGATAGTTCATAAAGAAGTCAAAGCAGATGGCTAGAGTGAGCCCCTTACCTTCTGTTCCAGCTTTACAGACTGGGTTATTTTGCTATCTTCCTTATGGAGTATTTTTTTTCTTTAAACATTTTAAATTCAAGCAATTAAAGCCACCATTAGTGGGAGCAAAAAGTTCACACTAATAAAATGTCACTTTACTTCATTGTAAGACGCAGCTTCATGATTCATTAACAGGCTTTAGTGAGTATAGGATTCCTTGAAGTCAACTCGGTCACCTCGTTACCTCCTGGTTTCTGAGGTATGTTTTTCTGTGTATACATCACAGATAGAAGAAAAGAGGCTAGGAACCTGAAGCAGGGTAAAAACAATAAGACTATTAATAGGAATTTGATTAAGGAGATGTGTATTAATAGTTGACATTATAGAAGAGTTGATATGCAACTCTCCTGTGATATCTAAAGCCCATAAAATGAAAATGTGCTTTAATTTGATGATGGGGACAGCTTTTTAACCCAAAATAAAGCCCATTCTATTAATCTGTTCATTTGTTCAATAAAGATTTGACCACTTCCTATGTGGCAGGGAATCGAGGCACTGGAAGTGAGAACAAACCAAAGCAAGGTCTTCCCTTTCATGGGTCCCAGTAGGAGACAAGCAATAAGTAAGTCAATAGAACTGGGAAAATAGAAGAAAGTACTGTTTGGGTGGTGAGTGGCACTTGTCAGTTACGATGGTCAGGAAAAACCTTACTGAGAAAGTGACATTGTAGCAGGCACCTGAAGTAGGTGAGGGAGTGGGTCTGAGGAAGTGTGGGGGACACGTGTGTGAGGTGAGAACCTGCTTGGTCGTCACCGAGTTGGTGGAAAAGAACAAGCCAAGTAGTGAAGGAAAACCCTGGTCTTGTAGGGTGAACAATTGTGCAGTGTGAGAGGGGACGATTCTGAGTAGCTGTGTGAAATGATGAGGTTTTTTTTCTTAAGTGGAGGCTGCATTTCATAAAGGAGTGTGGGTAGGAGGTGCTAGTGACAGAATGAGCTGGTACTAGTGAGGGCATTGGCAAGTCATTAGATTCTGCGTATACTTTGAAAGTACAGCAGGTAGGGCTTGCAGTTGTATTGGGACATTTGTGTGTGTGTGTGTGTGTGTGTGTGTGTGTGTGTGTGTGTGTGTGTGAGAGAGAGAGAGAGAGAGAGGAGCCAAAGTTAATTCTAGTGTTTGCGCATGTGAAATGGTAAGGATGGAGTTGCCTTCACCGAAATGGAGAAGACTGTAGGATGGGCAGCTCCCGAAGAGAGAAGCCCAGGCCCTCACTTTTGTGTGTGTCACATTTGAGAAGCGTTTAAGAGATTTAGAGGGAATTGTTGAGAAATAGCTGGATATGTATGTTTGGAGTTGGTATTTAGATGGCATTTAAAGCTATGAGCTTGACACAATCATTGAGGGAGAGAATGTTGCCAGAGAAGAGAAGTCCAAGGAGTAAGCTCAAGGTATGCCGACATTTGAAGGTCAAAAATGAAGAAGAATGAACAAAGATGACTGAGATGAGGTAACCAGAGAGGTAGAAGGAAAGTTAGGTATGTGTAAAGACTTGGAAGTCAAGTGAGTGATGGAGTGTTTCAAGGAAGTGGAAGTCTGAACTATGTCAAATATAAGAAGTTGACCAAGGCTTGGCATTGGGTTTAGCAATGGGCAGGTCACTGATGACCTTGTCAAGAACATTTTTTGCGTGATAAGCAGAGTAGAAGCACTTCCCTATCGCCTATAAGGAAGAAGATAATGTTATAAATAAGAACATTCTGATTTGGAGATGTTAGATGCTTCTTAGATTTATAGCTGATAAGTTGGGAGGACAAGCATCTTCTGTAGTAAAGTTGACTTTCAAACACTTACCTAACATACCTTACTAATTCCTAGGATATTGTGACAATTCAACTTCCAGTTTGGGAAAATGGGATTACCTCTTGTCTTTGTTGTAGTTAACATAATCTGGTATCAATTTGAGGGTTTTAAGAGTGAAGGGGTGGGGCTAGCTTGTCAATCAGGTCACTACCTGATGATGCCTCCTTGTGGGCATGACTTTCTCATGAGGGTTCAGGGAACTTCCTTTCTCTTCCATCAATTTGCTTTTGAAGAACCACACTCAAAGAGCTGGAGAAGCCACATGGAGACCTGCGCCAGCACTGGGATGGGAGGCTTCCACCGCCATTGGATCTACAAGACTTTGCACCCCCTGGCCTGTGATCTTCTGGCGTTCTGCATCATTGCATGTGGTTGCATGAGTCTGAAGAGGGATTTCTGGACTAGTATTGGATTTATGAACTAATATTGGGCTTGTAGGCTAATATCAGATTTATGGACTTGATCTGGAATGGGATGGGATATTTCTCAATATACAATTGCTCTTTTATATAAAGCCCTGTATAACACATATATGAGTGTCTCTGGATTTGTTTCTCTTGTCTAACACAGGTGCTCTTTCTTGGCAGTTTCTTTTGGGTCGTGTAATACAGATTATGTAAAATTAGATGTTGGTGCTCAGTGGGTGTTTTGGATGGTAATGTGAGGATGAAGGAGCAGTAATGGGCAACATCACAGCTGAGATTAGAGGGGAGGGTTGGGGGGATAAAATTGAAGGTGGTGCTACCAAATGCCTTCTATTGTCTGTAAAAGGTGCATAACCTTTACTTTTGGCTATGTAGCTCTTGAAATTGAGGCAGGTTGGTGATTTGGTGATGGGTAGAACACAAGGGGACTAATTCGAATAGTCATCCTAATGGTTGTTGCAGAAATTTTAAACATGATTCATAGTGCCACCAAATGTATGAATCACTTTGAAAATGGTGATTTATTTTTGGCCAGTTAGCTAGCTCTGCAGTTCTTCAAAACCGGGGCTGTTAGAGCACTATGAAATAAGTATTGACTTCTGCTGATTCCAGATGTCCTTTGAAAGTGCACCCTCATAGGGACATTCCAAGTGCTAAGTTTATTGGTAGTGTATTTCTTGCCATCCAAGTAAGAAAGTACAATCTGGTGTCTTCTGAACGCTATCTCCTTCTGAATTTTTCAATTCCAGAAAGTCTTTGTCCTGAGGAAGCAGTTCGGTGATTTTTTTCCATGAGTTAAATGACCAAGCTATATTTCATTGCATCGTCATAAACAGACTCTTAATTACCTACTTCATTTCTACCAAGCCTACAATTGACAGCTATTATTCCCCTCCTCTGTGATCACAGATACATCATTTTACCTGTTATTAATAAAGTCCTGGGCAGAAAGGGAAGGGGGGAAAAGGTAGAACAAAATTCAAAAACATGGAAAGGCCAGATTTACTGGTCTGATAGAGACTAGAGGTGCTATAGTGGGTCACAAATTGGGCTGCTAAATCTTAGTGATCACTTTCTCCGTCATATCAGACTGTGAACTTGACTTGGAATGATGTAGGAATAACCATGATCCTTTCCACCCTTTTCTCTTTTTTCTAAAAAAATTGCAGTTGCTGTGAAGGCAGGAGAGATGAGCTATGAAAGGTTTCATCTCTGCCTCTCCTGTTCCCCAGCTAAAGCTGTCACATGTTCATGTGTGCTCACTCATGTGAGAGAATTTGACTTTGTTTTTGTCCTCAAGTCTCAGGGGCCCCTATCCCTAGGCCACAGGAACTACAGAGACCTCGAAGAAGATGCTCACTCCTCTCCTGGGAAGATGCTTGTGTACCTGAGGTAGAAATACATCTTAGTTTTGTATTTAAGAGTTAGATTTAGATAAGCAATGTGGAGGAACTTGCATTGATTGGACACTAAAATTTTCCCCTACAATCCTAACAGTTTGACGGTTGTTTTAAACATGACGGGTACCAAAAAAGAAAAAAACAAACAAAAATAGTAAAAAGCTCTGCTGGGCAGAGCTTCCATAGTAGTACGCATTTCCCCACCCTGCTAGGTGAACATCAAGCAACTCACTCTGAGTTAGTGCACTCAGTGGCATCATCTGGGAAGGTTCTCTCTGGTCGCAGTAAGTTTTTTGTAAAAGCAGTTTCGATTGAATCATTTTTTGTTATGGCTGATTTAAGAGAACAGCATGCAGCTGTGAAATTTTGTTTCCTGCTCAGGAAAAATGCCACAGAAACTGTTGTGATGTTGAAGACAGCTTACAAGGACAGCACTACAGGAAAAACTCAAGTGTATTGAGTGGTTTTCTTGTTTCAAAAAAGGTGAGATGTCGATTGGTGACGAACTTTGTTCTGGATGTCCGTCAACTTCCCAAATGGATAAAATATTGACAAAATTCATGCACTAGTGCTGGAAGACCTGACAGTGGACCATTGAACAAATGGGGAAGTTATCTGGACTATCTGGGAACTCAGTTCAGTGAATTTTAATGGTATATTTGGCAATGAGAAGAGTCACTGAGAAATGTTTCTGACTGACCATGAAAAAGGCGTTGACTGGAAACATGCCGTGCTTTGAAAGAACAGCTCTGAAGTGACCTAAACTTTTTTCCAAGGTCATTACTAGTGAGGACACACGGTGGTATTCCTACATCCTGGAAAGCAAACATCAATCAAGCCAGTGGAAGACATCATCTCCTCGCTCCCAAACGGCTTGTCAAGTGAAATCAAAGATCAAGATGGTTCTCTCTCTCACGCTCTCTCTTTTTTTTAATGGGAGTGGATAGTGCTTTTGTAGTTTGTTACGCTGGTCAGAAATCAAAGTTTCTATTTAGAGGTTTTTAAAAGATAGCGTAACAGTGTGCAACAAAAAGGCATGATATGTGGCAGACCGTCTAGGTACTGTTCTTGCCACCATGACAATGCACATGCTTACACAGCCATCTCAGTGCGCCAGTTTTTGACCAAAAAAACCAGCATACCTCTCTTGCCCCATGCACCTAATCACCTGACCTTGCTTTGTGAAACTTCCTTTTGTTTCCGCGAATGCAGAGGGACATGAAAGGACAATGATTTGATGACAGAAGTGAAAAAAAAAAAGAGGGAGGTGCTGTCAGCCATCCAAACAGATGAGTTTCAAAAATGTTTCCAAGAATGGAATCTCAGATTTGACAATGCATTTAAGTGTAATGGAGAGTACTTTGAAGGTGATAAAGTTGTTTTTCAAAAAAATTTAAATATATAGCTTTGAAAAAAAAATTGGGGTGGGCGTGGTACCGGGGCGTACCCCCACATATTCCCTCTGCAAGCTGAACAGATAATCTGACACTGGGCTATATGAAGAGCGAGTGGTGAGGATGAGCGGTGCTAAACCAGTACCCATATTAAGATTGTAAGAACTGAGTGGTGTCTGGCTGCTCAGGGAAAGGCTGACGGTTTTAGCCCACCTGCGGCTCCATGGCAGAAAAGATGTGGCAACCTGTTCCTGTAAGGATTTCAGCCAAGGAAGCGCAATGGGGCACAGTGGCTCTCTTTTATAGGGTTGCTGTGGGTTGCAATGGATTTGATGGCACACAACAACAGCAGCAGCACATGGCCTCCTTTCTCACCTCTCTCCTGCTTCTCTGCCACACGGAAAGTTCCACTGTGGAGTATCATAGTATAAAGGTGGTTGACCTCCTCATATAGAGGGGGATCGAGTGCCCTTAGATCCGTCTTCTGTTTGAGGGCAGGAACTGGGTTATATGAGGTTCTTTATGTCAAGGGAAAAGGAAGCACTAAATTGCAGACTATAGCTTTCAAATGTGGATCGTAATTAGATGGAGAGAGAGAGATTGTTAGATTCACAAGTGGGGGCCACTGACAAAAGAGTTTTTGAGAAAAATGAAGTGCAAACATACTTGAAGGACAACAGCTAATTAAACAGAAAGACTGCAATAGTAGCCGTTAAGGATAACTAAGGAAACAAGAGCCTTGAAAGAGGAGAGTAGTTACATTTAGCAAACTGAGGAAATAGATATTTTCCTCGAAGAATTGGATTAATTTAGAATTGCATGTTAAATACTTAGTTCGCCCCTTGGCACGTAGTGAAGACTTAGTACATGCTAATAATCGGTCTTTTCTATTTCTTCACTCAACAAATACGTACATGACCACTATTGGGGACATAGTGCTTTACTTGTTGGGTTGCTAACCGTAAGGTTAACAGTTCAATCCACCAGCTCCTCCGAGGGAAGAAAATGAGGCTTTCTACTCCATTCACCAGTTGCAGTCTTGGAAACCCACTGGGGCAGTTCTACACAGTCTTACAGGGTCACCAGGTATCAACATTGACTCGATGGCAGTGAGGTGTTTATTGTTGTTGTTAACTGCCTATCAGCAGCTTGGGTAGATCAGTCTTTCATCCTGAGGGAGGCTCTTGGCCCATCACAGCATCCATCACACTCACCACTGTGTTTCATCTGTGTCCATCACACTCTCCAGCAACTCTCACTCACAACATGTGCCACTGAACACAGGCATCATACCACCTTACTTGTGAATACGTGGTTCCACAAACCTAGTAATATGTTCCAGTAGAATCTCGATTCACCAGGAAGCCTGGGGAAGGAACCTTTCTGGTAAATGGCATTTGGTGGTAAACAAAGGTGATGCAGAATAGTGAGGAGGAAAATTTCATTAGGAATTGGGAGCTCTGGGATTGGTATGCTTCCACCTCAAGTGAGTGGCTAACACAGTGGTTCTCAACCTTCCTGATGCTGCCACCCTTTCATACAGTTCCTCATGTGGTGGTGACCCCCCAACCATAAGATTATTTTCGTGGTTACTTCATCACTGTCATTTTGCTACTGTTATGAATCAGGCGACCCCTGTGAAAGGGTTGTTTGACCCCCAAAGGACTTGCGACCCACAGGTGTCTGGGCTAACAGGACCTAACTATCCACCAAATAGCAGTCCTCAAGCTGGCAAAGAGCTATAGCTCTTCCCATTTCTAGATTAGGAAATCTGATGATTTCTTGCCAATTCTGAATGTTTTCAACTGCTTAAATATAATAACCAAATATATTTGGTGGCAGACTTGAGCACATACTTGCTGATCGCTTGGTTTACCGAGTTCGCCAAGGGGTCACTGTATTGTTGCCGTAAGCAGGGAACACTTGTTGTTAAGTTCTCTGGTCCCGTTGTTTTTCGTTCTGAGCTTTTATATTTCTGAAGCCAGATTATAACTCTTTTTCTCATTTAGGTTCTCGCGTTTGTGTTCTGTTACTCCTTCATCCCACTCTTGTCTCCTTCCTCTTTCCTAATCATTTGGTTTGGGAAGCAATAGTTACTTGTGTCTTCTTGTGTCTGGCCTTCTATATTTTATCAGACACCATGATTTATAGTGCTTCCTTTATTATGTCTCATATTTTCCTTTAGCTTTCAAAATTCTCATCCTTTTAGCTAAGTTTCTTATCACACTGTGTCCAGGCTCAGTGCAGCAGCATTGTGTTCGGTTGGTCCCCTGCCTGCATTTGTATCCCTCTATTAACCCAGCTTTCGCTCTGGACTTTTCCACATACTTTGACCTTATTGCTTCTTGTTTAGCCAGCTACTTATTGAAGCATTAAGCCCTTTTACATTTTGACCCAGCTCAAAGCCAGTGTGAAACGTCTGAGTGACTTCTGCCTTCCCCATACCTGTAGTTTGTCAAGTCTCACTAAGTGTAGAATAGTTTGCCTCACATTTTAGGGCCTGCATTTATCGATGATTTGTTTGGGCATCAGGATCATAATATGGGGACTTCTTTTTTATGTGGAGAGCTTGTAGTGTTTCAGTATGTTTCTTTTCCTGTATCCTTAGAGGATCTTGTGTAGAACTTACATTAAAAACTCAGGTTGCATCCTTGTTAACTCATAGTGTTGAACATCAAGTTCTCTTGTATCTCATATTAACTCTCATTGCCATTTTATTATTGCCATCCTCACTCCTAGTACCACCTCCCTTCATCACGTTTTTACTAAGGGCATCTTATGTGGCAGACACTGTGCTAAGTAAGCATCATGTGGTTGTGAATGCACAGATAAGGGTCCTGTTCTTTGGCACTGAAAGAGTCGGAGGGGAGACAGCATTAGGCAAAGCAGCTCAGAAACCAGTAATGATTGCTTCTCAGCCTTTTGGCTAAGATCAAGTGTAGAAATAAGTAATGAGTGATTCAGTAAGTTTAGGCCTCATTATTTGTCACCAGTGGTATTGTAATAGCCTCAGTTGTCTTCAAGCACATCACATGCACACATTGCAGCAAAATTGATCTTTCTGAAAAGCAAATTCAGGTTTTAAAACTGGGTGTCTTGTTTCCCACTGCTGCCAGGCTAAAGTACAGACTCTTTAACATGGTTTTTACCAAGGCCGTGCTGGCCTGTTGGGCGTCTTCAGCATTCTGCATGCCTGCCTACTGATTAGAAAGAATGCAGCCTCTTACTTCTGGGTCTTTGAACATTTGATTTCCTGGGCCTTGCCCTTGGCTAATTCCTACTGCGTCTTACTCATCTTTTTCTTTTCAACAAGTCTTCTTAAACCCTTTGAAGTATGAGGGGGCTTCACTAAGGTTGTGGGGAAAGGTCATTATTATTATTTTTTTAGGTCATTATTTTTTAAGTCTGTTTTTCCATGAACTTTTCAAAGTGTCCTTGGATAGGTTAAGGGATCCACCTTTTGCATTCCTGTAAGTTTTGGAACTTTTCTGTCACACTCGGTGCATGTAGAAAGCTAAGTGAGATGTGGAATCATTATTGGCTTTTACTAGTGGTCTAACTAAGCCTCTCTCAAGTGGCAAGCCAGAAAATATAACCTAGAACTTATGGTATTGGAACCTAGCCCTTTATCATTTTTAGTAGGTATAAATGTCATTTTTAAAGCTTTAAAAAAAAGTCAAGATTTTTTTAGAAGGTGAAGGGTTACAGAGCAGAACATCAGTTTGTTTTTTGTTTTTTGGGCTCCATAAAAATTTATTTAAAAATTTTTGAAAATCATTTTATTAGGGGGTCACACAACTCTTATCACAATCCATACATACATCAATTGTGCAAAGCA
>NW_022111300.1:43016606-43022459 GCF_000313985.2 Echinops telfairi
GCTTCACCACCCATTTATCCCTCCGCCTTTCAACCAGCACCACATGTGATTATTGGCCAGGCTGGCACAATTAACTAACTCAATGGCATAGGCACAAACTGGAAATTCTGCTCTAAAATGGGCACTTATTATTGTTTTTATGATATCTGTATTCATTTCCTTGGGCCGCTATAGCAAAATACCACAAATTTAGTGGCTTAGGAATTTATTCTGGAGGCCAAATATCTAAAATCTAGGTGTTGGCAGGGAGGGGTCTGCTCCCTCTGTAGGTTCTAGCAGGAATCCTTCCTTGCCCCTCGTGTCTTCTGGTAGTTGCTAGTAATCCTAGTTGTTTCTTGATTTGTAGTTTGTCATTCCAGTTTCTACTTCTGTCTTTATGTGACCTTCTTTCCCATGTCTCCTCTCTGTCGCTGTGTCCAAATCTCCTCTTTAGAAAGACCATAGTCTTTGGATTTTATGCCTACCCAAATGACGTGACCTCAATTTAGCTTGATTTCATCAGCAGAGACCCTGTTTCCAAATAAAATGATATCCCACGATTTGTTTTTAGTTGTCAGTGGGTTGCTTTCGAATCACAGGGACCCTGTGTCCACCAGAAAGAAACCCTGCCTGGCCCTGTGCCACCCCTGCAACTGTCGTTACATTTGAGCCCATTGTCCAGCCCCCGTGGCTATCCATCATGTCTTCCTCTTTTCCTTGACCCACTACTTTATCAAGCATGAAGTCCTTCTCCAGGATCTAGACCTTCCTGAAAACACATCCAAGGTGCTTAAGACAAAGTCCTGCCACCCTCCTTTAGGAAGAGCGTTCTGGCTGCGCTTTTTCCGAGACAGACTTATTTCTTCTTCTGGCAGTCCATGGTGTCTTTAATAGTTTTAATCAATACTTTAATGCAAAGGCTTCCATTCTTTTTTGGTCTTCCTTATTCATTGTCCAGCTTTTACATACATGTGACGACTTATTTCCTTTGGGGGGCAATACAGCCCAACCCTTTACAAAATCAGAATTTGTTTTGAAATCTATTTTAGTATTGGAAAAGGCAGTTTGCCGTATTCTTTCTAATAAAGTCATGCAGGATTAAATTGTCTTATTCAGATGATAGAATTGTGTTTGACAAGCATATACAGTAGCAATTTTACATTGTGGCAGATAGTCAATGAAAGATATTAACCTGTTGAAAAGGCTAAACTTATTAAATTTTAAGTGACAGACAGTACTGGAAGAAACCAGAAAATAAGGAAGCAGGAGTGCCTGCCAAGTGCTGAGAATTGTACTGTGTGCATTGCATACATGGTCTTGGGTCATCTTTTTGACCACTTTCTGAGAGGACAATGTGATCATTCACCTTTCGCTGACAGGGCAGCCGGGCTTAGAATGCTGAACAATGTCAGGATCACATAGAATAACCAGTGCTTGAATACAAGTCTTCTGATTGCAAGGGCAGCGCTCTTTCCAGTAGTGTTTGTGCTATTGTTGTTGACAGGAACTTAGTCTTCTTATTTGTATACACAGCTGAAAAATCGGTATAATAGAGAAGCACATGATATTTAATCAAAAGAGCTGACTTAATTTCCATCTCTCAGATTCCTCTCTATGTGTTTTGTCTTGGCTTTTACTTAAAATGATTCATAAATAAATTTATAAATACCTCTTTTGATCAGAACACTAAGCCTCAGAACACGAAGCCTCAGAAGCAAAATAGGATTATGGATTGCACAGCCAATGGCTAAGCGAAAAGTCTGAGCTAGAACTTCTGTTGAATCCAGTACTTGCCATTTAAAAGCCTTTTTGAGTTGCCAATTTGCTAGAAACAGAATGCTCCTTAGAGTTTCTTGATTGCAGAAGCATCCAATCTTAGAAGAAGCACAACGGTCTTCAGACATTTCTGTTTATACGATTTCTCCCAAACCTGAAAGATAGCGTTCCCCATACCTGGTTATAAACTATGAATCCCGTGTGTCCAGTATTTTGGGTGGTTAGAGAAACCGTGTTCCCACGGCTTTGTGCCAGGCCATGTTTTCTCAGAGTTCGCTAGTCACGCGCTCATCATTTTTGCCTTGGACCTTTTCCACGGCAGCTTGTTTTATTTACTTTGACCCCAGGAACTATGTTCTGCCAGTTGTTTCATTTCCATTTAATAGAAATCTTCCTTTGGAGGAACTATATTTCATTTCCTTCTCTCACTAGATGACAGTATTGGAAAATGAAGACTAGATTAATAACCGATAAGCAGGCCAGTTGGACTATGATGATTGAAAAGTTACATGCCCTGGACTCATGTACCTTCCCTGCCACGCTCCAAAAGGAGAAAATGTCCTGGTGGTGTCAAATTGATGTGTCTTGGTGCGTCCATTGTTCATTCAATTAATAGGATTTCATTCTTGAATTACTGTGATCTGGCTAGTTAAATGGGGCTATATCCAGTCTCATTTGCCTATTTTTGTTGTTTTCATCAGTTAATTGGAACTAGGTCTTTCTGACCAATTCAGTCGGAATCTTGGCTAATCACTCCTAAAACTATCTGAATGTACTAGAGTATTGTTCTACCATCAGCTGTGTCATCCTTTAATTCACTTGTACTTTTTTAAAGTGTCACTTTAACTAGGTTTAAAGGTACTCAAGGAAAACAAATGTTTTGAGGCAATTTGATTTTTGATGGCCTGAGGTTATACTATTTGGCCTGCCTCTGTTTCTCAGTACAAAAAAATTTCCAGATAGCTTGCTCATCTGCTGAACAGAAGATTCCTTGGGATAGTAACTTTTTCATTTTGTCATAACAAAATGCTACAAAAGGGTGGCTTTAATGACCAGAATCTATATTGTCTCTGTTTTGGAGGCTAGAAGGCCCAATCAACGGATTGACTCTATGAGACGGTTCACATGGCTTGTTTTGACTATTCATTGAGAGAGAGAGGAAAGAGAGAGAGAGAGAGAGAGAAAGAAATGTTTAGGAGAATTAGTGGCATTTAATTTACTCTTCATAATTATCACCTAATAGTGGTGGTACAGTCTTTGTGCACAGAACATTCTGTGACCAGTTTCTATATTGACCTGCCTTGTTTTGTGTAGGCAATGGGTTTGGGATCAAAAGATCAGGATTTGCATGTGGGCACCATCACTGCCCCAGAGCAGATGGTGCTTAGTTCTAGGTTTCTCTCTTGCCAACTTCCAAAGACTATTTTGAGAGCCATAACGAAATAGAATATATAAAATTGCTTTAAGCTGTTGACTACCAAGTAGATAGAGGTGCTGAGTTCACTAGTTTTCACTGGCTAACTTAAAAATTGTGAACTCCTAGAGTTCGCCTATGCCTTATTTTTTAAGGAGACTTAGGATAAGTCTGTTGTATTTGGGAAGAATAAATGTGTAAATTACTAAGTTTTACTACCAGGAACATATGCTCCCTTTTGAATCATACAAGTTGACTTCATCATAAAAATGTATAATGTGTTTTCAAAAGCAGTATTGTACTATCTGACATTATTCTTTTAATATTTTCAGGGTTGGCAACACAATGGCGGGAAACAGCCTAGTCCTACCCATCGTTCTTTGGGGACGAAAAGCACCAACACACTGTATTTCAGCTGTGCTTTTAACAGATGATGGGGCCACCATCATCACAGGATGCCACGATGGGCAGATATGTCTCTGGGATGTTTCAACAGAACTGGAAGTGAGTATGCCCCATGTAGACGCTCAGGTGGCATAGTGGTTATGCATTGGGCTAGGATCTACAGGGTCAGCAGTTTGAAACCACCAGCCTCTCTTGAGGGAGGAAAGTGGGGCTCTCTACTCTCGTAAAGAGTTACCATCTCAGAAACTCATAGGCAGTTCTACCCCGTCCTATAGGGTTACTATGGCAGTGAGTTTGGTTCTGAATGTCTGGATATCTCAGGTACATAGTAAACATAAGAAACAATTTATCAGAAAATAGTACAGTCCAAGACTAACAGTTGGGCTCACAATATTACTTGTGAGATATATTTTATTAAGATTGGCATTGGTATTATCTGATTGATTACTTGCTTTAGTCATCAAAACTGATTTATGCTGATTTTTACTATTTTAAAATATACTGCCTAATCTAAGTGACTTTTTTATTACATTTAAGATGTTTCAAAAGAGAACGACAAACAGTCCACTTAAAAAGTGGAGGAAGGCCTTGAATTAGTATGTCTCCAGAGAAGACATACAAATGCTAACAAGCTTCTGAAAAGATGCTCACGATTGTTAGTTCCTCTTATTCTGAGCAGCCATCAAATCCACCCCAGCCCCTGGGAACTCATGCAAGTCAGAATACAACACCGTCTACTCCTGTAATGTCCATGGATGTGATTGGCAGTGCATCAGAGGACTGAAATCCAGACAGTTTTTGTTGACTGGTTTTGAACTTGTTCGGCACCTTGGCACCATGGAAGCCTTCCTGACATCGGAGTGGTGGCTCTGCATGAGGAACATTGGCTGGGAATAGACCCCAGAGCTGCGGAGTGGAAGGCAGCAATTCTACCACTGGCCCCCAAATGCCCTGTTTTTATGCATTAGGGAAATGCACACCAGAACCACAAACAATGATGCTGTCATCTCATACCAAGTTGATGGCTTTGGGAGGAAAACAGAAAATTACCTGTTGGGTAGGGTGTGGAGAAATTGGAAATCCTCGTACATTGTTGGTCGGAAGGTAAAATGGCGTAGCTGCTATCGGAAGCTGATCATTCCTTAAAAGGATAAAAGGTTTAAGTGTAGACCCAACCATTCTCATGTGTTTGAATGTAAGAGAAAACTTGGATGCATGAGAAAATGTTCTAGGCCCATTCTAGCCATGAACAATGAATGGAGTGTCAGAGGAAACCAGCTTCCAGCAACCAAAGGGCCAGGAGGTGCAAATGTGTGGCACTAATATATAAAGATTACAGTAAAGTCATAGAGGATAAGAAAGATAGGAGAGAGAGTAAAATACAGGAGACAGACCCATCTTACGGTAGCAAGCTCACCTCAGCTCCTCTTGATGAACCACATGGAGCTGGGATAAGTGAGAGAGAACCTTTACTCTCTTGGGACATTTATAGGTAGTCATAAAATATGCATATGCAGTAGTTACATGTGCCACAAGATGGGTGGTAACTACATTAAGGTCCCTGAGCTCACAGGTGAGGAAACCTGCATTGGGGGAAGGGACAAGGGGGGTTGGGTGTCACTGCAGGAAGAGAGAGCAAAAGGAAAATGTCTGCTTCTTTGGGGAGATAGAATCAACCATGTGGTCACTTTAAGGCAGCATAGCTGTTAAGGGGAGAATTTGTGGGAATTATTTTAAAGCAGGACAATGTACTTGGACTTTACTTCTAACTTATCAAAGGGGAGGCTTTCCTGCTGTGAAAGACCAGCTTTCCAGATTCGCTGTTATAAGTTAGAGAATATAGCCCTCATCATGTTTCCCTCAGTGTTAGTTCCCACAGTAGAGCTTTCTTGTAGTCAAAAATGTGCAAAAGATGGCCAAGGTGCATTCGATTTTGAGTCGTTTTTCATCCATCATTCACCAGAACCAAACCCAAACCTGCCATGGCGTCGGTTCCAGCTCTTAGCAGCCCTCTTGGCAGGGCAGAGCTGCCGCGTGGTTTCTGAGACTGTCAATCTTCACAGGAGCAGACGGCCTCGTCTTTCTCCTGGGGAGATTCGTCTTTCTACACCAGGGCAGTAGAGAAATCTCCATGTCTTTCTACACCAGGGCAGTAGAGAAATCTCCATGTCTTTCTACACCAGGGCCGTAGAGAAATCTCAATGTCTTACCCCAGGGCTGTAGAGAAGTCTCCATGTCTTTCTACACCAGGGCCGTAGAGAAATCTCCATGTCTTTCTA
>NW_022111300.1:43024042-43058281 GCF_000313985.2 Echinops telfairi
TAGAGAAATCTCAGTGTCCTACACCAGGGCCGTAGAGAAGTCTCCATGTCTTTCTACACCAGGGCCATAGAGAAATCTCAGTGTCTTACACCAGGGCCGTAGAGAAGTCTCCATGTCTTTCTATACCAGGGCCATAGAGAAATCTCAGTGTCCTACACCAGGGCCGTAGAGAAATCTCAATGTCCTACACCAGGGCCGTAGAGAAATCTCAGTGTCCTACACCAGGGCCATAGAGAAATCTCAATGTCCTACACCAGGGCCGTAGAGAAATCTCAATGTCCTACACCAGGGCCGTAGAGAAATCTCAATGTCCTACACCAGGGCTGTAGAGAAGTCTCCATGTCTTTCTACACCAGGGCCGTAGAGAAGTGTCAGTGTTCTTCTCTTTGAATACTTAATTTTGAACAGTTTTGTTTTCAAAATAAATTGTTTGTGAAATGTATACCATGAAGAATACAAGGGCACATTAAAGATATTGCTCATATTCTAGTTATTATACTGGGTTTTGGAGATGTAGTAATTGAGTTCTTTCTTTGTCTTTGGTATTTCTGTTGTACATATTGTGTATATTAAATTTTAACGAATTAAAACATACATCTTGAAGTAATCTAGGTCAGGTACAAAGTAGGTGACTATAGGCTGTAAGTGCCTCCAATTTTAGAATTGAAAAAACAAAAATAAAAACACTGCTATCAAGTTGATTACGACTCATTGTGCCCCCAAAGGACACTGTGGAACTGCCACTGTGGTTTCCAAGACTAGCTCTTCATGGGTGTAGAAAGCCTGGTCTTTCTCCTGTGGTGCAGCTGGAAACCAACTGACCTGCTGAGCTTGCAGTTCGTAGCCCCATGCATAACCACTATGCCACCAAGTCTCCTCTGTGTTAGAATAGTGGGTAATGGGTATTAAGTCATCCTTCCTGTAAGGAATTTTGCCATTGGGTCGCTGGTATGTGAAGGCCATTCCAAGTTTCTGACGGGAGATCAAAGTACTTACAGATTATCGAGGGTATTACGTAGTTCAAAAGTAGGTGAGGCCATATGGCTGTGCTTTACACACGAATTCTAACGGTTTACTGGGTTCCTCTCTGGACTGCATCGTGGTGTTGAAGGCTGCTTGTTTTGGCTTGTGGTGCCATCACTTTCTCTGCTACTGGGCAGGCTCACCACTTGGGTCTTCAGCTTCTGTCTCAGAACTATCTGGCAGGGTGATTGAGTCCTGAGTGCACTGGAACGTCACTGTTGCTGCTCTTAGCTTTTGATATTTGAGCAATTTCTTTCACATTTGTATCTGTACGTTATATTTGATGCTTAACAGGGTTTCTAGTTAAAAGGTTATTTATTACTACTTTTTTTAATGGTGCTTACACAACATTTCTGCATTTCTAGGTTAATCCCAGGGCACTGCTGTTTGGTCACACAGCTTCAATCACTTGTTTGTCGAAAGCTTGTGCCTCCAGTGACAAACAGTATATTGTGAGTGCATCTGAAAGCGGGTAAGTGTTACTCTTTTCACACTGCCCCCACCCCCAGAAGCCTCTATTGCAAACCGTATCAGTGCTATATATATTTTTCTTTCTCCCTAAAGAAAAGTGGTTGTATTTTTCCCACTTAAGCTACTAAATTGACCAGCATGATGGGAACAGAAGAATGGAGATTAAATCCTAGAAGGCGTCTAAGAGAAGTGATTTTAAAAGGAAAAATAAAGCTTTTCTTTCATTATTTAAATCATGCAAAAACAAGTTACAGGCTAAGGAAAAATTAGAGGAATTAGTAGGGAAACCTAACTTGAAAAAAAAGGAGCATACAACATTTTATTGTGAATTAGGTGAAGGTTTATAGAGCAGATCATCAGCTTTATATTTAACGACAATACACATTTTATTTCAACTCCTCCATTGCAGTCTCTTTAACTAAACCTCCCTTATTCTGCTTCCCATGTTTCCTGTTTCTAGTCCTACTTTTTGCTTTTTAAAATCATTTTATTGAGGGCTCATACAACTCTTATCACAATCCATCCATTCATCCATCCGTTGTATCAAGCACATTTGTACATTTGTTGCCATCATCATTCTCAAAACATTTTCTTTCTACGTGAGCCCTTGATATCAGCTCCTCATTTTGTCTACTTCTTTCTTAACCCTCTGGACTTTGTCCCTGGGTAAATGCTACCCTTTTGATATTAACTCCAAACCAGACTTGCTGCCAATGAGTCTTTTCCAACTCACGGTGACCTGAAGGACAGGGTAGAACTGCCCTCCTGGGTTTCCTGTAACTGTAACTCTTTATGGGAGTAGACAGCCTCATCTCTTTCCTTTGGACCGGCTGGTGGGTTTGTACTTCTGGCCTTGAGGTTAGCAGCCAAAAGTGTAGCCCACTGTGCCACCCAGACTATTTTAACACTGGAGTAAAACACAACAACGCTGGGGTAAGTTTAGTTCTAAGCCTGAAGGGTGACGAAGGGCCAGAGACTTGGGGTTCCACTAACCTGGTCTCTTTTATGATTTTGAGTTTTGTTCCATGTTTTTCCTTTCATTTTATTGACTAATCACTGCTAACTTAAAGATCAGTCATTTTGTGAACCCATCAGCAGCTCTGCAGAAGAAAAGACCTGGCATTGTGCCCTCATTGAGATTTGAACCGAGAAAACCCTATAGGGAAGTTCTGCTCTGTCATAAAGGGTTGCTATGAGTTAGAATGGAAGCAGTTTGTAAAGTTAGCCTGTGGGAATTTTACAGATATGCCTGGAGCTTAGAAGGTGGTTTATTTACACAGTGTGTTACAGAAGAACATTGAGAAGGTTGAAGAGAACTGTATTAAGAGTCCTCATTCTCTGCCCTCCCCCCATTATGTGGATTAAAAAAACACTTCATATAACTGGAGCAACAAGAGGGGTCATCAAGTCCACATAGAGGACCTTGCTGTCATTAAAGGGTAATCCATACGAGGTGAATATAAATGGATTGAGTGCCTTGTGAAAAGTTGTTTCATTCCATGTCAGATATGGAAATTGACCTCCTAAAATCTTTAATAATGTGAGGATTGTTACTTTTTATTAGGAATTGTAAGCCTACCACAGCCCTAGAGGGAATGAGTCTGGGTGGAGGGGGCATGAAAATGGTGGGTGAGAGATTGGAAAAGTTGACAAATAGCAGTAATGAGTACATAACTTTGTGTGAAATACACTAGTTTTAATAGATTAGTGTGGAGCCATGGCACAAAGTTGAACCTCCCTTTAAAAATCAGATTTAAGGTGAACATTTACACGTATCTGTCTTTTAGAGAGATGTGCCTTTGGGACGTGACTGATGGCAGATGTATTGAATTCACAAAGTTGGCCTGCACACACACTGGCATACAGGTTAGTGTCTAGGTTTGTAAATGTTCAAATCAGCACAATTTATTGCATTCATATAATCTAGAAATAACAATACATGTTTAACAGTGAGCGTGTAATTAGATGAAAAATGGCTCGGGGGGAATAGCAGGAAAAGAAGACGGGCACTGAGGTTTGAGAAGGAATCTCCATTAGATGGTACAGTGGTGAAGGTCACAGAGGGAAGGAGAATAGTTAGGAGAGAGGCTGGGCTGGACAGTGGCCACCTCTGCTCCTGCTGGTCACCCAGACAAGGAGCCCCTTGACTACTTGGGTAATGTAGCTTCTAAAGAATAGAAGTCTCTTTTATTAAAGAGACTGTAGCGCTGCTATGAGTCAGAATGGACTCGTGGCACTGAGTTCGGCTTGAATCTGAAAGCCTTCATTGGCAATGGCTGTGAACTGACCTGTTTTGGGTTTGTGTCATTTACATTACTTGCACTGTTAGTCTAGTCCAGGGGTCCTCAAACTGTGGCCCGTGGGCCACATGCGGCCCGCCGAGGACATTTATCTGGCCCGCTGGGTGTTTTGGCCCCATTTGTTTTTTTTACTTCAAAATAAGATACATGCAGTGTGCATACGAATTTGTTCATAGTTTTTTTTTTAAACTATAGTCCGGCCCTCCAACAGGTCTGAGGGACTGTGAACTGGCCCCCTGTTAAAAAGTTTGAGCACCCCTGGTCTAGTCCTTAAGTATATTGTATGATTACATGCAGAGTGTTACACAGGGATTTGGGATTTCTGGGTTACAGTCCTTGTATTCTTTCACCATTTTTTATAATTGTCACATTTTCTATTTAATTTACTGAATATTTACCCTGGGACAACAATGAAAAATATGATTTTGTTCTTAATGGTAAAGGATAGGGGAAAGAATGCACATTTATTGAGCACTTAGGTATTTATATGTGTAGATGTTTCTTTTAAAATCTTATTTTGTGTTGTTGGGAATATTCACAGCAAAACATAGACCAATTTCAACAGTTTCTATAAAAACAACTGAATGACATTGTTGACATCTGTTGAATGTGTAACAATTCTCATGCTGTTTTTCTGACGTTATCTTCCCCCGAGAACACACATTTGCAGCTCCCTAGGTGTCACATGAAATCTTTTCACTTGCTCTTGTCACCTTGATCCAATGTAGTTAGAACTTGAAAAGGGCACATTGGTGAAGGCAGGTAAACTTTACTAGTTAAACTAAATTGCGATGATTTTAAGGTGACGTCACAGGATATTGTTGGTTTAAGGCTTAATCATTCTCTTAGGACAGTAGTTTCAGGGATTCACATATATAGGCATTTCTTATCCGGTGTTTCATTTACCATACTACATACACTTCAACAAATTAAGTAGCGATATGTGATTTTACAGGTGTATACAAGCAGAAATCCAGGGTAATTGAGCCATTTGCCAGATCTTAAGATGTGTCATTCTTGATGTGAGGATCCCACATCAAGTTCATCCAACTCTAGGGACGGTGTTTTTTCTGTTACCTCACACTGTCATCTTTAAACCAAACGATTTGTTGGGATGGTGGTTAGTAAGTTGGGTTTTTTGTGACTGTATTTTTTGCCCTGACCAAAGTTTACCAAACTATAATCACAACCACAACCACACCAGTAACAACCACACTAGTTCTCGTCCAGTGGATTCTGACTCTTATCAACCACAAGAGTGTCCGAATGGAACCGTGTGCTCTGTAGAGATTTTAGTCACCATTCTTTTGGAAGCAGATCAACCAGCCTGTCTTTGGATGCCCTTAGTGTGGACGAGGAGTGCTTAATTGTTTGTGTTACCCAGGAGCTACTCGAAATTGCTTCTTTTCAGTATTGTTAGGGTACCTTTGCTTATTTTTATTATGTAAAGGATCATTAGGGTTTATCCTGAAAAAAGGGGTAGGAAAGTTCTTGACACTACACATTTTTCTAATTTAAAACTATAAGTACTCGAGTTCATTGGCCATAAATATTTTAACCATGTTTGTAAACTTTTATGATTTAAAAAAATCATGTTTACATTTTCAGAGTATCTTCATTTCACCAACGTGTCTGTAGTGTTTACTGTTTATCAGGCACTGCACTAGGTCACTTGCATTAGAATGGTCACTGTCTCTAAGGAGATGCTACTTTCTGACAGACTCACAAGTGGGGTGGCAGTTCTATCCTATGTGACCTCACCTTTTTAGATCCAGAAATAGGTTGTGTTTATGTATGCAACTATGACAAACCTTAGTGACCCCGGAACTTACTGAAGTCAGAAGGAAATGCCAATCTCTCATCATACGGGGCACCCTTTTTTAATGTTTGGAAAACTTGTGTTCCCATTCAGGACTTCCCTTCGCTAGTGCCAGGTGTCTTGAAAGTGCACGGACTCCTCAGAAGATTGGGAGTCTAACATTAGAACCAGAACTGGGAGGCACATCGCCGGGCAGGTCTACTGAAGTCCTGCCCACGGGCGAGATTTCCTCTCCAGTGACCGCAATGCCTGTTGTCTCTCTGGTGGGAGTTGCAGGAACATCGACAGCGTTTGCTTCTCTGCACCCCTACCTGCCTCCCTGCAGTTGCGATAGTATGTGTGAGGGACTGGCATGGGTTATTGAATGGAAAATGGATTTGCTCCGTAAACCTTTAACCAATTCACAATAAGTTAAAAAAAAACAAACCCAAAACAAAAAACCAAAGCCAAACAAAAACATGAGCTAATCTTGTTCTCTGAGAAAGATTTCCAAACTATATCACTAAGTAAGCAGTCTTGGACTAATGGGTTGAGTTAGATCCAATGTGGGGGTGTCAAAAGGTTCTTGGAAAAATTGTCTTATCTTTTTATTCGATTTTTTTTGTAGATATTTTGAAATGTGCAGAATTAACTTGTTTTTTTATATGTGTCTACATACACGTGGACATACCACATATTGCAAATAGTACCCCAAACCAAGTACCACACCCAGTGCCATGGCATTGATTTTGATGTAGAGTGGCCCTCTGGGACAGAGAAGAACTGCTCCGTAGGGTTTCTGAGGGTGTCCATCTGTATGGGAGCAGTCTGATTCATCTTTCTCCCTTGGAGCAGATGGTGGTTCGAACGGCTGACCTTTAAAGCAGCCCAGTACTTAGCCAGCTGTCCACCATGTGCTCTTTCAAACAACGTCTGTCTGAAGAAGTTGACCATTTAGGAAAATACCCTAATGCATGTGATGAGTGCGTATGTGTCAAGCAGCAGAATGAAAAGAGAACACTGAAGTATCTTTTCCTTTGACATGACTGTAGTTCCACCAGTTCTCCGCTGGGAATCAGCGAGAAGGGAGGCTCTTATGCCACGGGCATTACCCTGAGATCCTCGTGGTGGATGCCACCAGCCTGGAGGTGTTGTACTCCTTAGTGTCAAAGATCTCTCCAGACTGGATCAGCTCCATGAGGATTATCCGATCGCACCGAACACAAGGTTAGTGGGTTATACTTTCTGGAAACTTCAGCACATTGACTTACTGTCTAATTTATTTTTAAGCTCTATAGCTTATTGCAAGTTATTATTTCATTTATAATGTTCTGTTAAAGAAATAACTATCCCAATACTTTGTGATCTGAAATAAAAAGGCATGGTCTCTCCTCATTCGTGAAGTAGTTTCTGATTGAATCAAGACTGAAGAACTGCTGGATGCTCTGCTTTCAGCAGTGTCAGTGGGGGGCGGGGGCTGCCTGGAGGGAGGAGGAGTAGATTCTCCCTTTGGAGGGATGGTGGAGCGGCAGTTTCATCTGGGTTTCTGTAGCCTGACTTTGTTTCTTGGAAAGGTTGCTACTTCTGTCTCATATAGCAGTAACGGCAAGGGCGGTGTGACCTTGTGGGAATTGTAATGAATGACATGAAACAAAATGTGCATGGGTTATTGAATGGAAAATGGATTTGCTCCGGAAGCCTTCAACCAATTCACAATAAGTTAAAAAAAACAAACAAAAACCAAAGCCGAACAAAAACATGAGCTAATCTTGTTCTCTGAGAAAGATTTCCAAATTATATCACTAAGTAAGCAGTCTCAGACTAATGGGCTGAGTTAGATCCAATGTGGGGGTATCAAAAAGTTCGTGGAAAAATTGGCTTATCTTTTTATTCGATTTTTCAGGAAGTTGTTGAAGATCCCTTATATTTTTATAACAAAACTGTGTGTGTGTGGGGGGGCCAGGTGTATCTGCAAATGTACTCAAAAAAGTCTAGAAAATATTATCAGCAATCTCTGGGGGGAAAAGGGAGGTGATTGTACAGTTTAAGTTTAATGAAAATTCCTAGTAAGCACCCCATACATAATTGATGCTCAATAAACACAAGTATTCTGTCTTCATATCTATGGAAAATGCTTTCCACAATAACTATGAGCATGAAAGTAAAATTGCTCTGGAAAAGTGATTAATGATGAGTATCAGTGTTTATATTCTTATAAACCATTGTACGAACATTATCTCTTCCCTCCCACCCTCACCCCCATCTAGGGGCCTCATGGTTCTATGCCCTCTATAAAGTCTAACCTCCCATACTTCAGTTCTTGAGTACGTATAGTACTGGGCATCATGCTAATCAGTATTTGCATCTGTTATCATTCTCACATTGCCCAGCGGAGCAGGCACTGCTGCAGTCTGTCCTTTTGTTGAGCAGGCTGGCGTTTATAAATGGTAGTTTTTGCCCAGATTACAGAGCTGCCGTGCGACTGACAGGTGGCCATTTGGACTCCAGATTTTGTTGTCCTCTGTGTTGCACTGCCTCTCACCAGTGAACTGCTTTCAGTTATATGGGAGCTTTCCTTTGCTGCATTTTAAGCTTAGCAACCAGCACAAAGCTATTCATTCAATAGCCACTTGGCAATTTTTTTGGTTGAATGCCTGTTACCTTCATGGTGCAGGGGATTGAACTATTAGGAGGCTGGACTTCTGGTAGGGGAGACTGCTCTATGAAACGTGACAGTAGAGCAACTACAAGATGGAGATACTGTGCAAAGAGGACGGAAGTAGGGCGGTGAAGGTGCTGGGGCACCTGTGACAGGCCGCCGAGATGAGATGAAAGCTCACCTAGTGTTTGGAAGATGAGGAGACGTTAGTCTTGCAGCCGTGGGGAGCAGGATGTTTCCGGCAGAGAGAATGGTCAGTACAGAGGTGCAAAAACATTAAAAGTCGTCTTGGAATGTGTGGGAAACCGTGCATGATCTTTTTCTGGGATAAGACGTATTAAGAAAGAACTTGAGACTGGCATTGTTGGCAGAAGCTGGATCATGAAGGAGCTTGCCTGTCAGCTGGGAATTTAGATTTCACCCTGAGCTTGAGGCTTTGCAGATTCCATTTATTTATTTGTTTGTTTTCTGTTGGATTAAAAAAAAATCATTTTATTGGGGGCTCGTACAGCGCTTACCACAATCCATACATTCATCCATTGTGTCAAGCACATTTGCACATTTGTTGCCATCATCATTCTCATAACATCTGATTTCCACTTGAGCTCCTGGTATCAACTCATTTTTTCCCATCCCTCCCCGTTCCCCCCTCCCTCAAGAACCCATGATAATTTAAAAGTCATTATTATTTTTCATATCATACACTGTTCAACGTCTCCTTTCACCCACTTTTCTGTTGTCCGACCTCTAGAGAAGAGGTTGTATGTAGATCCTTGTAATCGGTTCCCCCTTTCTACACCATCTTCGCTCCACCCTCTCGGTATCGTCACTCTCACCACTGGACCTGAGGGGTTTGTCTGTCCTGTATTCCCTGTGTTTCCAGTTCCCATCTGTACCAGTGTACATCCTCCAATCCAGCTGGATTTGTAAGATAGAATTGGGATCGTGATAGTGGGGGTGGGGAAGGAAGCATTTAAGAACTAGAGGAAAGTTGTATGTTTCATCGTTGCTATGCTGCACCCTGACCGGCTCGTCTCCTTCCGTGACCCTTCTATAAGGGGATGTCCAGTTGCCCACAAATGGCCTTTGGGTCCCCACTCTGCACTCCCTCTCATTTACAATGATGTGATTTTTGTTTCTTGATGCTTGATACCTGATCCCTTTGACACCTCGCGTTCACACAGGCTGGTGTGCTTCTTCTATGCAGATTTTGTTCTAAAGGTCCAGCTCATAATGGTTTCAGACTTTGCAGAACATACAACCAGGGCTGCAACAATTCAACTCTGCTGTTAGTGCAAAAGCAGCACTACAGAACATGTCTGTGAAATAGCCCGACTCTCCTCTAATAACTAGTTCCTGGGTGGTGCAAACAGTTAATTTGCTTGGCTGCTAACCTAAAGATTGGAAGTTCAAGTCCACCAGGAGCGTCTCAGAAGAAAGGTCTGGCCATCCTCTTCTGAAAACTCAGCCATTGAAAACCCTGTGCAGCCCAGCTCTCCCACGACACCCCACGAGTCAGAATTGATTCAACAGCAACTGGTCTTTTCTTTTTATTTTCCCCCTAATCATTTTTTTGAGGGCTCTTACAGCTCTTATCACAATCCATCCATCCATCCATCCATCCATTGTATCAAAAGCACATTTGTACATATGTTGCCATCTTCATTTTAAAAAAATCATTTTATTAGGGGCACATACAACTCTTATCACAATCCATGCGTATATCAGTTGTGTAAAGCATATTTGTACATTCATTGTCCTCATCATTCTCTAAACATCTGCTCTTCATTTAAGCCCCTGGTATCAGCTCCTCATTTTTTCCCTTCCCTCCCAGCTCCCCACTCTCTCATGGACCCTTGATATTTTATAAATTACTATTTTGTCATATCTTACACTATACGACATCTCCCTTCACCCACTTTTCTGTTGTCCATCCCCCAGGGAGGAGGTTATATGTAGATCCTTGTAATCAGTTCCCCCTTTCCACCCCACCCTCCCTCCACTCCATCTTCATTTTCAAAACATTTTCTTTCTACTTGAGCCCTTGGTATTAGCTTCTCATTTTTAACTCCTCCCTCCCTCATAACCCTTGATAATTTATTAATTTTTTTTTCATGTCTTACACTGACTGCTGCCTCTTCACCCACTTTTCAGTTGTGCATCCCCCTGGAAGATGGTTATATGTCAGTCATTGTGATCGGTTCACCCTTTCTCCCTCCACCTAACCCCTTTCCCTCTTGGTATTGTTACTCTCATTATTGGTCCTGAGGGGTTTATCTGTCCTGGATTCCCTATGTTGCGAGAGCTCTCATCTGTACTAATGTACATGCTCTGGTCTAGCCGGATTTGTGAGGTAGAATTGGAGTCATGATATTGGAGGTTGTGGGGGGGTGGGGAATTAAAGAACTAGAGCAGTGGGTTGTGACCCCTTTGAGGGTTGAACGACCCTTTCACAGGGGTTGCCTAAGACCATCGGAAAACATTTCTGATGGTTAGGGTCACCACAACATGAAGAACTGTATTAAAGAGTTGTGGCATTAGGAAGGTTCAGAACCACTGAACTAGAAGAATGTTGTATGTTTCGTCCACGCTATACTGCACCCTGACAGGCTCATCTCTTCTTTGTGACCCTTCTGTGGGGGGATGTCCAATTGACTACAGATGGGCTTGGGGTCTTTGATGCCTGACACCTGATCCCATCAACACCACATGATCACACAGTCTGTTGTGCTTCTTCCATGTGGGCTTTGTTGTTTCTCATCTAGATGGCCACTTGTTTATCTTCAAGCCTTTAAGACCCCAGATGCTATATCTTTTGATAGCCGGGCACCATCAGCTTTCTTCACCACATTTGCTTATGCACCTATTTGTCTTCAGCAATCATATCATGGAGGTGAGCACACAATGATATGATTTTTGTTCTTTGATGCCTGATAACCGATCCCTTCGGCACGTTGTGATCACACAGGCTGGTGTACTTCTTCCATGTGGGCTTTGTTGTTTCTCATCTAGATGGCCACTTGTTTATCTTCAAGCTTTTAAGACCCCAGATGCTATATCTTTTGATAGCCGGGCACCATCAGCTTTCTTCACCACATTTACTTATGCACCCATTTTGTCTTCTGAGGTCCTGCAGGGAGGGTGAGCATAACAGAATGCCGGGTTATTAGAACCAAGTGTTCTTGCATTGAGGGAGAACTTGAGTAGATGCCCAATGTTCACCTGCTTCCTTAATACTTAACATATAAATATATGTACATAGATTTATGTCCCTATTGTTCTACGTAAATATATTTACATATGAAGATGCCTGTATTTAAACCTCTGTAAATGTCCTTTGCCCCCTAGTTCTTTCCTCTATTGCCTTTTACTTTCCTCTTGTCATACTATCATGTTCTGTCTTCACTCAGGTTTCAGTAATTCCTCTTGGCTACATTGCACTTGATCAAGCCCCACCAGGCATCCTACGCCCTCCTTGCCATTGATTTTTAGATCACTTGTTGTTCCCTTGTCCCTGGGTTTGTAGGAACCTACCTTTCTTTCCCCTGCCTCCCACTCCCATGTCCCCCGGGACTGTTGTTTTCTCCTCTGGATTGTTTACCTGCCTATCTTATCTAGATAGACATGCAAAAACAATAATAAGCACAAAAACAAAACAAAGCAAAAGAAAACAAAAAACAACAACTACTACAAAAAAAGAAAAGCCTATAAATAGCTCCAGGTCTGTTTGTTGACCTTTATGAGTGTTTTCTGGTGGACTCTGATGGAATGCCACGCAGTAGCCCCAAATTCTATTTTTGGTATTCCTTGGGGACTTCATTTCTTTGCTTCCCATGCTGCTCTGTTGCAACTGATGTTTTCATAAAACTTTATTTATAAAACCAGCCAGTGGGCTGGATTTGGTCAGGGGCTGTATGCAGCCTGCTGACTCCTGCTGTAGGTGATGGTTAGTCCCATGAAGGGACTTGCTTTTAAATACCTCTTTGGTGACATTGTTGGGAATGGTTTCGATGGCAGCAGACGAGTGAGTGAGGATCTTGTGTAGTAGCCCAGCTGAGAGAGATGCGGTAGGTCTGAACTTAGCAGTGACTTTGGAAATAGATTTAATGGGCGTAACAATTCCCAGGAGTGGTCTTCAGAGTATTTGTCTGTGGTTTGTTAATAGGTATTAGTGAAAAGATAGGTTCTATGGCCCAGTATGTTTGGGAGATGTTTGGTGACATGGACTTGAACTGACTTCCCCAGCGTGGGGCTTTCTCAGAGGGTGTTCAGAGACTTGTTAGAGAATACGTGCTGTAGAAAGCTATGAACAGCGACAATAGGGAATTCATTATTAGCCTGCTCACCTCTAATCATTGTTACCAGGAGTGTCTTCTTGGGAAATGTACTGTATTTGTGATGAAGCAGTTTGTACCAGTTGAAATATTACACTTTCTCTGTATTTTGGATATGTGAGTACACACCATGGTCTGGTGGTCCAAACAGAATGGAATGCAATTTTAATAGAAAATTCTGTGTGCTGTTTGTCGTTCTAAATCTAATTAGATTATAATGGTACACTAAACAACCAATCAACCAAACACCCCCTTACTGCCATTGTGTAAATTCAGACTCATAGCGACCCTATGGGACAGGGCAGGGCTGCTTCCTGTGAGACTGTAACTCTTTACGGGAGTAGAAAACTTCATCTGTCTCCTGCAAAGTGCGGGTGGTTTTGAACTGCCAACCTAGTGGTTAGCATGCCAACTCATGACTCATGCACACATCTGTTTTTTTAAAAATACATTTATTATATCCTGCATCTTTCATCTGCATTTTCTTTGCACTTACCATATTCTTGTGTGTGGATATTTGAGAATTTTGTATATATTGATATAATGCAATTGTGCAGTCTTGGACAATACTTTTGAGTAATTGTTATAGTTTCTTTGTTCAGGAGTCATGGGGAATACTGTAATCAGTGTATCCCAGTGTCTTATGATGCCTAGGAAATTGTGCAATATGATAAACTTTTAACCTAAAGCCAACAAACAATTCTTTCTAATAACTAATTTTTGTTGAATACTTAATGTGTGCCAAGCGCCGCACCTGTGGTACTTCTTAGTTCTCAAAACAACTCATTAAGGTAGGCATATATTTGCCACATTTATGTTTGCTAGCAGACAAGCAAATTAAGTTTAAGATAAGTGAGTTAAAAGTTGTCAGAGCCGCCCAGGTAGTGCAGCGCTTTAAGCACTGGGTTGCTAACCGCACATTTACCCGCTTAAACCCACCAGCTGCTTTGAAGGGAGCTTTAAGGCTGTCTGGTCCCATAGGGGTTGCGTTGTCAGAAGTCCTTGGGACTTTTCTACTCTGCCCTGCAGGGTTGCTGTGAGTCACAAGCCACTTGCCGGAAATGGTTTGGGTGTTTTTTTGAGGTGGGATGAGGTGGGGTGGTTGACTAATTTGTGAAGTCATTTTTACCACATTCCTGTGCCAGTTGGAATTTGCGTTAGACTGCTTTTAAATGTTTGTGCTTTCCACGTTCCTGCATGTTCCTTCCCCGAAGCTTGAAGCTTGTGCATTGAGATTTCACATCACGGTGTTCTATTGCCTGCAGTCTGGGGCGGATGTCAGGCATAGCGCAGTGTGGCGGGCGGGCGTGTGGACCTGGATGAAACAAAGTGATCACTCATGATCTATAATTGAAGGTGGTCCAAAGAATGAAGGAAAGGGGTTTTTGTGGTTTTTTTGCCTTAACAGTTTTATTGGCATATAATTCACAGAACATCAATAAAATGAGTTCAGTCACATCAAGGAAGGAAAGTTTGGTAGCCCAGTAACCCAGGGCATGGCTTATTGATGCAAAAGTCCACAAACACTCAGGTGGCTCCTGGAATGCCACCTGGAATGACCTCACTTTCAAAAATCTGAATCCAACTATTTCCTAAAAGGCAAGGTTCTGTTCTTCTGTGCACTGTCCACAGCATGCTGTTGTTTTCAGCTGACGAAAGTGGACCGCCTCACTACGTGGAATGGCAGCATGTCAGGCTTGTAACCCGGCTGCTTATTCCCTTCTGTCTAGAGGACACGGTGGTGGCTCTCTCTGTGACCGGCATCTTGAAGGTGTGGATCGTGACATCCGAGATAAGTGGCTTGCAGGTGAGACACTTTGGTCTGCTTTGGTTCATGTTGTCTTAGCCTTCAGTAATGCAATGCCCTCATTCTCCACCCCACCCCTAAAAACAAATGTTGGGGAAGAGGAAGCTGTTCTTTTAGATAGCCTTGGGGGTGGAGTGAAGAAGACACCCGGTCCATTGCCCTTGGCGGTAGACCCCTGTTCCATGTAGGAAGAAACGGACTGCAGGAGGCACGGAGGAGGCACCTCTGGGGCTGGAGTCGTCCTGCATTGCTTCTGCTCCAGCTGAGAGAGACACTCTGCACCGGGAAGGTGTCAGGCCACACAAACTGCCCCACAGCAGAGGAAGCCGCTTGGGCCTGAGCCTCAGTTCTGTAGGCGTGAATTCTTTGTTACTTTTTACTATGAAGGCATTTATCAAGAAGGACAGATCAATTTTGGACTAAATTGATAACTGAGTTCATCAGGCAGGGCATTTTTAGGCATTGAATCTGGGAGGAACTAGATGAATTCATCAATTGCTAAAAATAGAGGAAGAAGAGGAAAGAACAAACCCTAAAAGAAGGTACTTGTGCAACTTTAAAAATTCGCATTCCCCCAGGTTTTTATTATCTGTCATTGCCAGCGTGACGATGCTGTCAAGAGAGTGTTAATCTTGAATAGCTTTGTGGCAGGCACCCTTGTGCCCAGCTGTTTGTAGAGTGCATTTTTGATGATTTTTATATTGCACTTCTATATGAGGTGAATCCTTAGGATTGACGAGACAGCAGCCAGTTTGGCTGGATCCGGAGCTGATCTACTGAACATATCAAGAGATGCCTTTATTGCAATTCTCTTTCCTTGTGTGGTTCTTTTAATTGACAACCAGAGCGTTCCTAAAGCCTTACAAATCTTCTCTCTTTTCAGGACACTGAGCCCATATTTGAGGAGGAATCCAAGCCAATTTATTGTCAGAATTGCCAGAGCATTTCCTTTTGTGCGTTCACCCATAGGTCACTGTTGGTTGTGTGCTCCAAGTACTGGAGGGTAAGGAACCTTTTTCCTACTGCAGTGTGGCCTTACCGGCCTCCCCAAGATACTCCCGAGGAAAAGCAGGGCGCAAAAGTACTTAACCATTTGGGATCCATAGTCAGACATTACAAAACGGTATCTCTTTCTTTAGATGAAATCCAGAATAGGCACATCGATGGAGACAGTAACTGAATTAACAGCTCTTGGGGTTGTGTCAGGGGTGGTTGGGGTGAGGTGAGGAAAGGAGCTAATAAGCACAACAAATGAAGAAAAGTCCTAAAGTAGTAGGGGTGATTGCATAACTCTTTGTTAATATGTGCAAGCCACTCAAATGTTATAGCATGGGAATCTTGTGTCAATGAAACTGAAACAAAACGAAACAAAGCTTCAGCCACTGCAGTTGTGCATAAGGATTACAGACAGTAATCATTATTTCTTATTTAGTTACATATAACACAGGAAATCAAATGGGAAAAGTTTATCAAAATCAAACGTTTTCATCATTTCAACTAAAATCAGTAGTGTTTTAAGGGAAAGATCTGTTGACCATATTAAAATTAAAGCTTTGCTTCACACCCCCCCCGTACATTTTTTTTTTTTAAACAGAGGAGGAAGGAGTTGGGATTCGGCTGTTTATCGTTTTGTTCACTTGGTGACGATTGCTCATCTGCTCTGACGTTTCCCTTTTCTCCTAGCCCTTTAGCCATGACCTGGCAGGGCAGGGGCAGCAGAGGAGTGAGGTTTCTGCAGGTGGAACATATCTTTGTCGGGCGTTATTTTTGAAGGAGCCCAGGTGGTGCCCTCTGCTGTTAACTGAATGGTGGGCAGCGCGAACCCACCTAGTGAATCATGGGAGAAATATTGTCAACCTGTGTCTCTCTGGGCAGTTCTCCTCTGCGACCTGGGGTTGGTGGGAGTCAGAATCAACTGGACAGCACCTCACAGCAGCACTTACACCCCGACTGCCATCCATTGTCTCCTGGCTTCTTTGAGTCAGGGTGCAATCTTCCTCGGTTGCTTCAGAGCTAGTGCCTTAGCATGTCCATAGTCAGCAAATGTGGAGCACTTGTTCTGAGTTTAGCATGTTTCTCAAGGTTTTTTGTGTGTGTGTGTGGTTTCTTTTTCTCCTCACAATTCTCCAGGGATTCATTTTCTAAATGTGCCCAACAAATCATCCCCAAACTTAGCAGCTTAAAGCCACGGATACACATTATCTCCCACCTTCTTGAGTCAGGAGTCTGGACACGGCCCATCAGGGTGCTCTGACTCAGGATTGCTCAGAGGTTCCCGTCAAGGTGCCCGCTGAGACTGTGATCTCAACTGGGTACCAGTCGGCTCTTCCGCCTGATAAGAAAATCATCTAAAGACTGCAGTCTCTGGATGGGGGCTCCACTTGTCCCAGTCTGCTGCCTGACCTCCAGGGGGACTGCATATAACCAGGGGTCGGAGCATGCTCTCCGCTAGGAGGAGGTGATTGTGCCCCCACTACGCACTGACAGTGAGGCTGTGGACTCTGAAGGGCTGACCTTGTTCAAAGCAACTTCATTTCCAGAGGTCTTTTGTTTAGTTTTTAAGTTGGAGTGTCATCAGGGGGGCTTCAAAAAATCTGTGGGAAAATGGCTTGAAGAGATCCTGTGAGTTTTCCCATGAACTTTTAGGAGCCTGTTTGTACCTTAAAAGTCAGTCCCAGTCCCATGGATGGGTTGGTTCTGCCTTGTCCTGTAGGTGTTTGATGCTGGAGACTACTCCCTCCTGTGCTCGGGGCCCAGCGAAAACGGACAGACGTGGACTGGGGGCGACTTTGTCTCCGCGGATAAAGTCATCATTTGGACTGAGAATGGACAAAGTTATATTTACAAACTGCCTGCCAGGTATTCAATCAACAATAAGTTAGCACCTTAATTAAAAGTCAAAGACTCCGAATTTGGGTTATAACCCAACAATATGGGAATGTGTATAATATAAATATTTAATTTAGGTCACATCTTAAGTTAGACCAGTAATTCCAGCTTAGCTTATAATTATAGAAATTGGCTAGATTTTTATTTTGCGTGGGATATTTTTAAAAAGAAAGAAAGAAAAGAAGTCCTGGTAGCACAGTGGTTAAGTGTTTGCCCCTCAACCAAAAGGTCAGCAGTTCAAACCCTGCAGCTGCTGGGTGGGAGGAACATGTCGAGGTCAGCCTCCATGAAGAGTATGGCCGTGTAAATACTCTGGGACAGTTCTACCCTGTCCTGTTGGCTTGTTTTCAAAGATACTTTTATAGCAACTAGTTAGTTTAATGGGTTCATTAAATTATAATTTAAAAATTACTTTTTGTTCATTGCCTCTAAAAACTTGTCCCATAGGATATGATAAACATTTAATGTCAGTTTTGAACTGAATACTTTATTTTTTCCATTTTTAGTTGCCTTCCAGCTAGTGACTCATTCCGCAGTGATGTGGGGAAAGCAGTTGAAAATTTAATTCCTCCTGTACAGCATAGCCTCCTGGATCGAACCGATAAAGAGGTAAAGTTCCTCAGGTATCATTTACCATTGATAAAAAACTCAGAAACCAAGCTCATTGCCATCGAGTTGCTGCCGACTCATACTGACCCTCTAGGGCAGGATCGAACTGCCCCTTTGGGTTTACGATCGATAGTTGTGTTGACAATTTCCACAACTATAATTATCGGTGTCTTTTGGTAAGTCAGTATTTGAAAGATTTAGTACAACTAAAGCCCTTGTTAGATGTTGTAAAATACTAACTTGATCACCTTTAAAGCACAATTTGGAAGTTTGAGCATTTCTTTTTTTTATATAAATGTGACTATAACATAGTAATTGTCTTTCTTGAAGAATACAAGTGCTTGTATGCTGGTTGTACATTAGAACCAACTTGGGAACATTCTTATTGATAAAGTAAACCTATTTACACTATCATATGATTATAAATATAGTGACAGGATTTTAGAAGAGGAAAAATAATAGGTGTAACGATACTGATTGATAACAGTTCTGTACTTGAACTAGACATCAGAATCTTTTTAAAGAACATGTAGACAACTCAAGTACTCCCTCAACACAAGAACACTGTTCTAATAATCCGGGATTCTGAGATGCTCACCTTATTGACACAATTGCTGAAGACAAAGTGGGGGCCTAAGCAAATGTGGTGAAGAAAGCTGATCCAAAGGCTATCAAAAGATAAAGCGTCTGGGGACTTAAAGGCTTGATGATAAACAAGCAGCCCTCTAGCTGAGAAGCAACAAAGCCCACATGGAAGAAGCACACCAGCCTGTGTCATCATGAGGTGTTGATGGGATCAGGTATCAGGCATCAAAGACCCGGAGCAAAAAATCATAATGCGAATGGTGGGGTGGGGAGTGCGGAGTGGAGGCCCAAAGCCAATCTGTAAGCAATTGGACATCCCCTCACAGAAGGGTCGTGGGGAGAAGATGGACCAGTCAGGGTAAAGTACAGCAATGATGAAACATACAGCTTTCCTCTAGTTCTTTAATGCTTCCTCCCCCCACTATCATGACCCCAATTCTACCTTAAAAATCTGGTTAGACTAGAGCATGTACATGGGTAGTACAGATAAGAGCTGAAACACAGGGAATACAGGACAGATAAACTCCTCAGGACCAATATTGAGAGTAGTCATACCAGGAAGGCAAGGGGAAGGTGTGGGGAGAAAGGAGGAACCATCACAATGACCTACCTATAACCCCTTTCCAGCGGGATGGACAACAGACAAGGAGGTAAAGGGAGACATTGGACAGTGCACGACGTGAAAAAAATAATAATTTTTAAATTATCAAAGGTTCATGAGGGAGGGAGGGTGATGAGTGGGGTGGGTGAAGAAAATGAGGAGCAGATACCTAGGGCTCAAGTAGAAAAATGCTTTGAAAATGATGATGGCAACATATGTACAAATGTGCTTGACCCGATGGATGTAGGGATTGTGATAAGAATTGTATGAGCCCCCAATAGAATGGTTTATATATATACAAAAAGAACATGTAGACAGATGTAAATGAGTAGATATTCTGAATTAAGAATAAGATATTTTATTCTGTCTATAATAAGAGAAGTTTATTATGATTTCTGAAAATCTTCATGGCCACTTAATATAGAAAAACAGCAACATTTAATATTCAGTGAGAAGATTTGATATTGAAAGTACAATGTAATGATGAAGTAATTCTAGGTATTTCAACCTGATTCTTCTGAAAATTTGCTCTCAGCTTTAGAGGAAAGGAAAGGGGAGGGATTTCCTCCCCAAGTATATTTTAAATATTCAAAAATTAAAAATATCTGTGTATAGTTAAGACCTTCAGTAACATGTTCATTACTTTTTTAGTGTAAGCTCCTACTAGTACCCTCCAACCTAGACAAGCACTTGTGAAACTAAGAGACACTGGCTTGTATAACAAACATGCTTGTAATGTTTCTTTAAGAAGTTTTTCATTTAACATAAAATGCACTTTTGATGATGCCTTAGAGGAAAGCTATGAATATGTGATTAGAAAAATGATGCTTTAAACTTGTCTAAATTATATTCAAATGTTGGGTGGAAGGTAGGACTTTTTTGTGTGTGTAAATTTTAATAAATCATTTTATTGGGTGCCTTACAACTCTTAGAACAATCCATACATCAATTGTGTCAAGCACATTTGTACATATGTTGCTATAATTTCCAAAACATTTTCTTTCTACTTGAGCCCTTGGTATCAGCTCATCCTCCCTGCCCCCTCCCTCCCGCATGAACCCTTGGTAATTTACAAATTATTATTTTTTTCATGTCCTAACACCAACTACTGTCTCCCTTCACCCACTTTTCTGTTGTTCCTTTCCCTGGGAGGGTGTTATATGTCAGTCATTGTGATCTCCTCCCCCAACTCCCTCCACCTTCCCTTCCCCTCATGGTATCACTACTCCCATTATTGTTCCTGAGGGGTTTATCTGTCCTGGATTTCATGAGTTCAGAGCTCTTACCTGTACCAGTGTACATGCTCTGGTCTAGCCAGATTGGTGAGGTTGAACTGCAATCATGTTAGTGAGGGGGAGGAAGCAGTAAAAAACTAGAGGAATGTTGTGTGTTTCGTGGATGCTCTATTGCACCTTGGCTGGTTCATCCCTTCCCTGTGACCCTTCTGTGAGGGGATGTCCAATTGTCTACAGATGGGCTTTGGGTCTCCATTCCGACCCCTCCCTCTTTCGCATCAAAATGGTTGTTTGTTTTGGTCTTCTGATGCCTGCTAAAAGGTAGGACTTGTAATGCGTGAACTTGTATGTGTGACTGAGGAGACTGTAAGCAAGATCTAAAAGGAGCTTGAAAGTTTCCCCTTGACGCTAAGAGTTAATTGTAAGAGGAAAGGGATGGCTTTTAACATGCACTGTGCAAAAGGAAAACAGACTGAAAGGTTTGGACAGTGGGGTTGTATGAACTAAGGACATGTGACCTACATCGTTCACCAAGGATATGGCTGTACACTCAAAAGAGCTAAAGTTTGTGGTTGATGGATCTAACCAACTATCACCCTATCAGCTCACACCAAAGGGGACAGGAAGGAAAGAACAGTGTCTGCCCCTGGGAATCCTACACGCAGGCATCAAGACAAAGGAGTTATATATCTTTTGTCCTCCTTACAAGAAAAGACTCCTACCTGGAGTGGCATGGAGATCAGCAGAATTAGTGGAAACAGAGCTACCTCAGTCTAAAAGGTTGGGGCTCTGGCCTCTGGGGATTCAAAGGTGGAGCCTCAGTCCTCTAGATCTCAATGAGTCAGATTTTCACCATCTTGGTTCTAGCATGTGTGGCCGACATTCACATTGGCCAAGAGGATGGATGGGGCCACTGGTCAAGTTGAGGGTTTAGGGTAGGGCTGTCATGCCCAAAGACAGAATAGTGGTGCCTGCTGGGGATGAGAGAGTTGGTTCACTATTCCAGTGAAGTAGAAGAATGGAACTGCTTAAAACTAAGGAAGCAGAGTTGCTGTTCCAGTGGACCCAGAATGTGGAGCTGAAACCCAGGGCGCAGGTGCATCTACCCAGAATCCAGAGAGTAGAATGTGGAGGGTAGAGTCATTGCCTAGATGATGGGCTTGCAGAACAGAGGATTATTTTTAAAGCCCGAGAGCTAGTGTCCTTTTTCTGCTGGGCCTTAGACTTGCCTGGTGCCTATGATTCCTTCTGTTTTCCCATTTCTAATGGAAATGTCTCCCTTGTGCTTGTCCTGCCATTGGACTTTGGAAACAGGTAACTTGTAGTCCAGATGTCACAGGTTCACAGATGAAGAGAAATTTTGTCCCAGGATAAAATATGCATAAAGTCTTACATTAGATTTAGATGTATCAGAAGACGACCTTTGGACTTGGAATTCATTTCCGACTTGGGGACCATGTGATGCGGTGAATGTGTTTTACATATGGGAAGAACATGTATGTTGGTGAGCAGGAGGTGGAATGTCATCTATTGAATTGTATCTCCCCCAAATTTGTTGTAAGTCCAAACCTTTATGCCTGTAGTAAGAATCCCATTTGGTAATTGGTTATTTTGTTATGCTAATGAGACTGGGTTAGTTTAGGGTGTGTTTTTGACCAATCTCCCTTGCGATATCAAAGAGATTAAACTAGCAAGCAAGTTAGCAGAGCCGAGGAATGAGAAATGCTAAGGCCTATGAAGACTGTGCAGGAGCAGGGGCTGAGATGCCAAGACCTTCTTTGAGAGTTGACCGAGAAAGCCTTCCCTTAAAGCTGGCAGCCGGAATTTGGGCTTCTAGCCTCTTGAACTGTAACAATCCAAATTTCTGTCTGTTAAAGCCATCCAGTTGTGCTGCTTCTGTTGTAGCAGCACGAACTAACTAAGTGAAGGCCTGTGGAAGCAGCCGTGAGGTAAAATGACATATTGCATCGGGAAGTCAGCTATAAAACTTCTCTTTCACTTCTTCCAAAAAGCAAAGAAGTCACCGTGTGGACTAAGGCGTGCCAGACTCCAGCGAGGATATTTTCAGTGGCCTCATAGGCAGGTGACAGGTGGACGATGAATAAGGAAGACTGAGAAGAACTGATGCCTTTGAGCATTTCCTCTTAACTGCTTTATTTAACTCTTGCGAACCTCCCAGGATCTTTCCCTACCTTTGAATTTTGGGGTTGGCAAAGAATTTTGACTACATCTTGAACTGTGAAAGAATGAACGTATCTGTCTTAGAAGAGTCAAGCCAGCATATTGGCAGGAAGGATGATGAGACTTTGGGTCACACACTTTATACACGGTGTCAGGAGAGACCAGTCTTTGGAAAAGGACGTCATGTTTGGCAAAGCAGAGGGTCAGTGTGATAGAGTAAGACCCTGAAAGACATGGAGTGACATGGGAGTTGCAACATTGTCGTGAAACATAGCAATGATGGCAAAGATGGCACTGGATCCAGAAAATGCTTCATTCTTTTGTACTTAGGGCTACTTTGAGTTGGAACTTTGTACCAACTCATTGGTACTTTGTACCATCAATAGTGGTAACAAGCAACACCAGAATAGCAACAAGTAAGACTGGGCAAAAATAGTGTCTTTTTTTCCCTTTTGACCTTTTAAATGAATAAAAAATGATATTGTATTAAATATTCAATAGCAGGTGATTAAATAAATTGCACTATTGTAGTGAGTAATCACGTTTCACTAAGCAGAGTAAAATAGAATAACTACTGCTTTTAGGTAAGGACTATAAATAATAGTTTCCACATCCTTGGCTATTTGTGGTAAACTGGATCTGAGTATTAGTTGACATGTATATTAATGCTGTAGTGTTATATTAATATACTGAATACTCATTTTTTTTTTACCTCTAGCATGGAAACAAACTAGTATTTTTACTTGAAAATACTTACTAATGTGTGAAATACTCTGATGAAAAAGAGCAAAAGATATTTAAACTGGTTTTTTTTTTTGGCAGTTACTAATTTGTCCACCTGTTACTCGGTTTTTCTATGGATGCAAGGAATACTTCCATAAACTTTTAATTCAGGGTGATTCTTCTGGAAGATTGAATATTTGGAATATATCAGACACCCTTGAGAAACAGGAAGGCGAAGGTAATGGGGAAATCATGCGTTACCTTTCCTTAATTCTTTTCATTTGACCTCTTAGATGCTAACAGGTGAATAACAAACTTCATGATGTATGTATGCATAGAGTGTCCTTCCAGACGCAGACTGACTTTCCTGGCTTTCCTTATTTTAACATGGACCCATGTTTTTCTTTTCTTTTCTATGGACCGGAACCACCACAGAACTGGAGATGACAACCTCTGTTAGTTTGCAAGAGGCGTTTGATAAACTGCATCCTTGTCCTGCTGGAATTATAGATCAGCTCAGTGTGATTCCCAATAGTAACGAACCTCTTAAAGTCACGGCGAGTGTGTACATCCCAGCGCATGGGCGACTCGTTTGTGGTCGTGAAGATGGCAGCATAATTATTGTACCCGCCACACAGACAGCCATTGTGCAGCTGCTCCAGGGCGAGCACATGCTCCGAAGAGGTACACCAAGTTCTGGAAACGGCATCTGCGAGCTCCAGAGCCATGACTGTGAAAATGCGATTGCAGTGAATGAATAAATGTAGTTGTTACCAGTGTTAACACTGTTGTTAGTCAGATGTGCAGATGAGGAAATGCTCAAAGGCTATTATTGACATGAAAAAATGTTCGCTATTAACATACTGTGTAAACCAGGAACTAGTGTCATCTCTGATATGTGCTACTCATTATTCAATTTTTTGGTTAGCTCTCTGGTTTAATAAATAATTATCAGCAGTATCAATAATCTTCTAGAACAGTACTGTGTAACAGTGATATAATGCAAGTTATATATCTAATAAGCATATTAAGGATGTGAAATGAAACATGAAATTAATTTTAAGTAAACTAATGTAGATAAACTATTATTTAAAATTTTAATCATAAAAATCTTTAATGAGATAATTTATGTTATATTATTTGCCCAAAGACTTCAACATCTCATGTATATTTTATATTTACAGCACATCTCAATCAGGAATTACCACATTTCAAATCCTTAATGGTCTCATGTGGCTAGTGGCTACCATATTAGAGAGCAATTCTAGAAGATAAAATGAGACGGCTTTTCTATGATAATGTAATGGATAGCTTTTCTGACCATTGATATTTATTTTGAGTTGTTGAGACTATGTAAGACTTTCTCTTTTCCCATTTTAAAACCCTACTCCCTTCACAGGCTGGCCACCTCACAGGACTCTCCGTGGTCATCGGAACAAAGTCACCTGTCTGCTGTACCCTCATCAGGTCTCGCCACGATATGATCAAAGATATCTCATCTCTGGCGGCGTGGACTTTTCAGTCATCATTTGGGACATATTTTCTGGAGAAATGAAACATATCTTCTGCGTCCATGGTGGCGAGATTACTCAACTTCTCGTTCCACCCGAAAACTGTAGTGTAAGTAGATTATCCAAGATTACTGTGTGCTGTTGAGTTGAGTTCTCCTGCTGTGAGGCGTGTAAGGGGAATCCAGAGCGACACGGAAAACGTGTCAGGAAGATGAACAGTTTTAAAACTAAAATTGAGAATGGCATATATTTTAAGTAAAACTATGATGGCTTACTGTTGGGCACATGAAAATAGAAGAGGAACATACTAGATAGTGTGGCCTGTGCTTGAAGCAGGTGTGGTTTAGATGACATCTATTGAATGCATTCCTATTGTTCATTTAAAAATGACTTAAATACCTCTGACGATGTTCTAAGATCACATTTTAGTTTCAAGTTCATCTGAGCAAAAGGTGAACATATATTTGATGGGGCAAGGCACTTGTTTTCAAAATACTTCTTGAGTGTAGAGTCTGTGTATATTTGCAGGTATCACAACATAGGCAAGAAATGCAGTAGCTTCTGAAAGGGTGACAAGTCATGACTATAGTCTTCCTCTTTTTTTCTGACCCTTCTGCTTCACCCAACATGCTGTCTCTTTCAAAGGACTGGTCTCCTGATTACATACCCAAAGCAGGTGAGAGGAAGTCTCGCCGTCATTGTTGCCTCTCAGACCACTCTGGCTGTGCCTCTTCCAGAACAGTTGTTTGTTCTTCTGGCAGTCCCTGGCACTTTCAGCATTCTTCACCAACACGAGGGGAGGCTGCAAGTGTGCCAGTTGCCCGAGGAGCCTGAGCAAGAGCCGTCTTGGAAAGGAAGGCAGACGCTCAAGGTCTCTGGAGAGCTGCAGCGACCTCCTCGCAGCCTGACTCATTAGCACAATGTGCCCACTGATGAGAAGGATCTACCATCTCGCCCACTCTCCTCCAGTGCCCTTCCTGCTTACTTATCAGCCTTCTTCCAGTAGAGCTTCCAGCAGGAAAAGGTTCAAGACCCAGGAACTGTTTTCTCTACTTTCACATAGCTAGCTTACTGCCAGAGAAAGAAGCCAGACGGAAAATAATTTTGAAGTATCATGTTTTTGTTCTTTTTCTCAGCACATCAAATTTCATTGCTTGATAACCATGAACATTCAGAAATAAATAACAATCTGCAAGTGATCTAATGGACTGTTGTTTTTCAACTAAAGAATAGTAGAGGTATCTGCAAGGAGCGCTCTACGTTTTCTCAGTTGATTTGCCACTTGCAGCCAGTGGCTGGCTGAGTTCAGACAGGACCATCTGTGGGGTGTGTGTGTGTGTGTACGTACTATATATAGCACGATGTGATTAGAGGTATATTTATAGGTAGGAAAAGTATGAAAATTGAACTGGAAATCAAAGTACCAAATTCAGATTGTAGGCAAGGACTGAGTATGGCAGGGAAAGAAATCCTACGTCTGATGCTTCATTGGTTCATGTACTCATGCTAAGTACGTATGTGGCACAGTAGTTACACACTGGGCTGCTGACTGCGAGGCTGGCAGCGTGAAACCACCAGCTGCTCTGGGGGAGAATGAGGAGACTTTCTAATTACGGGGCGATTCTACCCTGTCCTACACGGTTACTGTATAGACTCGGGAATAAGCTGTGTTTCCCAGCACATTTTTTATGCAGTGTTTGTGGTAAGATTAGGTGCCTCAGTTGATAGTTGGGTCGGCTTATACTCGAGTATATACGGGAGTGAGAGCTTACTCAGTGGCAGTGAGTGAGAGAAGTATGTATTTAATATTTATTTCTCATTTGGGTGGATAGTTATATGAGCACAGCTGATCTTACTGTTGCTAGAACTTTATTCAGAACAGGAAATTTGGGAAATGTTTTAAAATAAATACTATCAGTAAAAATTGGTACTTAATTATATTGGTTTGCATAATTAATGTACCAACTATATGTTTCTGAGTGTGAGCATCTAGGGTAAGTTCTTTCGTATATTTAAAATGATTCCCAAACCAAAACAACCCCACTGACGTTGAGTCTATCCTGACTCAGATTGACCCTCTTCCTTCCGGGCTTCTGAGGCTGTAAATCTTTATGGGAGCAAATAGCTCCTCTCTCTCCCCCAGAGTGCTGGCGGGTTTCAGCTGCTGACTCTGCAGTTAGCAGCCCAACACTTACCTGACAGTGACACCAGGTCTTCTCAATAAATGATTTCATTCCACTATTGCATCTTATTTATTATTTTTTTTTATTGTATCTTGTTAAAACTTTTATTATCACAAAATCTCATAGGTGTGATTCAAAACTGTCCAGAAGAGGGCAGCATGGGTTTGTGAGACTAGGATGCCAGGTAGCTTACCTAGGCATTCTCGCGTGTGTATTATTTGACAATATTCCATTCCATGAGCCTGTCCATCAGCAGCCCGGGTGGGGCATTGGCTGTGTCCTCAACTGCAAACCGAAAGGCCGGCAGCTTCTGTAAAGATGACAGAGACCCTGTAGGGCCTCTTGCTCTCGAGTAGGAATCCACTAGACAGCTAGGTTTTATTTGCTCGTTGTTCTGAAATCCTGTTTATAATAATCTGCATTAGATCCCAGAGGATTTCAAGAAGTTCATGGGAAAATTCCATTATCATTAATTCCATTTTTCCAGGAATTTTTTTTTATAAAAAATTTTAAATCATTTTATTAGGGCACGTACAACTCTTATCACAATCCATACATACATCAATTGTGTAAAACATATTTGTACATTCATTGCCCGCATCATTCTTTTTTTTTTTTAATTCATTTTATTAGGGGCTTATACAACTTCCCGCATCATTCTTGAAACATTTGCTCTCCACGTAAGCCCCTGGCATCAGCTCCTCATTTTTCCCCTCCCTTCCGGCTCCCCCCTCCAGGTACTTTTTGAAACCCCGTTAGAGGTGACTTACCCTTCACCATTGGTCAGAGTGATGAACAAATGGGATTTTCTTTTGACTGCAGTCTACTTTTCTTCCAAGAAGAACTCAGAACTTTTGCCCTCTGAATTAGCTGTTATCTCCTCATTTGGTATCTGGATTGTTGTTATTAATTTAATATGATATTTACCTTTAAAACCCAATGTTTGTAATTACTGAGAGGGAGACAGGACTTTCTATTTCGGTTAAGGTTTACAGTCTTGGACGCTCAGAGGTAGTTCTACTCTGTCCTGTAGACTGCCTATAAATCGGCATGGACTCCGTGGTAATGAGTTTGGCTTTTTTATAAAGATTGTAATTTATGGCATGGCCTCTTAGGACGTGGTAATACAAATATACGAAAACATGAAGTGGAAATGGCAATTTCTCTCTAAACTCTGCCATACTGTAAGTCATATTTTATAACATTCTTTTGTTTCCATAACACTTGTCTCTCAGATTTTCCTTTTTTATATATCAGCACTATCTTTTAAAATTAATTTTAATTTAAAAATCATATAACCGTTACAGAAAATTAGGCCATTTTCTAAAAGACTATTTCTTATGTCACTAAGTAAACATTATAATTTTTAATAACATTCTGTAATTTATCAATGAGTCAGAATTGACTTGATAGAAATGAATATGGAAAGTCTTACAATGCCGATTAACAAAATACTTAAAGTTTTTCTTTTATTGATATTGGAGGCAATAATTAATTGGTGTAGCTAAATCTTTGCATACTCATAATTATTAGCTTCAATTCTTATATACACGATTGCTACGTAGCATACGAAAGGGCTTCAAAAAGTTCATGGGGAAGTTCTATTATGTTTAGATTTTTCTTGGAACTTTTTGAAAATGTCTCCTATCTGAATATAATAATCTTTTGATCCATGCTAGCATTCTGCAAGACTGATGAGTAGGTGTCTTGAAAACACAAATGATCATCCCCATATTATGTTGGTCATGAATTAATTAGATTCTTCTTAACTCTGTTTTCTAAAATTTTACTATCCTATTGATGTTTTATTCAAGGCAAAAAAAATATTCTTTCTTTCTACAGATACTAGCTATATATTCAGCTCTTATATTACACTATTTCTCTTGGGTACGACGCTGAAAAAAATCCCTGATAATCCAATAGGCTCCCGATTGTTCCTTTATCATAGTGATGAGAAAAGTTGCATATTTATTCCATCTCTGCCAATGTTGTCAGGCATTTTTTGTTTCTTCTGGTTGACCAGGCAGATTTTTCACATTTAGAAATTACTTTGGGAGGGTCCTTTAAGGTCATGTTCTTGGTAATAGGGAAGTTCCATGGACGGTGACATTTATTTGTAGAAATGGCTGGCAGTGCATAGGTGCTGAACATCGTGCATAAAGGTGCTAATTACACTGATTGATGCCTTTTATTCTGAGCTGCAGTCCCTATGCCGCCAGGGCTGTGTTTATACTATAGATCTGCAAGGGGAGTCAAAAAGGTTGTACATAAATGGAATTAAAAGGAATTAGAGTTTTTTCCACAAGTTTTGTAGGTTTCTTGTACTATTGGTGTTATGTTGCATCTTCATTTAGTTTTATATCAAATATTCCCCCAAATTGTTATAAATACTTAGAAAGTAATTAATAATCCTTGTATTGTATTGCATTGTATGAGCATGCCATATTTACTTGGTAATTCTCCTACTTTTGAGTCTTTATATCATACATCCTCAAAACTGTTTTCCTACGACCCCATGTTCTGGGCTGGGGGGAAAAAGTACTCAACAACCTTGTGGTGTTCGTATAGCCCATACATAGCCCAGGTAAAGTGTAGGTATCTGCTTTCGCAGCCCCTTTGTTCCAGCATCCGCAGAGGGCAGTGTTACCCACATTGGGAAATGCTGATTTACAATGTGCCTAGTTTCCATTGTTGTAATTAATACAATAGTAAATATTTGCAAGAATTTTTTTAATCTAACATTATTTCTTCTGAATAGAGTCTGTGACTACATTTTTGGCTAGAAACCTAGAATTTGCCAGTCACGGGTTTTGATCAATTTTAAGGCTGTGGCAGTAGATTACCAAATGACTTCCTTCTCTGTGTGCCATCGCTACGTGTTGGGCTGCTCACCAGGAGCACCTGGAAACCCCCGCTGCTCCTTGGGAGAAAGATAGGTGCTGGGGAGCGTTCTAGTCACTGAAACCCGCAGGGCGGGCCGTGTCTGTGCCCTGGAGGCTGCTGTGAGTTGGAATTGACCTGACGGCAGTGAGCTCGGTTTGGGGCGCGCGGTGCCTGTTTCACTGTACCTCAACAGCAGAAAATGTGATTCAGTCTCCTAGTTTCCGTGGCTCAGTTTGTGAGATTTGTAAAACGCTGTCGATAAAAGTATCTGCCTCAAAGCATTGTTATGGGACCCTGATGAGTTAATGGCAAACATTTAAAAGAGAACCTAAACAAAGTGAGAAACAATATTGTCTGTTTGCGATTATAGTTTTCAGATGCTTTAAATAGTTTAAAATAATCTCTTGTTTGAACATGCATTTCTGTGATTATCAGAGGAGGATTTTAGATATGTTTTCTTTTGATTTTTTTTTTCTTATTCACCCATTTTGTGTTGGAGATATTAGTGTTGGCATATGCTTTTAACTTAATTGAAATATCGGAACATTTGTAGCTTTCGTGGTTGCAAATTTTTTTCTGAAAAAAAATTTTTTTTGATTCAATTGATTTTGAATTATTTAACCTGCAGATAATTTAATTTTGTATTTAATATTACATACCTTTTACTCTATATAGCTTCTTTTAACATTTTAAAATGTCATCATCTTAGAAATTTGAAATTTTATGAAAAATAATAGCCAGGTTAAAAGCAGACATTTAACACTTTAACATAGATTTGTATGGTGAGGAAATAATAAAAATGATCTAGTCTTTAACCCAAGAAATGATATCAATGCCATTTATTAACTATTTTTAACTGATAGTCAATATCTTCTTAATTTTATATTAAATTCTTCATGTTTATTTGCTGTGTTACTAACTAATTGAAGGAAGTGAAGAAAGATGGGGTTCTTGTTAACCCTCTTTTCTCATTGTTATCCTTTATCTATAATAAATGAAGAAAGATAGTAGAACCAGTTCCTAAAAGTCTTATTTGTATAGCTTAATTCCTTAATTTGATGTTTAGGCATGTTTTGGGCTGGAACACACATTCTTATTTTCTGAAAGAGCTACGAGAGAAACCAAACCTTGGTTCAGTTTTAGAAGAGTAAAATACAGATTCTGGAAATTGTTTTTCCTTTGAGTTCTAGCTTTGTGAGAGTCAAGAAATAAAATTGCCATTTGCAGACTCTAAATTCCCCTCAGCTGGAATATTTAAAAGTGATAAATGATGCATCTTAACTGCACATTTATGTTCCATAGAAAAGAGTTCTGGGAAGTACAAGAAATAATGATTAAGAGAATAGTGGGATTGATTTATGAGTGGAAGAAGCTGGTCATTTATAGCTTGTCTAATGATGGGCATATTTAAAAGGCTAGATGATAATGTATTTAGAGATTATTCAGACAGAAGAAAAAATTATTTGGGACAAATAAGGGATTGATATGAAAAAATAAACATAGTTTAATCAAGAAGAACCTCATTAATAGAAGTCTAATATATATATGTATATGTATATACATGTAAATATTATTTACCTTGGAATTGTTGGAAAATGGAAACATCTCCCCAGAGAGCTAGTAGATGGGATAAACCAACTGTCTCTAATTTCTGTAATTCATGACAGATGCTTAAGAACAGGTTACATAAGAGGTTTCTGGGAATGGTTTAAAATGAAGTCTTGTAAAATGTGTAAGGTCAGACTGGATGACCTAGTGGTATATTCTGACTCTGATAGCTTGTGACATCCTTCGCTTCAGCACTAATGTAGTGGGAGAATTATTTACTGGCAATTCTCCGAGACTTTATTTGGTTCAGGCTTAGAATTCTTTGATAAACAGTAAGCAGCCTTGGAAATACACTTGTTTTGGTTCTGTATCATCCCTGTCTCTTTGTCCCAGTTGTCTCACATTTTTTTATGAAATAACAAGAGTTTTAATTTGATTAGATATTTTGCTGTTTATTATTAGCCTTTGTTTTCAATTAGCACTTGATGTCATTGTTGCATATTGCTTCTGCAGCAGAGTTAATGCAGAGTTTCGACTCTGAATTTGAATCATTTTTGTCTGTAAGAGATTGAGTATGTGGTTAAGATGCTGGATCCACACTATACAGGTCCTGTGTTATAAGAGTATTTTTACAATAAAAATGGTGTGTTACAGTCTTCAAGGCATTTAATGGCATGGTCACTAGTAGTGGGATAGGTGAGACTGTTGATTTGAGGTATAAGAAGACAATATTAGAACTTGTATTCTCCTTGACTTTTTATCTTCAGAAATTGCGCTTTATGGACATGTAATAGAGGGAGGGCACTGGAGTCCTCACACGTTCTCCATGTCAGAAGGACTCATATTGTTTGGGGGTTGAGCCAAGAGAGCAGGGTAAAAGTGTTGCTCGTCCATGCTGTGCTTCCAGTGAAGATGTGTTTACTTAAGGGTGCTGCAGATGACTTGGTGTGATCTTTAACCCAGGCCATTACAAAATGGGCAGAGAAAATACTGATGGGAGATCTTTCTAATGAAAGATAAACAATTCAACGCCAGCCATATTCCAAGGTACCAAAAAAAAAAAAAGATTATTGAATCAATCTTGCAAGTGGGCAGGCAAAAGACCTGAAAATTAGATGAAATGTGTATATACATCGACTATCATTAACGATAAACCCTTTCTAAGGATACGGGCCTTAAGATGTTGGCTAATGCTGACATGAAATTCCACGTTCTGATTATTAATGGAGTTCGCAGCTGTTGCTTTTCATTTGAGTCATGAAATGAGAAGCAACAGCTGCAAACCTGCATGACTCATTGGGGAGTGTAATCTACCAAGTGTAAATCTGGGGAAATTGGAAGTTGTCAAAAATGAAATAGATTGTATAAAGATCAATATCTAAGGAATTAGTGAGCTGAAATGAACTGGTTCTGACCATTTTGAATCGGACAATTATATGGCCTACTATGCTGGAAATCACAAAAAGGAATGACATGCCTAATGGAATACTATACACCATTAAAGAATCGTGATAAAACTGGGGAAACCCCCTGCAATGGATAGATTTTCTGACTGAAGCTGGCAAATGCAAAAGGACAAATATTGGATAAGACCATCATTACATAAAAAAGATGCATCAAGAAACCTTTTTCATGCCAAATGCAATGGACTTTGAAGGTTACCAGGGATGGGAGGGAAAGGGAAACAGTAAACTAGAGGGTAGACAGGTGTTAACTTGGGTGACAGGGACAATAATGCCCTGTAAGAGGGAGAGGGGGCACAGAGAGGTGAGGAGGAAACAGCAGGCCACCGAGAAGTTTGATGAGCTATTTAAGACAATCTGATATCTAACCTTCAACCTAATTGACAAAGGGTTTTGGTTTTGTTTCTCAAAAAGGGATTAGTATTGTATCCATCATCAAAAAGACTGTTTCAAGGTTTATCCTGAAGGACAGGGCTGTCAGTGACAGGAATACCCCCATGTCTACAAAGAGGATCAGCTAATAGAACTATAATTTAGGCACCAACCACTACAGCAAAAAATGAAGAAATTGAAGATAAAACATATAATCAAGATGCATTGATAATTACTGGTGGTTGGAAAATATGACCTTAGTGATAGAAATGATGCCAGAGATTGCATAATAGAATTTTTCAAGACCAATTACTCATTGGACATATATTTCCCAACAACATAAATGGCATCTATATATGCAGACCTTGCCAAATGGAATGCACAGAAATTAAATAGATTACATCTGTCAAAAAAGAGGATGGAAAAGTATCAGTTGGAACAAGGTCAGGGGTGGACTACCATCATAAGTTGCTCACATACAAGTTCAAGTTGAAGCAGAAGAAAATTAAAACAGGATTATGGAGAACCAGCATACACCCTTGAGTATATACTACCTGAATTTAGAGACTGTATCAAGAATAGGTTTAACACTTTCAAGACAAATGATAGAAGATGAGATGAATGGTAGGATGACATCAAGGCCATTGTGTATGAAGAAAGCAAAAGGTTGTTTAAAAGACCAATAAGAAAGAAATGGTTGTCAGAAGAGACTCTAAAGTGTATTCTTGAATGTTGCATAACTAAAGCAAATGGAAGAAATGAAGTAAAAAAGTTCAGCGTAAGATAGTAAAAGCAACTGGAGAAGACAAAGTAAAGTATTATAGTGAAATGTTCAAGAAGTTGGAGTTAGAAAACTGAGAGGTAAGAAAATACTTGGCATTTCTAAAACAGGAAGTATTGAAGAGAAAATTTAAGCCTGGAAGGAAAAAAAAAAAAAATCAAGCCTCAGGTTGTAATGTAGAAGGATTCTGTGGTCAAAATAGCAAACTATTAGGAAACATCTAAAGAACATGGAGGTGGTGATGATTGTACAACTCTTCTTGATTTAATTGAACTACTGAATT
>NW_022111300.1:43058381-43060915 GCF_000313985.2 Echinops telfairi
CCGCAAAAAGATGCACACAATTGCTGTACCAAAAATTGGTCGAAGAAGCATTTCAGGAGGTATCATATGGTATTGAAGGAAGAAGTCCAATGTCCACTGAAGATATTAGCTAAAAATAAGGCTCCAGGAATTGATGGAATACCAATTGAGATGTTTCAACAAATGGTTGCAGTGCTTGAAGTGCTCCCTCACCTATCCCAAGAAATTTGGAAGGTGGCTGTCTGGCCCATTGGCTGGAAGGGGTCCGTACTTGGGCCCATACTAAAGAAAGGTGATCTAACTGAATATGTTGACAATGGAACAGTATCACTCATGTTGCACATGAGATAATTTAAAAATGTTTGCAGAGCACACTAACAGAGAACTGCCAGACATTAAAGTCAGATTCAGAAGAGGGACATTATTGCTCACATTAGATCAATTGACTGAAAAGAGAGAATACCATAAAGATGTTTGCCTGTTTCCTTGTCCAAAGGGATCCAATCTGTTGGTATCATGCAAGTTGTGGATAAGATGTGAAGAATGGGAATTTCAGAACACTTAAGTGTTCAGTAAGTGCTTGAAGTCCTCTTGGCTTTCAACAAAGCAAGGGTGTATAGTCCGTCTGTTGCAGGTTGTTAATCCTGATGCTATAGTCTTCTTCATATAATCTCCAGCTCTCGGATTATTTACTCAACATACCAATTAAATAAATATGAGAAAAGGATAAAATCTTGACACACACCTGTCCCGATTTTAAACCATTCAGTATCCCCTTCTCCTCTTTGAACAGCTGTGGCATGGTCTATATACAGGTTCTACCCGAGTACAGTGAATACATATCCACTATCATAGGGTGGGAATTGACTCAGTGGGAATTGACTCAGTGACAGTACTAGAAGGAATGAATGAATCTGTTGTAGAAATCCAACCAAGATGCTCATTAGAAGCAAGGATGGTGAGACTTTGCCTCACATCCTTTGAACATGTTCTCAGGAGGGATCAGTCCCCAGAGAAGGACATAACATACTTAGAGTGAGTGGGGCAAAAAGGGTGACTTTCCATGAGCTGAGACGCAGCTGTGACTGGGTGGCACAGAAGAAGGCACTTGTTCACGTTAGCCGACATAGTGTTGCTGTGAGCTGGCGCCAAGTTGATGGCACCTCGCAACAAGAAGAAGATGAAGTGATTTAATATTGGTGAGATGTTTTAGAAAATGTTTTATTTAATCTTAAATTTGTTTCATCTTTGAGTCAGTCTTTAAAATATTTACATTTCTGTGTAAGGTCTTTTTTTTAAATGACCATGCTTGATTAGCACAGTAGTTTGCCTATATAATCTATAAATATCCCTGTAATGAAAAAACATTTCAGATTTTTTAGCAAATTGGTGTGGGATTAAAAAGTCTGGCACATCTGTCACTGGGAACACAATAAGGTTCACATTTTTGAGTAGCTTTATTATTTTACCCCTGCAGTTAAAATGCATATATTATCTTGTTATAATGGTAGAGTGCCCTTGGTGTTAAATCATGTTGAGGTGACTTTTTTTCACCTGAAGTGAAAGAAAGCGAAGCCAGACGGAATTAATCAAGTGTAGAACGAATATGTGTGAAGTAGGTGTTCGATAACCAAGGTCTCTGCAATTCAATAATAAATGGATTGTGCTGTTGCAGCTCATTCACGGGGAAGCTGTGTCTCAATCTAAAAGGAACATGAATTATAAAATATGCTTTAAAAGATATTTAATAATTTTAAGAACAGATGAGAGGAAAGCAAGTTAATTGTATCTTAGCAAATCTTTTAAATGCTTTCATTGGACAAATGTTGAGAATTATTTACCACGACTCATTATTTGAATTAAAATTAATACCAAAGTGGTGCTTGAAAATGATCCTTTCCCCTTTTACACTCAAATAGGCTAAACATTTGCTTTGTTTATACCATTAATTTGTTTCCACACGGACTGCAAAGGTAACCATCAACTCAGAATTAATTAGTGAGTCAAAATTAATGAGGTTTTACCGTATTGGGCCATTTTCACTCTAGGCCAGTTTTCATATGAGTCAGACTCGCATTTTCTTCAAAGAAGAAAAATTAGATTTATTTAAATCCATATTTAAAAAGCAGAGAGCCATCTTTTCTTGTGAGTTAAGTACCTCTAATAGCAGTGCTTTCTTGGGCTTAGTAATATTGATTTTTTGTTGTTGTTTTCATTCTTGATTATTTTGGCTATTTCCAGGCTGTTGCTCATCACAGTAAAACTTGAGTTAACTCTTCAGATGCTCACCACCATTTACAGGAATGGTATGTTCGCTGTAGACTAAAATTTTCATTTGCCAACATCATTATGATACTCTATAAAAGAGATATAAAACTATCCTCAAAACTTATTCAAATTGACATGTATCAAGAGGAAATGCATGGTGTGGAAACAAAAACTAGAGTTTTTGGAATTACATAGCTGCTTGTTTATTGTTCCTTCAGAAAAAGCCCCACTTCTAAAAACAGTCTAGGTTCCTATTCTGTGTTTGCTCCCCCCGCCCCCCCCCCACC
>NW_022111300.1:43061015-43137707 GCF_000313985.2 Echinops telfairi
CCCCCCACCATATGCCCTTTGATTGTTATATACGTATAGAGGTATCGTGTAGAAGTTTCTCAGTTTCTTTGTGAGGATGGGCTACATTTTCCTGGATTCCTGAGAATTCCCCCGTGCTTATGTGTGGAGGAGGGGCTAAATATTCTAGCACGGACATTGCCCATGGAAAGCCAGTTATCCCAAAGCTTCAGTCATAGGAATGGTAAAGCCTGTTTTATATGCACAATGAGTCAGTCTTTGCTGGTTATGGACCATAGGAAGGAGATATTGGCAGAGAGGGGGTGTGGTCAGTGGGGGTCAGTAGCTTTGTATCCCCTCCAATGTTGAGATCAGCCAATAGTGATAATTTTAGGCTCACTTAATATAGTGAAAAATATTGGAGGAAGCGCACATTGGCTGGTGCATTTTTCTGTGCACTTTAAAAGGAATGATTGGGAACGCTCATGCATGACTTGCCTTAGGGGAACCAGTAGGCCATTGAAGAGTGTGACAATGAGAAGTAGTTTCCTGAACAAGATTGAAAAACAACACAACTTCTCATTGTGAACCAGGTGAAGGTTTACAGAGCACATCAGTTTTCCATGAAATCATTTCCATACATATTTTGCTTCATCGTATTGAGTGATTGCAATTCCCACAAAGAAAGATCACTTCTCCCAATTTCGAACCTTTCTGAACTTTGTCCTTTCAACAAGGTTTTGGAGAGCTTGTGAGTCAGAGAAGCAGAATGCAGAGCAGTGACAGGTGTGAGTGTGCTGCTGACCAGTGTGTGGTGCGGGTGAAGGGTGCACAGAGCTGAGAAGGGGGCTCTTGAGAAATCGTTCTCCCTAGTTGCACAAAGGAAAAAGGCCACTTTCATTTTCTCTGAAAGAAATAAATAGAATGACCACATTGTTTGGCAGATGTTGCAAAATAGAAAACAGTAGTTAAGCATTCATATTGTAGCTACCACCCCATTTGAAAGAATATTGGACATATTTGATATATATAAACTCAGTGTTAATGATAACTCCTAGAAATAGAGTCCACTGTATTAGGCTATCTGTTGTCTTGAGTTAGCAATGAGTTTATGATGAAACTGAGAAATATGATAGTAGTGTAAAATAATTGAAAATAAAGGCATCATGGTGCATATATTTAACCTGTTTTACTCTAACGTTGCCTAGATTTAAGCGATTGCTTGTAACTTATCACTATATTATGATTTCTTAGGTATCAAGCCAAGGTTTGTTCTAGAAGTCAACTGCCCTTCAATTTTTAATATATTTCTATAAGTCAGAAATCTTATTTGCAATTTCAGTTGCTGCTTACCAGGGGAAATGAAGTCAGCTTAATACATACATATTTAAAGTTTTATGATATTTTAATAAAGGTTTATGATGTCTTTTGGGGCTTAGTTCTCTTACCTTTCAAAACTAGTAAACACCTGCTATGCTGATTAAAATTCTGAAATTATTATACAGCAAAAAGTATCCAGAAAGCTAACAAGGGTTAATAAAACACCTGAGTTTAAGAACAAACCGAAACTCCACACCATTGAATTGATTCCAACTCATAGCAATATGGTTTCCGAGGCTGGGAGTTAGGGTAGCCGACAACCTCATCTTTCTCCCTTGGAGTAGCTGGTGTTTTTGAAAGGCTGACCTTAGTAGTTGAGGTTACCAGGCCTAAGCTTCCAGAAGAGTGCCACCCGAGGGCCACTCTTAAGAACAAAGCAAACAGTTAAAAGTTGTATTATTCTTTTTTTTGGCTCCATCCTGCCATATTCACAATTGAGCTTAGCTTATTTAGAAAATAAAAAAATTATTCAGGTTATTTAAAATAAAATAGAATTAAAGCTAAGTCAGGGTTTAAAAAAAAAAGAGACAGAGGAAAGTGAAGGGGACACGCAGAGTGCCCACCCAGGAATTCCCGCCGGGATGCACAGGCCCAGGATGGGAAATTGGAAAAGCCCAGTTTCTCCATAGCCCAATCGTGTGCAGCAGCTTTTCCCAAAGTGTGCTCTGCTGTGAGGGCTAGAGTATTTCTCCTGGAGAGAGGAGGAGGCTCACTTGTGCACATCAAACGCTCTGGTCGATGCTAGGGTTAAGAACAACTGTAACAACAGTAATTCTCAAAGCGCATTGGGCTATTGTTCACCCAGATTTCCATTCTGGAACAGATACTGTTCCCCTTCACTTCTGGGGAGCCCAATAGGATGAGACTGGCGATGGGTCTCTTTGGATCTCCCAGAACCAGTGGGGTATGCGTGTAATGCCACGAGCCAGTCGCGTCCGTGGTCAAGAGCTGCCTTATCGACAGCCATGCATTTCTGATAGCTGTTTTCATAGGGTTTCCCTCAGTAATCAAAGGCAGTCCCTAAGAAGCTTCAAATTGTCTTGCCAAAAATGCAGTGTTCTAATTTTCTAGACAGTGGCCTGGGTTCTCTCTTTCTAACAAACATCCTTTCTGTGTCTTTGCTCAGTGATTTCGACCTCATTTTTTCTAAAGAGGGGGCAACAACTCGAGGCAAGAGGAAACGCACAGCAGAGGGTTTAATTGGCTACTGTGGGGTGCACCTGGCGGTGTGACAGGCAGGCACCGAGAGGGCACAGGAAGCTGCCCCAGACAATGCGAACTGTCGGGGGCTTCTGAAAACGGTGGTGTCGGAGGGCTCACCAGGGTATTGTGTTTGAGCAAAGATGCAGGGAAGAGCAAGAGTCTGGATGACAGGCCTTCAAACAGGAGGCAGCAGCTCTCCTGGCAAACAAAGGGAAGTTCACACAGCAAAGAGAACACATCGTAACAGATCAATTTCTCCGCGGTGCCAGCTCAGATACAGCGATCATTTCAGTAAGGTCATCTTCAAATTGGAGCAGCCGATTTCCCAACACTTCCTTTCCATTGGGGTCCAGGATTAATTCTATCCATCCATCCATCCATTGATTTAGGGATCGTGGTGATTGCCCTGGGTGTTTTGTGCATAATAGGAAGAAATATGAATATGTTTCAACACAACCTAACCTTCTGAATGATTGTCAATGGGGACCGAAGGCGTAATTGATTTTGGTGTAAGGCATGGAGGACAGGACTCACGTTCTTTTGACTGTAATCTCAATGTGATGAAGGTTTGTTCTTCTTCTCAGGCCAGAGTGCAGCACTGCATCTGTTCGGTAGCCAGTGACCACTCTGTAGGGCTCCTCAGCCTGCGAGAGAAAAAATGTATTATGCTGGCGTCGCGGCACCTTTTCCCTATCCAAGTCATCAAGTGGAGGCCTCCTGATGACTACCTGGTTGTAGGATGCTCGGACGGCTCTGTGTACGTCTGGCAGATGGACACTGGTAAGTCCAAGTGCAAGAAAGAGGGGATCTGAGGGGGGTAATTCGATTTCTGAGAAATTCAGAATACATGAAGAGGGCTTAAAAATGTTCAAGGAAAAATGGGTTAAAAGATAAATTATTTCCATGGAAACGCACACGCACGCATGCACGCACGCAACCCCCCATCCCACCCCCTGAAATGTCAATACTTTTTTTCTCTAAAAGTGGTAATCTGCTCTGTAAACTTTCACCCAAATTACAAATAAAAGGTAAATTAAAATTCCCCTATCATTATCAACAAGGAGCTATTTCATATTTAAGTGCCTTCTTATTTGTGTTGCTAGGCCAATTACCATATATACTCATGTATAAGCCGAGTTTTTCAGCACACTTTTTTTGTGGTGAAATTAGGTGCCTCGGCTGATCTTTGGGGTCAGCTTCTACTCGAGTATATACAGTATTTGTAGAGCAGTTCTTCACCTTTAAGGGCATGCAATTGAAGACCGTATACAAATGAGGACCAAGCTGAAAACCAAAGGCATGGTTTTCGAGTCAATGCTGATTCCTAGTGGCCCTTTTAGGCCAGAGTAGAGCTGCTTCCTGGAGTATCCATGCCTGTGAATCTCTGCTGGAACAGATAGCCTCATCCCCACCCCTCCTAACCCCCAGTTACTGTGTTTGTATCACTGACCTAATGTTAGCCCAATGCCAAACCCACACCACCGCCAGGGCCTTTTCAGAGGACAGACATAACAGAAAACTGAGCCTTACCCGTGATAGAAAGAGAAGCAATTTTTACGTAACCCATGAGGCCAATCATGTATAAAGTGAATGAGTCATTGCTATCTTAGCTTCATAAACAATGGATCTGAGAAAAGTTTCTTTTATTTAAATAGCAGAAAAGCAATATTGGACAGTTAAGTGTAGGAGGTGAATGAAATAAAGGTTTCACATTCTGGGTAGAATTCTCCTGAGCAGCAGCTGGTGGTTTTTAACTATTAACCTTGTGAATAGTTAGCAGCCCAGTCCATACCCTCGGCCCCACTAGGACCCCTGGTTGGTAGTAGTCTTAGAAGAGTGTGTCCACCTGGAAGTGTGTCAGACATTCTGGTTTTGTACTTTTCTCTTGCCTGATTGCAAAAGAGATTCTTCCTTTTGTTTAAGAATTTTAAAGCACAAAAGTTTTAGAAGAGAATGAAAAATTAACATTATTATCCAACGGTAAATATTAATGTCAGGGCATATTTCTTTGTGGCCTTTTTCTGATTATTTTTGAAAATTTAGTAATTTACCTTTTATTTGTAAATTGGGTGAAAGTTTACAGAGCAGATTACCACTTTCTTTTTTTTTTTTTTAAAGTAAAAGGGGAGAAATTTATGGGCCTCCATATGGGAAACCCTAGAGGGGCCCAGCACACCCTGCTGTGTAGGCATGCCCAGCAAAAGGTCTCACCATTCACTGTACCCCTATGTCCCAGAGGGACTCCCTTTGAGCCGAGCCCCAAAGCCACAGGACTGGCTGGGGTGGGGACTTTCACATTCAACATTTTACATAGGCATTTTGTCTCAGCTCATTCACTCCAATCCCTTCAGTGTAATATCACATATCTCATTTCCTCTGCCTTTTAAAAGGCATAAATTACTGTCAGAGCCATGTGCAGTTTTGCACGTTGCTTTAGTGTTCATTGATGCTTTTGCCCCTCTCCTGCGGGACAAATGACAATCGTCATGACTTTATGTGTGTGGGTTTGCACCACCATCAAACTAAGCATCATGTGTTCTGTCCTAGACTCGGAAGGCAGACTGCTTGGTTTAAATCTTTTCTGCTCCGTTTGCTCATTCTGTGGTCTTAGACAACTCGTTGGACTTACGCTTTTCTCATCTGTAAAATGAGACTCTATTTCATTTCACAGCTTCTATTTCATAGCTTTACTGGGAAAATCAGATGAGTTCGTATTAATCCGGTGGGCGGTAAGCATAATTTTGTGTGTGTACACATATATGTATGAGTGTGTGTACTTGTATTTATGTTAACTGCTATTATTTAGTAAGCACATTGTTTGACTTGTTATTTTCTTGAATTTTAGGAGTGCCTACAATTAGAAACATAGTCTTTGTTAATTAGTGTCAAAAAAAGTATTTATAACAAAAATGCCCTCCTTGAGACATTGTATTTAAAATACTGTAAATTTTAAATCAATAGTTGCTATTGACATTTCTTTAGTAGAAAAGTATGGTAAGCTTTTCCAGGACCTGTTCAAATCAAATAAGATTAAGTAGAGTATCATTTTACTGCATTTCTCAGATATTTAAATATATGAAATCCTTTACAAATGAGACCTTACTGAAAAACATGACTTTTCCCGTAATTTTCCTAGAAGGAAATGACAAATAGTCCCTGGCTATAGGGATACTGGCGGGTATTATTCTTCTGAGCAGCCTCGTAGTCTAGTAATTAAGCTCATAAGCACAATATATAAGATTGAAAATTCTCAGTTATCTTTTGACCTTTTAGAGGATTGGGGTAAACACCAGTCAATACGACAGTCTTAAATCGAGATGAACATAGAGAAGCAGAATTTATTCTGGATTTCCACCATAATAGCAGGTGTGCATTCCCTTTTCCTGCTTGTTGCTCAGGCCTTCGCTAGTGATATAGAGGTCCCTAGGGAGGCAGGAAGGCACATCCTGAAGGTATTGGCATTATTTATTTATTAAATTTATTTATTTATCAAATAAATAAAAAATGAAGCGAGGTAAATCAGATTCAGACAAGGTTTGATGTATGAAATGTATTTAAACTCTGAGAAGAAACTATCCTTCTTCTTAGTGCCCTGGGAATATATTTTTACAATTGAGGGCATGTTACACTAATACTATTCTTGCATATTGGGCACTTTTTTCTTATGTTTTCTGTGGTGAATGATCCTTGTGTTTCTAGCTTAATAGCACGTAAGGTTGTCCTTCTATGCCCTGTACATTTTCCTTTTTTGGGGGGGTCTTTCAACCAGGTCATTTTTATTTTCAGTGCTTATCTCAACGATTTTGAAGCCAGTAACATGAATGGAACTGGATAGAGAAGGACAAGGAATCGGATATGGATTTTTAAGAAAAATTGTGAACTTCTGTATCGTATGAAATCAAAGCTCCTCTAGAAGAAGCCTAGCTAAAGGGGGGCAGATGCGGAACAAAGTTTTAAATATTCATGGAATCTAGACTTTCTGGAGCCATGGAGGCTGGATGAACCCCTGAAACGATGGCCCTGAGATAATAAATCAAAAATATCCCTGAAATCTTCTTTAAACTAAGCAGTCATTTAGCTTAACAGTAAAGAATGTCTGCCCTGAACACACTGCTCTTTTAAGAAATAACTCTAGGCGACCCAGTTGACCAGGTCAGCTTGAAAGGCTCGACAGGACCGTGAGGGGCAGCGAGTTAATGGAAGCAGAGTGGCTAGGAAAGGAGGGCGAGAAGGGTTGCACAGCTAAAGGGGTTATTAGTGTCACTGAATCAGTACAGATAGGAACTGCCAGATTGGTGGGTGTCCTGCTGTGTTTATTCTCAACAACGGGAAAAATAAAATCCATCGTACATATCTAAGAAGAAAGAAGTGGATATGCCATTGTGATAAGGGCCATAGAGCTTGATGGTCATCTGGCAGGTGGCTGATGGGATCCACCCAGAGGTGCCTTGGAACACAGGCCTGGGGATCTGCTTCAGAAAAGATCACAGTGGGAGCTTCCCCAGGGAGCTGTTTACCCTGTACACATAGACCGCTTTTATACGGAGCTGTTGACCTGCTTTTGGGATCAGCTGTCTCGTTCTTCACACTTGCTGTTCCCAGTAGGCTCGCAGTGTTATCCCCACAGGCCTTGGACAAAGCCAGTGTCTTGTCTTTTTGGGAATTAATGGGATGCTTTAAATTATGACTTAGTTACACAGTATTCTTCTTATCTACCATTACCAAGCTTCTACAACATTGCTGCCTGCCAAGTTTTGTCGTTTTTGCTACATGACATGGCAAAAATGACTTGTTGCTTACATGGTATATCTGCACCTCTAGGGACAGTTATCAGATCTTCTTGCACAACTGCAAATGCCACTGAACATTGGCAAAAAAAAGTAATAGAAATAGGTTTTCAAAGTCTTGTTAATGTACTTGGTCCTGTTCTCCCTCCCCACCCATATTGCTAAAGTACCGTATATACTCGAGTATAAGTCGAGTTTTTTTAGCACATTGTTTTATTCTGAAAAAGCCCCCCAGTTTTTTAAAAATACTTTTATTGGGGGCTCTTATATCTGTTATCACAATCCATACATTCCTCCAGTGTGTCAAGCACATTTGCACATATGCTGCCATCATCATTTTCAAAGCATTCTCTTCCCACTTGAGCCCCTGATATCCACTCCCCAATTTTTCCCCTTCCCAGCCCCCAGTTTTTTTGTGGTAAAATTAGGTGCCCTGGTTTATCCTCGAGTATATAGGGTACATCTGTTTTTATATTTACTTCATGAGCTGTGCACTAAAATCATCATTTTGACTTCAATATCTAAAAAAACATAACAAGGAATTAGCAAATATTTGTATGTTGGAAATGGATGTAGGATGTGAAGAACTAGACACAGGTGTGCTGTGTGCTCACTTCGTCCTTGCTGAGTGCAGTTTGCCTAGGATATAAACAGACAAGGGTGTTCATATAAGGTCTTGGTTTTTAAAAAAAAGGTCTTGGTGATGTATTGTTTTTGGTTAAAACTAGCTTTAACAAAAAAAAGGAAACATTTTGTTACTTTTTGTTTGTTTCTTAAACCCTTATTTATATGATATTGGGTGGTGGGGGGGAGTTCGTGTTTTTTTTTCGTTGTTGGCTCAAAATATACTTAATCGAACATATACCAATTCAATAATTTCTCCATCTGTACTTCAACCACACTGCTGTGTAACCATTCACTCCACCAGTTTTCTGCATCTTTGACCTCTATTAACATAAGCTCACTATCCTGTAAGCTTCCTAACTAGCTTTTCAAGTAATTGTCACTTTTACCCATATACCGGTAGATAAAACCCAAACCCCACTGCCTTTGAGTTGACTCACAGTGACTCTGTGTAGTGTTTCCAAAGCTGTCAGTCTTGCCAGGAGCAGTCTGCCTCATCTTTCCCTGCTGGACTGCATAGATGGTTCTTTAATAAACACAATGCTCAGGGAAGCCATTCTTGACTACGTACGCTAAACTAATGCTTGCCTTAAAAAAGACTTCCAGGGATATTTTAAATTTAAGGCTTAACAGTCATCTCAGGCAATAGTTCCTTGGGGTTCATCCAGGCTCAGCGCCTCCAGAAATTTAATGATTTTATATTTATTGGAATTATCGTTTTCTTGTAACTAAGATTATCAAAGAGATTCAAGAGGTGCTGCTTTGGTTCAGTCATTGATTAGTCAAAGATTTTAGGGATAACTATTTTTTTTCTCCACATTTGGCTCTGCTGGCAGCATTTAATACAGCAGAGCTTTTATTGTACTGGTGTGTTTCACAATAAATTGCCGTCAATCATATGGTCACCTTTTCTATTTTGTCTACGTTTCTGTTTTTCTTTCTGCTTTTAAAATGCTGTGGAAGAGGAAGGCACTAAGAATGGAAGAGTTAAAAAAAGCCTTGTGAACACCAAATATAAGCAGTTTCCTTCTCTGCTTTTCATGGTCTCCTTCAGTTTCACAGTCGAGGTTGCTGGAGGGGAGCGAGGACTGCCTTTCAGAGTGGTCTCTGTGCTCTGCCCCTCTGCAGCTCATGGTTCGGCTGTTTTCATTAGTCCTCCCACCTCCTTTTCTCTTCCCAGGGTGCCTTTCTCCTTGATGGCATATTCCCCTCACTTCAGTTGTCTTCTTTCTTGGTTTGCTCCCTACTCATTTTCTCTTCTTAGCCATTCCACACCAATTTAATTGTACGAAACAAAGCCTCAACATACCACTGATTTAATTTTGAAAATCTGTAAATGATGGTAGTTCATACTGCCTTTAAGACCAGGTTCTCTGTGCTACCTTTCCTCCCTCCTGTTTTCCCTCCTCCTGTCTTTTGCACCAACCAGTTGCTCTCATCCAGAATATTTGAATCACTCTCTATGCCTTTTACGTTGTTCTTCTTCTTCTTTGTTTTCACTCATTTGGAACATCATTTTTATTCTTTGTGTTCATTGGTTTAAATAATCTATTATGTTTGAGGAAAAATAATAAGCACAGAATTTCATGCATTACTTCGTGTAGTTAATACTTCCATTGATTTCTTTGCTTTGTGTATGTTGATCCAGATTTCCATATGGAATCATTTTCTCTTTGCTTACAGCGCTTCCTGTAATATTTTTGTGCTGTGAGTCTGTTGCTGCTGAATTCCTTTAGCTTTTTTTATGTTTGAAAAACTGTCCCACCTTCATTTTAAAGAAATTTTTTTTCTCTGGGTGTAGAATACTAGATTGACAGGGTTTTTTTTTTCTCTTTTCTTTTTCCTTTCAGTACCTCATTATTTTCTCTCATTGCTTTTGAGGAGAAATTTGCTTGTCTTTGTTCTTCTGGATTATGATGTGTCTGTTTTCTCTGGCTGCTTTAAGATTTTCTCTTAATCACTGGTTTTGAGCAATATGCAATTTTCTTCATCTTTTGCTGAAGGTTTGTTGAACATCTCACATCAAGAGACTTATAATTTTCACCAAATTTGGAAAGCGTTTGCCCACTACTCATATTTATTTAACAAGGTTGCCTCTCCTCCTTCAGACCTGTCCCTTTGGGGACTCCCCGTGTAGACGATATCACTTGAGCTTGTCACTGATGCTCTTCTCCCTTTGAAACATTGTTTTGTGTGTTTAATTTGTCATAGCTTTTGTTGCTATATCTTTATGGTTACCAGTCTTCTACATTGTCTGATTGACATAGTTTCATCTCTGAAAGTTCTATTTTGGACTTTTGTGTATCTTCCACACCTCTAGTCAAACTTTTGACCATCTGAATCAAAATGGTCATTTTAAGTGCCTTTATCTGCTAATTTTAACCCCTATGCCAGTTTTAGGTCAGTATTGACTGTTAGAATTTTCTTCTTATAATTAGTAACCTATTCTTGCTGTTGGGCATACTTTAATTATGTCTTTGAATTTAATTTTGTTTGGTTGTTGGATATTTAACCCTATAAATCTTACTGAGCTTTGTTATGGGAGGTCGCTCACTTATTTGGAAACTGGTCCTTTGGGGTCCAGCTTTTGGCCCTCTGCAGGCGGGGCTGGAGCACTGTGAAGTATGGGGCTGATTATTCTCTGCTGCGAAGGCAAGATCTTCCTGAGTACTTTACTTTTGACCTGTGAGTTGGTTTCAGTCTGACTAGTGGGAGTGGGCACTATTCACGACCCTGTGAGCGTCCAGGCACTGTTCCTTCAAGCCTTTTGAGGTGTGGTGTCCGGGACCATTTCTCTTTTTTTCCAAACAACGGTTTCAAGTGTTACGATGTTGCGTCATATTTGTGCCAATGTGTCTTCCAGGTGCGTTGGATCGGTGTGTGATGGGGATAACAGCAGTGGAGATTCTGAATGCTTGTGATGAAACCGTTCCTGCGGCTGTTGATTCCCTCAGCCATCCTGCCGTCAACCTAAAGCAAGCCATGACAAGACGCAGTCTAGCTGCTCTTAAAAATATGGCCCATCATAAGCTGCAAACCCTTGCAACTAACCTTTTGGCATCCGAGGCATCTGACAAAGTGAGTTTCGTGTGTGCGCTCACGGTGTGGGGAGCTCCCCTTTGACTCTGCTCAACTAGGCATGTCTCAGCAAATGAAGTTTGGGAGATGACACTATTGAAAATTAATCTTCTGATTTCTGTTTACATTGTTTTAGAACGTATCAAATATTTGATTCTTTGTAAAGGTTAATTATTCTTTGTGTTTTAAATATTTTTATATTTAAAATGATTTAAAATGGTTTCTCTGAGTTAAGTGATTTCAGTTTCTAAAATTAAAGCAAACATTTCAGTCTGGTTCTTGAAGAATTGAGCACTAGCTAATATTCATTTTTTTTTTAAAAAAAAAGAATGAATTTAGGTCCAATTAAGATGCTAACTGTGACTTATCATCTAATTTCAAATCAGATTCTGGATTTACTGAGGGATTGATGACAGAATTTGAGAATAGTATGGTGGAGTTACATGTGCTGATATTTTTCTGGGAGACTTTCTGAACCCTTATAATCAAGGTTACTTCTTCTGTTAACAATATTTGTTACTGTTCATTGCCATTGAAGTGATTCTGGTTCATGGTGACTCCTCACTTTCGCGGTAGGGCTGTGACCGGTTGGAAATAGATTGCCAGACTTTTCTTTCAAAGTGCTTCTCATGAATTTCAAACTGTCAACCTTTCAGCTAGTAGTTGAGCGCATCCCATTTATGCCCCCAGGTAGGGCCTTGTAGCAGAAGATCATCATAGAAGAATGCTCGGCCCAACCAAACTCTTCCATGAAATAGTTTCCAACGCCTACTAGCCCTCGTGAGTTTCCATGGCTGTGAATCTGCAGGGGAGCCGAGAGCCTCCTCTTTATCCAGTTGAGCAGCTGCTCATTTGAATTGTGGACCTTGCCCTTAACAGCCCAATTTGTAACCCAAAAGTGAAAGAAGAGCCAATAGAGTCCCCGTTAATTGCTTGGCTCTTTGTCTTTAGTATTGTCAAGGCCAGTGCCGAGAGATGGAGTAGACTGGACAACAACTACAAACAATAGCAACAAAGCCCTGGTTTGGTTTGCGCAATGTTGGGTTAGGTCGATACTAGGAGCCTTGATGGCATAATGGGTTGCACTGAGCATTGGGCTGCTAACCCCAAGGTCTGCAGTTCAAACTTACCAGCAGCTCTGCTGGAGAAAGATTAGGCTTTCTACTCCCATAAAGAGTTAAAACCTAAAGTGAAACCTGAAGTGCCCGATAGGGTCACTATAAGTTGCCAGTGATGTGATGGCAATGAATTTGAGTTTTTGTGTGCCATACTTTTAAATCCATTTGGCTCTGGTATTGATAAATAAAAACTTGATAAAATCTCGATATTTGATCAGAATCAGTCCTTAACATTTCTAGTTCTACCTAAGAATTCATTAAAGTCTTTAATGGGTATTTACTCTCTTTTATTCCTGATTTGCATTTCCTGAATGATTACGCATGGGAATAAAAACCAAAGGAGTTCACAGGCTCTACAAAATTGAAAATTAGCTCTTGGATGAGACAGTGCTGAACACACGAACAGGCAGATACAGGCAGTTTACTGACTCATATCCTTTAGGAGTTGGCACAATATCACCCTTTAACCATTGTGTATTTCCCTAAGAGAGAAATGTTCAATTATATGTTTCATGGATTGAGATTGTGCAATTTTTTTTTCTCTCTCTTTCAGTTCCCCACCTCCCCCCAATACTTTCATTCCTTCTTTGCTGTAAAATTTTGAGGGAGGCAGGAAATTACCCTCAAATGTATTTTCCATGCCTCTGATTTCCTTCAAGGGACCACACAGGTGTTTCTAGGACCTCCTTGTTCACAACATTGTCTGGCATTATGCATTTAATATCTGAGCAGATTTATCAAACCGTATATTGAAAGGCAAACCCAGATAGTATAGGACTCCCACATACATTCTTTTTCTTGTTGGTACCTCGTAGAAGTAAAACTTTCGCAGCAACAATTATGTATCTGGAAAATTAAAGAAAAATAAGTAGTACAGTAACATTTATGAATGTCTGTGGTAAGTGGTCATGGTCCATTATGCGATTTTTACAATCTTGTTTGTCCCTGTTTTAATAGCGCATTTTATGGTGCAATTAGTGATAAAAGCCCCCGATATCAGAGACACCACACTTAGGTATTGTAAAATATATTGCTGTGAGCCTCCTCGGTCTGTAGCAGTGGTAATTGTTGCCTGGCCTACAAGGAAAACAATTATAGAAGCGGGAAAAGGCTTAGGGAGCTGAGGCTGCAGGAGGATAATCACTTTATGAAAAATGTATGTTGACTGGACCATTAGGGATTTCTCTAACTATTTTCTCATGTTGACTTTGAGGCTTCTTCTGAGGGGAATATTTAAATAGCAGTCCTTTGGCTCTCTAGCCTCAGGAGAAATAAAACCCCACCCAAAGTTACAGCAAAACCCAACAAAACCAGAAACCCCGAATAGCTCTCTGGGTGGTACAAAGCTTGCTCTGGGAGATTTTAATAATCTTTAAAGGAGGTTTGAGAAAATCATTTTGTTTAGTAACTAGTCTTTTGTTTCTACTATTTGCATGAGTGGGGTCCCTAAAATACCCGGAAAATTTTTTTTTTCTTTAAAGCTATCTTTTAAAATTATTTTATAAAACAGCCTTATCACCTTCAAAGTACTCTCCATTACACATAATACAAGTTTGTCAAGTCTACAATTCCATTCTTGAAATATTTTTCAAATTCATCTGTTTGGATGGCTGACAGTACCTCCCTCATTTTTTTCTTCACCTGTTTTACATCGTCAAATCGCTGTCCTTTCACGTCCCTCTTCGTTTTTGGAAAGATAAAGACGTCATCGGGAGCTAGGTCAGGTGAGTGAGGTGTATAGGCTGAAACTGGCACTCTGAGATGGTTGCGCAAGCAGGTGCATTGTCCTGCTGGCAAAACCAGTCCTCCATCTGCCACAAATCAGGCCTTTTTCGTTGCACACTGTTACACAATCTTTTCAGAATCTCTGAATAGAAATCTTGATTAACAGTCTGACCTGGTGGAATGAACTCCAAATGCACTATCCCCCTCTCAGCAAAAAAACAAACGAGCATTATCTCGATCTTTGATTTCACTCCGGGAGCCGTTTTTGGGCGAGGTGACAATTGCATCTTCCACTAGCTCGACTGATGTTTACTTTTGGGGTTGTGAGAATAGTCCCATGTCTTGTTACAAGTAATGACCTTGGAAAAAAGTCTGGGTCGCTTCGGAGCTGTTCTTTCAAAGGAAGGCATAATTCTAGTCCATGTACTTTTTCCTGGTCAGTCAGATCCTGAGGCACAAGTTGTACAGCCACCCTTCTCGTTCCCATGTGTTCCATTAGAATGTGCTGAACCGAGCTCCAAGGTAGTCCAGATAACCTCCCCATCTCTTCAGTGGTCCTTCATCGGTCTTCAGGCACAAGTGCACGGATTTTGTTGACATTTTCATGCATTGAGAATGTTGATGGATGTCCAGAATGAGGTTTGTCATCAATCGACTTTTCACCTTTTCTGAAATGAGAAGCCCACTCATGCACTGAGTTTTCTCACAGTGCTGTCTTTGTAAGCTGTGTTCAACATCACGACAGTTTCTGCGGCATTTTCCCCAACAGGAAGCAAAATTTCACAGCTTCATGCTGTTCTATTAAATTGGCCATCAAAAAAACCAGGTTTGAGCAAAAACTGCTTTTTTTAAAAAACATTTTATTAGGGGCTCATACAACTGTTATCGCAATCCATACACACATCAATTGTGTAAAGTGCATTTGTACATCATTCTCAAAACATTTTCTCTCCACTTAAACCCCCGACATTAGGTCCTCATTTTTCCCCTCCCTCCCCCCCCCTCCCTCATGAGCCCCTGATAGTTTATAAATGGGTATTTTGTCATATCTTGCCCTGTCCGACGTCTCCCTTCACCCACTTTTCGGTTGTCTGTCCCCCAGGGAGGAGGTCACATATAGTTCCTTGTAATCGGTTCCCTGTTTCATACCCATTCTCCCTTTACCCTCCCTGTTTTGCCACTCACACCACTGGTCCTATAGGGCTCATCCGTCCTGGATTCCCTGTATTTTCAGTTCCTATCTGTACCAGTGTACCTCCTCTGGTCTAGCCAGACTTGCAAGATAAAATTCGAGTCATGGTAGTGGGAGCAGGGAGGAAACATTTAGGAACTAGAGGAAAGTTGTATTTCTCATCATTACATCATCGCACCCTGACTGGCTCATCTCCTCCCCGAGACCCCTCTGCAAGGGGATCTCCAGCAACTGCTTTTATGAAAAAGTTCACTGTGACCAGAGAGCACCTTCCCAGACAACGCCACGGGGTACACTAACTCAGAGCACGTTGCTTGGTGCTCACCTAGCAGAAAAAAATGCATACCACTATGAGAGCTCCGCCCCATGGGACTTATTCCCATATTTTGGGGGTACCCCATTGTATATAGGACCCTTAGGAGGTTGATTCAGGCAATGACTTGTGGGAAGTGTATGGGAACCTGAAAGAGGATTAGGCAGTGGGTATGAAGAAGAGGGGATGGGTTGTAAGGTGGTGTTGTGGAGGTTGACTAAATTAGATTTGACAGATCATTGGACAAAAGCCAAAGGAAGAATGGGGTGCTCATAATGGAATTGAACAAGGTGTGGGCTAGGCATGGAGGCTAGTTATGGCATTATCCTCTTCTCGAGAGCAGTGGGAGGTGGGGCACTTACAGGGGGATCTAGATCTCCTTACAAAGGAGTGTTACGCAGGTGAAGGTAGAGATGGAAGTTTTTCTAGTGTGTCCGAGTCTGTGGTAGAGGACAAGTCTCGTTTGGGGTGCATGCTGTTACCGTTTTTTTTTAAAGATAGAATCACTTCCTCGATTCCCACTGCAAATAAGCCTGCTGGTTATTCCTGTCCATACCTTTGGCAAATGATGAGCCTCAAGGAGAGTAGATTAAACCAGAGATTGACACTTTCCCCCTAAAAGTACAAGGCCAGGCAGCAAATATATGCATTTTCAGCATGTGGTGATATTTGAGAAATGCCTGGCTATGTTCAGAGAACAGCCATCACCATGTCTGGTGATCTTTTTGACGAGTTTTCTCATGCAGTTTTCGTCACAGTCAGTGGTTCTTGGTGAGAAAGTGTCAGGGACGTCTTTGGTCAGAGGGATTGTTTTTCTGATGCTAGAAACCCCCGCCCTCCGTAGTGGCCCCCATGTTACAGAGCAGAAATAGCCCATAGGATTTACCAGGTTGTCATCTTTATGGGAATGGACTGCCAGGGTTCGCTGTTAAAGGTGCTGGGTGGTCTTAAACCGCCAGCCTTTTGGTTAGCATCTCAGCACTGTGCGCAGCCCACCCCCCACACCACGCACCCCCACCCTCCCCACCCCGGCCCCTGAGATCCATTCAGTAGGCCTGTTGTGTGTGATGTTTCTGATTGGGACCTTCATATCTGGGGTCTGGTTGTGCCAATCAGAAGCAGCCTATTTTTATTAAAAATGAAGAGGTAGAAGAAACTGAACGGTGATGAGGATGATTTATCTTTTGCCTTACATTTCTCTCTCTGTTGTCTAATTAGTCAAAAGCCTGAAAGAAAAAAGAGAGCGAGTTAGATTTGCAAAGGTCAGGAGCTTTGTATTCTGTGTAACGAGGCAGGAGGATGGGATTTGCCAAGTCCAGCCTACTAAGAACATACTCTGGTGTTTTGCTCGCAGGAGTCACTCTGTACAAAGATTGTGCCCTGACTTTATGATGCTCCGTGAAAAGGGCACTGAGAGGTACAGACAAGGACAAGCCAAAAGACACTGTGCACCGGATGCCAGGGGAACGGGGTTGGTCTGTAGAAGGATTCCCACGACATGTTTGACCTTTGAAGAATCAATTGAACTTGCTTTAACATTCCACCCCCCTCCAGCCTTCCAGAATATCTTAATAGAAAATATAAATATGTAGATGGTGTATTTATTATTTAGCTATGGATATGTATACATTCTGCTCCCAGATGCTTCAGATGGTAACTAGGAGACTTCTATTCCGTGCATTGTTACCCTGTCTTGACGAAGGGAAGTGGAGCCTCGGCTGACTTGTGCAGTCTGAAGAAAACAAGAGTCAGTGAGAAGCACATGTCCTGAAATCAGACCTTAGCAACATTGGCACCTTCCAGGCCCAGAGGGACGTGGGGAGATTTTAGAAGGAATGTTATTTCGATAGTAAGAGAATCGTGGTTTGCTAATACACAGGGTACTCCTGGGAACCTACAGACCTTTTGACATTTATGTCTGTTTCTGACCTAGTAATGGGTATGAGGACTGAAAGAGTAATGTTTTCAGTACCATAGTCATTCTTCTTGGGATTTTAATTGCTTTCTCAATTCTTAAAGTGAGCACAGCAATCAGTAATGAGCACTGACTGATATCTTCAAGTGGGTACTCGCTGCAATCTCTGAAAGAGGTAGCTTCAGAGTCATGCTTTCCTGGTAAAAGTTTTAGTTGGAAGTTTTTAAAAGTTTAACTTTGGGTTGGGAAGCATGATGTTTTCCTAGCTTTTGAATAGCAGGTTTTAAACTCAAATACCAAACTCCCTGCCATCCAATTCCAACTCACAGTGACCCTATAGGGCAGAATAGAATTGCCTTTTTGGTTTCCAAGGCTGTAAATCTTCACAGGAACAGAAAGCCTCATCTTTTTCCCGTGGAGCAGCTGGCGGGTTTGAACTCCTAACCTTGTGGTTAGCAGCCCCCTAGCGTGTAGCCCGTCATGCTAGCAGAACTCCGTAAGTAGGATATAGTGACTGTTAGCATTACTCTTTTCCAGGAACTCCATGTGCACATTAGTTATTTTCATGTGTTCCAGATCTGATTGTAGACTCCTCTCCTTCCATATGAACTTTACTAGATTTTCCCCCTGATTTGCAGCTTCACCGTGCTTTCCTGTTTACTACTCTGTTGTCTAGTTGCTGCTGTCAGACCGTTCACTGCCATTCGTTGGCATTTTCTTTGAGAAGGTTGATACGTTTGATTGCAGAACTCCCATCTTAACCTTTGGATTCCATTTGACTCTTATTTCATTTCCCTTTCTTTTCTCTCCGCCTTCTCACTCAGAGGACGCAAGCATTTTTATTTCATTTTCCCTTCTGTATAGTTGTTGATTATAGTTCCATAAGTATTCATTTAGTCTTTGTCATAGAGATTGTAATAATGCACCCCCAATTTACTACAGCCTCAGACAATACCCTATCTTACTTTTGTAATTTCTCTGATAACACTAAAGCCACTGAACACTGTTAAATCCATTGACCCCTCTGCCCTTGGTATTTTAGTTGCCCTGTAATTATTTACGTATTTTATACCCACAAGACATTATGATTGCCTTGTACAGTCAATAGAGATCCTGTTTAGCCTTTATGTTGCTGTTTATGTCTCCCTGTGCTTTTGTCTATCTTTCAAGGAGCGACTGGAAGATTTGAACTGCTGACCTTGCTGGTAGCAACCCAACCCATAACCCACTACATCACGAGGGCAGCCTTTTCTTCTGTTGGACATAGGGTTGCAATGAGTTGGGACTGACTTGATGGTCACCCATCGCTCTTGTCTGGATCCTTGTCCTTCTGCCTGAAGAGGTGTTCTTGTTTTGGTTAGGGCACACCTGCTGACAGTGAATTCTTTAAGTTTCGGTTGTCTGAAATCCTTCTTCTTTGTCCCCCTCCTGTTTTTAAAGGATATTTTTGCTAATTTCAGATTTCTAAGATGAGGCTGATGCCCCCTACCCTTTTATTTATTTATTTCACTATTTTATATTTTTTCCAACAGTTTTTTGGCATATAATTCATATATCATCCAATTCAGTGGTTCAATCGGGTTCATCTGTCCTGGATTCCCTTTTATTTTTTTTTTAAGTAATCAATCATCTCTTTTATTGATGCCTCCTTGATGGTAATTTACCTTTAATAAAAAACAAAACATTTTTTTCTTCTGCTTTCAACTGTTTCTTCATTCCTTTGTGTCACTTAAATATGACCGAGGCATGTCAAGGTGTGTGTGGGGGCAGGTTCTGGGTGCGGGCATCCTGCTTGGGCTTTCCAGAGATTCTTGAACCTCTAGATTTTTCTCTCACCACTGCCATCGACTCAGTTCTGACTCATAGCAGCCCTATGTAGACTCTTCCGAGACTGAGCCTTCACCGGAGCAGGATGGCCTTGTCTTCCTCCTGAGGAATGGCTTTTGGATTTGAACATCCTGCCTTGCAATTAGCAGCCCACCTGACTCTTAACAGTGGCACCACCAGGGCGCCTTGTTAGTTTAGAGAAATTCTTGTTTGTGCTGTTTTCCAATGGTATGCTGCCCCATTCTCATTTCCTTTCAGAAACTCCAATGACTTGTGTTAGACCACAATTAGAACCACCTTTAAAATAATTATGTCCACGATTATTACGTTTTTTCTGGTCTTTCTTTCTCTATGTTTCAGTTAATGTGTTTTTAGTTTTCCACATCACTGATAAGCCCTAGTGGTCTACTGGTTATGCTTTGGGCTGCTAACTGCAAGGTCAGCAGTTTGAAACCACTAGCCACTCTGTGGGAGAAAGATGAGGTTTTCTACTCCCGTATGGAGTTACCATCCCAAGAAGAAAAAGAAAGAGCAGAGTTACAATCTCAGAAACAGGCGCAGCTCTGCCTTGTTCTGTGGGGTAGCCGTGCCTTGGAACAGACTTGACGGCAGAGAGCTGTGGTGAACAGTGTCACACACGGTGAACTAACACCGTGCCTGCCAGTCTCAGGGCAGCTCATGGTTTGACTGTCACTGGTTTATGGCGTATGTTGTAGTGTTTCTTGTGGCCTTCTCTCCTGCTCGGTCCTGCCATCTTCGTCACTCTCCTCGAAGATGGCACGGGAGCTCATTGCCAGTATTTTTAATGTCTTTACTTATTTGTTACTCCCTCTTCCTTCTCCCTTTTATGTAACCGCATTCCCTCCCACCCCGAATCTCTCTCCCTCCTCATCTGGGTAGGTTTTTAGACTGACCCAAGGAGAAGGAGCCTGACTTCTCATTGAATTAAAACCTTCTTTTCTTCCCTCCCTCCTGTTTCTCTTCAGTCGTTACGTGTGGTGCTCCTTCCATTGCAGTGTGGACTTCAGCTCCAGAGTGCCGTGCGTTGTCTTCTATTTCAAATTCCTTGTTGGATTCTGTCACATCTCTTGAGGTTTTTGTAATTTCCATTATGTTACTGTTTCGTGTTAAGGAGAATTTGAAAGGCTCGCTGGCTTGTTTTGAAATAGTGTGTTCATTTTGATGCGATTTTGGAGCGTGACTTTCTGTTTTCTTTTTCCTAGTTCTTATTCTTTGTTCTGTTAGTAATTTGAAATGGGATTTGGCCACAGTACTTTTTGACCGCTCATTTTTTGTGACATGATTTTTCCTAGATTTTTATAGTTTAATGATTCACTCAAGACAGCGTTTCTTAGTTCACAGAGCTCCTCTTCTGTGGCTTGCACGTGCTTGGGAAATATGGCTGCCTGCTTTCTGAGATTTCCTGGCATCGTTCCCCTTGCTCACACCCCCACCCTTTCTCCTAGTAGTACCTGTCAATTTTGATGACGGTCTTAGCCATTTCTCCTCAGTGTGGGCCCTTTCCCAGAACAGTGCCCCAGTGCATCCGGGCTCTGGCGCGCCAGCCCTGCCCAGCGGCTCACCGTGGGCTCCTCTCCCCACCTGCCAGGTTCGGCACTTGTTTTCCAAATGGCTCATGAGTTTTCTGGTAAATGTCTGCTAGCTGGTTTGGGGTTTGCCTGTTAGATTTGTCAGAGGCCTTCCTGCCTCGCCACAGAAAGGCCCTGTAGCAGGCAGATCCCCTAGTTAGTGCCCTTTGAAGCCCTCTGCTTGAATCTGGGGATTCACAGGAACATATACGGTGGCGCCTTGTGCTGTAGAACAATGTCCTCAGCGGTTTGGGCTTTGTTAGCTAAGTGTTCTGTCTCTCTTTATGTGAGGATCTGGGAAGATCCAAGAACTAAGCAGCCAGGACTCCACATATTCTTGACTTGAGGTGTGAAATCTAGTGCAATGATTTAGTTCAAGAAAATTTGTATTATGCATTCCTTCCTCTGAATTGTAGAATGTTTGAGGTGGGTGAAGCACAGTTTGAACCACTACCTCCTCACCCCTCACCCCCCCGCCCCCATCAGCTTCGAACACCAGTAGGATCTGAATTTACGGAACAGAAGGCTTTCTGTGTATGTAGGTAGGTCTTTGACCTGCTGGCAGGTAAGAGGCGGCCCTCATTTTGTCAGTCTGGCTAGTCAGAGTGCATTACACTCTGGGGTAAGCAATTGACAGATGGATTGCTGCCATTGCTCTGCTTTCTCTCGGTGAAAGGACAGTTCTGCCCTGTCCTGTAGGGTCCGTGACTCAGCATTGGCTTGATGGCAGGAGGTTTGAGTGGGCTTGATGAGCACAATGCCATTTAGATCATTAAGGATCTCGCTCAACTAGCTAATAAAAGTTTATACATATTAATTTTTGGTGATTGTAGTTTTTTATCGTTCTCTCCTCTTCAGGATATTTGAATTAATGATGGGATATGTGGTGGTCGTTGTATAACATTACCAAATAATAAACTACCCTCCCTGAAACTTAGCACACCCCATAGCTGTAGTGCCGTGTTTCCCAAAGTGGGAGATACTGCCCCCTTGGGGAGTGCTGGAACGATTGTGTGTGTGTGTGTGTGTGTGTGTCTTCCCCCGCTGGAATGATCGTGTGTGTGTGTGTGTGTGTGTGTGTGTGTGTGTCTCTCTCTCTCTCTCCCCACTTTCCTGACTTGCAGGCTAGAGCACGAAGCTTTTTAATTGCCAGAGGTACTGCCTTGCCCTGTGATGCCTTTCATTCCACTCATCATGGCGTTCGTTCCTCGGAAGTACGTTCACGAGCGCACACGACATGTGTGAGGAAACCCAGAGTGCTGTGGGATGTCTGTGAGGGACAGCAGGGGGAAAATTCCTATCACCATCTTCAGAACAGACCAGACAGCAGCGCTGCACTGCTGACCACAAGGTCAGCGATTCAGACCCACCAGCCGCTCTGAGGGAGAAAGCTGAGGCCGTCTGCCTTGGTCAGGACTTACCGTCTCGGAAACCCTCGGTGGGTCACTGTGAGTCCGAGTGGCCTCGGCGGCAGAGGGTTTGATTTGGGTTTTGAGCAATCAGAGACTCTAAGCAGATTAAACCTAGGGACCTCCTCTCAGCAGCTACTTCTTCCCAGCTCTGTGTGTGATACTTCAGATCGAACTCTTTCTGAGAACTTTAAAGGTATTGTGAAGACGTGCTAGAAGTATAAAGATTTGTGGCTAACTATTAATATTTTAGTACTTTGGAGGAGAAATAATTTCTTCTAATATGCTTGGAAGAGCTGCTCTTTAGTAGACTGTGGAAAATATTTTCAAACTTCTTGACTTTTAATAGCCCCGGTTAGAAAATAATTGAATCAGTCTAGTTCAGTAAACAATTATTGTCTTGTAGGTATTGTTTTAGGCCCTGAAAAGCCGAAAAAGGGGTAGACCTGATATTAACCCTCAGGAAATAAAGATAGATCAAGGGCAGTAAGTGGGCTAAGAAATGCAAAATGTATCACAAAGCCCTGTCCTAGACCGAGGTGATCAGGACTGTCTTCTTGGCGGAGAGGAGCTCCCGCCCGAACACTGCAGCACGAGTGGGGTGTAGCCAGGTGGCACGTGGCGGTGGTCTTGCAGTGCATTCTCGGAGGAGAGGCCGGCATGAGCACAGAGGGAGGATAGGGCTCACCGTGGTGTGCGTGTTCAGCATGGCTGGAGGAGCCTCTGGAAGACAGGCCGTGGTGAAAAATGAGGGTCAACCTTGTGTAGCACATGAAGATGCTCAAACTTTCTCTCTAGGCCAGTGATTTTCACACTTTTATTTTGATAAAAAATAGCATCAGAAGCCTTTTCTCAGAGAGAAGTGTCGAGGAATCTTCCTCGGATTGGGGGTGGGGGGATGGAGAAGAGGGTGTTTGCGGCCACTCTTGCGTCTCTTCTTCGTCTCCTCACTGGCCTTCCGCACACTCTGCCGGCTGTGCTTCCTTCAGAGGCCAGGGAGCTCTGGAGTCTGGCTGGCACCCATTGTGTGGGCACGGAGGGGCTCCTGAGCGCTTCCAGATGGTGAGCGGCAGGGTCACGGGCGTTTCGAAGGGGAGGCTTTGGTGACTATGACCAAAGTGGGTTCAGGAGGCAAGACGAGGGATCTGGTCACAGCATCACGAGGGAATGCACCCAGGCCGTGGGAGCAGGGAGGGTGCGTCGGCCCGAGGATTGCTGGCGAGCTGTGTTCTGTGGGGCCCGCTGATTGATGAGGGGTGGGCGGGAAGGAGCGTTGACTCACGGGTTTTCTGACTGGATGATGAATAGAAAGTGGCTTTGTAGGCTGGGCTATCAAGTATGGGAGCAGGTTTTGTGGGGGATGATGATGACTTGCTCTGTCTAGGCTAAGTGTGAGGTTCCTATGGGACATCTGGGTCGGAGATGCCTGTCAGGCAGTTCAATTTAAGGGTGTGAAACTTGAGGGAGGCCTTTGGTGATGGATGGACAGATTGTGGAATCTCCAACCTACAGATGGGACTGACTGCCCTGCGAGTGGATGAGGTCATCCAGAGATAGTAAGTGGGCCGAGATAGGCTCTAGGGGATACCAACTTTAAGTGGAAGGAGAAGAGCCGGTTGGGGCAGTGATGGTGTGAGGCGTATTGGGAGGACCGCAGGATGTGCTGACTTGCAAGCAAAGGGGACCGAGCGTATGAGTTGTCAGCTGCAATAGACGCTGGGGATTCGAAGGATTGAAATGCGCTGATCAGTGAGGGCACTTAGTATTCCTTTTCAAGACCTTCGCCCCATGATGTTGCGGACACGTGTTTGGTTTGTAGCTAGCAGAAGACAATGAGAAGTGAGGAGGTAGAAAGAGCGAGGGGTTTTGAAGACGATTGAGAACACCTGAGGGTTGAGGCTAAAGACCTAGCAGAGAGGGAAGGTTCTCGATCGGGACAGGCCATGAGTCCAGGAGGAAACTTGCTCAGCCAGCAGGTGAGAGATGTGCAGAATCCAAAGCTGTTGGAAGGTTGTTGGCTTTGACCTGGAGGAGAAATGCCCTGTTTTGTGAGACTGCTGAGAGAGAGGGCGGTGGGAGGGCACTGAGAAGAAGAGGACCTTCTTGCAAGCTTTGTTTCTCGTCTCTCCTGGGAGCAGGGAGACTGTCAGTGGAGAGTGAGTGCAGGGGCACCAAAGGAGGGGATCCCCTGGGAGGGGAACATCTTCGAAAGGAGTGGGAGGGGCACAAACGTGCTAAGACCAAATAAAAGGACCAACTATGAAGCATCCAGCTGCCATTAGCTGAGAAAAGGGAACAGGAACAAAGAGAAGGTAGATGTTATCCTGGGGCCAGAACTGCAACTTTGTCATGCAGAGGTCAAAGGGAGTTGAAGGTCATGTGAAAGGATGATGGATTCATGTGATTCATCATGGGATCTAGGCCAGAGGGGGAAGAAGGGAGACAGGGGAACTAGGGTTCTTCAAAAACGCTGTGGAGTCCAGGGACAGAAGTGTCCGCTGTGGCTCCACTGATGCCCATGGACATCCTGGAGGCTGCTGGTGGGGGGGAGGGGGGAGGTCTAGAACAATCGCAGACCTTCTGACTTGATTGCTGTGGGTTGAGAGGTGTTTTTTGGGAATTGGAACAATTCTGTAGGTTTGGAAAGCACTTCTTTAAGAAGTTGAAGAGGAGGTACAGCGGGAGATCTGACACTGTAGAAGATCGTGGTCAGGGTAGGATTTTAGCAGCCAGCGTTTCTGTGTGAGGCCCCGATCCAGTCACGCCACACACCATTGACATGGCTGGTGAAAGTGGAGAAGAAGCTGTGAGGTAGCCCCTGGGGGCCCTCTGACCTCCTTTCTTGGTGATGCCAAAGACCCTGAGCACTTTGCCAGTTTTCTCTCCACTCCAGTGGATGCACAATGCTGCGCTGAGAGTGGAGTGTCTGTCGTCTGCCAGACAAGATTGGGAGAAGGGATTGGGTATGCGATTTACCAGTTGGGCCCATTCATGTGTTTCTCAAGTGTTGGGAAAGTATGATTTCAAACTGTTATTGATGCAAATGGCTGACTCAGCGTAAAGTAAAGGATGAAGCAAATGGTGGTGGTGTGAAGTGCCTCCACCCCACAGTGACCATCCTACAGCAGAAGGAAGCACTGCCCAGTCCTGCGCCGTCCTCACAACTGTCCCTGTACATGCGCTCATTGCTGTAGCCACTGTGCCGATCCATCTTGTCCAGGGCCTTCCTCTTCGTTGCTGTCCTGCTACTTTACCAAGCAGGATGCCCTTTTCCCAGGGACTGGCCTCTCCTCATAACATCTCCAAACAAAGTACGTGAGGTGAAGTCCTGCCATCCTTGCTTCTATGGAACCGTCTGGCTGCTTCTTCCAAGACAGGTCTGTTTGTTCTTCAGGCAGCTCATGGTACTCTCAATATTCGTCGTCAGGACCCTCATTCAAATGGAGATCAAGTGAACAGAGATTTATACATTTAAAAGAAAGCATAGCAACCACTGAAAACCAGTACTTAGGATGCCCTGCTGTGGAAGCCTTGTTTTTGTGGAGAGGTAACATGCTCATGCGCAGTCGAATCTGTGTCCAGCACTCTCCACTTCATTTGAATACTGCTGAAAGAGCAGTCTAGTCACATCCTACCTTAAAATGATAAGTAGTAAAATACCTGAGTTGCTGTGATAGCATACTTAACAGATGTAATCATAGTAACTCGTTTTTGTTACTAAATGACCCTGTGTTCAGTGCGGTCACTTACCCACCTACTTTTAGTCTGCTGGCCCACCAAGTACCGACCATACACTGAAACCAGTGACCCTCTCGAGTGGCCAAGTCTTCTAGGATGGTGACTGTGCAGCAAGGCTGCGCCAGTGACAGGGCTCTGAGGTTTTACTGGTTTCCACACGTGAAAGCCGGGAGATGATTTATATGGCATGGTATTGCAGGGTCTAAAATTAGCCTGGGATGGAATGATATTAGCCATCTCAAGGGAACACGCTATTGCATTATCTGAGGATAGGAATACATTGAGTAGGAAGTGATTGCGACTGGAATTCTGCTCGGTGCCTTCAGTAGGCCTCCACCGTCCACATCTTGACCTGGGCTATTCCCCTCACTTTCCATCCTCTCTGCAAGTCAAGCAGTCACTCTTTCTCCTTCTCCAGAAAAGCCTTCCCAACAACCCTAGAGGCAGCCCGTCTCCTGAGGGCCCCCCTCCCACTGTGTGTGTACCTTGAGTAGTAGCACGCTCACCCAAGGGACTGCACACATTCCTGTAGGAACTCCTCCCAAACCAGAAACCACGCCCACTGCCAGCCAGTCCATTGATTTTGGCCCATACACAAAACAACTAGAATTCTGCCGTGGAGTTGATTCTGACTCATAGTGACCCTATAGGACAGAGTAGAACTGCCCCTGTGGGTTTCTGAGACTAACTCTTGATGGGAATAGAAAGCCTCATCTTTCTCCCTCAGAGCAGCTGATGGTTTTGAACTGCTGGCCTTTTGGTTAACAGCCCAACTCTTAACTCATTATGCTACCAAAACCCCAAACCAAACTCAATTCCATTGAGTTGCTTTTGGCTCATAGTGACCCTTTATAGGGCATCTGAGATGGTAAACTTTTACACTGCCAGGCCCTGTGCCATCCTCACAACTGTTGCACAACTTTTCCTTATTTGGAAGCTAGTAGATTTGATGCTGGCGATATTAACTGGTGTATATAATTGAGGAGTGCGGATGGCCCTGGCTTCTAGCGCTCACTATCTTGTTATTTTATTAACTTCGTCCTTGGGGAAGCATTAAAAAATCAACCTCGCTTGTCCTGCTGTATGAGAGCTTATATTAATTTTCTAATATCCTCATAGTTTGTTATTATTTGATATAATTTCAAAATATTATTATCTAGTAAGCCATGGCCTATAGAAATATCTTGAGAAAATATAAATATCTTTATATTCACTACCATGGAGTTGAATCCAACTCACAGCAACACTAGGACAGAGAAGAAAGGCCTCTGTAGGTGTCCAGACTGCCCATCTTTACGGGAGTAGAACACCTTATCTTCTTCCTGAAGAGTGGTTTTGAATTGCTGACCGTGCAGTTAGCAAACTAATGTGTAGCTTACAGGACTCCATTACTTTCTTTCCACTGAAGTGGCATGAGCTAAGCTTTTCTATTTAACACTTACACTTTTCCCTTATTGGATAACTTGCATTTAATTTATAAGAATTGAATTGCAATATGGCATCAAACATTAAAACGCACCAAAAAGGTTAAATGCCTCTTTTTGGCTTATGCTTATTATTTTGTGTGTTAATGAAAACAAATGAAAGGAGGTGAAATAGCATCACCTCTAATGAGTATGTTGTAATTCATACCTAATCATAAAAGTCTCATCCTACCCAAAGTCAAATATTTAATACATGTAGAGCAGTACACTGTGCAATTCAGCTTAAATGGAGTCTCTGAAAAAGAACTCTCCCTCTCAGCCATCCTGCTGGTTGTCAGTGGAAGCGATGTAACAGCAGAGGGCACCAGAGACCTATCCCATCCCAGTGCAGTGCACCTCCTACACCTCGGCTTGTGGCTGTTTTCAGTTTCTTTGACTCCTGGCTTCATGCTCTCCTAGGCTTCCCTCCTTCCCCCCAATTAAAATAGTTAACATTGAGAGCGCTGTGGAGACTTTTAGTAGTGTTCCATTTAGCTTCTTTTACCCTAGTTTAAAAGTACATCAAAGCCAACAGCTTTCTTTTTGGTGTGCCGTCGTCACACATCAGTATTTCAAATTCATGAGGGGAATTTTATTCCATAAAATACCTTTTCTAAAATCAAGAGTAAAATTTTTGTTCTTTTTAATTTGTCACTCCTACCAATATATTTAGAGTAATTCAATGTAAATATGTATAGTATTTTGTCAGGTAATATATTTTTCCATTATTTCTGTTTTCTTCCACTGTGTTTGAGGACTTGGTATTGACGTTTGTAGGAGCATGTGCTTGTGTATGGATGTATACAGTATGCTTGATCTGTGTATGGCATTTCTTTGCCTTATGCATAATATTGTTGATCTGATTTATGTGTCCATGTTTTTAAATCATCCATTCCTCTGTCTGCACTGTAGCATCAAAGTCAGCCCATCTCCACGATGCACACTGGCATAAATTAGCAATATTTTTTGGTAGAAATATGACTACTGATATAAAATAGAATAGTATTAGTCATAGAGTAGACCTTAGACTCTATTATTAGCCAGAAATTGCGCTCAGTGCTTTCAGGAAAAGTAAAAAGTTTCCTTTCTATGATGAGCAAGTAATTTGATAGTGTTTTCCTAGTTTGCATTTTAGGGCCAGGTCAGTTTTCTTACTTAGATTTTTAAAAGCCAAATCTGTATTTTTCCCTCATAGGGAAAATAAGAAGTTACAGTATGTTTCATATTTACAACGGAAATGCCAAATAGCTGTCCTACTAGCCATTTGGGGCACGCTGGTGGCTCAGTGGTTAAGCACTTGCGTGCTAATGGAGAAGACGGGTATTTGAACCCACCAGCCACTCTGGGGGCGTACGGAGTGACAGCCGGCTCCCTCAAGATGCTGGCTGTGGGAACGGTATGGGTCCGTTGTGCTTGGTCGCACGGCCTGCCGTGAGTTGGAATGGACACGATGGCAATGGTTTTGCCGGTGACTTTTATACCAGCTTTTTATGTGTGTGAAAATGGACGTCTTTTGTGCTGACCAAATTGACCAATTTTGCTTTGAGTGTTACCAGCTAACTGGAGACCCTTTCCTTTTTTGTGTTGTTGGTTCTGATTCATAACCCACCATCCCCACCCCGACAGCAGATGAACCGTCTACCTCCGGGTTCTGTGCCCTTTCCTGGCGGGGGCTGTGCCTCAGCCCGTGGTTGCAGCCACTGTGTCAGTCCACGTCACAGAGGGCCTTCCTCTTGTCCGCTGCCCCTCTGCTTCACCAAGTGTGATGTCCTTTTCCAGGACTGGTCTCTCCGGACAACCTTTCCCAAGTATGTGAGAGGAGCGTTCTGGTTGTATTCTTACAAGACACATTTGTTTGTTCTCTGGCAGTTCGCGGTACTTTCGATTTTCTTCTCTAGCACGGTATTTCAAATGGCTCGATACTTCTTCAGTCTTCTTTATTCAGTGTCCAACTTTCACATGCATGAGAGATACATCTGTCACTTATATGTGTCTTAGAATCAAGCTTTCTTTAGTGCCCTTTCAGTGGAGCTCTGGTGGCATCGTGGGCGCTAAGCATTGGGCTGCTGATCTCAAGGCTGGCAGCTCAGAGCCACCATCCACTCCGCAGCGTTGGCTGTCTCAGAAATCGTGTGGAGAAGTTCTGCTGTGTCCCACAGGATCACTATGGGGCGGAATTGACGTGGTGGTATTGAGCCTGGCTTTTTTCTTTTTTTCTCCTTCTTTCAAATAAGTCTTTACATTATTACTTTCAGAATGTAAGGACAGGTTTTATTTTCTCCCAGGTATCTTGCACACACTTGTCACTGCACAAATATTTGTGGGATTGAATTTCATCTTTCTCCATGATATTGTAAAAGTGAGTTTGTGAGCACAAATCTCCGATGGTCTTATAAGGTGGCTGAGCAAGCATGCTTCTGTTAAATAACTTCCTGGAGTCAGTTGCCGGTATTTGAAATCGCTAAGAAGAGAACATGGTATGAGTGTGTTATTTTACTCTAAATATGTATCTCTTTTGATTAAGTCATGAGACCATTTTGCTGTGGTGACTCTTAAAGGTAACGCACAGAAATATCCAGCATGCCAGGGACTCCCGTTCCCCCCTGTCCCCTTGGTTCTCTGGGGTATTTTGTAAAACACAGAGAACAGTGTGGTCTAGCAGGTATACGAACACTCGCTTCTCCGCGTGTGTAGCTAACACCTGGCCTTCCCAACTTCTCTGCATGCTTCCACTTTGTACTAAGAGGGCTTCACCAGCGATTGCAGGGCATGTGCAGAACGCGTGATGATGTCAGATTATAGTACAGCTCACCTCTTGATCTTGGGATGACTCGTTCTGAGGACTTAGTCCTCAGTCTCCCCTATCCTTTTCTCACCTGTCTATTATGGGGGGGTTGTCTGGGGTTTTTTTGAACCTTTTTTTCAGACCGGAGATGGCTGCTGGTTCGTTTTTTGCTGCCGTGACATAATTGGCAGTACTGAAAGGCGGCGATAAGGGGAGTTGCCCACAGTCTCATCCAGCTCTCCTGGTCCCAAGCCCTAGATAACCTTTCCATTGTCCTGGCACTCGGCTGTCAGCTGGCACACCTTCAGGCAGGGGCAGACAGCACTGGTAGATCTGGGGGTGCTCAAAGGGGCACCTCAGAGGAGAGAGCTGTGGGTGACCTCAGAGGAGAGAGCTGAAAAGTCCGTATGTGTCCCCACTCCTGCCCTGTTTTCTTTCTTGCCATTTCAGTAGTCAGCCCGAGACACACACACACACACACACACACACACACACACGTCTGAGTTTACACTTTGTATACTGTCTAAGAGAATTCTGTAGCTCTTACTAGAAGAGGAATATCCACGAGAGCATGGCGGTGGTGAGCTCTTTCTTTTACCTAATGTTGACATCAGCTGTTCCCTCTCGCCCAGTGTCAGACATGCCTGCCTGTTCCTGCTGCAAGGGGATACTCCATCTTAAGCTGAGCCAACCCCCATCCCTGATGGCTGGTGCCACATGATGCGGGTCACTCAGGGTGAAGTTGCTACTTTCTCCTTTATCTCCCCTGTCTCACACTACACCCTCAATGCTTGCCTGTCACTATCTAACTCAGTTCTAGTTTCTTGAGTAAAAAAACCACATCTTACTCATGTTTATAGCTTCAGTGTTTTCCACAAACACCAGGCACAATGAGTAGGCAAGTATAGGAGGAATTAGTTAAATACAGGAACAAGCTTCAGAGAGTATTGTGTGTGTGTGTGTATACTCATCCAGTGTAGTGTAAATCTGTCGTGCTGTGTGTGCATCTTCGGCTTTTTTTTCGGTACCACGGAAGCCCTTCGTCTCTGTTTTCTACCTCCTGCACACGTTGTCCTTCAGTCCAGAGCACGTGTGTGCAGAGGCAGTGATCAGGTGGGTCTCGGGCGCTGGAGATTCTGTTTGAAGAGGAGCTCCTTGAGCTGCTGCTTGAAGGCCAGGTAGAAGTATGGCCTGAGTGACAATAGGGAGTTGGGGGACAGAATGGGGTTCTGGCAGAGCATTTGCAAAGGCGCAGCTGCCTCAAACTGCAGGGGACAAGTTGTTGAATGTGCTTGCCACAGGCGCTGGAGGGGCTTGTGGCTAGAGACGGAATTGGACAGGTGTAGACAGCAGTATGTGCTGGAGGATTATCTGTGCTTTGCGAGCACATCTGGATTGTATCCGTGAGCCATGAAATGCCCTTGAAGCCTCTTAAGCTGGAAAGCAACAGCATCAGATGGGAGGATAATGAGGCGGGGAAGAGCAGTTTAGGGAGTTTGGCTATAATTTTATCTGACAAGAGTTGATGATCAATGAAAAATCATTTCATATCTGGAAAAAACTGTTACAAATAAAATAATTGTATGAAGGTTTTATAATAATTGTTTATTCTGCTAGGTTTAGGGTTACACACGACGATCGGCTATTGGTCAGTCAGCTACTGATTTTGCAATAATGTCCTAGATCTAAATACATATAGCAACACGTTCTGTAAATGTGGCAACGGCTTTCAGGTATGCTGTATGTGAACCAAACCTGTTGCCATCGTGCTGAGTCTGATTCCTGGCGACGCCGTAGGACAAAGTTACGTAGGGGACAGCACATGAGAGGGTGGGTCAAGTCTCCAGGGGAGAGGGAGTTGCGAGGACAGCCGACTGAGAGAGCAAGTGCGGGTTAGAAGGCTCATCGGGTGATGGTTACCTTGGAATCTGTTGTGATTTTCTCTTTTCTCCTTCCTCTTTCTCTTATTTCTTCTCCTCTCATTCATTCTCAAGGCAAAAACCACAGTGCCCGACACTGCAAAGAGATTAAGGAGCCAGGGTCTGAAAAACACCCACTGGGTTGGGTGACTACTTCCACGAAATTTAACCCAAGTTGGTCTTATAGAAAGAGAAAGCAGTTATACGAGAAGACTCATATCAGTGTCGATGGGATCAAGCATCAGGCATCAAAGACCCAGAACAAGACATTTCGATGTCAATGCGGGGAAGGGTGGAGTGGAGACCCAAAGCCCATCTGTAGACAATTGGACATACTCAGACAGAAGGGTCACAAGGAAGAGATGAGCCAGTCAGGAGTACATACAACTTTCCTCTAGTTCTTCTTCTTCTTCTTCTTCTTTTTTCGACTTTAAAGAAGAGAAATGTATTTTCTTAACAGTTCTGGAAACTGTAAAGTGTAAATCAGGGTTTCTGTTGTATCAGTTCTTATCATGGAGGCAAGGGCATTTATAGAGGTCTAAATACAGGCATGTACATATGTAAATATATAAATATTTTTATATATGACAATGGGAAATAGATCTATGTGTATACATTTATAGGTTTAGTATTAAGGTAGCAGATGGACATTTGGTCTCTCCTCAGGTACTCCCTCAATGCAATAACACTTTGTTCTATTAAACTGGCATTCCATGATGCTCACCTTCCTGACATGATCCCTGAAGACAAGTGAGTACTAAGCAAATGTGAAGAAAGCTGATGGTGCCTGGCTATCAAAAGAGAGGGTCTGGGGTCATAAAGGCTTGAAGGCAAACAAGTGGCCATCTAGCTGAGAAGCAACAAAGCCCACATGGAAGAAGCATACCAGCCCATGTGATCATGAGGTGTTGATGGGATTAGATATCAGGCATCAAAGAATAAAAGATCATATCATTGTGAACGAGGGGGAGTGCGGAGTGGAGACCCAAAGCTCATCTGTAGGCAACTGGACATCCCTTTACAGAGGGGTCGTGGGGAGGAGACGAGCCAGTCAGGGTGCAGGGTAGCAACGATGAAACATACAACGTTCCTTTAGTTCCTAATGCTTCCTCCCCCCACTATCATGATCCCAATTCTACCTTACAAATCTGGCTAGACCAAAGCATGTACACTGGTACAGATAAGAGCTGGAAACATAGGGAATCCAGGACAGGTAAACCCTTCAGGACGAATAATGAGAGTAGCGATATCAGGAGGGTAACGGGAAGGTGAAGGGAGATTGGGGAAGATTGGGGAAACCGATCACAATTGACATATAAACCCCTCCCCGGGGGACGGACAACAGAAAAGTGGGTGAAGGGAGACAGTGGTCGGTGTAGGACATGAAAAAAATAATAATTTATAAATCATCAAGGGTTCATGAGGGAGGGAGGGTGGGGGTGTGGAGAACAAGATGAGCAGATACCAAGGGCTCAGGTAGAAAGAAAATGTTTTGAAAACGATGATGGCAACATATGTACAAATGTGCTTGACACAATGAATGTATGTATGGATTGTCATAAGAGCTGTAAGAGCTCCTAATAAAATGATTTAAAAGCAAAACAAGAGGACTCATGATCAAAGGATCCAATGGACTTGAGCACGTTCTCTATGGGGGGAGCAGAGCCTGCGAACAGGGATGGACGGAAGGCAAAGGGAAAACTGAGGGATGTGGCGGGACAGACTTGAAAGGGCCCGCAGCCATGATGGACATTCAGCTCGACTGGCAGTTCATTCTCAGAGGTGGGTCTGCTTCGAAGGCATTGAAAGAAATGCGATCTGTGTATGAATAGAGACCCATTTCAATAATAAACTTTGATTTGCTTGCTTTTTAAAAATATTTGACAGTTTTATAATTATTTTAGAATAGAGTGATTCCAATTGTGTAAGCTTTTATTTTTTACATGCTATTAGCTGCCAATTTTATACTTCCTTTCCCCATGTGTACGCACACATGGAGTGGGGGGGGGCTTCAAAAATGTGTGGAAACATTATCTTTCAGTTCTATTTTTCCATGGGTTGTGGAACCCCCTGTGTGTGTATAATCCAGGATCTCTGTAGGCACTGTTGGGTCAGGGCTGGACTGCCCACCTCAAACCCACTCTCTGCTCGGAGCGAGAGAAAGGCTCTCTGCTCCCATGCAGAGTCATAGCCTAGGAATCCGACCAGACCGTTCGGAGTCAGGAGTGCCTCGGTGACAGTGAGTTTAGTGGTTGTGTATATTAGCAGCAGCATGTCAGGGACATCTGTGTCACAGTGCATACGTACCGTATGTACCCCAGTAGAAGCCGAGCTTTTACAGCACATTTTTAATGCAGTTTTTGTGGTAAAATTTGGTGCTTTGGCTGATATTTGGGTCGGCTTATACTCGAGCATATACAGTATATAATATATATACTCTGTGTCATGTGATAGGTACATTATATGCTATAAATTAAGTATTTATCAAATATTTGCTATGGATTATATATTTTATTTGATGCATATATAATATATATCATAGCCATGTGTGGTATAGTTGGCATCAGTAATATGTGTATATATATTTATGTATATACATATATGTACACATATATTGTTTGTACACATGCATACATCTATATACTATGTATATTTGTATAGGTGTATATATACAGAGGAGCCTTGGGGGCATGGTGGTTATGTGTTGGGCTGTGATCCAAAAGGTCTGCAGTTCAAAACCACCAAGTCTCCAAGGAGGAAAAAACACTGTAAACAGTTATAGTCTCTGAAACCCACAGGGATATTTCTATCTTGTCCTATAGGGTTGCTATGAGTTGACATCAAGCTGATAACAGTGAAAGGAGAGTGTGTATATACACATATCTACATGTACACATATATTCACCCACAAGCACATATATGTGTGTTATATTTAAATAGACATGTGTATATATCATATGTATGCATAATACTTTTAATGATAAAGATCCCTTAACGGACAGCTGAAAAGCCATTGTAATTGCTGTAGCTATTTGTTGTTTATTATTGAATGTATGACATTAAAAGTTTTCATTGTAACCACTTTTAAATCTATTTATTGCAGGGGAATTTGCCTAAATATTCCCACAATTCCCTGATGGTCCAAGCAATAAAGACAAACATAACTGATCCGGATGTCCACGTACTCTTCTTTGACGTGGAAGCGTTGATTATTCAGCTCCTAACCGAAGAAGCCTCCAGGCCGAATACTGCCCTGATTTCCCCAGAGAATTTGCAGAAAGCATCTGGCAGTTCAGACAAAGGGGGCTCCTTTCTCACTGGGAAGCGAGCAGCAGTCCTCTTCCAACAAGTGAAAGAAACCATCAAAGAGAACATAAAGGAACATCTTCTGGACGACGAAGAGGAGGATGGAGAGTTACTGAGGCAGCGACGGGAAGAAAGCGATCCTGAATATCGGTCCAGCAAGTCCAAGCCCTTGACCCTGTTAGAATATAACTTGACAATGGACACTGCCAAACTGTTCATGTCCTGCCTTCACGCCTGGGGTCTGAATGAAGTCCTGGATGACATCTGCCTTGACCGCCTTGGGATGCTGAAACCCCATTGCGCGGTTTCCTTTGGGCTCTTGTCCAGAGGGGGACACATGTCACTGATGCTCCCTGGTTATAATCAGGCTGCCTGCACCCTGGCTCCTGCGGAAGCAGATGCAGGCAGGACGCTGCTGGCCACTGAAGGAGTAGGAAAGGGAACCTATGGAGTGTCCCGGGCTGTCACCACGCAGCACCTCCTATCTATCATCTCTCTGGCAAATACTCTAATGAGTATGACCAATGCCACCTTTATTGGCGATCACATGAAGAAGGGCCCAACCAGGTATCATGGCGATAGAAGTTTGATCTCCTACATTTCAGAGAGAGAGAGAGAGAGACAGAGAGAGAGAGAGAGAAGAGAGACAAAGAGAGAGAAGAGAGGAAAGGAGAGGGAACAGCAAAGAAACCAGTTTCGTTTTTGTCACCGTTTAATGTGTGTGTCTGTACTGAGCTTATATTTGATGTCGTTTTAGTGTGTTAGCGTTTTACATTTTCACGCCCATTCAAGTCTCCAGTATAATAAGCAACTAAAAACAGAAGCAGTTACACCTTTCTGCCTATATTCAGACATACTTAATAATGGTTTTTTGTTGGTGGTATTTTGCTTTATTTTTAATGTTTGGAATGAGAAGAGCCCTGGTTCAACTTTCAAATGAACTAGGTTTGAGTAAATGTTTGCTCAAAATTGTATCTACTTAAAATTTCCCTAACGCCCTATCTAGAAATGTGCATTTGGGGAGAATGTTTTCCTTCCTTGTGACCCTTGACGTATATGCAGTAATCGATTGATGAAAAATACAGTCAGAATCTTCCAGTGGGGTGGCCAATGGCCTTCCAAACTGAAGCCAAGGCATTTGTTGTCCAGTAGAGCCACTTCACAGTGTCCTCTGTGTTGCTAGGTGGAGCTGCACTTCTTGGGGTAGTCATGGGAGCAGATTCTCAGACCTTTCTGTTTAGGATGCCCCTGGGTGGGCTTAAAGCAACAATTAGTAGCCACATGCGCAACTATTTGGACCGCTCAGAATTCTTAGCTTGAATTGCCCTTCTTCCCAAGTCGCAAAGACAACTTTAGCCCCGATCTATTATAGTCTACGGTGAATTGACTATACCAAGGATTTTAAAAATCTGGCAAGAACTTACATATTAGCACATGCTTTGGACATGGCTCTGTTCTGAGGACTTTACAACTATTTAATGCTCTTAACTCTGTAATAAAGCCCAACTGTCCAACCCACTGCTGTAGCATTGGATCTGACTCATAATGAGCTCGACAGGGTACAGTTGAGCTATAGGGTCTCCGAGATTATACATTTTTTATGGGAGCAGACTGCCCCTTCTTTGTCCTGAGGAACAGCTGGTAGATTTGCACCACAGACCTTTTGCATAGCAACCAACCAAATCACTACCATTGAATCAATGCCAACTCATAGCAACCCTAGCAGACAACAACGCTTAATCCCCTATGCTCCCAGGCTCCTTTTATTCTTTTCTTACAGATGAGAAAACTGAGGCACAGAGAGGTAAAATGACTTACAGAGCTAGTCAGTGGTAGAACCAGAATTCAAGTCAAGACTGCAGACCTCTGCAGGCCCTAGTGTGCTGAATCACTAATGCTTCGCTGCCTGTGTACCATTTAGTAAGAAGTCCCGGGGTGGCATGGACTTTAACCGCTTCGATCCTAGCTGGTGGTTGGTGGGTAGGAATCCCCCAGAGGCATCCCAGAAGGCAGGCCTGGCGATGGCAGACCAAAGGTCCCAGCTCAGAAACCCAATGGAGCACGGTTCTGCTCCGCACACGGGGTCGCTAGGAGTCGCAATCAGGCTGATCATTGTACAGGTCAGTGTGTTGACTCATTAATTCATGGGACCAATGAAGTGGGAAGACTCATCTCAGGCCACGCGTGCTCAAGAATGAAAGACCAGTTATGACACGGCTCTGTCAATGATAGAACTTTGACATACTCGTAAATATTTCTTAAACTTGACTCAAACATAAACTGTCTGTATAGGACTTTTACTTGCTTGCCGTTTATTTTACTCTGCTAAAATTTTCTAGGGGAAGCATATACATGTGAAACAAGAGCAAACACCATCTTTCTGGAATGTTAAATTGAAGATATTCTGGTTTTGTGTTTTTACAATTCATTTGGAGCTAGGAAATTAAATATGAAATGTACATACACATGTCTCTCTCTGTCTCTGTTTATTTTTAAAGGCCACCTAGACCGAGCACCCCAGACCTTTCTAAAGCAAGAAGTTCCCCTCCAACTTCCAGTAACATTGTGCAAGGACAGATTAAACAAGGTAAAATGAAATCTTATTACATAATTGACATGGCATTTCAGTTGTAGCTGATGGATAATCATAATATTTTGTTTGTCTTACACTATTAAAAGAGAGAAAAGTTGTTATATGCCAGATGTAAATGTGGATAATTAAGATGTCAGTTAAAAACAAATCAGATTTATTTAGAAATTGATAAATGAGCATATTTCACATAATTTTATTATACTGTCTTTGACCTAATTTTTGTACATTAGGGGCACCTTTACTTGGCAACACTAGCAACTTAATTGTGTATTTCAAAATGATACCTATTTTTTAATGACATTTAAGGATGCTGGAATTCATAAAACCGTGCTTTCACTAATCTGCTATTTTCCGATAGTTTGTACATTACAATAGCTGTCCATGGACTTGCTGGTGGAAATATTTGTCTCAGCTTTTCATTTTATTTAAAGCATTCTCTACCCAGTGACCTCCAGGTCAGAATTGACTCGATGGCACTGAGAGCAAGTGACCCTACCCTCGCTGCCGCCAAGCGCGTTGCTTCAGTGGGGGTCGGCGAGAAGGCAGGCAGAGGCCCTTTCCAGGTCTGAGGCGCCTCTGAGACTGACTTTAACCCTGACAAATGAGCTGGTCAAGTGAGTGGGCGCTCCTCTCTACTGGCCGAGCTGGCCTGTAGCCTGGAGTTACAGCTTGCGCACACAGCGCGTGCCGAGCAGAAGAGGGGATTGTGAAGGGTCTGCTTCCAAATGGTGACTTCCTAGAGTTTGTGTTTCCTCATTTCTGTTTCTGTTTGTTTGTTTTTGACTGTTAGTTTGAAAGCATCAAAGTGTCATTCTGCAAGGTTTGTTAGATAGACAATAGCCCCCCTACTTGATAGCTACAAAATCCTCTCATGGGAGAAAAGCTTTCTTTTCCTTTAGCTGACGGTTGGATACTTCTGGCCTAGTCTTAGGGATCTGCTTGGTTTTCCGAGGTAGGCGCTGCTGTTGACTTCTTAATCTAGAAGAGGGTGCCCTGGCTCTCACACCCTTCTCTGCTGTTCCCGCCCTCCACTTCCAGTCCTACGCTTCTCATCTCCTCCTTCTCATTAAAGTCCATACGACACCTTTGCTGCTATCCTAGTTTGTAACTAAAACGTGTCTAAATGTCACTCAATTGATATGTGTAGTTCAGTTTGAGTGGATGCTGTCAAGCTTGTATTCCCGAGTGAATGAGTGTTACTGACCCACCACGGTGACTGAATGACTCACGTGGACAGATTGACAGTGCTCAGTGCTGGCTGCCTCGTGGAACAAATGGGAGCTCTTCTTCATCAGGTGGTGAGATCGCCGAGCCAACACTTAAGCATTTTTCACATGAGTCATTTTCATGTCAGTTTCACTTTTTTCCCCTCTGGCTGCTTTGTAATATATGTATAGATTTTCTATAGCCATGGTTTCCAGCAATTTGGTCATGAAGTAACTTGGTGTACTTAGGTTTCTTGTGGTTGGAGTTCATTGAACTTCTTAGACCTATTGATTTAGTTTATGAATTTTGGGGAAAAAATTTATCATTATTTATTTCTTCAAATATTCTATATACCCTCCTCTCCTGTTATTGTTGTTAGGTCCGACAGAGTCAGTTTTGACTCATAATGATGCTGTACCTGCCTGAATAAAACTGTTCGGTCCTGCACCATTCTCAGAGTTGCTACTGTGTCAGTTGCTCTCAGTGAGGGTCTTCCAACTTTTCTCTGACCTTGTATTCTACCTTCTCCAGGGCCTGGTCCCACCTGGTAACATGTCCACATTCTATGCGATGAAGTCTTGCCGGCCTCACTTCTAAGGAGCTGTGCTTCTTCTCAGACAGATTTGCTCATTCTTCTGGAGTCCCTGGTGGACTCACTGATGGTTCTTTTGTTTTTGGATGCTTCTCTTGGTATTCCTTCGTGTTCACTAGTTTTCATTTGTAACTTTTAATCTGCCACTTACTCCATCCATAGTATTTTTCGTCTCAGATGTTTATAAGAGTTTGCACCTGCAGAAATTTGATTCAGGTGTTTTCGTTTTTTTTCTGGCTCCCTGGGTATGTTCTCATTTTTTTAAATCATTTTATCGGGGGCTCATACACTCTTATCACAGTCTATCCATCCATCCATTGTGTCAAGCACATTTGTACATTTGTTGCCGTCATCATCATTCTCAAAACCTTGCTTTTTCTATATATATATAGATAGATAGATAGACCTTGCAAATCAGTGCATACCATTCTTCTTTCTGCTAGTATAACACTTCCCTTAAGCCGACTCCTCTGAGGAGTATTAATTGGTGTGATTGTTGTTGTCACTGTTAATTACCATCTTCACTGTCATTCTCAGCAGTTTAAATTGCTTCTCATGCTTTTCCCTGTGGAATCCTGGGAGACACCCCTCATGTACAGTTGTGTCATCGTCCCGGAGCTTTCCATTGTCTACCACTAATGACAGTGTGGTCATTTTGCTCTTCTGGTCAAGTGTGAGGGTTTCAAAGTTGAACCATTTTAATATGTCTTCTCTCAGAAAAGCCCTGAGTGTAGAGAGTAGTGAGCAAGGCACAGAGAATTGAGAGAGAGGAAATAAAGAGAGAGAGAGACTGAGAACACACGTGTATGTGAATATGTATATAAATTCTAAATAGAAAAGCTTCTACCACTCCCTCACTACCATTGAGTCATTGCCAACTCCCAGTGACCCTACAGGGCAGGGAGAACTGTCCGTGTCAGCTCCTGAGACTGTCACTGTTGACAGCAATAGAAAGGCCCCACTTTCTCCCTTGAAACAGCTGGTGGTTTCAGCTGTGGACCTTGTGGTTAACCAGCATGTAGCCACAATGCCACTAGAGCTCCTTAGAATCAAATATGCATATGCTTTATGTATTTTGACTTTAAAAAAACTGTATGGCATTTGTTTAAGGTAACAAGGCATAGGAATTAACAATTACCATTTCATTACAACAGATACTTGTCTATTATTCATGCATATGAATATCCTCAATCTCAGCTGAGAGTGAGTAACATACTTTAGGATAGCATTATGAGTCCACTTTCTATTTGAATATTGAAATCAATATGTGGTGTAATTATTTCTTCAACAAAAAAATGTTAAGTACTTTTTGTCTCTAAGCACTCTTGGGGCCGAGAAGGGTTAGTGAGATGTATACTTTCTTCAGTAATTTATATATCCATGTGTGTCTAGTAGATAATACAGGAGCATAAATAGTCAGTGGAGAGTGGGACGTGCTAAGGGATGCTGACCGAGAGCTCTGGTCCAACCTTTGAGAGCACTAAACGCGCACTATTGCTGTTAAGTGATGTTGCGTCAATCTCAGCTCATAGAGATCCAATGTGATCGAGCATAGCCGTCTACACGCTCATCTTTCTGGGAGCAGATCTCCATGCCTGCCTCTCCTGCAGAACTGCTAGGTGGGTTTGGAGTCTCTAAGTAGATTCGAACCACTGACCATTTGGTTCCTAGGCAAGTGCTTAACGTTTGCCCCAGCAGGGCTGGCTCCTCCGAGTATTGTATAGAGCATTATATACATTCATTTTTATGCTCTAACTTTTTTACATTGTTTTCGTTTAAACATTTTCCTCTTTCCTTATCTTTTCTTCTCCCAACTCCCCCTGCAGTGCAAGTTTACTTGGAATCCATTCAAGGTGGACTACAAACATGAATGTGCTCTTTTCCGATAACCTGTCAGTTATCGGTTGGTTAATACTTGTTCAGCTGCAAAGTAGACTTCAGCTAGAGATCGGACCTTTGGACATTGGAGTGTTTAGCTCATGTAATTTTCCATAAACAACACCAGAGCCTTTTATTGGAAACTAATTTCTTAAGAGGTTTATTTTATTTAATGGCGCATTCTTTAATTCTGTGCTTGTTGATAATGAACATTTACTGTCAGTTATGTACTTTGGAGGATGGAGACATTTATTTATTCAGTGTTCGCGTTTGCAGTTTATGGAACATCTCACTTGAGAAAGGAATCGGAAATGCCAGCCAGATCTTTGTTCATGGTCATCGAGCCGGACATCTAGCAGTGGCTCCTGGGCGCTTGCACTTTCTGCGTCCTGTTCTTGACTTGGCCAGTCATTTCGTGGCACAGTTCTTTGGTCTGTGCCGCCGGTGCTTGCTTTGATTGGAACCATGTTTTTTGTTTTTTTTAAATAATCATTTTATTAGGGGCTCATACAACTCATCACAATCTGTACATACGTCATCTGTGTCCAGCACTTTAGTACATATGTTGACTTCATCATTCTTACGACATCCACTTTCCACTTGAGTCCCTGGTTTCAGCTCATTTTTCCCTTGCCCTCCCCGCTCCCCCCGAACCCCCGATAATTTATAATTTATTATTATTTTATCATATCTTACCCCATCCCACGTCTCCCTCACCCACTTCTCCTCTGTCCGTCCCCCAGGGGGAAGGCCACATGTAGACCTTGTCCTCTGTTCCCCCTTTTTCCCTCTCCTTCCCTCCACCCTCCTGCCATCACCACTCTCTCCACTGGTCTTGGGGGGTTCATCTGTCCTGGGTTCACTGTATTTCCAGTGGAACCATGTTTTAAATGTCTCTTTGGCTGTACCTTTACCTAGTGTTAGATTCTAGAATAGTTTCAACCTAGTTATTTAAACTAGTCTGAGGTAATCATCATCAGCTTATCCCAGGAATCATTTATATTATTTTATCTCAGGAATCATTTATGTAAATAGACTAATAGTTTCTCACTAGTCTTTTTTAGGATCTATAACAACAAACATGTCTTAACCTGGAATCTACATGTCAGCTTCATGTTTAAATCTGAGGACCCTTTACACTCTTCTTTGTTTGAATTTGTTTGAATTTATGGGCTTTTTTTCTTTTTAAGTTTGCCTACAACCCATCACCTGAGCCCTGGCAGTAAAGTGGGTTACGTGCAGGATCTGTAGTTTGAAGCTGTCAGCTGCCTACAAGAGAAGGAATTCTTTACCCCCTGCAGGATGTCATCTCGGCGAGCCCCAGGGGTAGTTCTGCTTTGTCCTGCAACGTGGCTGTGAGTCAGAATCGACTCGAAGGCATTGACTTTGGCTTTGTAACTCATCTGTTTGGGAGCTCAGAAAGTGGGGACAGTTTTCTGTTTGGTTGACTGATTTATCACAGGTACTCACCGCAGTGGCCCAGAAGTAGACGGAGCTCTGTAAATACTAGCTGGATGGATGGGCCTATAGATAGCCTCTCTTGATGCTATCACTGAGACTATACCGGCTGACAAAACAGATCCCTGCTCTCACAATTTATGTCTAGTGGAGGAGACCTGAAGAGGGCAATTTAACACTCAACACGTTCAAAGCAGGGTCTGTGCCTTTGTGTGTTTTTTGAGTAGCCTCCATGCACCTAAATCAAGGCGTCCTGGGGGCATAGTGGCCCGTGAGTTGAGCTACTGACTCGGAGGTTAAGAATTCGAAACACCAGCTCTTCCTTGGAGAAAGATGAGAGTTTCTACTTCTGGGTTACAGTCTTGGAAACTGACGGGCAGTTCTCCCCTGTCACTATGATTCAGAATCGACTCGATGGCAACAAGTTTGGTGTTCTGATTTATGCCCAATTCAAGTTTGTGTATGTAGTACATGTGTTGTCTGTTATTATAACAACTTCTATCCACATGATTCCTTGGCATAGGGAAGCTAATTCACTTATTTTAGATGTTAGGAGAGAAGATCCCTGGGTGGTGCACATAGTTAAGGCCTCCACTACTCGCTGGAAGGTTGTTGGTTCAGATACACCAAGCAGCACCTGGGAAGACGGGCCTCACAAGGGCTGCTGAAAGGTCCCAGCCTTGGAAGCCCTGTGGAGCCCTCTCTTCTGCACTCCAGGAGGCCACATCAGTGCAACAGCAACTCACAACAACAATAGTAATGAGGGAACCTTTTACGGAAGTTTATTTGGGTTTTTTACCCCCCACTCTGTGGCTGGAGAAAGGATAAAAACTGTGATCACATTTGTACTTATTCCAATCCTGATATAATCCAGTGTTTCCCTATGTTTCCAACATCATCTGCAGTTTACATTAGCAATGCTGCCACAAGGCATGTTTGTCTGTTTATCAGAATGCCGTCCTGCATGGTTTGAACCAGCCTGCCTTCAGTTGTCTAGAACTTTGTGCTGCCCTGTTGTCATTAGCACTCTTTTCTCGTGTTTTAGGAATATCTTTTATCTCCAATCATGTTTGCCGCACATTCCTGAATGTTAGATATTGTTCCATATGTAAACGAAAGGGCCTAGGTTATTAATGAACCTTTCACGTAATATGATTTTTTTATATTTTGTATCTCATGAATCAAGGATTTACGTAGCACATACCATTCACATTTCTATTTTCCTCTTATTCCCCACAACAACTCATCTTAACAAGTTTAACTAAATCACCAGAACCGTGGAAGTGACCTTTGCAGGAATTTGTTAATGACATGCATTGTGTTAGCAAATATATAATATGAAGTTCTACAAAAACTCCACATTTGTGTGAGTAGTTTATTTGAAATTGACACAATAATCTTTGTTGTTGTCCTTTTGGTCGCTCAGTTTCCAAGTCAAAATACATGAACATTTATTGATAGGGCATCTGGTTAGTGTTTTCTGTGTTGTTTCTTGCAACATTACTTCCAACTTTAACAATTTTATTTGTTATCTTTACCGTCGTTATAGTTGCAGTTCAGGAATAAAAATATCTTAACAGCCGCCCTGAGCCAGAGGACCCTGGAGTGGCCCCGGAAACCCGCCGAGGGGAGGTGGGCTTTCCCATTGTAGGGTTCTTGAGACAAGCTGGCCATGAGGTAGAAAGGTGCAGTAAAGAGACAAGGAACGAAGACCCCTGGAAACAGAAAGTGATAGTGGTTGTATTCCTCGGTGAACATATTATCCTTGCTCTGTACACAGAAAAAATGGTTGACACGACAAATGTTTACCGTGTGTGTATACACATATCTTATATACATCTTACCATAGTTATTAAAAGGCAGAATACTGATATTCTCAAGCTTGTAAGATGTTGAAAAACTACTATTTTGAAAACTTACTATATTGTGTAATTTTTTTCATGAAGACACTGAAAGATACCCTTCATCAAAGCGAGGAGCAAACCCAGGGAAAAAAAAGACAGGATACTGCGCAGCTCAGCCCCTGCACAGCACACTGGGCGGGGTTTGCAGGCAGTGGTGGGGGAAAGTTCCTGGGTGGCAGCCGTGCGCATCGGGGCAGGGGGTGATGCTTCGAGGAAACAGGAAGCTGCCTTGTGGAAATCATTCAGAGGCTGTGGAAAGACTGAGGAAGAAGAAGAATGTACAGGGGAACTGCAGGTTTTTAAAAAGATCGTTTTTAAATTCAGAAAAGAACCCCACAAGTTGTCTAAGTGATTTTAGTAAGCCACTTGGGTCAACACTGAACAGAATTTGTATGGAGGAAAGATCAACATGTTATGTTGATATAAAAGGTATGATAAAACTTTTGAAAAGTTGGTGGTAAGGGAAAGCTTGATGGTGAGGAGATGGTGGCTGCTGGAAGCTACACTATTATCTTCCACAATACTGGTAGAGACCAGTAGCTCATCTCTAAATGTGCTAAGTCATGTTAGGATATTATTAATAGCTTATTAATAATGTGGTAGTAAATGCTAGAAGAAAGAACTAAAATTTGTTTTATTTTGAAAACGGTTGCCCCTCAGGAACCAGATTCTGTACTGTTGGACTTATAAGTCTGTGTGCATGCACCATTGCCCTGTTGAATGTGGGCCCAACTTGTGGTGGATGACCTGTGCTTCTATTGGCCATAATAAAGTATTCTGAATTAAAGTAGAAAGCTGTCTTGCATAGGAGCACACACAGTCTGTCAGGCCTATCTTGTAGATGGATGTAAGGGTTTCGTTTCTCAAATACACATAGGACCCGGCATGAAGGCAGTTTTGTCTTTATCCGGGATCAGTGCATTGGTGCTACCGGACTACATTGTCCTGGGGAGCCACTTGCTCAATATTTTTGGTGGCATGGAAATGTATTCCTCATCACCAATGCCTACCAGCTTTGTCCATGGGTCGGGGAGTATGTGCGTATTATAGGCCTGCAATGACTAGATTTGTAATTCATGGTGCATATGATGTGAGATAGAAAGTGAAAATTAAATTACTGGATGGAATGTAGGAACATGTGGTGTTTCTTGCAAGCTGACTTGACTATGGAGGTGTTAGATCCTGTGATAGATTCTAGGGAGCAGCTCTGTTTCTGGTGTAACATTAGGAAATGCGTGTGGTTTTCCCAGGAACCAGACACAGGGAAGCGAAGGAAATGTCCACAGATTCAAGTGTCGGGTTTACAAGATGTGCTTTCTTCCCGTCGGCGGCACTGGATTTTTCCCTCTGTTTACTTTCGGTGGACGTCTTTGAATCCTTCTGTTTGCCTCCCACGTGCCGGATTGACGTTATGACGCACTCGTGTGGAAATGATGAAAAAGTTGTCCTCGTGCAGCTGGTCTATGGCGACAAAAGGACTTCCCTGCATGAAAGCCAAACATCATTCAGGAGACAAAGCTTAATCTGTTCAGGAGTCCAAACCTATTGCTGCTCAATGACAGAAGAAAGGAGGGGGATTAATTTGAAGATGCTTGTGCATGACATATGGTAATTTCTCCATAGGAAGGAAGTGTCAAATGGTGACCTCTAAATCTTCGCATTGACCTCTAGTTGCAGAATGTGTGTGCCATAAGGTCCTTTGGCCTTTTCATATGATAATTCAAGCTGAAACATTTTCTTAGCAGCATAACTTGTTTTTTTATTTAGGGGTGGGGTGGGGTTGTTTGATAAGAAGTAGATGATGTTTAGAATAGGAAGTATTTGCAGCAGAAATGTATACATTTGTGAATTCCAAAGAATGATGCTATCAATGGTAACAATTCTAATGAGAACTGAGCAAATAATGTCTGTTCTTGACAAATGGGTATATTTCCATATTCTCGATAAGCTGGTATATTTTAAATGTACTTTTTATAAAATGAACGGGGGAACTCGAAATCCTTTCTGCAAATAACTCAAGTTTATTTGCACAGAATTTTAGAAAATAATTTTTTTTTAAAAAGAAAAACTTTAGAAACACAACTGACCAGGTGAAAGCCTACCTTTTAATTAGAGGATGCATTTTTTAAAAATTCAAGTTACATTTTGCTAATTCTAAATAATGTGCATTGTTGTATTTTTCTTGCCACTTGATTTTGTTTAAGTTATGTTCTGCATCAGTCTCATGTCATTCAGCGATCGTGTTAAATAGATTTGCTTCAAAGGAAATTTGAAACTCTGTTTTAATTGCTGTTCACTAATGTCTATCATTTCCTGGCCATAGCCACACCCCTCCAATGAGAAACACCCCTTTCAGTTCTGCATTCCCCATACTTTGCCGGTTTTGGTTTTCATTCCTCACTAATACTGAACTGTTTTTCAGAAACTGCTGTGCCTCAATTCTCTCCTCTTTATTTCTCCTATTTTCCCTCTGCAAGTCGCGGCACCTGTCGTTTCTGCTCGGTCTGATGCCGACCACTCTGGCTCTGCCCCTGCCTCTACTCCTGCTTTCCATACCTGTTTCTTAGTAAATGAAGGTATTCTCTCTCCACTTTCTAACAACTTTCTTTCGATCGGTGCTTGATTCTAATGTGACAGGATCTTTTTACCTGACTTGTACATTCATCTGCTTGGTTCTATTTAAGATCCTAAAGGGCCCCGTTTTATAACATTTTTTGCTCATGTTGATGAGAAGGGGCAGTTGGTTAGACAATGTAATGTTAGAAACTGTGCTTCCTGTCGTCCAGAGCAGTGGTTGAAAAGTGCTGAGATGCTCCTTCGTGGTGTGATGCGGTTCCCACCAGGTGGGTGGGTTTGCAGGATGATGCTCACCACGGCATCTCAGGTGTTAGAACCGTGAAGTTTAATTTACGTGTGTCGCTTGAGACACACACACCCTCCTCTCTTTATGCACCTCTGTGTCTCACTGAACAGGGGACATTGAGAAGCCTCTTCGATGCACACCTTAAAGACCCTCAGATTGATGGCTGGCACCAGTGATCCTATACCACTGGGAATTCACATATTTATCCTCCTGGCTGAGGCATTTCCATTTGTAAAATATACTGAAGCTGCCTTACCACCCCTGTGGAATTACGAGAATGGCATACGAGAATGTTTGTGCATGTCCAAGAATACGGGATCTAAAACCTATTCCCCAAGAGGCATCCCAGATTAGTTATATAGCTGGAAAGCTTCGTGGACCCAGTGGGGTTCGAACTATATCCAGTCTCCGTCTTCATTGCCTTCTCAGTCACCACACGTTTGTTTCATGTGAAAGGGAAGGCATTTCCAAAATCTCAAGTAATCCAGCCTGACTGACTCCTCCCTGGAACGTCCGGTCAACAGTCCATTGGAATGGGAAGGGCGGCCCTGTCTGTGAAGGACAGACCGGCAGGTTCTGCTCCTTTGGAAAGAACGCCAGGGAGCTGTAAGATGCACCTTCATTGTCTGTTTCCCCACATAGGCCTGAACTAAGGTTTGTACGGTGAGACTGAACCTCTGAAAATACATAAGAGTGTATTTGTGAAGCTAATATGAAAAAGACAGTCGCTTGTTAATTTCAAAATAAGTTATTAGACTCGGGGCCTTAAGGAGCATCATTATTGTGTGAAATTCAGCTCATGAAGGGAAAGATTGTATTCTACAAGAGGGAGAAGAAAAAGAGGGGGGTGGGTAAGGTAGGGCAAGCTCCTGGGGAGCTTGATAAGTAGCTTAAATACAAAATTATCTGAAATGTAACCCCCCTCCCCTGCTTCATAATAAGAAGAATTTCTAAAAATCTCATAAATATTTTTCGTAATCTTACGATATATTAAGATACTTTCTAAAATTATTAAATTAAGAAAAATTATTTAATTTATGTGTTGAAGGCCTCTGTTGAAGACAAATTATAAATTTAAAATATGTGCACTGAAAGGATACATTTCTTGACAGGTAATTTGTCCATCTGTCTGTCTACCTGTCTGCCTCCTCCTTTTCTTTTTAAAAATCCCAAGGCTCATTTTGAGGTCACTTTTTGGAGGGTGGGATATAGGGTTTTTTATGATGTTTTAGAAGATTGTGGTTTAGATTATTTCCAAACATTGACTTTTTAAAATTGTGAAATCACAGATAAATCACCCAGCGGTGGTAGTAGAAATGTTTGTGTTCACTCTTGATTACTGCCCTTTAAATGCTATCCCCAGGATTTTTTGGTAATTATTGCAGGGGTTAAGAAGCCCTGCTTGCCTACCAGGTCTCACATTTGGCTGCTAACTACAAGGCCAGCAGTTTGATTCTATTCTGTTGCTTTTTATCCTTAATTTTGCGTGCCACTGTGCTATTTTCTTAAAGGTTATCTCTTGGTTCTAAGTTTAATGCACATTTTGGGGCAATAATCTCAGGGAGTGGTCCTCAGTTTTGTCCGCAGTTTATCTGACCTTTTATTTTTTTAAATAAGAAATTGAGTTCTCAATATTTTCCTCTGACTCTATTGGGACCAACAGTTGTGAACACAGAATGGTCTCTGGTGTGTGCGGGCACCATTTGCTCTTGCAGTCCCGGGGTGGGTGAGCTGGTGGCTCGTGGCGGTGTCGCTCAGTTCATCCTGGCTCATCGCGACCCCACCCACAGGATGCCACAGTGCCCAGGCCAGCACCCTCCGTAGAATGATTGTTGTGTTTGAACCGATGGCACAGACGTACGTAAATTCAGTTCCCTTCTTGCGGTGTCGAGATGGCTGCTCCGAGACTTGAGAAGCCCCCAGGGGCTCCCCTCTTCTCCAGGAGGGAGATCAGGCATGATGGTTGTGAACTGTGTCACACCAGTTGACTGAGTTGTCCCAGGAGACTATGCCCATAGATTCTAAAACCCCGAAAACTGAGTTTGGAAGTTGTTTGGTTATGTCTGAGGATGTGCCTGTACCTGCATGTTTGTGTTTATACATTCTTATGAGTCAGATGACAGTGAGGTTTTTTTGAAATTATATATAGATGGCTGTCTGCACTTCTGTACACATCTATGCCAACCGTATACCAGTTTGCATGTAATCATATATGCTCATATGCTCGTTGTAATTTTGGTTGTGCTCACTACATCCACATTTGGTGCCTGTTTTCCTATCACCAAAAAATAACCAATCTTTGATGTGTAAAGTGCACTTTTTCACGCCACCCCTACTATGTGCTTATTTCTGTTTTCCCTTTCTTGATCTATGTTTTTGTTGTTGTTTTTAAGAAGGGATCTTTAGAAATAGATTTTTTGAAATCGATTTAGGTAGAAATGGATTTTTGTTAGCTTTAAGACTTTGAGGGTTCCTATAGGGATCAGCTGCATGACTTGGGTGAACACTTTTAGTATAATTCTTTGTGCAAAATGCCTAATGATAAATTAAAATTGCATATAACATAATATAGTGGAACTATCTTTCCCCCCTCCCCTGTGGGTATCTACATTAAACAAAACAAAATAAAAACAGCCTTTGAATTAGGGAATGCCAGAATGTTTACAGTATTTGAAACATATTATTTGTCTTTTGGTAACAGGATGGAGTCAGTTGGCTGCTATGCACTGTGTCATGCTACCGGACCTGCTGGGATTGGAGAGATTCAGGCCTCCACTTCTAGAGATGCTGGCGCGGAGATGGCAAGACCGATGCTTAGAGGTAATGGCAAGATGCAACAGAGAATAAAAGTATTAAATGTAAATTCTTAAAGTTTCAGAAGAAATGTAAATTTCAGAAAAGCCTGGTTAGTTTCACCTAATTAAACTAGCATCTGTTTACTGCATGGTAGAAAATATGGATTAGTGGTTCTTTGGTTTTCTTTTGTATTTTATTTTTCTTACGTTGATCCAGTGGAGGTGGGTCTTAAGTATTTGTTTCTGTGCACACTGCACACATGCTCGCACCCACATGTATTCACACATACCTCTACCCATCTCCTCCCCACTGTCACACAAGCAGATGTAATTACGTCAGTCAAATTCTAAGTGAATATGGCAAGCACTGTGCTATAGTAGGAGGAGGAGGCCTTTGAGTTTAGCAGCGACCTGGGTTTAAATATCAGTTCCTCGAATGATTAACTCTGTGAGCCTTGACAATTGACTTAGCCTCTTTGAGGCTCATTTGTAAAGCAGGGATAATCATATATTCCTCACGGGATTGCTTTCTGAATCAAATAAGACAATGCAAGTAACACAGTGAGACGGAGCCTCGCATGTGGCAGGAGCTCAGTCACTGGTAGCTATTATTTTGTGTTAAACTCTTTATGCGGTACTCGATATTGCTGGGAATATAATGCCCAGGGACGTGGCAATAGCGAGGTTTTCCTTAGTATTGCTCCTGGCCTAAATGGTATCCATTTATGCCATTTAAGTTCTTTAAATTTACCAAACATAAATGTTCATTATTCTGGTAAATTAGAAAAATAACGTCCGTAATGACACCTTCCCCAGTCTCTTTTACCTTAGTTGCAAGTAAAAGTAAGCATTCTGAAATTCTGTAGTTTTGCATTGGATAATATTTTATTAACCCCCCCAAATCAGTTGTAATTAAACAGCTTTTTACTCAGCCTTGTGCTCAGCTTTCTGCTGAACTATCTTTCCTATGAAAAATAGTTAATAAATTGATCAGTCAATCACTCGATTACAAACTGGCTTCTTTTATCTCATGCTTCTGACACACACAAAAGTCAGATAAACCTGTAAAATATAAATTGAAAGAAAAGTGGATGTGATTTATAATTTTTTTCTCTCTGTAAAAAAGATTATGCCATTCATTTAATATGAATATGTTCATTTGTTGAAAACAAATGATCTAAGCAACTGTTAGGTATGCATATATAAAGTGTGGACTATCTGTTTAGCATATATCATTTTAATGTTTCAATAGATAAGGCTAACATGTATACTAGATAAAAAATTCACTAGACATGGCTAAAAGAGAAAGCAAGTTGCATAGTTCCAACAATGATTTGACCAGACTGTTTATGTGGAAATTTAAAATGAAAAAAAAAATGCTTTATTAAAGTACAAGAATGTCCTAAAAGATTTGGAAAATGAACTTTTAAGGAGAGATCCGATTGACTTTTCAAATAGTTTTGTCCAATGGAGTTAAAATATTTTTCTGAGCACATGAACTAAAATGTTTTTGATGATTTTCTATTATCCAGTTTGTTCCACTTGTCTAGTACACAGTCCCTGAGTTACACACTTCTGACATGTGCACAACACTCATAAAGCCTGCTGTGTTAAAAATCCCAGGGTTTCGTGGTGCTTTGTAACGACGAATGTGTGCTACTTTGAAACAGAGCATCAAACCTTTATTATTACCGTGTCATTATGCTAAAGACATTTAAGTATCTCAAAGTGTTTCTTTTGGGTTTTTAGTTCACAGAATAAAAAATGCACTATATAGTAAGATGGAAATTTGACTAACATTAAATATGAACCATGCTTAACTGTTCCTTCTTAGTACACATTTCAACTTAAACACAGGCTTAGGAACAGAACTTGTTCACAATAAAATGGTGCTTCTATGTGTACTAGGCTTGATTCCTTCGGGGCTTCCAGATTTCTGGTAAAGCCCCGATGCCTCACAACGCATGTGCCCTCTTTGCGTACATCTGGCTGTGTCTCTCTTAGGTCCGGGAAGCTGCACAGGCCCTGCTTCTAGCAGAACTGAGAAGAATCGAGCAAGTGGGACGGAAGGAAACCATCGATGCCTGGGCTCCCTATTTACCGCAGTATATGGACCACGTCATATCACGTAAGCATTCCCAGGCTTCCCTGTGCAGCCCTGCTTGGCCGAGCATGAGGTCAGGCAGGCCCAGACTCCGGTGATGGGATTTCATTCTGATGACTCTTGTCAACTGGTTCTGATGTAAGTCCAACACATCTTTTTTTTTTTTTTTGGTGGTGGTTAAGAATTTCCTTATTATCAGTTTCTTTATAAATCTGATCTTTACGTTCCTGGGGGATTGAAAGCAATATGAACTCAGAGTACAATGACATCAGCAGATTGCATACTGCAGCACTGGAGGTAGTACATAAGACTAATGATAAGCCATTTGAAAAAAAGATGGTTGACAGTGTGGTTTGTTGTGCCTAGAAGACGTCTAAAGTTGAGGACTAGCTGTAGTTGACCTTATTGTGTAAACAACAGATCCTCCAATTGTTTTTGTACACTTCTGAATCCCTACAGCTGACAGTTTGATAAGGAACCAAAGGTCATTTAGTTTCATAATATTCATTAACAGATTTATAAAACAAACTCCTATATCCCCTACCGTCTTTAACACTAGCTACTGTTTCTGCCCGCTGCACTGTATACTAATGGTGTTCACGTGTCAAATACTGAGCTGATGATACGCCAGTGTGAACACGATAGTACATTCAAAAGAGTTGCTACTGGTGCTCCAGTGTATACATGCGTGGGCTTATTGCAAACAAAGCATGTCCCTGTGATCAGGGGAAGGCTGCTGACAGGTTTTCTCAGTAACACACTGGTCTTAGCCTCGTTAGGTTGCCTGCAACAAAGATCCAATCAAAACAATGGCTTCTGACTTTTTGGGCCAATCATGTTCAAGGTGGAAAAGGTTTTCATGACCATTTCTTTGGGATTTTAAAGGGATAGTTTTAATAGATTTTCTTGAATGACGCAGGATGACCAGGAGGGCTTATTATGAAGAACCTTTAAGAAAACTGTAAACCTCACTGGTGAGGAAAAAGCCATACCAAGGGATTGTTTTTCCACCACAACAACTTATCTTCCCCATTCTTTGAGGCTAGCAAAGGCTGTCCCAGAAGAATTTCATTGGGAAACCTTCCACCTTCTACCTGGAGCCCTCATCTGGCCCCTTCAGATTTCTTACTGTGCCCTAAACTCAGAAAATATTTAAAAGGAACACAATTTGAATCTCTCAAATGCCAAGACTGATGTTTTGATGTGAGGTAAATGAAAGAACAAAGAAGTCTTTGGGGAACAATAAGACCAATCCTCTTCCAGTGGAAGTTGTGAATTTTGAAATCTTGAAAAATAAAGATCTGGTAGAGTCAGATTAGTGTCCTATTGAAAAAAAGGAAAATTAGCAAGGGTTTTGATCAACAGACCTTTCAAAAGAATAAATGTTAATAGATTGGAAAATACCTTGGGGAAAATTATTAATGTTTTTGAATATTGTTTTGCAAAAATGGCATCCTTTGCAATCACGCTTTAAGTCAAATATTCATTGAAAGAAAGTTATATTATCTATCTATCTATCTATCTATCTATCTATCTATCTATCAGATACAGCATACATCACCCTTAGTTCATTTGATTCATTCTTTGTTTGCCCAACAACAATAAAGAGTTCTTCTAGGAGGCAAAGGGCATTTATAGAGGTCTAAACAAAGACGTGTACATATGTAAATATATTTATATACCATGACGGGGAAATGGATGTATGTGCATATATTTACAGGTTTGGTATTAAGGTAACAGATGAGTCTCCACTCGAGTACTCCTTCAACAATGCAAGAATGCTTTGTTCTATTAAACTGGCATTCCATGATGCACCTTCCCGACACGGTCGTTGAAGACAAAGCAGGTGCATAAGCAAATGTGGTGAAGAAAGCTGATGGTGCCCAGCTACCAAAAGATAAAGCATCTAGGGTCTTAAAGACTTGAAGGTAAACAAGCAGCCATCTAGCTTAGAAGCAACAAATCCCACATGGAAGAAACACACCAGCCTCTGTGATCATGAGGTGTCAAAGGGATCAGGTACCAGGCATCAAAGAACAATAAGTCATATCAAGGAGAGAATGAGTAAGATTCCAGGTGAAGGTATAATATAGCCACCAATGTCCCCCTGAAGTAATGAAGTAATTCTGTATGTTCGTGTACTTGCTCAAAGTACTGAGGTCTAGCAAAGGCCCAGAGAAGAGGCAATATAAGTAGGACAGTGGTAGGAGATGCCATTTGTTGACCTCTTTCTCTGTGTCCTAGTTTAGACTGATTCTGTGACTTGCATTATATAATCACAACAACCCTGTGAAATCAGCAATATGATCACTCCCCTTTTTTGGAAGATGCGGTAACCAAGACCAAGAAAGATGAAAAACGTTCTGAAGCTTCCTCAGTTACTAAGTGACTGACTGTCACACTGTTGCTTTCACCACTATTGAGTCTGTCTTGCATCCTTGACCCTCAGATGGGGATAGGGCAGGGGTGGGGATACAAGCAGATTCTTGTCTTAATTGGCACGGTTTTCAAACAGTGCCCTTTCCAGCCACATAAAATGTAGCGTCAACAAAGGGACAGAGAAACAGCTTAGAAAATTTGTCTTTTATAAAGTCCCATTATAGTTTGAATTCTCTTAAGTCAGGTTGTGTTCTTAAGTCAGATTTTAACTTTTCCGTTCAGTAATTAAAGACTTTGATATTTAGGTAGAGTATCATGGCGCGCTTTGTAAGTTAACTGAAGAGTGGTTCATTAAAATTCTTAATCCTGTCACTCCCTCCTATTGTATTTTCCTGGAAAAGAATAGAAAAGCAAACCTGAACTCTCCGTGTCACTAAGCCACCACATGCTAACAACCCTGATATAATTGTAGTCATCTAGTCCAGAATCCTTACCCTGACTGAGTGTAAAATTAGTTTTAGTTTGCTTTAGTGGGAGCTTTCTAATTTCATAAAAGGATGTCAAGCCAAAGGAGCGGGGCTTCTGAGCGTGTGAAAGAGAAGAAAGCAGACAACAAATGAGGAGTGACCACACAGGGCTGTTGAACAGATTTGCTGGCCTAAGGGGTCAAAGGGTATGGAGCCAGCTGGTGGACCATCCACACCTGCCATCCACATGCTTGTAGTAAAATCGCCTCTGCCATTGTCATTCATGTTTGAGGAGTTGATTATTGTAGCTAGTTGTAGCACAAAGCGTCATTTAAATTTTCTTTTAAAGCTTCATTTTAAAACCTACTTGCAGTTTAGGAATCTTTTATATCACTGAAGCAGACAAAATACAACCTGGTAGTTTTGTAGCACTCCTCAGATATTTTCTCACAATTTCATCATTCCAGGCATTAAAAAATACCCAGTATTTGTCTAAGCACTCGTATGGGCAGTTCTTAATCTAGGACTAAGTTTTGTGCTAGGAGACTGTTTTGTCTGAAATTTAGAAAAATACCAAACGTACCTGAAGCACTGTTATAATGGAGGATGGTCTATGTTAGCCCTTCGCCTTAGAGCTCTGGAGTCTGAGGCTTAGAGCAGGTAGGGCATGTCCCTGGGTTCAAGGTCAGCGAGTGTGTGAGCTCTGCCTGAGGTGGGGACTCCAGTGCTTTCCTTGGGGCTGCGGCTTCCGTTGCACAGTGGGCCCGAGGAGGAGACCAGACGCTCCCAGCCCCATGAAAAACCACGGCCAGACTCTTCTCCTCTCACCCAGTCTCATTCCTGATGTGCATCCTCTCTCTGGCTTCCCGTTGCCAACTCACAATTGGGCAGGCTGGTTATTTATCATGATTAATTAGAGGGTGGGTTCTGAGAGAGAGAAGAGTGTGTTGGGGGGAGGGGGGAATGGGAATGACCAGGAAAGAGGAGTTCGGGAACGGTTTCCTTTCCCCTTTATCTGGATCCACCTTTGCCAGAGCTTCTTGCCTGAAGCCGTGCTGCATGATCCTGCTGAAGGACTGAGAACCACAGGGCCCTCCTTCTCTCCCCCATGCTGGCCAAACTTTCCCAGATGTCACTACCCCCTGCTTCCATATTGCCTGCCTCGGTCCCTGGCTTGTGGAGAGGATTCCCTGAGGGACGTGTGCACATCATGCCACACAGCGCAGAGCCCACCTTCAGCATGAGGGTCCTGACTCTTTTCCTGTCCTGTGCTCACATCTACGGTTTCGATCTCCTCACCACCGCAGGCTTCACTTGAATGTCTGTTGTCCAAGGCTCTGGGAGTAGACGGGAGATGGCTAGGAGGAACAAGAACCAAAAGCCACCTTTCACTGACAAGCCGTGCACACATTTTCATTACAGCCAAGCCCTCCTTGAGCGATAGCCGAAGCTTGCTTCAGTGGGTGGAGCTCTGTCCTAGATCCATTAGCCAGCCTTGTTTCACCCCTTCTAAATGCAGTCAGTCAGCAAAGTTGTGGTGCCTAATTTCTGGTAGAAATGTGTTGTTTGGGCATTGTGATTCCTGTTCTGAAGGGAACTGGCCTTGAATTAACAAGGTGTTGCATACAATCTGTTTTTGAAACTCATTTTATTGGGGGCTCTTACAGCTATTAGAACAATCCAAATTTCATTTGTATCAATCACCTTTGTGCATATGTCATTGTTGTCATCGTCATCATCATCATCTTCAAAGCATTTCTTTTCTACCTGAGCCCTTGATATCAGCTCCTCTTTTTTCCCTCCCCCCACCCTGCCACCCTCATGAACCCTTGATAGGTTATACATTTTTGTTATTTTCATCTCTTGCACTGTCCGCTGTCTCCTTTCACCCACATTTCTGTTGTTCACCTCCCCCCCGCCCCCCACACGCATGGGGAGGGGATGTTATACGTCAATCATTGCAATGGTTCTCCCTTTTCTCCCCCTTCTGCCCCCACATTCCCCCTACCCTGTTGGTATCGCTACCCCCCATTATTGTTCCTGAGGGGTTAATCTGTCCAGGTTTCCTTGTGCTGAGAGCTCTTATATGTACCAATGTACATGCTCCAGTCTAGCCGGGTTTGTAAGATAGAACTGGGGTCATGATAGTGTGTGTGTGGGGGTGGGTGGGGGGTGGCATTAAAGAACTAGAGGAATGTTGTGTGTTTTGTCAGTGCTATACTGCACCCTGCCTGGCTCATCCCCTCCTTGTGACCCTTCTGTGAGGGGATGTCCATTTGTCTACAGATGGACTTGGGGTCTCCACTCCGACCCCCCTCATTTTCATTGATATGATTATTTGTTTTGGATCTCTGGTTGTGTACATTCTTGTAATGCCATTGTTAGGTGCCATTCAGTTGATTCTGCCTCATAGAGACCCTTGTTCAACCCAGCAGAACACTGCCTGGCCTGCACCATGCTCAGTCATCCTACTGAGCCCTTTGTTGCACACACGGTCTGTGCATCTCCTTCTTGTGGAGGGCTTTCTTCTTTTTCACTTTATTAAGCTCGTTGTCTTTCTCTTGGGGGCTGGTTCTTCCTGAGGACATGTCCAAAGCATGTGAGGCAAAGTCTCCCCAAACTTGCTTCGAAGGAGCATTCTGATTATACTTCTTCCAGGACACATTTGTTCATTCTTGTAGTCTGTGGTCTGCACGCATAGGAGGCAATTGAAAATACCTTGACTTGGGAAGCCTGCACCTTAGTCCTCAACGTGGCACCTTTGCTCTTCAACACTTCAGAGAATTGTTGAGCCACAGATTTGTCCCATGCAGGTTGTCATTTGATTTCTTGACTAAAGCTTCCACGGGCGCTAGTTTGGATCCCAGTTCAAAGAACTGCTGATGACGTCAATTTTGTCTCCATTTATCTGGGGTCCGTCCAATTGTCAGTATTTTTGTTTCTTTTCTGTTGAGGTATGATTCATACCGAAGGCTGTATCCTTTGATCTTCATCGGGAACTGCTTCAAATCTGCTTTACTTCGTGCAAAGCAAAGTTGTATCATCTGCATATTGCAGATTATTAATGAGCCTTTTTCCGATCCTGGTGCACATTCTTCTTTAGATAATCCAGTTGCTCAGATTCTTTGTCCAGCACCTGAATTGGAGAAGTCTGGGGAAAGGAGAGAACGCTCACACAGGCTTCCTTACTGCAACCCAGCAGCAGGGTCCCCTCGAACCACTGGCATATGTTCAGGTTCTGCATGAACATCGTGAAATGTTATGGAATTTCCATTTTTTTTTGCATTGCTATGCTCAGTTTGTTATGATTCACAGCATCAGATGCCTTTGCATAGTCGGTAAAACGTTGGTACAATCTTTCTGGTAATCTCTGCTTTCAGCCAAGATCCATCTGACATCAACATTCCACATCCTCTTTTGAATCTGGCTTGAATTTCTGGCAGTTCCCTGCCGATGTACTTGTAGTGCTGAGATATAATTATTGTAAATGTTTTCTGAGTCACTATTCCTCAGCATGTATTTGTTATCATTTTTATGTTCCCAAGCACTTAAAAAAATACTATTGATTATTCTTACCAAAGAGGGATTAAAGTCTCCTTTGTGAAGTTCTTGTCTTACAATTTAGATGAAGATAAAATGTTTTAAGTCGTCACAGGTTAATTTTGAAGGGAAGGTGTTTTGTGGAGCCTGATTTTATGTATTTGCTATTTGTGACATTCTGTGTGCAGCGTTTTAATAATTGACTTCTTTCTGAGGTTAAGCACTGCTAGTGTATGAAATGTGCCACACTTGCCCTTCCTTGCGGGCGCCGATGGCTCTGAGGTAAATGCTGATGGTTCTTGATTTCCTTTGGCCTGAGAGGCAGGATGACCTTCCAGGCCACGAGGTCACGAGTGTAATTACTTCTCACACATTCTATTCTGCCTGCTCACCGTGGCTCATCTCCTCCTTTGGTTTTGAGAAACATTAAACACATAAAAGTCCCTGCCATTATATAAATCAAAACCTTTTCTAAAGAGGGTGCGGGTGTAATTTTATGCAGTTATGGCCGATGTATTAATTTGCAAATTTATCACATCAGCTATTGATAGAAGGATGTGTAACGCATCGTGTTTAATACATATTGATGTCATCAGAAAGCACAATCCTTTGTTCTTATCGAGTCCCTGCCTTTTGTGTCCAGGTTACTGGGGTTAGGCTCGTCTGTGTATCCCCCTTGGAAACTGAATGGGATTTCTTTGTTCAGTGAGGGTTTGGGGTTTGACTCTCTCCCGCCACACTGTAGTGTCTGTGTTAAACCTGGACCGAGTCGCTTTTCTGAGGATGACAGTCATGGTCGTTGTGGGCACAAATGTGGATGGACCACCAGTTTTTAAGAAGGTAAGGTGGAGCTCTGTCTTAGACGGAGAGTATATGATTGTACCTGGTAAAAAGCATTTAAATATTCGTGCATTCTTTGGTACGCGGCTCTTTTCAGGGTTGGTTGATGGGGAGGAGGAGAGGGAAAGAACAGGAAGGGCTTCTGATGAGTAGAATTTCAAGGTGGCTCCCTGCCAGAGGCCTTGGAGGACAGAGCGCCCTGCTTCCTTTCTGCTTTCTTGTGTCCTGCTCTCTGTCTTGGGGACTCAGAAGGCCGCCTTCATAGCAGTCATTTCCAGGATAACTGAGGGTTGTATCTTAAGCAGGGGCTCAAATTAAGGGTGAAAAAGTCACATGCGACAATTTGTACTTTAAGATGGAATTACACGTAGCTCTCTGGCTTTTCAGTCGTCTCAGTGACGGGGCTGTTGTCTTGTCCCGCGCTAACTCACGCCGTGCTGTTGAAGTGTGTGGTCCCGTGTTGTATCTGAAAAGAAAGCGCCCAGCAGGTCTGCCTCCTGCATTTCATGTTCTCTTCCTCAGAAATAATGTCCTTTCCTCCTCCTCTTACTAGCTAGTCATGGTCGCCCATGCTTATGGCTGTGGGGCTGGTTTTGTCTCAGCCTGTGCAGCGTCTGCCCTGCTTTCTAATGCTCTGTTTCTGATAGTCTGGGTCTGCAGAATCGAGGTGACTCTGCTTACTCAAGTTAACTACAAAGTAAGCGTAGATTGGCGAAGAATAAGACGCCTCTGACGAAAGAATCCTGGGGCTTTAGTGGATGGGCATCCGTGCTGTCCCCTGGACTGCTTATATGTTGCTGACCAGCTGACTTTTTCTCTGTTCCTTTGTTGCATCCGGGGTGCCCTTTTCTGTGGGGACCAGAATATTCTCGGTAAAATTGGAGAGCAAAAAAAAAAAAAAAATGTAGGAAGCACTGACAACTCTGCTTTTGATGCCTCGCGCTTTAGATGCCTCTTTTGTGAACCATCTGAAGTTGAAGGTCGAGACTGCCTCAGCACGAGCTGTCACAGCTGCCTTAGAAGGTTCACCAAACTATTTGGAAACGTTTGGTTGTGCATTGTGATTAGAAAGGAAGAGTCTTGGATCATGACCGAAAGACATAGGTAAAAGCGACTTCTGTGTAACTCTGTGGGAATTTCTAACATGAGGCAAGAAAGGTTTGTCTGAGACAAACGATATTATGCAAAGCACATTGTGTTTGTGCTGTATCTGTTTGCAGGGCTTCTTGGGGACCTAAGAGATTTGCTTCTCTTTTTTCTCCCAGAGTGTCAGAGCAATGGAGCTTAATTTTAAGCACTCTAGACTGATCATGTACTTAACAGCATTAAACTGTGCTACTTATCTGTACTTGGGCACTAACCTAATGGAATAACAATGAAATTTCTTCTTCATCGGTCACAGCTGTCTAAAGGAAAATCCTTTACTTTCATGGGCTTTGACTTCTCGGAGGTGATATTTAGTATTCTTGTAATTTTTCTTATTATATTCTCTCTACAAGTCTTAGAAATCAATTGGTAGAGCGGTAAGTGAAAATGAATGCATGACTAGATGGGTTGGTTAAGAAGACTTTGCTAACAGGTCAGAAGCAGGAACCCTGTTCTCAAGTGATGCTTGGTGAGGGACTGACTCCTAGGGATGACCCCTGGAGAAGTGGCCATAGGATTGTATTGTCAACAGCCTGGTTGCAGGTTCTCAGTAGGAGACCCAGGACAGTCCCCACTGGGGGACAAAGCGTGGAGTGGAACCTAAGGAAAGAAAACAATGAGCTCTTTGTGTGGCACTGAGGACCTAGGGAATTCCTCAAATGGTGCCACTCACTGCCTGCTTCTCACTTAGGGAAGGTTGATAATCAGCTGATGGTGGTGAAAGAGTTTCTAGAGCTGAGAGTACAGTATTTGAAATAATTTCAGTCATTTTTTTTTCATTTCCCTTTCTTTGTCCCTTTCCTAAGACTCATCCTTTCTCCTCCTCTGAAACACAGACGGCTGCCGCTTCTCCCAGAGTTGCAGTTGGCGGGGAGGCCCCTAGGAGGCATGACTGGCTTGCTCTGAGGTGTCTGTGCACGGAAACCGCCTGCCTTAAGAAGGTGAAGGCAGGGAAGCCTGTCAACCTGTAGCACCTACGGGCGTGTGTTTTAAAATGGTCTTCCAATGGAAATGCGCGATAGACCTGTAGCTGAGGTTCTGGTGGCCTTTGGTATTATAAATGACCCAATATTAGTTGCTATGAAGAGTTTGATATTGATTTGTGCCATTAGTCTCTTGCTGACTTGCTGAAGAACAAAAATTTATAATGCTAATGGAAATAAAGTACTTCACAAAACACTGCAAATGAATACGGGAATACGCCTTTGTAAGAATACAAGTGTTTAGTATGCTTTTAAATACAATTTTTCTTGATTCTACTACAGAAAATTCCAGTTCAGGTATCTAGTGTCCTGTCCAACCTGTGTTTAGAGAGCACATATTGGAGTTGATAACCTTGGCATATTTTAAACCCTACACACTGACAGCGCATAAATCCAATTTTGATTTGGCTGTGAAAAATGTATGCTTTTATTACATTTTCTTTATTTCATTGCCTCTGTGTTGATTGGCTGTTAGACATATTTGCATTGTTTAATGTTTTACTGTAAAGCTTCATGATGGTGTGCCTGTGACAGGCTAGATCTGATCATTTGGAAGGACCACAGTAACTGCAAGAAAATAAAATACAGCTATTTGCTTGCACCATACCTTCATTGAAATAGCTCTGGGTAGTTTTCGTTCTAGTGTTTTAAAATATTGTCCTAAAAGATTTTCTACGACCACTATCTACTTTTATAATGTGGATTTTGATACAAATATGTGTTTTAATATTTATAAGTGGTTTCATCGTGCATGACATTTGCAGACTTGCTTAATATTTTAGCACCTCTAGTACACAAACATAAAGAAAACATTTTTTGTTTTATTGGTTGGAGCGCCTGAATTGACCCCAGCAAGATTGAGATTGATCTGGTTCCTTTCAGCCTGTTAAATGCCAATCCAGTCAGCTGTAACAGTGCTTAGTATTTTTGTAATTTTTTTCTGTACATATTTTTTTCTGTACATACATAGTCATCATTAAACATTATTAAACCAGTTCTGGGAGAGGTTAGGGACAGGGATGTGGAGTGGCTTATTTTTTAGGTATCTCAGACATCAAGTGAAGAAGGCTTTTTCTTTCCCCCGCCTCATGTGGGCTGTGAGCCCTTATTTGGCTGTTCTTCTTGTTCTTTTGTTTGTTTGCTCCCCCCTGATACAAGGATCAGACTTCAGAGCAGATAATACACACTCAGGTCAGCGAGGCTGCACTAGGAATGAATGTCTTGAGGACTAGGTGATGGGTGGAGGTTGAGGGTGGGGGGGTCCTAGATAGTTGTCTTAATCTAAAAAGGCCTGATGCTTTAATAAAATATTTATTTAGAGTTGAAAGTGACTTCAGAATCTCATAGGTAACCTATTTTTGAGGTATACTTGGGGTTCTGAGAGCACCCAAGCTTTTCCTACTGGACATGAATGGGACACCTGGACCCAAGCCTCCTCATTCCACTTCCCCTCGTGGAGATGGGACCCCGAAGGGGTTAATCACAAAAGATGGGTCTCTTCAACCAGAGATCTGGGTTCATTAATTTTAGAGGTTTCAAATCAGAGGAAAATCTTGTTTTTCCCCCTCGTATCTTTCAGAGGATGCATGTGACTGATGTGCTGAATTGGAGCACCGGTTGGGGAGTGCAGTGGGAAGCAGTCAGTCAGAAGGTGTGGCAGCTCGCCCTGCTTCATGGGCATGAGCTGTACCCCCGGTGCGGTGCAGTGCTTCGCGTCTCAACCACAGGGTCTTTCGGTAGAAAGTGAGGGGCTGAATAAGTCTGTGTTTGTACAAACATTTTAGGTAATCACCTCCTATGAAACCAGAGTCTCAATATAAGTAACAGATTAAAAGTATTGTGTTTGTAGGCAGTTTATAGCTTTACTTTTTAGAGAAAAACATGCTTCTTAATTGTGCACCAAACCCTTAGACCAGCGGTTCTCAATTTGTGGGTCGTGACCCCTTTGGGGGTTGAACGACCCTTTCACAGTGGTCACCCGATTCAAAACAGCAGCAAAATGACAGTGATGAAGTTGCAACGAAGACCATTTTGTGGTTGGGTGTCACCACAGCATGAGGAGCTGTATGAAAGGGTCGTGGCGTGAGGAAGGTTGAGAACCACTGCCCTAGACTCTTCTTTTGTCTTTAGCAGTTCTATCTAGCACAATTAAAAATGACTGAACTATCTATTCCCTAACTAGGCCTTCTTGCCCTAACAAATAACTCCCATTCTCCGTCTCTCTCATGCATGTAACACACACACACACCAAGTGATACAGTGGTGCAGGCCAGAGTTAGAGTCAATACAAACTTTCCATTCAGTAGGACAACGACTAACGTTTGTGATCACACAGGACAACTTGCAGTTTTCTCCATAACTCATGGTTCTGTATGACAACCTGGGAAATAGTATATTTTATTTCTCTTGAGGTGGCTGTGTTCTCAAGAGTAGGTGAGCAGAGTGCGAGCCCAACATGAACTCTAAGTGGATTTTCTGCAATTTGCTGTCTCTTGCAAGCACAGAAGCAATTGTGAATATACTACATTAATGGTTAGTATACTGTTATTTAAAATGGGCTAACTTTTCAGACAGTTGGCCAACTGTCTGGTTTTGAAACTTACTTGTTCTTATGAAACTAGAATTGTATAATGTACAATGACATCCATTCAGTCATCTTTTAATAGCCACGATCTGCCTGTCAAACATCTACAGCAATCACCTTTTGTCTCTTCAACTTAATGAATCATCATTGGATGAGGCTAGAGTTGTTACTATGGACAGCCCCCAACCCAGTAAGTGCAGTGACGTGTCTGTGACATGTCCTATGTGGAGGGGCATCGATATTTGGACCTTTTCAAAAAGCATGTTACCTGGGTTTTGATGATTATTTTTCTTTCACACTAAATATTTAAAGACTCGCTCACAAGAGAGTTTGTGTGGGAATGAATGTTCAGCTGAGGACGTCTGTATATACCCACTTCCGCTTTTGATCCTTGGCTGCACAGAGCCCGTGGCCCCGTGGTATGCAGGGATGATCACGGTGACCAACAGAAGAGCCCATTCTGGGCATCTGCCACCACACTTCAGAGGAGGATAGCATCGATGGGTTAGATGTTTGGCTTTTGTCTAAAGCATTTTAAAAAGGCTTCTAACAAAAGCAGCCTAACCTCCTCCCTCTTTCGGTTATTCGAGCCACCCCGTCAGCAGGGATTGGTGAAGAGGAAGGGAGTTGGAGAGAAAATACATCAAATAGGGACTATTTCAAAGGAATTATATGAACATTTCTTACTAATCAGAAAATCTTTTCTCTTACATCTCTCGGACTTCCTGTATAGCACTCTCGGGATCATTTGTTAGATGGTAGGCTTACACGCCAAACATAACTCTGTGGAACAGTATTGGATAAAAGCTATGTTTTCTTTTTTAATTAAAAAAAACCAAGTTTTTAGTTTGGAGTATTTCAAGCGTACAAAAAAGTTACCGCGCAGTTACTAGCTCATGACCAGTCTTACTTCATCTATAGCCCCTCCTCTCCTCCTCCATTATTCTGAAGTAATTCTCAGCAACAATGGACTTTATACATTTTTAAGTTTTATCCTAAATGATAAAAATTTAATACCATTGTAATGCCTATAAAATTAAATTGTATTCATGATTATTATCAGATAACCTCATTGTTTATATTGTTCCAATCATCTGAGAATTGTTTTTTATACTTTTTGAAAATTCAACTTAGAATTCAAATAAAGGTCATGTTTTACAGCTAGTTGACATGGCTCTTGTATCTCTTTAAATGTGTGGGATATCCATCTATTATCTACTTGAACTCTCCCACTCAGTCATATATCTGCTTATCCATCCATCCATGTGTCCGTTCGTCCATCCATCTATCCATCCTTCCCATACACCCACTTACCTCTCATCTCGTTAAATGCTTCTACACTCTTCTCTCTCCCATTCTTTCTCTCTCTTTATTTCATTGTGGAAGAATTGAGCAAGTTTGTACTGTGATCATCTCTGCCCCTCAACTTATTAGAGTGGCAAATCCTGAAACCATCATTCTGTTGCGCCTTATTCATTTATTAGCTGGAATGCCCCTCTAAGATTTTCTTCCTCAAAAGCTATTCGCTACCCTGAGCTCCAGATGAGGAGGGATAGGAGAAACCCATGGGTACTGGTGGTTTATCTTTCCTCTGGAGAGGACCGAAATGCATTCTTTCCTGACGCATTGTAGTTGTCCTCTTCCTCGTGCTCGGTTTGTCCCACGCTTGGTCAGGGGCCTCCTCGGCTGCCCCTGGAATCCTCTTGCTGACCAGTGTTCTCGACTGTGCGTGTCCCGACTCAGACCTGCACCTGCTCGTGGCTCCTCTGAGTGGACAGAGCTCTTTTTCCCAGTCACTGAGGGCCCTCGGGCCTCCCTGCTCGCTGCTGCTTTCTACTGCTGGTAGTTTGGGGCAGCTGCAAACAGACACACTGTTGTGTGGATCATAAAGCAAGTATCATACTCTGGACTTGTATTAGTACATCCCCTTACTTTGTTGTTGTTAGGTGTTGTTGGGTCGGTTTTCCTTCTCTCGTCTGAGTTCATGCTCCGGCCCGCTTGTCAAAGTATAAGGAATCCGTAGTATTTATTCATGTGTGTCCTTTCCTTAAACAGCTGCTCACTATTCACACTTACGGTTTGATTTCTCTCCTCCTTCTTTAATTACACAAACAAATCCGAATCAACCGATAGGTAGCCCCTGAGACCCCTTCCTGCGGCTTTAACCTGAATTTGTAAGGAGAGCTGTCTCCCAGGGGGTTTATTTCACCCCACTTTAGTGCAAAAAGAGGCCCAATGCCTTTGGAGTGAGTTACAAGGTGCACGTGCATTCCCTGAAGGTGATCATGATGCAGAATTTGTTGTGATTAGGGGATGGTTTGATCCTGTCAAAGGGAGCCCAGGTTTACATAATGTCAAAAGGCATTAATTAGGACACTTGTTGAAAATAAGGAGTTCACACCCAAATAAGAGATATTACACCCCAACCCCACAGCCAACGAGTTGCTTCGCCCTCCAGTTGATCCTCTACCGGGTTGCTGTGGCTCTGAACCTTGACTGGAGCAGACAGCCTCGTCTTTCTCCAGAGGAGCTGCTGCTGGGTTTGAAATGCTGGCCTTGCGATGAAATCAGCAGCAGCACCTGAGCTTCTTAGAGCATCACAGGGTTATGAGGAACAGAGGGGGACATCAGATCTGTCCCCAGGATGTGATTTGCAAGATGTGTTTTAAATGAGAAAGCCACTTGAATTTTTACAGTTACTTCAAACCCATCATCTTTGCCTGTTTTTTTGTTTTTTTTTTCCAATTTTCCCTGATTTTAATATGGTCTCTATGAATATATCTCACTTCTCCTAACTTGCAGAGGATAGCTCTGAGAATCATCAGACAAGAGCTGGGCTCTTAAGACTGACACTGGTTAAGTAGGTGACATTTTTTTCAACGTTCCTTATGTAAAAAGTCACTGAATTTCTTTTTTCTTTTGTGCATTTAGGATTTTCAGGTGCTTTGTAGACAGTTTCCTTAACAAATGAGTTGTATAATTTGTCTTTTTGATCAGTAATAAGAATCTATGAAATAGATATCACCCCTGGGGCACATTATGCCACAGCTTCATTTATGACCACTGTATATTTGCATGTGGAACTGCCTCTGGGAATGAATAAGCAACTAAGACAACACTTCACGTTTTCATATGCGATGTTATGTAAGTCTGTCTGCCCTTCGACAGGACTGAACCAACCCCTAATCACAACCAATTCCTCAGTGGCTTTACCTCCTCTCCCTCTCCCTCACTGAATAGCTATTCAATGACGGTAAGCACTGGAGAATACAATGGCACACAAGGTAATCGTGGGCAATCTTGGCTCTTGTCTTCATGGAGTTTAGTCTGTTAGGTGGCCAGGTAATGAAATGGGCAGTAAAGCAATATGATCCAAGTGATTGTGGAGAGAGTGCAGCCCTATGAGACTTTGTCCCCTGGCCAAGGGAAATGGTCTTTATTCAGCTGGGAAACAATCCTAGAACTTGGAAATGACAGTGACTTTAATAAGACTTAATTTGTCATGAGTCTGCATTTCCCTTTCCTGAATTTCCTACCTTATTCACACATCCCCTTTAGGCTTTGTTTTCTTCATTTGTGAAATGGAGATAATGAGACGAGTTCATTTTCTGGTTCCACACTGCAGTACCTCTGCTGTCTTAGTGAGCCCCATGCTCATCCTGCATTAGTTTTACAACATCGTTCCCAAGTTAATTCTTTAGAAAGCTCTGCCAGAGGCCACGGTGGGTGCTTTTTACTCCGCAGTTAACCGAACTTTCCGTCGTCATCTGGATCATTGGCTAGCTCTGAGCCCGGTCTTGAGATGGAGGCGGGGGAGTCACTCCGTGAGGTGCAGAGGTACCACGGTGTGCTGTACAGACACATGGTGCTCACCATGGGCCGTGGATGCCTGCATCTTCAGCAGCTTGAGGCCGTTACGCCATGTTTCCAGAGGGAAGTAAACCTATTGCATGCACCTGCTCCCTTAGCTTTCTCTGGGGCTTCCCATTTTATGCCTGTCCTCACATTTCAGTGTGTAAATGCACAGAATACATGTTTCCTAGCGATAATGAAGCCACGGCATCTGCACTGAAAGAAGAGCATATCGAAAGTACTGCACACAGGTCTCCTTGAGATCAAGGTCCAGGACCTTAGTCTTGTCCCCAAATGACCCAGCACCAAGTGCTTCCCACTGCTATCGAGTTGTTTTCAAATCATAGAGTACAACTGCTTCCTAAGATGTGCCTGAGGCTTTATACTTCATGGAAGCAGACAGCCCGATTTTTCAATCGTGGAGCAGCTGGTGGGTTTGAACTGCTAGCCTTTCAGATGGTAGCCCAATGTTTAACCCACTTTGCAACCAGGGCTCTTTGCCAAGCTCTTTGTAGGCAGTCAGTTACCATCCCCTGACTTCTCAGTGATATAGGAGGTACTCTTTCAAGTTAAGAATTTTCAAGATAAGAGAATGTTTAGATGCAGTCACATTGCTCTAGCACACATCAGATGTCTGAGTGGCTGAGTTTATTTATTGCTTGTTTTAATGGATCGGTTGGTATAAATGTCTATTTTTAAAAATAGCTTAATGCTGATGGACATAAATGAATCCCATTGTTACCCTAGGATATATGAAGAACTTCAAAAAGTTCTTGGAAAAATTCCATTATTGTTTACTGTAATTCCATTTTCTTTCACAGACTTTTTGAAGCCCTCATTGTATAAATACATCCATGCTAGTGATGGAAACACATCTTTCTAAATGTTTGCACTTACACTTTCTGGCCTTCTGCTACCCTTGGACTAGTTATTTACCCTTTCTTAACCTGTTTCCTCATCTCAGTTTCTTGTAGATGGAAATTGTATTAATCACTGAAGTAGCTTATGCAAAACATCAAGCAGGTACAATAAAAGATGGTATTGACCAACTCCCTCCTCCCATTAATGACAAGATTTACACTGAGACTGGCCACTAAGAATTGTAAGGAGCGGTATTTTAAAAAATAGGATAGCATTGCCATAGAAACTTGAGTCTAAATTTATGTTGTTAGTTATTTTAATGGACATTACCTAAGATTTGTGAATTGACAAATCAAGTAAATTTAAAATTTCACTTGAATTAGATTGGTGTATTTGGGAAATAATGACTAAATTCTCTCTCTAGTCTGGTATAATTTTGAATTAAGCAATTTAAAATATGTATGTGTTAGGATAATGCATTCAGTGTATTAGAAAAAATTTGTAGAACATCCGGGAAATCAGTACAGAATGCGGATGGATTAAAGATACTTATTAATCATTTTTAAAGAAAAGTGTGTTAATCCAGGTAGGCTTGAGAAACAATTTCATAGACATATGTGTATAAGAACTTTATATACAACAGAAGTTGAATATTGAGAAAACATCCCAACCCTGTCCAGATCAACTCCATAAGTCTGTTATTAGCCCATATGTCCAATACTAATCTATAAAGTCCTCTTCAGACTTACAAAACACATGCAATGATGCCAAATGCAGGAAGATCACAGACCAGTGGGTGGGAAGTCTTGTGGATCCAGTGGCATTGTAAGTATCTCAGTGCTGGCAGGGGTCTGCCTCCATGTGTCTCCTCCAGCTCAGGGCACTAGCATAGTTCCATCTGTCTTGTCAGCTGCAGTGTCTCCAAGGGAGTGTGTGAATGCCTGCCTCTATCTCCTTAGCGCCTCCAAATGAGGTCATCAAGCTGCGACCTTATTAACAGGTCAACTCCACCCCTTCACTCGTAAGTCTCAAATTGATAACAGATTATGTAATTACCACAAAAAGTATGTTCATTTCGCAAGTGTATTTAAGTTCTCATGTTAGTCTAAAGCTTGCTTTTTCAGGTGCTTCAAAAATAAAATAAAATGTGATAACTTCTATTAATTTATTTCACTTCACATATTAAGATTGCCATGAGAATTTTCTTCTAGAGCTTTGGAGGTTTCCCCGTTAGCAGATCTTTCTGGGGGAAAAAAATCCCAAAACTATTTTGCTGGGCAAACATTTTATCTGAAGTTAAAAAGATGGGAATTATAGTATTGGGTTGCATGCTCAGTACTCTACAACATTAATAAAAGCAGTTCTAAAAATACATACATTGTCTACCCGGTAATTCTACTCCTCGATATTACCTGTAAGAAATGAAAACATAAGTCCACTCAAAGGTTTTTGCAGTTTTTGTTTATAGCTGCAAGACTTGCAATAGCCAAAACAACAGAGATGTGTAGCATTTGGCTGGGTAAAAAGTTGTGATATTCATCTGATGGCAAATAAAAGGAATGAACAACTGATAAAACAACAGGAAGGTGGACACAAAAAGTAGAGTTCTATGCTCAGTTTTAGAATAAGCAACACTAATGTAGGGCAGTAGACCTGAGGTCATTGGTGTTTTTCTAAGGTGGAGATGGAGCTGGAGAGGTATAGCTTACAAGGGGCCTTTCTAGTGTGATGGAAACAGTCTGAGTTGTGATTTGCCAGAATCAGTTTAATAGTACTCATAAGACCTGAGCATCTCACATTGAAAAGGAGCCTAAACCAGAGCCTTTACTATCTGATATTAACCTGGAAAAAGATGTTCTAGGAAATAAGACAGAAATGGTGACTTTGGGGCACCCACACCAGAAATTCTCTTATTCTTTGTTTTTCTCTTTATCTCCAAACACAGACTTCTGTGTTTTTAATACAATTAATATCGATAGAAGATAATCAGGATGGCAAGTTTACATTATGAGCAGCTGAGACTTTTTACTGCCATATAGATTTAGTCTTAGAAACCCACAGGGACAGTTCTACTCTGTTCTGTAGGATTACTGTGAGTCAGAATTAACTGAATGACAGTGAGATAGATGCCAGATAGATAGATGATAGATAGATAGATAGATAGATAGATGAATAATTTTAGACCCTGCTTTTTTAAAAGCTTAGCTTATTACAGCCATTTTGCATGGTCCACAGAATCTTTGAATTGTTATGTTGTAATGTCAACCACTGCATGTACTACAGCATAAAATATTAAGACTAGGTTGCATAGTATTCCCTTGTCATCAGGCAGCGTACATTTTCTTTTTTGTATTATGTACCGTGAAATAGGTGTTTAGTTTTATAAGGAACTCACTGGATTGTTTTTTGTTTGGTTTTTCTCCGTAGAACAAAAATTTAATGGTTAGGAATTCTTGAACTATTCTGACACCAGAAATTTAAGTGATGGAAGGTGATCCATATTCACCCCAAATGTCACCTCGGATAGTGTAATGTGTGTTGACTTTTACTGCATAGTAACCAGTCCTCTCATTGTCATAGTTGTAGCTACCAGCTGTGAGCCTCCTCTCCCCCATCTCCTGCACTGGAGCCAGGTGCTTTGAAGAAAATTCCAGCAAGAAAGGCACCTGGCTCCAGTGCCAAGATGGGGGGAGAGGAGGCTCACAGGTGGGTAGCTACAACCCTGAGAATGAGAGAGTTGGTACTTATGCAGTGAAAGTTGCCATTTTAGGATCTGAGGTTTGGGGATGAATATGGATCGCTTTATCACTTTTATTTCTCTTGTCAGAATAGTTCAGGAATTCCCAACCATTTAATTTTTGTTCCGGAAGAAAATAAACAAAGCCTATGAACTCCCTTAAAGTAAACATCCATCTTAGTGTGCTGTTTTGAGGTGCCATCAAGTCGGTTCCAACCCACATGACGGAATGAAACCCTGCCCTGCCTGCGCCATCTTCGCCATTGCTCTGTGCCTACTCCTGTTGTTGCCACTGTGTCATTCCGTCTTGTTGAGGGTTCTCCTCGAGCAGAAAAAAGAAAATGAACGCTGCCCGATAATAAGGGAGTGGGTATGCAACCTATACTTTATGCTGTAGCACATGCATTGGCTGACATTAAACTATAATAATTCAGAGATTCTGTGGACCATGCAAAATGGCTGTAACAAGCTAAGCTTTAAAAAGCAGGGTCCAAAATTTGGTACATTTATCTATCTAATCTATCTGCCTATTTACTATCTACCTACCTACATCTGTCTATCTCACTGTCATAGATTGAATCAGTTCTGACTCACAGAGACCCTGTAGCACAGAGAACTGCCTACACGGGTTTCTGTGGCTATAACTTTATGGGAGTAGAAAGCTTCATCTTTCTCCCAGGAAGCGGCTGATGCTCACTCTATATGGGAGCCTTGGTGATGTGGTTTAGGATTGTGCCACTTCCTGCAAAATCAGCAGTTTGAAACCACCAGTTGCTCCTCCTCAGAAGAAAGAGGAGGCTTTCTACTCCAGTAAAGAGTTACCGTTTTGTAAACTCATGGGCACCCTACTCTGTCCTGTAGGGTGGTCAGGAGTTGGCATTGACTCGATGGCCGTTGGTTTGTTGTTGGCCATCAGGCTGTGGTAAATGCCCATATTGCCTTCCAAGCCCAGCTCAAATTTCTTCTTTTACTGACCTTGTCTTTGACTGGTTCTCTTCTTTACACCATCCTGAGCAGAGTTCATTGTTCATTTGTTTTCAGAGTTCATGGGTTTTCTCCACAAGTCTGCATTTTCCACATAGCTGCGAGGTTTTGTAGAAGCCTTGGTGATAGAGCAATTTGGTACTCAGCTAATGTCCTAAAGGTTGGTGGTATGAGCCCACCTTTGGCCTCCATGGAAGAAAGAAAGGTCTACTTCCATAAAGACTACAGCCAAGAAAACCCTACAGGGGAAGTTCCACTCTGCCCCCAGGGTTCAGTCTGAGTCACCCATAATGCAGTAGCACCCACTAACAACCAAACTTTCTGTAGAGCGAGGTCCTTTCATGTTGTGGCTCTTTACGTGGCAGAGCCACCATTCTAATAGTTAATGAATACACTTATTCCTTGGCTTCTCCTCGGTGAACTTGAAAACAATGTGTGACTTTCCCCCTCTTACTCTCTTACATTGTTGTATTGGTTTTGTTTGTTTTTTTAAATAAAGGTAGTTTGTTTTTTTTCAAATAGTACTGTTTTTTTCAAGTGACAGTTTGTAAAGGGTGTGCCTGTGTGCACACTTGGATACAGAGTTAGATGGAAAGTTCTGGATGTGGTGGAGGTGGAGAACATTCAGGTTCCCTCTCCTCCCTCTGGCACTTCCAGAGAATGCAGTCCACACCCATTTAAAAGTGCTGTCTCCCCTGTCTTCATTCTCGTCTCTCCAGTGGTTTCTTCACACTCCTCCAAAAGAGAGCTTTCTAAAACACCACTCAAATCAAGTGATTTCCCCGACTCAGATCTCCTTATTGACTTAATTTCACAACAGGAGCTCAGCAGAAGGTCAAGGCGATGTCTTTGTCACTTATTTTTCCAATTACTTGCTCAAAGCCCTGTCACCTTATAGCCTGGCTTCTCCATAAATACTTAAGGTAATGAAGGAACTTTGCATAGTGTCTCTGCTGGTCTGGGTGCTTTGCTGTTACCCATACTGGAGAATCCCGCCCCTCTCCTTCAGGCTCAGGCAGATCCTGGCTTTCCTTATAAAGCCGCCCCAGTTCACTGGCCCACATCAGTTTCTGTGTTTTTAAATTCCAAAGCAATGTATTATGTTCTAAGCAGTGACAACATATTTAGAGTACTGTAGGTATATAGTAAACTGTATCGGTTACCATGTGACAGTGTAACCGCTTCCTGGATAATTTGAGCCCTTCTCAAAAAAAAAAAAATTAGGGAAATCCATAGAAGGCTTCTTGGGAGACCATGCCCTGAGCAGTCCTGAGGCCCACAGCTGTGCTTATCATGTGGCATTCTGAGTCAGGCAGAAGTTACAATCTTAACTTAGACCTTGGATGTGTTGGTGCGTGAAGCCAGATTTGCTTTACCTCTCCATCCATTGCAGGTTGCACAATAAATCTTCGTTTTATTTGTGTCTTATGAAACCAAAATTGGTGTTGAGTCAGCTCATGGCCTGCAAATCAAACAGAAGTGTGTGAGAAAGTACATGCAATGAATTAAAAGTATTAGATGAGATTTTTTTTCTTTTTTTTTACCATGTGTCATTTCAGGCCCTTGTTAGGAAAGCGGAGTAATAAAGTGTTATAGTCTCCTATTAATATTCTGCAGGTATAGGACACTGCCTGGTGGGGTCCTCTGTTCTTTCTCTATTCCTCAGTGGCTAGGTTCCCTTCAGTATAGTCCATAATCACATGGCATAGAAGCAGCTTACTATTAAAAAAATTATAATCAAGTGCTAGTTAGGCAAAGCATGTTATTTCTTTAAAAACAAAGATGGCTATTTCTTTGACAGTAAAATGAAGATGTCTTTAAAAAATAAAGATGAATAAGGCTTCCTTTCACCAAGGGCTCACGAAACTCTGAAGATGTCTTCAGGCAGGAAGACATTTTGTTTCTTTTTAATCCTATTTTTCTTTCTCCAGTTGCTCCACAGCCTTTCATAACCGGACCCGTCTTAGGTGAATAGAACAGATCTCTATTCAAATCGGGACAGCAAAGCCCCCACCTTGTCTTACAGGAGGACTTTGCCACCAGCCACCCTTCACCCTGTTGCATTTTCCATTTCTGACGGTATCCCAGAAGGAAAAGTGGATACTGTGTCTTTAATGGAAAGCAAAAGGTTATCTGGCTCTGGCCTTTGTGTGTATGTGCTGATGTGGAGGGAGGCAGCCAGACAGGCAATGTGTGCACAGAGACTCGGGAAGCGGCTGCGGATCGATAGGAGTGGTGTGAAGTGAATTAATGTGCGGCAGGCAGTCTGTCTGTCATGAGGATCTCGGGGAATGTGGGCCACACTGGTCAGTCACTGCAGAGAAATGCAAGCCTTCTGCCCGAAAAGAAGCTACAGTGAGCCACACACTACCTCCTCCTGCTTGTGAAGTCTCACTCGATGCAGGGTTCAGGTGTATTGCAAATGGTCTCCTCGCCCATGTGTTTGTTGGACCACTGGAAATCACTGGCGAGCAAGTGATGAAACAGGATTTATATCCGTCTTTCCATCTCAGTGGAAACCCCTTTTACTGGGAAAGTGAGGGAGAGACCTTTTACTAATATTTATAAATACGCTGGCATATTATTCTTTTATAGTCTTTTATTCATTTATTCTGACTCTTCAGTCCATAGCAGTATTATTGTTTACTGCTTCCGCTGGATCTTCCGTCAGACAGTAAAACGATCATGATCCGGAAGGTTTTCCTCTTTGCCGTTTCAAGGGGCCGCCTTTTAAAAGCTACGACTATTTTCAGTTATGGTATTTAATCTTGGATTTTTAAGTTCACCACAGGACAAAAGACAAAGTCTTCCCATCTACCATTGCCCAGACAGCATTAGTCAGTAGGGATAAAATGGCGATGAAGAGAGACAATTTGCAGGCTTTAGAAGGGAAAGTATAGAATGATGTATCTTATATTACTGGTGGGGAGGGGCAAGTACAGTTTGATTGTACTGATTTGGAAAACAGCATTTTGTTCTGTGCAGCATTCACCTCTTTTCTAAAGTGATTAAAACTGTTGCATCCAAAGGGAAAGTTCCCTATAGCATAAGGTTACCAGACGTCCCGCTTTTGGCGGGACAGTCCCGATTTTTAACCATTTTTCCCCGCGTCCCGTGGCATTTAAAAAAAGTACCGATTTTTGGAAAGAATGCACGACAAGCTAGGGTATACGGTTTTTTGCTGCCATGTGGCTCTTTCGCCAGGATATGAGTTTTATCAGTGGTGTCCCGCTTTTGTCCCGCTTTAGCAATGTTAAAATCTGGTCACCTTACTATAGCAAGAACTCTCTCCATAAAGCGCGACCTCAGGGTTTAGAAATGTGAGTGGCAGGGAGATCGGTACTCCCCTCCCCCTCTCTCTCCCTCTGCTGCTCATCACTACACCCTCTCCACCCTCTTGCTTTCACTTCCAAACATAGACCCCCTTTCTGCTCCTGCCATCTAGCCTCGTATCTGCTCCTCTTCCGTGGCGCAGACTGAAAGCTACCTGAATGTTGGCACCACGCATGGCCACCTCCCTCTGGTTCATCTCTGGGAAACCCTGCTTGGTCCTGCATCTTCCTTCCCCTGGCCAGTGTGTTCCAGCGCCCCCCCCCC
>NW_022111300.1:43137807-43156599 GCF_000313985.2 Echinops telfairi
CCCCCCCCTCGCAGCATTTTCCCCATCTCTCCCACCCTGGGCCTCCGCTTCAGCAGCCAGGATGTCCAGTCAGTGATTGATTGCCCCCTGCAAAGTGTCCAAAGCAAGTGAGGCAGACGACACTCTGTTGTCCCCATAACGGTTTTCCTGGATTCCTGTCTCAAGAGTCCATCTCCCCGCCTTTCTTCCCAGACATCTTAGACTGTTGGCTCTGCTGATGCCCATCCAGCACGGGTGATGACACCTGCTGGTATTTGAAATGTCCTTGTGACACAAGGAAGCTTCAAAAAGTTCATGGGAAAATGGAATTGAAAGATGAGGGAACTTTTCCATCACCGTTTGAAACCCCCTTGTAGCTTCTAGGATCACAGCAGTGTGCCAGCCACCACAGTCTGACACACTGCCAAAGCAGGATGTGGAATCACAGCGTAGAACTCCATTGATGGGGCATGCTGCTAGTATGCTGGACCGGCCTCAGTGGTGTACCCAAGCTCAGACAGACTAGGGAGAAAGGCCTGGCTATCTCTTTAAAAAGCAACCATTGAAAACTTCATGGACCTTATGATTTCAATTTGCAACTGATTCCAAGGATGAGACAGCCCCAGCACTGTTTCGTTACATTATATAAGGGCCACTGTCTATCAGGGATGGCAGCCAACAGCAAGAACATCCTTTTTTGGGGGGAGAAGTTTGGCTTGGGGACTCACAGGTACTTTCAGTGTCTTCTTGATGCTGTTAGGCACCATGGAATCGGTTTCAACTCATAGCCTCCCTCTGCACACAGAACGAAGCACCACCCGGTACTGTGCCATCCGCATAATGCTATTAGGCTGCAGCATTGGACTTTTCATTAATGCGTTGCATGGTTAATCTCTTTCCCCCAAACATACAGTGTTTTGCTCTAACCTATTTAAATCACATCATTTGTATCATGGCATTGAAGGTTTTTAATTCTACCCAAGATGTCTTTATTGAACCTTTTTGAGGTGCCCATTACTCTACTAGTTTAAAATTATGAGGAAGCCTAAAACCCAAATTCACCGCACCCAGTTCCTGCTCACGGTGCCTCTCTGTAGGGTTTGCAAGGCTGCGCACATCATCATCCGAGCAGAGAGAGCAGCTCCATCTTTCTCCTGTGGAGTGGCTGGCGGGTCCCAATTGCTGCATTACCAGCGCTCCTAATTCGGATGCACCGAGTGCAATTCGTCTTGTTAGATTTTATGATATGCTTTGACAGATCATCCAGCAAATGAGATAAGAACCAAATACCACCATGTGACTCATTTTTATGATCTTGATGGTCAGTCCACAAGAAGTGAAAGTTCACATTCACATGTGTTTGTAATGGGTTCTGCTCCAAGTTTCCCAGGAGCATTTCCTCTTCTCTGGCCATGAGGAAGGTCTTTGTCCTTCCCTTTTACTGTGGATTAGGTGAAGGGGAACAGCCGGTCATCAGGTGTGCATTGAACAGGCTGTGCACATGGTGTTTCAACTCATCCACTGCAAGCCCTTGTGCACCGTCCCTGTTCCCAACTGCTCCTCCTGTTTCCTCCTCCCTTTGCTCCTCCTGTGAGCCTCTGACCTTTGCCGTTGGGTCAGTGCCACCCTTCTGATCTCAAGTGGTTGTTGCGTCTCCCACAGAAGTCAGTTCAGTCCCAGACCTGATATGTGTTGAAGGTCATTGTTTCCAGGGTCCCACTTGTGTCTATCTGACCAGTAACCTGGTCTCTCGTATAGAAAAGTTTATACTATAGAAATTATATTTGTTTTATGCCAGGAAGAAAGTCAGACTTTTTCTCCCTTGGCATATTCTGTTTCATTGAAAATAGCATTGGGTTCACAGTTCTTATTAGTTACGATGATGTTATGGAATCTTCTTTTTTTTAATGAGGCTTACGAGGATATAATACATGTATATTAAAATTCACCCTTTTTAGTAAATAGCTTTATGATTTTGGTGTCCACCTTCATAATACAATACAGATTATTATCATGCTACAAGATCTTCTCTTCCCTCTCGGTAGTCAATCTTCTTACCAACGCCCTAGCTCCTGGCTAGCACTGCTTTGGGATCTGCCCCTATGGTTTTGCCTTTCCTAGGCTGTCTACTGTAAAGTTTACCTGTTATCTTGAGGTAACATGTAGCCAAATACTGTGGAGCCTAGAGATAACCAACTTATGGCATTAACTGGATATATATATATATATACATACACACATAGTGTGTAGAAGAGTTCAATAATGACTTAGCTGTATTTAAAACAACTGTATTGTTCAAAAGTTGAAATTGAGAACACCACTCATTATTTCCTTAGGATAAAGCTGTTAAAAATTAGTTTCCAGTGATCCACACCATCTGAATGTGAGAGTTGAGTGTAGTGCACTGGTCTTTCCATTCTCATGACCTTTTCTGTCTTCTAGCAAAGTTAGGTAGGATTCTTAGGTAGGTTATCATTCCAACTCAGTCTTTTGACTGGAGTTGGGATATTTAACTGATCCTCAATTCAATCCTGGTTCTTGAATCTAGTAGCTGTGTTATTTTGAGCAATCACTTAATCTGTTTGACCAACTGGGGTAAATGTACATAGTTTTGTAAACTTTATTGCTTGCAGACTCTCTGATTTTATAGAAATGGAAAATAAATAATTGCTGCAACCCACACTTTTGTCTTAATGTGCTTTCCCTGTCTGTTATTATTTACAAAAACACCCAAGATCAAGGGAAGAACAAGATTGGGAGAGTTCACCAATATATATTTTGATTCAATAATATGAAATAATGTCCTTTGATTTTTGTACTTAAAAAGCAAATCTCTATTTAGAAATGGTCTGTCTACCTTCTTCTACTTTGTGATGGCTTTATGCCCTGCTATCTTTAATTAAGTGATTAGCTGGGTGATATTTCTTCTAGTAAGGTCTCTACTTTAAAATTGTATTTTGTAAATGTGATAATTAAAAATACTTTAAAAAAGAGTTTTATTGACATATACTTACTTCATAAATCACACAATTAAATCATCCAGTCATTAAGATTTGTACATTCATCACCACAATAATCTCAGAACATTTTCTTCTCACACTGTATGTGGTTAGCTCCCCATTTCCCCCCATCCTCCTCTGCCGTGCCCTTGGCAATTATCAATCCAGTTGCTGTCTCTACAGAACTACCTATCATTGATTTCATACACAGAAAATCACACAAAACACAAACAGGAAGCAAGCAAACAAACATAACCACAATGACTAGACAAAATGCAGGAAAAACTCAATTGAGAAGAAAGCAGACAGTGATAAAAAGTGAAACAACTATGAAATGATAAGGTATTACATTTTAACCTAACTGCATCTGCCCTTGAATTTACAATGCTGTATGTATAATAGCAAGGCTATTCACATCCCTCAACTATGGCTAGAGGGGATTCACAGGAGGCTTAATCTGTGTGGGAACCCTGCAAATGGGTGTTCACAATTTAAGCTCTGATACCATTCCCTCCTCCGAATTTTGGTTTTATTATTTACAAACCTTGGAGCACACAGGCTGGTGTATTTGTTCCATGTAGACATAGGTGGCTGCTGTTTTAAGACAAGCCTTTTAAACTCCAGACAATATTCTTTCTGATACCTGGGCACCATGTGGTTTTTTTCATTACACTTTGGTGTGGCACCCATATCTTCATTGATCTTTTCATGAGGGCAAGCATTGAGCAGAGCCATGTCATAAGAGCTAATTGTTCTTTCATTAGGGCCAGAATTTAAGTGCAAGCCCCAAATCCATTCACATATCTTTGGTTTACATATGTCTCTGGTTTCCTTTAGATACATCCTTACCATTTTATTATAGAGAACATTATAAATGATTCCACTGAGGCATAAGGTAATTAATTAATTTATCCAATGATATAGAATTTAAAATACTATTGAGAAAAGGAAATTTTACAAGTCTAGGCCTGCTTCAGACTGGAATTCATGAATTGTTGACTTGGAAGTGACTGGACACCACACAGTGGAGGTTGGTGATTGGGCATAACTTTCAATAATGTTCATAAAGGTGGATCCATTCCCACCAGATTAATGTCATAAGAGAACAAGGAGGGCATTAAAACAGTAAAAATAGGGTGGTTCTGGGCTGCCAGATACTGGACACCCTCAAAGCAAGAGCTCCAGACTAAAGTCCAATGACTGTCAATTCGTAACTTTGGGATATCAGTCATCTGCTGCTTCTCACACTAGGGCAGTTCAGCCTGAAGTCCAATGGGTATGCCCGTTCTTTAAATCTGCTACAGGTCAGATTGAGGTAAGTCCCAGTTCATTTAGTGTGGTTTCCACATCGAATCCTTCTGATGTGGCCGCTGAAGGATGTGGTGTGCCTCATAAGGACATTCTAAAGTCCCAGTAGTCAATCGCACACAGCCTTGGTCACCAAGGGCTGGTTAGAAACTGGGTCAAAAGTGTCCAATTAGGAACACAGTAGTGGGCTTGTTCTCCCCTTGTGTTCTATATACATATTGCTAAGTGTTTCTTTCCACATGGGAAATAGTTCTTCCAGGTTTACCTACCAGCAGAAATGTAATTGCCTTCCCCCAGACATACATGCCCTCCCCCTCATCTTCACTTGAGTTTCCAACAAGGTTCGCTTATCACTCTTGTACGAGTTCTGTGGACGTGGGGTGACCTTAAGCACATTGTTGGATGGCAGCCACTGAATGGTCTTCTCCTTCTCTCCACATCTTGAAAACATACCCCACCTGAGGTGAGGTCTCCTCTGTCGAAATGATTAATTAAAAACACATTTGTAAAGGGATGCCATTGTTATTTGGCATTCTACATAGAACATTGGTTTAGCGATGCTTTATTGATTGATTGATTTGGGGTAGGGAAACTTTGAACAGGTGCCAGTAGTAAGTTGGTGCCTTTTCTCCCCAAGTTAAAATCATTAGAACTTGGAAACTGCCTACTTATAGGTCTAGTTTGAATTCACTAATGGTGGTTTCACTAATAAAATTCTTCGCTTTCTCTGTTGGTAATCCTGAAGCAGCAAGATTGAGTTGGACACAGATGCGTTTGCGTTCATACATCCTGGGATTTCAGACATTTGGGGGGCTACGCGGTGTTGCAGAGTAGCCAGCCTGTGAGGGTTGTCAGGGCCATGACCTTTCAGTAGTGGGTGGCCCAGCCAATGTTTTGGTAATTGCTGAGCACAAACCATTTGCACCACTGGGGAAAGTGAAATGCCGTTATTTGGTATCTGTCGCGGATTGGATCCAGGACCCCTGGGGATACCCAAATCCACACATGCTCAATCCCCTTTTATAAAATGGTATACTGTACACATATTGTAGGGGCAGAGAATCATTTAACATGGCTCTGCTAGTCAAAGTCTCTAACTTCGTAAATCCCACTTTTGTCTCTATTCTTCCAATCTCCGATTTATAACTCCCACCAAAGGAAGTTTTTCTGCACGGGAAGGGAAGAGACAAATGGGATTCACTGTGAGAAATCACCAATAGGCGTGCCCTCCTGCTGCATATAAAATGAGCCCTCTGAGACGCAGCCATCTCATTACAAGTAAGAGCCAGCAGTGAGTACGCTGGACCTGAGATCTCTGCTCAGAGAACGTCCTCAATCCCGAAAATCCAATGTCAGAGCAGCAGCAGAACCAGGAGCCAGTATGTGAAACAGTGGTGGACTTCTCAACCCAGGGAGCATGTAAAGCTGAGTGCTTTTGTGGAGGAGGCAAGTTATAGAGTAGTGGGTGCCTCTGGGTGTTGGGCTTGCTGACCTGCTGAGCTTGAACTAGAATGCCTACAGGTTGAGCCTCATAGGGGAGTGGTATGCCCCTTTGGGCATTTATTAACAGACCTGGAAGAACTTTGTAACAGATCCTTAAAACTCAACCCTGAGTTTACACACTGGCACTGGCATTACAACTTGTTAGCTTCCTTAATAAACCCATTACTCATGGATTTTGTCTGTGAGCCTTGTGTAGCTATTGCAGTGGATATTAGAACCACTTGAAATGAAGTAGAGAAATAAAATTGAAAACATTAGGACAGCATACATATGAGATGTGCACATCCTTCTGTATTCTTTTTATTTTCTTCCTGAATTTAAATCATCTCTAGATTATTTACAAGACTAAAAGATAGTGCAAATGCTCTGTGAATAGTACTCTGATTCTTAGTTTTTGAAGAATTTCTTTGACCATTTAATTGCTCCCCTCAAAAGAATGTTTTGTACCCAAAATTGAACTCGCGGATTCGAGTGGGCAAACAGGTTGGTCAGCAAAGGGATTCACATACATCAAGTTCTCAGGTGGAATTGCTTGATCCCCTGATCTAGTCAACAGCTGCTTTCAAGGAGGGTCTTCCAGTGGGGCAGTTCTCTGGCTTCAGATCTAATCCTCTCCTAGCGTAAGGTGCTGAACTGTTTCAGGCACTAGATTCAAGGTCTCTTCTTTCGACCCAGTGTGTAAATCCCACTTTTGTCTCCATTCTTCCAATCTCCAATTTATAAACAAACTACTAATAAAAAGTAGTTTTACAGCAGTTCACTTACCAATCCAGCTTTCTGTCTACATCAGCTAAAATAACACAAAAACATGGAAGTTCAGTAAAAATGTACGTCAGCACCCTTTTGTTTTTCCAGATCATGTTTAGAAGGAAATCCTCTGTAGCCATGAAAAATATGATTATTTTTCAAAAAAGCACATGTTAATATTCATGAAATAGTAAAGCATTTGCATCCAATAAGTAAATTCTAGCATTAAAGACTTGGGTCTATTTTTTGAAACTTTAAAAAGTGAAACCTGCATTTTCCATTTGTTTTAGCTGGAGTTACAGCAGAAGCCATTCAGACCATCACTGCTGTTCCGGACACCTCAGGGACAGAGACCAAGGTCCAGGAGGAAGAGCATGACCTTGTGGATGATGACATCACCACTGGTAAGGAGCGACAAACCTCCTTACTAGGCTTTGGGTGGGGCGCTGTTCAATACTGTCTTCCAGGCCCATTACTCAGGAGTGAATATGCTGATGGGAGGGATCGAAATTGTATTGATGGCATGTTTCGCTTTAGGAGACTCTTTAGTACCCTTTTTGATCTTCAGCTGGAACCACGTGGAAACGTTTGGTCCAGGTTTGCTCATTGTCACTCTAACAATGCGCCTACTAGCTGTGCACTTAATTTTTGGCCAACCTTCTAATTTAGAGAGTAGTTCATGACAAAAGCCTTGGAACATGTAGAACAGTTTACGCACATATTGAAGATTTTCAAGTACAGAGAAAAGTGAAGAATACTAAAACTGTAATAACCAAAACCAAATTGGCTGCCGTCGAGCCCGCGCTGACTCATAGCGACCTCCCGTGGGTTTCTGAGACGGTAGCTGTTAACAGAGCAGAAAGCCCAGTCTTTCTCCCTCAGTGCTGCTGCTGGTTTCGAATCACAGACCATGGGGATTGTGGCCTAATGAGTAACACCTACACCACCAGGGCTCCGCAGTTGTAATCACAGTATATATGATATAGGCTGTAAAAGGAAACTTAAATACACTATACTTTTAACTTGAAATGAATGGTGCCTTATTAAATTATTTAAATTAGGTTTTGGATATTCATATTTGTATCGAGCATATAAATTAGCATAAAGTAATCCTATATATATACTTGCACTGTATATCAAATATGCTTATATAGTATATATAAAGCCAAGTATGTTTATTTACATGAAGCAAACTGCAAATAGGAGCCCTGGTGGGGTTGTGGTTATGAGTTGGGCTGCGATCTGCATGGTTGGAAGTTTAAAACCATCAGCAGCTCCTATGGGGCAAGACTGGGCTTTCTATTCCCATAAACAGTTCTAGTCTCGGTAACCCACACGGAATCGCTATGAGTCAGCATTGAACTCGATGGCAGTGAGTTTGGTGTGTTTTTTTGTTTGTTTTTGAAACTACAGATACATACACAATATATGTGCATTTCAGCTTTTATAATTTATAGAAAGTTTATCAGTTGTAATTACTTGATATCCAAAGGCAAATTCTTTGAGTGCAGAGGATAAAAGGTACCAAATGCACATATTTTTCTTGATGTTAAGATTTACAAACTTATTATCTGGCATAAATGGTTAAGATGTAAAAGCAATCCGGTAATAAAATGAAGCAAAAAATATTAGCTTAAAATAGTAATTTCAGAAGATACTTGCCAAGAAAAAATTAAAAGGACAAAGGAGCAATTACAGGGAAGTTTTCTTTTTCCCTTTAAAGATCTGTGTGGTGGGTGTTTTTTTAAGCTCTACATAAATGCTACATAGATTCTTCCATGCATGTGTGTGCTAAAACTGAAAAGTGAAAGTTCCATTTTTTCATATGCTGTTGAGGGAGCCCTGGTGGCATATGGGTTGCCCATTGGGCTGCGCGTCACAAAATCAATCCAAATCCACCAGCTGCTCCTCGGGCCCAGGATGGGCTTTCTGCGCTCATGAAGTGTTCCCGGCTTCGAACCCACAGCAGCATCCTGCCCTGTCCTATAAAAAACCAAGTGCACTGCCATCGGGTCGATGCTGACTCACTGCTACCTGCAGGGCCGGGTAGACTTGTCCCTGTGGGCCCTGAGACTGGACAGAAGCGGAGCAGCTGGTGGCCCGCCAGAGAGCAGCCCAGTGCGTGGGGCCACGTGCTATAAGGTCGCTGGAGTCAGAATGGGCTCGATGGCAGTGAGCTTGTGGTTTTGTTTTTCTTGATTGGTTCGTGTTAGCTCCAGCTGAGTTGGCTCGCGGTAACCCCCTACTGTCCACATGATAATCAGTGTATATGGAGCCTGTTGAGTCACCTGTACTGACTGACTCATTCTCACCTGGTATCAGCCCAGTTCAGCTGAGCATCACGTCAAACCGTTACCACCTAATGGCTTTAACATTTTCCACTGTGGAAAACCTTGAGGGGACCATCTTTTTTTTTGAGCACTTGCAAAGCCTTCATTACCCACCTAGTTCAAATTGTATAGCACTCTACAAAAGATAAAACAATGAAAACATCAGTGGTCACCAGAGGGGTAAGGAGAAGGATTAAAAAAAAATTGTTTAGGGTAGTGAAGTTACTCTGTATGTTATTGTAATGTCAGACTCGTGACATCATGCATGCAAATAAGCAGCTGTCCAAGGTGGGTCGCATTTGTTTCCCAGTAAAAGGGAGAGGTGGTGGTGGCTACCTGTTACTTTTTCATTCTAGTGCATCAGTTCCTGGGTGAGAAAACCATTGCCCAACTCAAGCCTACATCATTTCAGAAACTTCCAGCCTTTCTGAAAGTCACTTAGCCCTTCATCATTCGGGAAGTTGGTTCAGTCGCTATATTTCACTGGTGGATGTTTAACAACTACACCTTCTCTTATTCAATTTCATTGCTGTCCTTTTACTGTTATAATGTTTGTTTGGTTTTCATTCCCCTTGTCAGGTTTAAATGCCTTTTCTATAAAAAGTAAACTGTTTCATTCACAGGAAAAAGAAAAAAAGGTGCTTCTTTTTGAGTTTCACATCTAGTCGAGTAGCTCAACTGGCCTTCTGGAAGAAATAATGGGTTCGTGTGCCCTCAAGGTAGCATTATCAAACCAGTGCATTGGAAGTTAGGAATTGTGTGCTCCCAAACAGAGAGCACTGCTGGGTTAGCCCTGCTCGCTCAACAAAGCAAGAGGCTGGACAATGAGAGGCTAGGGTGGTGATGAGTGCGTTAATGCGACATAAACTATATTTTAATCTGTAAGAATGTGGTTAAACATATGTGATGAATGTCTCTTATCAGTTGAGTTATTCGTTTCATGCCACGGGCACGTGAGACAGGACAGTTCAATATCCCGCCGATTTAAGTAACTGAAAAAGGCTTCCTTAGCATGTTGTCAAAGCAACTTGCATGGTGGTGTCTGTGGCTTGTTTAGGGTGTCTTTCTTGTGTGTGTGTGTGTGTGTGTGTGTGAGAGAGAGAGAGAGAGAGAGAGAGAGAGAGAGACTGTGGCTTGCTTTGGCTGCCTTTCGGGTGTGTGACTTGATTAAGCAGTGGTATGGATTTTTGTGAATGTTTAGAAGAAAACCGTATTTCGCTTCATTGACTAGAATCCTATATAAATTGCATTATGAGAACTACGGTGGCTGCATCGCGAGAAACCGGCTTGCAGCACAGCAATCTCATGTGGGGTGAGCACAACTGCCCCAAGGGGAGATGGGCCAGTTGGACCACTGGCTCTGAAAGAAGCCTGATGTGTCCTCTTTTTTAGATACCAAAACAAAGAATTGCCCCTTTTAGCATTTTTATAAAGCAACTAGAGATTCTACCACGACAGAAATGTGCCTGATCGAGTGAGCCCTTATTTGGAAGCTGTGGTTAGGCTAATGTGCATAGGTGCACACATGTTTTTTTGCTAGTAATCAAGAACTTGATGCTCTGAACAATCTGACCAAGAGCACATTTAAAAGGTGACATGCAGTGGAGGTCGTGTGTTTTCAAAAGGCAGGATGATCCTTTGATCCTTACTGGAATTTTCCTCTTGGATGGGAAATGAGTGAGCTGTGAATGTTTGCCTTAGGACACCCGAAGCGAAGCCTCCCAGTCTTTGTTAGTATTTGTCTTAAAAGGCAAAGAAAATATGGATGTATAAATGTTGGTGATGATCAATTGGAACTAATTGAATTTACTTGCAATGAATAGTCTTAGCGGGAGGAGAACAGCTGGAAAAACTGGGTAGAAAAAAATTGAATCTTGATTGAGACAATTTAAACCTTCACCTTGTCATTTAGAAAATATGCGGCAGCTTCTTTCTCTCTTCTTAAAGCGAATATCTATTGATCGGCTCTACAGAGTAAAGCCGGTATGCTTTGGCCAACCTGCACACTCCGTTTTTGCTTAACATTCTATCTTAAGGTCCAAATTCTTCCCGTGGATCCCACTTTTTAAATTATAGATCATTGTCAGAGTTGCGATTTGGTGGAATTCATTTTGGTATGTATAAAAATATTGAAACTCGGGTTCCACATTTTTAAAAGAAAATGGTAGAGTGCAAATGGGAAAATATGCTTCTTTTTTGAGCAGGTTTGCCTCAGATTTTACAACACTATATTTGAGATCTGTCTCTTCACCAACCATGTTTGTGTGCTTTTTTTGAAGTAAAAATGACAGCATTGTGTGTTCCTAGGTTATTAATTTCAGAATCATAAGATTGCTACTTTATGCCTGTTTGCTTTTGCATAGTTTTATTTTTATCACTGCAATTTAAATCATGTCAATATGTAACCAATATAAACAATATGCCATTTTCATCAAGACACTAAGTTATCTTCATGGAGTAAATCTTAACTAAAGATAGGCATAAAGCTCATCAATTTTCAGTAGGTCTTATTTTTAAAATGAGACCTTTGGGGTAGTTTAGTTTTCCTTTGTGTAGTGCCTTTTTTTTTTTTTTTTGCATTCTGGGTGGGGTGAAGAAAGCTGACAGTGGCCTGCTGTCAAAAGATATAGAATCTGGATTCCTATAGGCTGGAAAATTAACAAGGAGCCATCTAACTGAGAAACAACAAAGCCCACATGGAAGAAGCACACCAGCCTGTGAGATCACAAGGCATCTAAGGGATCAGGTATCAGGCAGCAAAGACCAAATAATAAAAAAATCGTAGCATTGTGAATGAGGAGTGCAGAGTGGGGACCCAGGGCCCATCTGTGGGAAATAGGACAACATCCCCTTGCAGAAGGGCTGCGGGGAGGAGACAAGCCAGTCAGGGTGCAGTGTAGCAACAATGAAATATACAATTTTCCTCTAGTTCTTGAATGCTTCCTCCCCCCGACTATCATGATCCCAATTCTACCTTACATATCCGGCTGGACCAGAGGATATACACTGGCACAGATAGGAATTGGAAATACAGGGAATCCAGGACAGATAACCCCTCAGGACCAGTGGTGAGAGTGGCAATATCAGGACGGTGGAGGGAAGGTGAGGGAGAAAGGGGGAACCGATTACAAGGTCTACATATAACCTCCTCCCTGGGGGGACGGACAGCGGAGAAGTGGGTGAGGGGAGACGTCGGCTGGTGTAAGATATGACAAAATAATAATAATTTATAAATTATCAAGGGTTTCCAGGGGAGGGGGAAGCAGGGAGAGAGGGGGAAAAATGAGAAGCTGATACAAAGGGCTCAAGTAGAAAGCAGGTGTTTTGAGAATGATGATGGCAACATATATACAAATGTGCTTGACACAATCGATGTATGTATGGATTGTAATGAGTTGTGTGAACCCTTAATAAAATGATTTAAAAAAAACCTCCCCACCCCAGCCCCCATGTTACATTTTAAAGCAACCTTGCCATGCCTGCAGGTTACAGGGACTTTGGGAAGGGTTTCCTTCACAGATCTGTATGGGGCCCTTTAAGAAGATCACTTCTGAGTGCCAGACTGCAATGTTCCTGCCTCTGGTTCAGTATGGCAAGGGCACAAACTGACCATATAACCGTGAGTAAGGGTCAGAAGTCACAGGCATGGTCACAAGCAGACAGCTAGACACTAGATCAGCAGTGCAGTTGACAGAGTCTACAACTTACAACAAAGACCATGGTGATAGATGGGCCAGAAGGGATGTTATTGACTGTACTTGGTTTACTTTCGGGGAAATGGTTTTGTAAAATTGTAACTACCTTTTAATTAGTAATCCAGAGGTAAGCATTCCTCTACCTGTTGTCGATTAATAGATGCTCAGAATACATGCATCTTGCTGGCGCCACACACTCAGCGCTGACGGAACTAGCATGGACACGGTCTCCCTCATTCTCGGGGCCCTCTGGAGACATGTGTCTTTAATGGCATCTTTGCAGTTGTGGACTTTTCCTGATGTCAAAGTTGTCGATTTCGGGAAAGCATACTATGTATACTGTGTAAGGTGTACTTCTCCAGGTGCACCTTTGCATTTTCTTGGATTGTGGAATCCTACAGTTTCTTGTAGGAGGACCTACTGTATCTGAAGTTCTTACTTTACAATCTAGTCCATTAATAATCTTTCTTAGAGAACACACACAGCTGATAACCAGGGTCACAGGACACGTTCTTTGGCCTCTCAAGTAGAAACTGCAAAGCCAGATTTCACACGAGGAAATCTAGCGGTGACTACAGAGTACTGGGCATATCATAATGAATAGCATACAGTCATTGTTTTTAGTATTTCTCCAACAAATATTTACCCAGGGCTCTGATGGCCAGCGGGGTTTTCAGTGTTTGGGGTCTTCCAGTGAAGAAAACAAAGAGCTTTGCCACATGGAGCAAGTCTGGTGGTGAGAGAGAGGCACTATGTTAGTAATAAATACATAGTATGTTAGTAGATGAATCCTATGAATAAAGAAAAGCACGAGAGAAGGGCAAGAGGAATTGAACTGGTTTTGTACTCAGCATGTTGCACTTGGCTAGCACAAAATTTCTACGAGGTTGGTACTAGTTTTTCCAAATGCTTAGACAAGGAGGTGGCTGTAAGAGGAGCTTGGAAGGAGGTGGCTGTAAGAGGAGCTTGGGCAGGGCCAATCGCATAGACCAGCAGGCCGGTCTGCTTTCAGAGCCTGTGCAGTGGTAAGCACCCTTCTCTGCCCCGCATTTTCAGTCCAACTCCCTTGAGTCTTGGAAGATTTCTTTTCAGCCTGAAAAGTGAAATGACTTCACCACCCACCTACATGTCTGGGGATACTGGGTAATTACTTTAACGGCACACTCATTCTCTAAAATGCAAGCGTATTATTCTTGTCTCCTTTTAAAAAAATCCAAATTTCCTTTTTGTGCTTTCCATTTCCAGCCATTATTTCGAGCAACAGTGATGTAAGGCTATAAGTATAAATATTTTTCATTACTAAACAGTTACTTCATTGTACCTGTGTAAAAATGCAGTGTCCATTGTTCTGTCTAGCTTTTTGAAGTCATCAATATAAAACTGACACCTTAGCATATATTCGTGCACTAAGCTGAAGAAGGACTTCTAGTCTGAGACTAAATATTGATTTGTGCATTTTACCACTTCCCGAAGACCCGATTCCTAAGATGTTGTTTATATATTTATTCTGACTGAAAGATAAGAAATTTAACCTGTTAACGTACACACACACACACACCAAAGTACCAAGTCCGAGGCTTGAAGGCATTATGTGTACAGAAATCAGTGTTTTTGTTTTGACCGCTAGACTTGGCCCCTCCCCCCGTGGCCTTCTCATCTTTTAGCTTTTACCACCTGGAAGAGTGGAGTCACACGAGATCTGTGTGAATCTTCAATCGTTCCTGCCAGACTGTCACCACTGCCCTTGCTTTTGACTGCAGAACTTCAGCAAAATAGGTCGGTTTCCTGTGGTGAGACTCTCAGATAATCAATTAATAAAACTGGTTTATTAACCCTTCAGTTTTTATGAAAACACGAAGAAAATGTTTTATTGTACTGTCTGAGTCAAATGAATACTTGATTCAAAATAACTTGCCTTCCTCTACTTTCTATGGAAGAGAAGCAAATGTACCTAAAACTATGTCTTGATCAATGCTTCTTCGTGCTTGGCTTCAGCTTGTTGATAAGGGTGTTATTGAGGGATTCTAAATCAGGTGTTTCAGAGGTTTGGGCATAAAGACATCAAAAATGGTAGACTGCCATTCATTTTCTTTTTCCTCTCTGGATGATTTTGCGTGCTCTTTCATGTGATTCTAACTATTACTGACATGCTAATGACTCCCTACTCCCCATCTTAAACCTAGGCTTCTCTAGTGAATGGTGAGAGTATAGATTCTCCTTTGGCCTGAGTGTCCCATAGTTGCTTGAAAATCACTTCCAAAGTGAGTTCATGTACCTTCCTTCAACTTGGCTCCGCCTACAGGCATAGCTCGGGTAAAAGAATCACTATGTTGTTAGTGTCTGAACGTCTCCAGTTAGGCACCGAGTAGCAGCCCTGCTTTCCCACTTGCTCCCAGGTTCCACGTGCAGCTGGTACCGGTTCTTGTTACACAGGGGCCTCTGCGTTATCTCAGTGCTTTCCCTCTTTCCCTCTCCCACGCAAACTAGCGCGCTCCAGACTTTGATTTTTCTCTCCTCCGGATTGTACAGTCTGCATTTTCCTGCATGCCTAAAGGCAAGTACAGGCGACCATCAAGAGCCCGTCCGTTGCATTTGAATGTTCAGCTTCTCCTTTGAAGAAGTTTGGAAGCTTAATATTGATGTCTTGTGACCAAGAAAGTGGTTGTTTCTTTGAATGAATTAATCTCATCAGATGTGCTATAACATAAACGACTTTATTCCGCTGTCATGCTGACACTAAATCTTTCATAATGCTGTTTCCCAATCACCAGGCCTTTATTGTATTTTTTAAAGGTAAATGTAGGCTATTTGCTTATAAATCATCTGTAGAAAGTTGGCCAGATAGAGTAGTTGTCATCATCTTAACAAATTCATTTAAAATGGACAAATTTAAAAGGAGGGGCTTGAAATGACAGACCTAACAACTTTCTAGCCTTTTTATTGAGCGCTTCAAAGAGGGGCAGGGTGACCCTTTTAATCCTCACAATCCATTGCAGTAAGTCCCCCTGGCTCTCCATTCGGAGAGGGAAATGAGGCACAGAACTTGCCACAAAGTGGAAATGACTGAGGGTAGGATCCAATCCATGTGATCTGCCCCCAGCTCTCATCTGTTCAATGGAAGTGATTTGTTACCAGCTGATTCTAGGGAGAGAAAAAAAAAATCTAACCTCTTCAGTGAGAAAACACCCATTGTGCTCTCCTTGGATGTTCTTTGTTTTCTGGTGCGCCACCGAGCGGTTCTGACTCATGGTGACCCTGTGCACAACAGAAGGAAAGGCTGCCCGCTCCTGGGCCCTCTCACAGTTGTCCTTATGCTTGAGTGCATGTCGCAGCCACTGTGACGTTAATCTCATTGAGGATCGTCCTCTTTTTTGTTGCCCCTCTGCTTTAGGGACCTGCCCCTCTTCTTTGGTGTCCCTTGACAACATGTGTGAAGTATGTAAGAGGAAGTCTCGCCATCCTTACTTCTAACAAGCACTCTGGTCGTACTTCCAAGACAGATCTGTTTGTCCTTTTCGCACTCCATGGTACTTAAACACTTCCACTTCAAATTTTAGTATCTCAAAACTCGCCGCCCTGGAGTTGATTCTGACCTGCAGCGACTCGGAAGGACAGGGTAGAGCCCCCGTGTGGGTTTCCCAGACGCTCCACTCGTCTGGCGTGGAGCGGCCCGAGGAGCTGCAGTGGCTTCCAGTGCCGCCTGGCTGTGAGCAGCCCCTGCATGACCCACGTGACTCCAGGCTCCTCCCAGTTTTGAAATACAGAAAAATAGAGACAGGTGAAGACCTTGCCATTTTCTTTATCGATGAACATAGTTCAAGATGTGAGGGTGATCTATATTTTTAGGTAAAGATAGAATTATCTTCATAGAAAATTACACGAGTACACTAAAGCACATAGAGCACATTAGTTAACAAGAGTAAGGTTTGATTTTCAGACTAATACTACATCGGGGCTTCAAAAATACTGTGGGTATATTTCATCATCCTTTCTGTTTTTCAAAAGACTTTGAAGCTCCTTTAAATGTTTTCCGTTTGTGGGACTTAGACTAGTTGGAAAAGCAGATTTAGTTCGTTGGATAAGAGCCAAGAGCAGTGTTTGGGGTGGAGTGGGGTTGGGAGGGTGAACCAATAACCTGCAGGGTGGGCTCCGTTTGGCCTCCGAGTTTGATAACCGGACCTCATGGTTAAGAGGAGGTTGCATTAGATTGTGGCACACTCGTATAGAGCTGTATGTGACACGAATTGCCCTGATAATTGATGTCAAACTCGTATGACCAAAAGTTGTAATTCACAAAAGTAATGACAACAATGACTCATAATTCAGATTTTCTGTCACACCTGTGAGTGATTGCAGTTACTTGTGCAAACCATTGGTAAAGGGGAAAAATAGGTTTTAAATGGATGTGGAGGAGTTGAAGAATTCTTCTTGGTATTTTATAGTGATCTACAGCACCAAATAGATAATTAAATGGACTAACATCCTTGAATTTCTCTATGAATTCTCTGCACTAAATTGTCAACCATAAAGGCTTTTCTGTTCCCATCAAGCTCTTCAATCAGAAGGAAGTTCCCATCTCCTACTTGAGGTTAAGCAATCAGGAAACCCCTCAGGTGGTAGCCTAGGAGTAGTCCTGCCTCATAGGCAGGGTAAACACGAAGCCACGAGTATTGGCTCATAGTTTTAAGAACTATTTAGCCTCCCAAAACTTGGATGAATTAATTGAAGTTAGCCCACCCTGAATGTATTCAGGGAACCTGAACCGGTTAGCTACGGTTTTCTTTTTCGGGGAAACAGTGTATACATTTCCTGTAGTGGCTGGCAATACTTGAAAGAAACATCACGAATATTCAGTTGGAGTCCCTGCATGGTGCAGAAGGTTAACGTGTTTGTTTGCTAACCAAAGAATTGGAGATTTGAGTCTACCAAAGGCATCCCAAGTGAGAGACCTGCTGATCTATTTCTGAAAATTCCAGAGAAGCTCCTTAATGTATGTACTCTGGCACCTGTAAAGCAAGCTCACTGCCATAGAGTGAACTGTGATCCATAGCGACCGTATAGGACAGAGTAGATACAGCCTGCTGCCCATGTGTGTTTCTGAGACTGTCACTTTTTATGGGAGAAGAAAGCGTCATTTTTATCCACCATAAGTTAGAATCATCGCAACAGCAACTCGTTCTTGTTTTGAGCGCTGCTAGATGCTGACTCACTCGCTGCTAACTGTAGATAGACTTGATGCGCTCAAGGACGCAATGGCTGGCTGTGCTTAGTTGGTAAACTTATGTTTAACTATATCCCTGGAAGTTTAATAAATTCATGTCACTGAGACACAAACTCCTCTGTTCCGGTTCATACAAGAGTAGATACAGATTTCATAGATATGGAGAAAGTTTGAAGCAGATTCAAAATAGCTGGTAAACCTTGGTCTGAATTAGTAAGAGGGTTTTAAAATGAGCACGCAGTAGCCCAGGCTCTACATATATCATAGCGAGCGCTCACATCTCCCCTACCCAACTCATTCTCTGGGTGGCCTTATACGCACATGATCCTTGACCATGGCACGCCGGTGTTCTCATCTGAAGTATGAGCATAAGACTGTGTGGATTAAATGACTGTGAGGATTAAATGACGAGAGAGAGGCCTGCAGCCTTCTGCCCAAGGAACTGGCACATAGTACACACCCAGTAAATGCTCTGCTCCTCTATGCCTCCTCCGTCCCTCCTCCTCGCCACAAGCATCCTGCAGTGATTCTCTTTAAGAAATGGAATAAACCACCTGTATGTCAGCTTTTCTGTACAACTTGATGGTGCTTACTCTATGTAGTTAGTCATATCTTCTAGATATTGCTTACAGTATTGGTTTGCTAGACAAATTTATACTTCCTAGATAAATTGACTGTATACAAACTTGTTATATATATATACTGGAGCATGAAATACTGATGAATTATTCTTTCCGAAATACGTTAAAGAAATTGGTTTCTAGGCACCACATTTACGTTCTGACCCAGAAGAGGGGATTGTGCGAACTGGAAGTAATGACCCTTCCAGTTGCTGATCCAGAGTGAATTCACAGAAGTAGATACTTGTGTTGGTCAATGGGGATTTGTGAGGAATGGGAAGGAGAGAAAAGTTCACCTTTTTTTTTTCTGGTGTATTTAAAAAAAAATCATTTTATTAGGGGCTCATACAACTCTTATCACAATCCATACACACATCAATTGTGTAAAGC
>NW_022111300.1:43158908-43174053 GCF_000313985.2 Echinops telfairi
CCACTTTAAAAAAACAAAACCAAGAATCCAGCCCTCTCTGGTATTAGAGTTCTGATCCTTGTTTGATATTTAGGTTTGGTTAGTGAAGGAAAGAAGGGGTCTGTCGTACTGGTCTACATTCTATGAGGATAACTTTTTAAATGTGAGATACTTTGTAAGCATCGAGGGTTTAAGTTTAAATGAAAAGAAAATGCAGAGACCAGCTGAAGGCTTCGTGGAGGCATACGGTGCAGATGTAACAGGTTTCCCTTTAGTCTCTTCCAACTGCAGTTGATTCCTTTTGAAGGAAAGGCAACAGGTGCAGTTAGTCCCTTTCCGCTCTGGCCAGGCTGCACCTACATTTTGATGGAGTGAAAATGTATAACAAATGGCGCCATCTGCCACTCTCCCCTAATGAGCCCCTGAACCCTGGTGGGGACAGAGGCGTGCCCCGTGTGTCTCCGCCCCTGGACCCGACTCCTGCAGTTGGGCCTCATTTTGGATGGTCCGGCAGACTGTCAGCACACATTTTGGCGTGGGAGTCCCTTTTCAGCCAGTCATACAGGGATCAAAGAAGCATTTAATTTGCGTTGGCTCACTTCTGGAAGAGCCGCCCACCACAGCCAGCAATAGCTATTGTGTAAAAGCAGCCACAAAAGTAGCTTCTTTGAAACCTGCGCCAGATTTAACCCCTTCAGATGTTTCTCTCCCCGACTTTCTCCCTCTCTCCTGCCATCTTCTGCACAAAAGCATAATTACCAGAAGCTGAGATGAGCAGAAAGGACTATTTGCTTTCATTACTGATACTTCATCATTTTTATTTCATTGAAATTTCTCCAATGCTTTCAAGCCCATTAATGGAAATTTTTGTTGACTCAACCTCAAATGAAAATAATTTTTCACTTCCTTTGAGACTATTTTTAATTAGAAGTTTGATAGGAACATAATCATGTATTCATTTGGGTGATGGGGAGTGGGCTCAGGACCTACTGTTGAGTGATTTTTTTCTAAGTTGTTAAGCCATAAGACCTTGTAGTGCAAGGCAACAGGTCAGAGCTGAGACAGGAGAACATCTGCCGCACCACAAACTCACGTGTGTCATTTGCCAGGTTGATGAGTTGACATCTGTGTGAATGGCAGATGTCAGTGCAGTTAAGGTACAATCTAATTTGGGAGTGGCCTTGCAAAGGAGGCTCAAGGCTTATTAATCAGTAGCACTTAAAAAACAAGCGCAATGGTCGCCTTTGACGTAATTGATTCATTCCTCAGCTGAGAGGCCGTAGTGCACACAACCAGTTATTCTTTGGGTCATGGTCTTCCTGGGTCTGACCTGGAACGTGATCTTAAAAATTAGTCATTGTGGCCATTTTGCTAGCTATTGTGACGAGTCTGGGAGGGGGGGGGGTAGTTTATTGATTAGCAATGGCTGACATTTCAAAATGGCCATGTCGAAAACTTTTATTGGCTTTATTAATGTTTCTCATCAGCTGTAATCACCAGCAAAGTTTAAGTAAAAATGTCACAAGTAGAATCTGTTTAACAATTTTCTACTGTAAAATTTTAAACCAGTTTTATAACCTCTAATTTTGATTTGTGTGTGAAAAGTGCCACTTATAAATAGTTCAAGAATTAGATTTAGGCTTTAAAGGCTTCATATTTGTGTGTGTTTGTGTGTGTGTCATTTTACAGGACAAAATTAATTTCAAAATGAATTGTTTGTAATCAAGACATTAAGAGCTGATATGGCTAAACATCAGCATAAAATGAAATTTAAGTTCCTAGTCAGACAGTTCTGAGAGAGATGAAAACATTTCCAGTTTAATAATCAACATGATAAACAGAATTAAAAACAGAGTAATGATGAACAAAAGAATCCTAGATTTGTATAAATGAAAATTGAACTCAGCAAGCCCTTAGAATGAAACCAAAGAAAACTATATCATCATCCAATTTATTCTCACACAGCATCCCTGCAAGACAGATGAGAACTTCCCCTTTGAGTTTCGAAGACTTTGAACCTCAGATCTTTCAGCTAACTGCCCGCTAAGTCAGCAGGGCTCCTTAAAATGAACCGAAAAACAATGAAGGGGGATGAATCAACCAGGGCGCAGTATAGCACTGATGAAACACACCATAGTCCTCTGGTTCCTTGAGGCTTCCTCACCCCCCACTATCATGACCCCAGTCTTGCCTTTCACTGCAGGTTAGACCAGAGCATGTACAGATTAGACATAAGAGCTCAGGACACACAGAATCCAGGAACAGAAATAGGGATTTGCGATACCAGGAGCTAGGAGGAAGGTGGGGGAAGGAAGGGGGAACCAATAGAAACAATGGACACATCGCCACCACCACCCCTCCCCACCCCCGGGGAACATACAACAGAGACTGTGGGGGAAGGGAGACAGCGATAGGTGTAAGATTTGAAAATAATTTATAATTTATCGAGGGGTCATGGGGGTGGGAATGGGAAGGGAGGGAAAAAAGAAGAGCCGATACCAAGGGCTCAAATAGAAAGTAAATGTTTAGAAAGTAATGATGACAAGCATATATGTACGAATATGCTTGATACAATTGACTTATGGATTGTTATAAAAGCTATAAGAACCCCCAATAAAATGATCTTTTAATTTAAAAAAAGTTCCAGATGTTTAGAAATGTGATTTCAGGGTGATATTTTTTTTTATTAAACTATTAAATATTTCACCTATTTAAAAAAAAAAAGAGAACCCCCAAACAGATTCGCTGCCATCGAGTTGATTCCTTGTAGGGAAGGGCACAAGTTCTCCTGCGAGTTTCCAAGGTAATCTTTACAGGAACAGAAAGCCTCCATTTTTCTCCTTCGGAGAAGCTGGTGGTTTTGAACTGCTGGCCTATAGGATAGCAGACCAACATATAAATCTCTGTTGCTCAGTTTCCCATTGCTTGCCTTTTACCTACACCTGAGAGTTCTTGGATTTCTCTAAGTTCTTAGGTACATTCTCCTAAAGTAGGGCACACAGCTCAGAGAGTAAGTTCAGAGCCTCCCCTGTTTAGGGCACAGAATAGACTGGTGGTGTCAAACAGACTTGCTACCTTTGAATGATTACCTGGAATGAGGAAGTTAATTCCTTAACATTTTGAATACCTGTTGATTACAATGATAGGGTGGAAATTAGTCATTAAAACCTATCTACATTTGTTCATGTTATATTTTTGTCCTGCAGCATTGTGTCAAAATTGTACCCTCATAGCAGAAAACTTGTGAAAAGTGTTTACCCGTGATACTCGGCACACTAATTTCAATAGGCATATTTTAAAAAGAGATGCAGAATGTGGCTGAGAACTCATTGAACTGGGATTCATTAGAAAGAAAACCTGAGTGTGGTGTTCATATACTACGCTTCATGCGAAGCGACGGAAGTCAATTGTAGCATGAGATGCTTGACATACGAGGGGGTACCCCAAAACGGAATTTTTTTTTCAAAGCTATGTTTTGTTTTGTTTTTACACCAAACCACGTTATCGCCTTCAAAGTACTTTCCATTACACTTAATACACTTGTCAAATGTGCGGTTCCATTCTTGGAAGCATCTTTCAAACTCATCTGTTTGGATGGCTGACAGCACCTCCCTTGTTTTTTGATTCACCTCTTCTACATCATCACATCGTTGTCCTGCCATGTCCCTCTTCATTTTCAGAAACAAGAAGTTGTATGGAGCCAGGTTAGGTGAGTAAGGTGCATGGGACAAGAGAGACATGCTGTGTTTTGCCCAAAACTGGCACACTAAGATGGCCGAGTCAGCAGGTACATTGTGGTGGCAAAACCAGTCCCCTGTCTGCCACAAATAGGCCTGTTACCCAGTCTCTTCAGAACCTCTAAATAGCTTGATTGACAGTCTGACCTGGTGGAACAAACTCCAAGTGCACTATCCCCCTCACATCAAAAAACAAATGAGCACTGTCTTGATCTTTGATTTTACTACATGAACTCCTTTTGGGTGAGGTGACGATGGCGTCTTCCACTGGCTTGATTGATGTTTGCTTTCGGGGTCATAACAATAGCCCCATGTTTCTTCACCAGTAATGACCTTGTAAAAAGGTTTGGGTCACTTCTGAGCCGTTCTTTCAGAGCACGGCATATTCCATTCAGCACTTTTCCTGGTCACTCAGAACCTGAAGCACAAATTTCCCAGTGACCCCTCTCATTGCCAGATCTTCCACTGAAGTTCACTGAACTGAGCTCCAGGATAACTTCAGTGGTCCGTTGTCAGGCTTTGAGCACGAAGTTGATGTGTGCAGAACGAAATATGTCATCAATCAACAGTTCACCTTTTTTAAGCGACAAAGCCACTTGTAAATGTACACTTGTTTTTCCCTTAGCCCTGTCCTCGTAAGCTGTGTTCAACATCACAACAGTTTCTGCGGCATTTTTCCTGAGCAGGAAACTAAATATCATAGCTGCACACTGTACTCTTAAATCAGCCATCACAAAAAAAGGGGTTCAAGCAAAACTGCTTTTATGAAAAAATTCAGTGTGACCCCAGGGAACCTTCCCAGGTGATGCCACTGGGTGCACTCACTCAGCGAGTTTCTCAGTGCTCACCTAGTGGGAAAAATGTGTACTAAGTTCTGCCCAGCAGAACCTTTTTCCCTTTTGGGGGGTGGGGTAGGGGTGGGGATGGTACTTAGTCTGTAAAACAACATAACATAGGTAACACTTTAATGGTTCCAATTTTCAACCTTGACGTTTTTGTTTCATAGATACCAGGGCTAAATAAAAAAGATATAAATACTTTATGAAATATTTCAAAGCTGGACTTGCATTACTCTCAAACAGGCAGTGTCTGTGTTTATTTTAAAGGTTATAGGTTTCTCTGTAATTGGCGTACATATGTTTACATATACACCTCAACTCCTTGACCATTCACCAGTTAGGCAAAGCTATAGTCACAAAAAGTTTCCAGCTTGATCCTACACAAATTACTTTTATTATGGGGATTTTTAGGCACACTCAAAAGCAAAAAAAAAAAAAAAAAGTACAGTGAACATTCTTTACTGACTACCTAGCTACAACTATTGTCAATATACAGTCATTCTTGCTGTAGTCCCTACCCCCTCACGGAATCATCTCAAAGCAAACTCCAGATTTTCTGTCATATTATTAAGGCAAGGGGACTTTGGAAATCCCATTGTCTTTCATTCCATTTCCCATCAACACTCTGAAGTCTCTTGTATGTCCTTCAGTCTGTATATTTTACTGATAATGACTCTTTGAACTATAATCTGATTGTTTAAAATGATTGTTACCTTAACACTTTGTCATTCAATTGGCCAATTCCACATTGGTCAAGTGGTAATATTCTCGGCTCTTCTGTACCTGACACTCTTATTAGAGATGACAATTAACAGTAGAAAGCAGAAAGTTGTGGTACTTAGCCATTTGCCTTCTGTGGCTGCCAAACTATCATGGCTTATGATTGATTGGATGTAATTGGTGTGGTTTTGTCACAGTGAAATGTTTTTAAAGGATGGAATGAGCATGTGGAATTATAAACCTGAAAGGATATATGGCAAAGAAGATTGTGCGCCATGGAGTCCAGAGAGGAAAAAGTCACCCTAAGACAGACAGGCGAACATGGAGAGAGAAGATACCAAGAAGGAGGCCTGGTGGCACAGTAGTTAGCCGCTGACCAAGAAAAGATTGTAGTTCGAACCTGCCAGTGGCTCTGTGGCCGTCCACTTCGGTAAAGATTGCCCTTGCTCGAGCGGTCAAGTCAGTTTCCACTCGTAGCAGCTCTGTGCACGACACAGTGAAACACTGCCCAGTCCCGAGCCACCGTCATAACTGCTAGGGTTGAGCCCTTCTTGCAGACACTGTCCATCTCTCCTCGAGAGTCTTCTTTTTCACTGCCCTTCTGCTTTAGCAAGCATGAGGTCCTTCTCCAGGGCCTGGCATCTCCTCACAGGATGTCCAAAGTATATGAGGCCAAGTCTTGCCATCATCTCTTCCAAGGAGATGCCATCCTTGCATGGATGTACCCCTTGTCAGAAAGATTTGTTCTTTTGACTGGCTGTGGTACTTCAAATGTTCACCAGCACCACAATTCAAATGCATTGCTTACGAGGGATAAGCAGGTCTGCCATGGGTTCGCAGAAAGAGAATCTCGTGACATTGGCTTAGCATCTAACAAATAAGAATTTATTATTTTGTAGTCATTAATCAAATCATTCATATGTAAATACTAAAATATTGAATACTCATCTTCTAGTTGTTAGGACTCGAGGCAGTTGGGCAAGAGTTGGTCCTACTCAGTGCTTATTATTTCTCATGGAGCAAGTCTTTTTCCTCACCACCTAATCTTCCTGGCCTCTGGTTGGACATCATCTATGGCTTCATCCCTTTCATTTGAACATTTAATCGAGGGCTCTCACTGTGCCGCGAGCTGTAGGAACTTAGAGTGGGCACAAAAGCATGTAAGGGAGTTCCTGTTCTAGGTATTTATAACTTACTATTTATAACATGGAGACTAGGAGTTAAGGATAAAAGACACTTTGTTGTAGCCTACTCAAGTCCAATTATGCTAACGAGAATCGGCACCAGTGAAATTAATATTTCTCTGTACTATGTTCATTTTTACTTAATCCACTATTTACTGTCACCACTGCTGTCTTTCCCCCTGGTTATTAACTTCGTCTCAAACATTCAGTTCATTTCTTCGTGCTTGAGAGTAATTTTCACTGCAGGGCTCTAGAGTGGAGCCTGTCAGAAGATTGGCTACTAGAATTGGTGGACCAAGGATCTGGCACCCTGCCTTTCAGTGTTTTTTGCTCATATTTTCTCTTAAATATACCTAGAGGGTGGCCAGCGCCAAATATGAAATGCCTAAGCTACCACAGAAGCAGTTAATATTTGAGAATAACTCTAATATTTTTATGTAGCGTTTGATTTGCTTGTATGGCTAGAGCTTCATAGCTATCCTCTCATTAAATTTTGAAGAGGAGAGAAAGGTTGCAGGGTAGTGATGTGTTTATGTCCTGCTTGAAATCTACAAATGTTTCATTACCCTTGCCCCCCCCAAAATTAACTGCCACCACCTCTGGTCTACTTGGAATTTGAACTATTGTTCTAAAATCATCAATAATAACCTGTTGCTACGGGCAACCACCAGCTTTGATTTGGTGGACTCATTCTATTACCTGTAGACTCATCATTTGTTTTGTCAGCTGCATAGAAATGCCAGAGCAATGTACCGCCTAGATCTACCTGCTTTAACTTTTAAAATGGATGTCACGGTATATGCAATATTTTGATACTTGCTGTTTTTGTTTTCATTTGACATCATTTTATAAAGATGCATATGTGTTGCTGTGTGTAGCAGTCATTTTTACTTATGTATTGTAGTAGAAAAAAATCACTATTCTGTTGATGAATGTTTGGGTTACTAAGGTTTTTTTGTTCTATGCTAGAATGAAAAGTGGCACTTCAGAATTCATGCATACAATTTTATTTTGCCTGTGCAACTAGGACTGAAATTGCTATTGGTATTTGCAAATAGACTGAAACCCGTATCTAAAGTGTGTATGATATTTTGTTGATCTACATCTTTTCGAACACTTTTAAAAAAATCATTTTATTGGGAGCTCATACAACTCTTATCACAATCCATATATACATCCATTGTGTCAAGCACATTTGCACATTTGTTGCCATCATCATTCTCAAAACATTTTCTTTCTACTTGAACCCTTGGTATCAGCTCCTCATTTTCCCCCTCCCTCCCCGCCCCCTCTCCTTCATGAACCTTCATAATTGATAATTTATAATTTTTTTCATGTCTTTTTTTAAATCATTTTATTAGGGGCCCACACAACTCCTATCACAATCCACACGTATTTTTCATGTCTTAACACGGTCTGATGTTTCCCTTCACCCAATTTTCTCTTGTCCACCCCCCAGGGAGGAGGTTATATGCAGATCCTTGTAATTGGTTCCCACTTTTTACCCAACCTTCCCTCCACCCTCCCAGTATTGACACTCTCACCACTGGTCCTGAAGGGATCATCTGTCCTGAATTCCCTGTGTTTCCAGTTCCTATCTGTACCAGTGTACCGCCTCTCGTCTAGCTGGATTGGTAAAGTAGAACTGGGATCATGATAGTGGCAGGGAGGATGCATTTAGGAACTAGAGGAAAGTTGTATGTTTCATTGTTGCTACACTGCACCCTAACTGGCTTGTCTTCTCCCTGCGACCCCAACACTTATCACTTTAAGTGTCGCACCTTGAAAGGAGATTTCTTGTTGGGACCTCTCCCCATCCCTGGTCACTGAGTTTGAGCTTATCTCATTGCCTCTTTATGAAATAGCCTGTTGGAGTCTTCTTGCCCCTTCCTCCACGCCCCCCCCCAATTGGCTTGTTTTCTTTTCTAATTGTAGATGCTCCTCATATTCAGAACACTAATATTTTTATCAGTTATTTGTGTGACAAATATTTCCTATAGTTTCTATCTTAAATTTTCTTTTTGAAAGGTGCTTTGGATAAAAAGAACTTAATTTCTATGTAGCTGATCATCTTTCCTCTTATGGAGAGTGGATTTAGGACCTTGTTCTAGAAATTCCTTCCCATGTTATCTGTAAAAACCCAACCACACTCTGCCATCCAGGCGATGCCTCCACCGCGTGTCACAACTGCATCTTTCTGGAGCCAGCGCTCTTACCTTGCTCCCGGGGAGCAGCTCCCAGCTGGGCACCGAACTCCAGTGACCCCTGTGGGTTTCCAGGATTGTAATGGTTTACAGGGTAGAAACCCCAGTCTTTCTCCAAGGGAGCTTCTAGTGGTATTGAACTGCCAACCATCCGGATCACAGCCCAACTCATAACCCCTAAGCTACCAGGGCTCCTACAAATGCACTAAATCTCCTTATTATGATCTAATTGTTTTTACTATTTTGCTATTGACATACAGGTTCTTAATCCACCTGTAGTTGTGTTTTCTGCATGGAAGAAGTTGCAAATTATTCATAAAAATGACTTTCTTTCTTTCTTTTTTTTTTTTGAGTTATGTTTTAATCCCAATTCTGCAGTCATATAAATCATGTTTTAAAGTCCTATTGGATTTTCTATTTTTAAAAATCATTTTATTTTATCACAATCTATACATATATCCATTGTGCCAAGCACATTTGTACATAATTGTTGCCATCATCATTCTCAAAACATTTTCTTTCTGCTTGAGCCCTTGGTATCAGCTCCTCATTTTTTCCCTCCCTTTCCCACCCTCCCACCCTTATGACCCCTTGATAATTTATACATTATTATTTTTTTCATGTCTTACATCATCCACTGTCTCCCTTCACCCACGTTTCTGTTGTCCATCCCCCAGGGAGGGGTTATATGTCAATTGTGATCGGTTCCCCCTTACTCCCCCACCTTCCCTTACCCTCTTAGTATTACTACTCTCATTATTGGTCCTGAGGGTTTATCTGTGCTGGATTCCCGGTGTTATGAGCTCTTACCTGTACCAGTGTACATGTTCTGGTTTAGGCCGATTTGTAAGGTAGAATTGGGATCATGACAGTGGTGGGGGGAGGAAGCATTAAAGAACTAGAGGAAAGTTGTGTGTTTTGTCATTGCTATATTGCACCCTGACCGGCTCGTCTCTTCCTTGTGACCCTTCTGAAAGGGGATGTCCGTTGTCTACAGATGGGCTTTGGGTCTTCACTCTGCCCTCTCCCTCATTCACATTGATAAGATTTTGTTTTGTTTTGTGTCTTTGATCACACAGGCTGGTGTGCTTTTTCCATGTGGGCTCTGTTGCTTCTCAGCTAGATGGCTGCTTGTTTATTTTCAAGCCTTTGAGACCCCATACCCTCTCTTTTGATTGCCTGGCACCATCAGCTTTCTTCACAACATTTGCATATGCACCTATTTTGTCTTCAGTGAGCGTGCCAGGAAAGGTGAGCATCAGAGTGCTAGGTTATTAGAACAAAGTGTTCTTGCATTGAGAATAGTTGAGTGAGGGCCAATGAAAATGATTGTTTTCCATGATACATATGTATCTGAACTGTTTTATGACACTAACTTGTAAATCTATAACTGCACTAATACTATGCTGTTTTAATTACTGCTGCTTCATAATTAGTTTTAATGTCCAGTGTGATACATCTTCATACTTTCCTTTTCTTCCTATAAGTGTCTTGCTTATTCTTGGGCCTTTGGTCTTCCATAATACACTTGCAGTCAAATTAATTATTCACCACAAGCTTTTGCCTCTCTACGCCAGCTCCTGTTAAACTCGTGACTTTAGAGCCGAGCAGTGTGTTCTTCGCAAGTACATGTACTCCAAAGTGAGGGGCAATCTGAGCTATTCATGATTAGGTACCTCACTAGTGGAAATCATTCTAGAACTCCTGGGAGAAGATGGGTGAGAGAATCTGTCGGGCAGGAAGCCAGGGGAGCTTAGCACAATCTCTTAGGGAAATTAATGTTGGGGTGAAAAGCACTCCCTGGACCTCAGTGAATTCCTAAAACCTCCACCACATTGAGGCTGTGGACCAGTCAGTGTGCCCTAACAGGATGTCTTCTCTGACAGATGCTCCCTCGTGTATAGTTACTGTACCAAGGAAATCGCCTTTCATCATCATCCTGAAGATCCAATAGTTTCAGACATCCTTTTTGATCCCAAGAAGACCAACTCACATCTTATTTAAGGAAAAGACATAGTCTGTACTTCCAGGCTAGATGAAATTACTAATATTTTCCGTACTTGATGTCATTTAATAAGGTGTTGACGTTCCTGACATCCCAATAAGCCAACAAGAGTTTACTGTCCTTTTACATTCTTCTTCCTTCATTTTCCTTCTATAAAACATTTTAGTGGAGATTATTAAGAGACCACACAGCTGTGCTAAAATTTTAACTAATGATTCCCCTTTAACTATTTTATATAATTATTATCAAATTATATCATAAGTGATATCATTTTAATCTTTTATATAATCTTTATAATATAGAGGGACAACGTTGTCTAACACGAGGGAGATGTCTGCTTTTACTCCTACTGACTTCTCTGTCAGCTTAAGGTAGCGCCATGGCTCAGAATGCAGAGTGCTGCACTAGGAATGAGACTTGAATTTGTGAACAGCGCTAGCCCTCTAGTACTGAAATCTTCTACTGGGTCAATGTAAAACATCAGTAATTATCTTCCTTTGAGGCAGTGTATCTGGCTTCTTAGTTCTTTTAGCAACAAAGGAAAGTACCAACTAATAGTTTCAGACTTGGTAATTTTCCTTCAGAAAATAGAATCCTTTAAAAAAATACTTTTATTGGGAGCTCTTACATCTCTTATCACAATCCATACATTTCTCCAATGTGTCATGCACATATGCCGCCGCCATCATTTTCAAAGCATTCTCTTCCCACTTGAGCCCCTGATAGCAGCTCTCTGTTTCTTCCCTCTCCCGCCCTCCTTCCCACAAACCCTTGATAAGTTATAGATTATTTTTTCCATATTTTACACCGTCCTCTATCGCCCCTCAACCACTTTTCCGTTATTCATCCCCCCAGGAGGGGGTTCTAGATTGATCCTTGTGATTGATTCAGAAAATAGAATCTTTAAGTGGACCAGGAATCTATTGGTAACACGAAGCTTTGTACACATACTCATCCATATACAAAGTCACAGCATGAAATCTTTCACACACACTAACACACATTTATACATATGTTGCATGGGACATCCTCGAGCAAGCTCTTGTCGTGTAAGAGGTAGAACTATGAGATACGGATTCACAGTGCAGCCTGACGAGTGCCGCAGTAAGGCTTTGTACTAAGCACCGTGGGATGATAGCTGATGGGCCAGCCCAACATACACGGTCTTTTTGCTGCAGGTAGAGGTTGTCAGACGAGGGAAGCAGGGAGGAGGAACGTCCTCTGCTCCATACAATGTCGTTCCTATCTCTGCCCTAAAGCACAGTGTGTACTTCGGTTGGTTTTCCCACGGTTCTCTGTTCAGCACTCGTCTCTGGCTAGCCTTTTCTCCGGTTAGCTCCCAGCCAGTTTCACCTGAACATGAAGGACTTCCAGCTTTTTATCTATCGGCTGAGCTGCGGGCTTTTATTTTGGGCTGCTGGATAGTTTTAAGTTACTTCCAATCCAGTTAGGTTTAAACTGAACTGCTTTTCATTAATGGTGCTACTCACCCATTCTCCAAACATTAAGTTGATGTTCAATTCAACAAACAAGATGTAAAAATACCGGGAAAATTGTTTACTTGTGTTTTATTAACCATGCAAATCAGTGGACTGTGTAGATCTACGGAATTATGGAGAAGATTGCTGAGAATGGGAACTCTAGAATACTGCATTGTGCTTGCATAGAACTGGTACATGGACCAAGGGCAGTATTTCAGACAGAAGAATGGGGGATAGTGTACATTTTTAAACCAGGGAGTGCGTCGGCGTTCTCACCATCCTAATTCAGCCTGGATGCTGAGAATATAGTCCCAGGAGCTCAGCCATCTGAAGAGCCCTGCATCAAGATGAGAGGAAGACTCATTTGCAGCCTTTGATGGGCCAGATGACTCAACCTTGCTTGCTGAAAGCCAGGAGCACGTGAAGCCCTTACTGACGAAAGTGAAAAGACTATAGCCTTGAGTATGGATTACACACGACATAAACCAAAATTCGTCACAACTGGACCAATAAGCAATATTGTGATACATTGAGAGGGGAAAATGGATGTTGTTATGGATTCCATTTTACTCCCTTCCACAGTCAACTCCCCTGGAAGCAGCAGTCAAGAAATCAAATGAGATATTGCATTTTGGCAAGTTTGAAAAAAGCCCTCTTTCAAGCTTTCAGAAGGAGAGATGTCGCTGTGCAGGCTAAGGCGCACCTGACCCAACCCATGTATTTCCCGCTGCCTCCTTTGCATGTGAAAAGGTGAAAGATGAATTGGGAAGATGGAAGAATAGTGGAAGCATTTTGAATTACGGTGTTGGTGAAAGTGTCACTGAACGCACCATGGACTTCCAGGAGAATGAACACCTTGACCGAGAAAAAGTAGGGCCATCACACTCCCGAGAAGCAAGCATGGTAGGGCTGCCTGTCGTGGCCTGTGAGCATGTTACCAGGAGGTCCCATTGTTAGCATTCCTCAGAGAAGAACATCCTGCCGGTAAAGTAGAGGGTTAGTGAAGAAGACCAGCGTTGCTAATGCAGTGAACCTGGCACTGGCTGCAACTGTGAGCTCAAACACAGCAACACTTGTGAGAGTGGTGCAGGACTGCGTCATTCTGTTTTATGTAAGGTCACTCTGTGCTGGAACTGACTTGACAGCACCCGATAACAATTTGTGCTTTCTCATCGTTATCGACTCTCATTTGTCTCTTTTCACTGTAGTTACCAGGTTCATCTTTCTGATCACCATATGATTAAAAGTTTTTCATGGTTTTTCCCTCCATTGTTCTCATATTTGCCTGGTATGCACGACATCAATGTTCTAAACCCACTTCACCATTCTACCCTTTGAGTGGCTATCAAGTCAGCTCTGACTAATGGTGGCCTGGTGTGTGGTGGAATGAAGTGTCGTTCTCATGCATCTTCACGATTGCTGGTCTGAGTCCACTGTTGGGAGTGTTGTCAGTGTACCCCACTGAGGGTTTCCTTGGCCCTCCTCTCCTGGACCAAATGCCCCTATCAATTGGCCTTTCCTGAAGATTTGTCTGGAGTGAGTCAGAATTTCACCATGCTTGCTCCTAAGGAAGTGATTGTAATTCAGTTTTTTTCTTACTGTCTTATGCCATCAGGTCAATTCCAATGCACAGCCACCCTGCAGGACAGAGTAGAACTTCCCCATGGGTCGTCAAGGAGGTTTCTTTATAGACACAGACTGCCACAGCTCCCCCCTCAGCAGCAGGGTGCTTGGTTTAAGCTGCTGATCGTGTAGTCGGCAGCCCAATATTTAGCCCACTGCTTAACCAAGGGCTGCTTAAATGTTGCTGTAGCAAGTATTGAATTTATGTTTGCTTTCCTACTTGGGCTCCGAAACCTTGGAGGGAATGGCTGGCTGGACCTGATTTGTATAGGTTCTTTAATCGTTACATAGCATCGACTCTAGAGTTATTCTCCCCGGGTTCTCATCTCGGCTCCATCACTTACTAGCTGTGAGACTTGGGCAAACTACTCAGCCATTGTGCCTCAGTGAGGTGCCTTCTATCTGTTAGTGTTGTGTAAAGTGGATTGTTTCCTGCCTTGTTTATTTTTTTAGCATTATTGCACCTTGTAGTTTGCATTTGTGTGTGTGCCTTTCTTCCCTGAATATGAGCTTCAGGAGAGTGGAAACTGTCCTCTTCTCAGTTTGAAAGAGTATTGGGATGAATCCCGTGAAAATGTCAGGAATGTTGTCTTGAATTATAATAGTACACAAATACAGGAGGAGATGTGCAGTAGTCATATTGTGTTGTGGTCATCGAACACAAAGACGTGTTTGTTGATGAGAAAAATAGCCCTTCTTTGTATGGGATTTACTTAGTTTTATCCTGGGAAGTCTGGCTCTTAGACTGAGGGTAATCTGCTTCCTTCCTGTGTTTCCCTAGGAAGTCATGTAGGCATCCTCTACTTTAATGTCTTTATATTTATGGTCTTAATAACATCGATATTTGTGAGGTTAACTAGTAAATGATCCTAAGATATTTTGTGACTATAAATGCAAGAAGAGTATTTTATACTGATGGAGGAGAGAAGAGGGCAGGAGGAAAGATTTCCAGCCTTTCATTGAATTTCAGCCTGTGCACGTGCGGTGGTTCCTGGAATCATGGGAGTCAGTAGTGACCCGCTAGCCCATCGCGCCTGCTGACTGGAAGCACAGAGGGCTGAGCCCAAGCTTCCAAAAAGACGTACGTGGTGGCTGCAAGGGGCACTGAGCCTGACCTGTGTTCTGTCACAATTCTTAGAACCAATAATGCTGTATAATCAGTAATCTCCAGATGGTTTCTCTATGTAAATCAACACAACTGTATGGATCGATACATTTCCTGTTGGGAAAAAATGTATTCAAATGCGTGTAAAATTGTTAAAAAGAACCATAGCTCATTCCCACAGAAGCAAACTGGTTCGGCTTTACCCAGCCCCTAAATTTGATCTACGTTAACATCTGTTTACAGAATCGGAGCGCTCTCTACCCCCCCC
>NW_022111300.1:43174153-43187841 GCF_000313985.2 Echinops telfairi
CCCCCCCCCAACCTAATGTTTCAGTGCTCGCTTCTAATAAAAAAATCAATATACGCATCCAGCATTCATGAGTAACCCTATAATAAGCCCAAGTACATGCAGTTGGAAAAAAAATTTTTTTAAGGAAAAAGCTGATTAGGATAATGGCCAACCACAGTCTTTTGGGGAGGGGGGAATAGATGTTATGCGATATTAGGAATATAATCCTCTTAATTGATTGCGCTGTTTTTCGAGAAATCATTAGTCTTGGTTTTAAAAAAATCTTTATTAAATTGATATGTTAGTGCTTTTCCACTTTCCACAATTAATGATACAATTAATCCAAGGCATTCTAAATGAAGATGTTTTCTAATCTGTTGTGCCTCTGTTCTGTAATTCATTTTCAGAGTCTTTATCCAATGAAATTCTATAATGTGAGCATGTCTAAAGAAGCATATACATTCTGTATCATTCAATTTGTATTCAGTGACACAGGAACATATGATTTAAAATGTTCCTTTGTTTAAAGTGTATCTTTATTAGAACTCTAATTTCTCCGTTGTATGTTGATTACTTTGTTTCTGGTAGTTTTCCATTTCACAATTTTTTTTCCATAAAAATACTGAAATATGCTTATGATTCCTTTATGACTTTGCAAACGCAGCATCAATTTCTTATGCAAAATAGTGCAAGTCCAAGAACACATTACTCACTCTCTTACTAATCTTTGATGCTTTCACTTTGATAAATAAATAGATCATCTAAGATTCAATAGGCCAATTGCAGCATATAATAGCTATTCAGAGGCAATTAAACTGCCTTTTTTCATGCCTGCATGTGAGCTGCCCTTTCACAACCTTCAACTTGATTCGTGGTGATTCAAAATTAACTTAAAAGTCTTGTTTGCTGACAGCTTAAAGCTTAATTGACTGAAAGCCAAATAGAGTGTGTTCTGTATTCAGCGCGAAGGCTATTGATAAAGCCGTGTGTAAATTGCGCATGGTGAAAGACAGCGATTGGGCCGCCTGTTCTTGTATTAGTCCGCAACTTAGCATTGCCGCACAGTCAGAATTGCTCTGTCAAGTCTTTTATCACACCAGGTTAACTCTCTGGAGTTCTTCCAGCAGCAGAGCAGTCGTGTATTGAGCTCCTACAATACTGTGGGGCCTGCGATTATTCTGTTACTTATTTGTGGTTTCGTTTTCCCCCTCCTTTAATAAAGTATTAACCTTTCATCTCTGGGCACAGTTGTTTGTAGCATATTTCAAGAGCCTACCAAATTCTGTATTTGTCATTCTATGAAAGAGCATGAGGTTTAGGCTGAGGGGCTTTGGAGAAAGATTTTAAGAGAACAAGTATTATACTATTGATTTCTCTTGTATGAAAATGAAATCTAGCTGTTTTAGACATTTAATTAGGATAAGGAATGCATGCTTAAGAGGCTGGCGTGTAGTGTAATCCTTGCTAAATGCTAACAATTAGACTATCTGACTCTTTCAATACTTTTACACAAAAGGTTATTTAAGTGATTATTGGATAGAAATGTGCATTTCTTTTTCTAAATTGATGTCTAAGGAATAAATGGACTCGTGTATGCAAGTATATTCTATAAAAGGTCAGTTCTGCCTTTTCCCAAATAAGACTAATCTGATTCCACTGTATAGACAGTAGAAGGAAATGCATATATAAAGATATATTTACAAAGAAAGATAAATCCAAAATTTAGCTAAAACAATTCTCAGAAGCACTTTAATATTGTTAGCAATTAGTTTTACATATCATGAAACTCTGCATAGTTTATTATTTAATGTGAAGATTTTGATCTGATAATTGAAATACTTACAAGATATAAATGGACCATGTGGTGTGCTACATGAATAAGTTTTGTAAGATTGCTTGTGATTTTTCACCTTTTAAAATTACCTCTACAGATAGTGTTATTTAGATCTATTTGTGATTAGCTTCCTTTCTATATTTTTAGTCTTCATTTTATACAAGCAAGTCTTAAGTTTAGCAACTAGTTTTAAAAAATATTTTCTCATTTATCCAGTATTATCTATATGAAATGATTATTTGATGCGATAGACCTAATTTCCTATTATATATCTTTACTTTAAGACACTTTAACATTTAGGATATGCAAATGATAGATATAAATTCAAATCCATTTTTTAAAATAGTGAATTTGATCATGCTTTATTGATGCAAATTTCAGGTTTTATTTTAGCATTGAAAATATGTTTTGCATCTCAAATAACTACATGCAGAAAATGTAATTTTTAGGTTTTTTTGTCTGTTAGTATATGAGTGAGAATTTGATATCGCTTTATCCCTTATTGATATTCTGGTAAACTATGGCTATCTAATTTTACCTGCCTTCCAATTGATTTCCAATAAGAACCCAGTCTACTCATAAAGAACCAGGATAAGTTGCGACTCAGTTTCAAAATGACTATAATTGAAAATTGTGTGTTACCCCTATATTCTCTTCAATAAAATAGTAATCATGCTTCAAAACGTAAAATCCAAAATACCAGTTTTTATTGAGATTTTACCTATACCCAGTGAGATTTGAGGGTTAAAGAAGGAATTGCTTTTATTGATCATGTTTTTGTATTAACAGTTAATCTAACATATCTTTAAAGGCACAACATTTTTGAAAATATTTTCTTTTTCATATCACGATTGTTTAGTTTATAAAAAAACATTGTAAATAAAATCCCATTTCTTCCCCCTTTAAAAAAAATAGGCTACATTTCATTTGAAGAGTTAAGAAAATCATTTTAAATTAAACAATTTCAGCAGAGAAGACTTATTTAGGAAGGATGTTATAAATATATAAACAGTAAGAGACTGGCAAGAAGAGACAGTGGGTCCAATTTTTGAAAGAGTTGAAAGCACAATACTAGATTGCTGATGTTGTAGACGAAAACATGAGCATTTGCATTAGATTCTGAAAGAGTTTATGTCTGCATGGAAAGGCCAGAATCGGGTTCAATGGACATAATTTACAAATTATATATTTAAAAATATATGCACTGCATTTTCTAGAGAAAAATTTTCGATGTGAAACTTTTTTTTCATTTATTGAAACCCATAGTTTGCACAGAAGTAAATGAGTTTTTGTTTTATCGGTTTCTTTTTTACACTGAAGGCTGTCTTTTTGTGATGACTGGACTGTTATTTTGATGTAATTCACTATTTGACCAGTTCAATGTAAATAGGGATATACCTTAGCAAGTTATTTTTTTATTTTTTGAAGACATTGTAAGAATCACAGAAGGGGAAATTTGACCATTAAGAGTTGTCTGTGAAGGAATTTGCTTCCTTAAATCCTGAGCTTTAGATAAATGTTTTACAAAGTGATACTACATTTTTACCTAACTATTCAAGTAATATTTTACTTGCTTGTAACAGCAATCTCATGTTGCAGATATTGATTTCTTTTTAAATAGTCATAAATTGAATGGATTGATAATTAGAATACAATAGAAAGTTACTGAATGTTACAGGTCATAGCCACACAGTGAGTTTAGAATTTAAGTTACCTATTAGCTAAACAAACAAAACCCCAAAATCTGTTTATGTTTAAGGACCTAAATATTCCTGGGAAAATATAAGTGTAATCTAGTTAAAGAAAATGTTCATATAATCTCATGGTACTCATTTAGGTTCAAATCTATGTTAAATAAATTGAAAGTGGTAAGTTGTAAAACTGTAAATGAGATCATAAGTAGCAGGCCATTTATTTTTATTTGAGCTTTTAAAAATGAAGAACAAATTGATGTCTTTCAGAGATGGCGTTTTCATTAATATTAGTGTGAAATTGAGAGGATTGTGTAATAGCATATAAGAATTAGGTTCTTATAAGTGCAGAGAGTGTTACCTTGACCATCGGAATTATTCATGTGCTCCAATAATATCACTAAATAAAGATCATTCTGTATTAACTTTTTGGGTAATAGAAGATAATGGTGTCTTCATTGTCTGTCTCACTGATGCATGATGGCTAAAGTAAGGCAGAGCCCATAGTAATAGCTATTCTGCAACAGAGATCAAATTTGAATTAGAGTTATGAATAAAGGAAGGGTTATGCTAAAATACATTTAAGATCAGAGGTAATCCAAGATTATATCCAAGAGAATTTTGTGGTTGCATTCATTTTCTTTAGCTTCCATAAGCTTTGTAATCCTTGATTCTGAGTATTAAAATTAGGCAAAGGCACTGGAGTTGTATTTGGCTAGGTCAAATAGAGTTGATTGAACCTCTGTGAGGTTGTGGCGAGTTATTCAAACTGCTCTGACCATTATGACACTGACATCCTTTTTACCTACTCATTTGTATACGTTGCACTCAAATTCGGTGATAATTATGGTGTGGTACTTTGGACTGTTTGTTTGTTTGTTTGTTTACGTGGTGAGGCATGGTTAAACAGTGGTTGAAACATCCCTAAGTGCTAATGAGTACTTACTTGGTAGTCTATACTAATGCTTTAGTGGATGCTGAACAAGTTTAGATGTTAAGCTTTTTAGGAAGAGTGAATGATGGCTAATGATTATTTAATGACAGATCTCTGGACTGAAAGGCATTTAGCACTCAAAGTAGACTGCAAAGCCTATTTCTCAAAGCTTCAGACAGGTTTATTTGGTCTCACCTTGAATAGAACAGTGCTGTATTGATTTCATTGGTGTGGATTTAAACACACTATCGGCTTAGAATAGCACTAGTATGCAGCAGAAAATGATGGTCTGAACCCTTATGCGGACTCGTAGCTATTCTCTGATTTGACAGAGTGCGCCTCGGAAATAATCAAGAATCTATTTCACACTATTTGGTGTTCAGTAGATGCATTTGAAATCACCTGTGCATGGGAGCTTGTAGGCAACGTTCACTTACAGGGAGGTTTATGTAGATGTGTTAGTATTTGAAATTCAATTAGAATATTGAGTTGGAAGGAAATTGTCTTTTGTGGAAATTGTTGATGTCGCAATTGGACGACATACTGGTTTTATCACCCTGTTAAAGAATGATAATTAACTATTTAGTCTCTGAGTGGAAACACTGGTTATGGTCTTTGCTTTGTGTGGTTTCCAAGATTCCATATAAAATGATTTAGCCTAGTTACTATCAACTATATAATACCTACTTGATAGAATAGCTTCCAGTTTTTATAAGTTTTTATGTTCAATTCAGTAGGAAAAAATATATATATATATATATCAACTAAACTATTACAGACTAAAACTTATTTCAAAATATTTCAAGTTATAAAATTTGCTCACGTTTTCAGGAAACATACACAATTATATAGCATACGAAAGATAGCTAATGGATAATTATCTTGGAATTAGGTGTCAAATAGCAGCAGTGTTTATGCATTAAGCACTGACTTCCTAGATTAGAGAAGATGCTGCAGATGCATGCAGTGCTACAGCCATGGGTACCCACTCTCGGTGCCCTGACCCACTCACCTGACCACTTAACATACTTAACATCACTTTCCTCAGCTATGAAATATGGGTGTTGGTTTGCTTATAATGCTATGATCCTCTTTTTCTTAAATAGCTTGGAAAAACAAGTGTTTAATCTTAGACTAGGAGGCCTGGTAGTCCAGTGGTTAAGCACCTGGCTGCTAAACAGAGGTTGGTGGTTGGAATTCATCAGCTGCTCTACAGGAGAAAGATGGGACTGTCCGTTTCTTGGAAAAACCCTCTGAGGCAGTTCTCTGCCCCACAGGGTTGCTGTAAGTCAGAAGTTTCAAGGGTTTTGTTTTGTTTTAATCATATGCCTTGGAGATTTTTTTTAAATGTAGTCTGTTTGCAGTTTCTTTTATATCCTTAATGGTATTTAACTTTTTTGTAAAAGAATTTGAAAAGTGATTGCAGTGACTTACAGCCACTATAAGTTTATTATAACAAACACAGTGGTAGTCTGTGATGTGTAGCATTAACATGTGTTAAAGAAGCATTAGTGTTCTTTAATTATTTAAAAGATGGACTCCAGGCTTTGTGGATGTATGTGATTATTTGTTAAGTGGGGGAAACTTCATCTTAAATGTATTTGGAGGGACTTTATTTTTCTTATGTATATATTATTATTTGTAGAAATTGAAAACATTAAAGTATTAAAACTTTAGACAATCACTTCTTTCTTTTATGCTAAGAGAAACAAGTTATATTTGAGAGAGCTATTGTATGCTTTAAATTCTGTGGATCCTGTCTTCTGTCCATGTTAGGAATTTTTACTAGATTTTATTACCACTCACCCCACCCCCCCAAAAAAAATCTCAGCACAGTTAAGTACAATAAGAACTCTCCTGAATATATCTGTGGCATATATCAGTCATCAACACATACATGTCCTGTCTAGGTTTGGAAGTATATCAAATTTAACAATCCGACATAATGAAAGATACCTCTTCACAGATGCCGAGTAGCTTGATCAATTAGTCAGACGTGGCAGCAGCATATATAAAGTACTGCAGAGGAGTGACACCGTCACAGACTGAGTGCCTCACCAGACACACAGCTCGCCCAACACATCCGAGTTGTCTCTTCAGTGTTCATTTCAGGAGCAGTAGCTTTTCCAAGTCCATAGCCAGAGAAATCGGCCAGTCTGGTGTCTATAGGCCTGTGTGCTGAAACCGTCTCTGGTTAAGTGCTAGAAGGACTGTGGGAAAACTCAAGATCCACAGGCCATTTTTGCTCTGATAGGTGCAAGAGGAGCAACACAGTTCCAAACTCCTAATAGAATTATTTACCAGAGAATTTCATAAAGCTATTATAGGAGAGAGATTCATATTGCATTCTAATAGGCATCTATGCTTATTTGAGATGGCAGACAGTAAAAGAAGCCATAAAAGCAGAAAAAATGTAGGCAAAGACATTTGGCAAATAACAACTGGGGGCCCCTTGAGAGGCTGTTGCCTCTTTCATGAAGTGGAGAGAGATGTCAAATAATTTAAAATCATCTGTGTTCTTTTGAAAGGGACATCATCCACCCCTAAAGGAAGCTTAAAATGAGAAAAGCCCAACACCTCAGGATCAGAAATGAAAAGATGTGGTTATCTAATAGCAATTAACACTCTCTATTTCTTAAAGCTTTCCGAAGAACCTTACACAGGTACAAGGATTTCGAAACTTCACCAGGCATGAAAATGCATTAAATTACTTGAAGATACTTGATCCAAAGTGGAGAGCGTGAGGGAAAACTGGTCACATAATTCTAAGGGAAATATCATGGAAACATGCAGTAGAATAAAACTTTGGATACTGGACATGTATGTACATGCACGCATCATATGCTTCTTGGTTGTTGTCACAGTACTCTTTTGCAGGTTGGTCCCTCAACACTTACTGCCATGGAATGGATGCCAACTTGCACCAATCCTATAGGACAGGGTAGGATACTGCCCCTGTGAGTTTCTGAGATTGTAATTTATTTACAGGAGTTAGAAGTAAAGATTCTCATCTGGTGGTTTCAAACTGCTAACCTTGGAGGCTAGCAACCCAAGTGTACACTATGCCACGAACATGGGGCTGATCATTAGGATAGACTTAGTAGGTTGGGTTTTTGTGGTTTATTTTAAACTTTAAGGCTTACTTGTTCGTTTACCCTATTTGCCTCTTTCATCGCCTACGTATATGATTAGTAAAAGAAACGTCGGTTATCTTTGATCTTTTTATTTCACCTGTAAGTATCTACACGGATACTTAGTAGTGTTTTGGAATTGGGCCCTATGCTAGATGATCTCATAATCTGATAACTCTAGGGTTCCCCATTCTCCCACTACCCCAGCCGTTCCCCCACCCCGCCCTCTGTAAATAAAACAGGTAAACTCTTATGGATGGATCTCTGCTACTCATTCACTGGTAGCTGGTGTACGTAACCTTGTGTGGAGCTCACTATCAAGCCTTCTCACAGCTCTGCTCGCACTATGAAGGTTTGACCCTGAATCCCTATGAGACTGTTGTGTGACCTCATTGATTCCCAAGGTATTATGTTACTTCATTATTTCAGGTTAGAATCTTCACTTGCAGTGAAGAAGGAGGGGGATTACAAAAACCCCAACAGTTAAATAAAGTGATCCGTCTTCGAATTTAGAAGGTGGTATGATAAAGTAGTCTAAGAAAATCAAAGCTAGAAATCCCTGAGACGTTCCTTACTCCCACGTAAACTACAACACAGTGATCACTTTTCATCACGTCGGTCATTGGCTTCATTAGTGTGACCTGATGTATACTATTCAGAAACATGAATACTACACATATTTCTTGTAAAGAAGCAGATGTACTTGTTAACTCCTCAGCAGTAGAGTGAAGCAGTTTGCGCTTTTGATCTGCCCTTCTGTCACTGTGTGGGTAGCAATAATTACCTAGGTGAAAATACTTTGAAGTGAATCCAATAACCGATTTGGCAGTTTATGAATAAAAATGACCTCAGGTGTAAGAGTTTATGTCTCACGGTGCTGAAAGTGCACAGGTAGAAAGTCTTCTTAGATTGTATTCTAACACTCCACCAAATGTTAAGTCTCCTGTGTTCGATTTGGCCTTTCAAAACAAACCTACCTCATCTGTTCCAGTATGTTGATGATTACATCTCCTTACAGGAGCTGTCTTTTTCTGAGTATTATCATCATAGTAAAGCGCATGAGAAAAATTTATCTACAAGAATGCTTTGCTGTGTTTTTAGATGTACACAGCATTCTACAACCACTGGTGACTGGGTTTCTGAAACACTTCTCTTCATATGAAAAATCTAATGATTTTGTTAATGCTTTGTACAGATTTTAAAACTTGGCAGGCATCTCAGATTCACCTCTGAAAAGAACTGAATCTTTGCAAAGATGGTTATTGCTTAAAAGCCGAGCAGATTGCCCAGTAAGCAAGATCAGCATGGCTGACATGAGTTGACTAATCAGTAGTGCACAGTTCCACACGCTTTATGGTGAAAGCCACAACAAATTGTTTGCTACCAATTAATACAAGTAGGCCTTGCTTTTACTGGTTGGTTTACTCCATCCCTCTCAACTAAACTGCCATCAAGTTGATTCTGACTCATAGCAACCCTATCATTGGAGAGGGTAGAACTGCCCATGGGGTTGTCCAGACTATAACTGTTCATAGGAGTAGAAGGTCCTCATATTTCTACCACAGAGCGGCTGGTGGTTTTGAACTGCTGGCCTTGAGGTTAGCAGCCATCCTTCTCTGGGTGTAAATTTTAAAAGTTTTGAATTTGTAGGAAGGTGCTGTGAGGCTGGGAGAGACATGTTAGCTTGGTCTAGAAGCAGAATCGTTAATCTGGTGAAAATATATGAAGCTCGCCTCTATACATCAGTAAATAAGCACAAATCAACCCGTGCTTACCTTGCTTATCAGGTAATCTGACACTGTCTAAAAGATTTCAGATTGCATTGATGACTTAAGATACTTAAAAATCTTTCTCCCCCTCCCTCTCAAAACTGAGATGAGAATGTTTGTGTACTACAAAAGGAAAAATAAGGTAATGTGGAGCATGAAAAATGGATATACACACAGTATGTGTCTGAAGAATACAAAAGTATGACATTAATTACCTGGAAAACTTGCATATTGCTCTCAGAGTTGATGGTTTCTAATGATCAAAACAATTGACATGTTTCCGGAGGCGTGGGCATATAAAATTTTGTTTGGAAAAGTAAAATATTTTTGGAGTGTTGGTGTAACTTGTTTTATGGTTTTTTATTGGGAAATAGATTTGGAGCATATTGTCAAAGGTACTCACTCGCTTAACACATGTGCAAGAGGCATCTTTTCAAAATGGCTTAACCAGTAGCAGAAAGACATACCGTGCATTTGCAGAACCTGTGGTCTTCCAGAAGGGGGCTGTCTTGCATACATACAAATGAACCGCCTGTGTGTGGATTTCCGTTCCCAAAGGGCAGAGGGTTGTGAGGGTCCTGCAGCAGCCCCCGCGGCAGCCCCAGGAAAAGGCTTTTGTGGCCTTGGGAGCAAATTGCATATGCTCTGTCAGTAGGTGTGAAGAAAATGCTGGCTGTTTGTTGTAAAGCAACTTAAATACATCACCAATAGGAAGGAGCACTCCTGTGCTTCTTAGTGAGGGTGAGAGGTAAGAGTGAACGTGCACACCATCCTTGGTACCAATGTGAAGGCTGGCAGAGAAATATTGAGTGCTCTGTGATGTGCTGGGGATCTCATCAGCCCGTCCCTCCCCAGGAGATAGGGAGCAGGGGAGATGCAGGATGCATGCATGCTATGTTTTAGTCACTCCTGCTGCACACGTAGGAATTGGCATGTTGCCCATTTTTCCATACGGTCAAGATTTACTTATCAAAGATCTAAGTGATGCCAATAAATAAGATCGTCTGTAAAATTCATATGAGAGCACTTGACATAGAAAAGGGAACTTAGTGTATATACTTGAGTAGAAGGCGAGTTTACCCAGCACTTTTTAAAAAATTTCCCATTTTTCTTTTTTTAATCATTTTATTAGTCCCGCATATTTTTAATGCAGTTTTTGTGGTTAAAATTAGGTGCCTCGGCTGATAATCAGGCAGCTTATACTCGAGTATATACGGTAGTTGAATATATTTACAATGACAAAAGCCACCAAATGTGCCAAGAGCTTTAGAGACTGGCAGGAAATCAAGGTCTTTGGGTCCAGTTTTGTCCCACAGAGTGTCAGCAACCTGTTCCGTCCGTGTTCCCGTTCAACAAATTCATCTTTGAAGATTTTGAGGAAGAATTGGAGTATCCTGGAGAACTGAAATGTAATTTGTAGAGTATTGCAGCATTTTAGTCTCGTAAGCCCAGCTTGTTTTAAAAAGTCATATAGTGTTTTCATTTGTTCACTTAGGATTTTCAAATCTTAAAATCTCCGTTGATATAATCTTGTTGAAACTAATGTTATTTCATGTCTGAGAAAATTTGATGTCTTATGGCTTTGTTTTATTAGTCTTAAGTAACAGATAACAAGTAGGTAGGGCAAATATTTGGGCTAAATCGTTTATTCACTCTGTGGAAACTCTAGTGGCAATGAACCTTGCCTCACTGCCTTTCTAAAATATGGGCACTCTCTTCTCAAATATCTAACACATAGTTCTGTCTTATAGTACTATTTTGTACTATTTTGGTACTTAAAATGAGAATATTGTGCTTATTGTGCTGGGTCTACAATTATATATATATACACACAGACACGTGCATGTGTAGTAGAGAGGTAAAGTTAACATATTGGATTAGCATCCTATGATTGTTTAAAGAGCTCATATTGAAATTACCTTGTTAATATCAGGTGGTGAAGTACATCAATTTAGATAAATCAGGACATTTAAATTCTTCATTAAAATACATTTACAAAATAATTGGAGCTTGTTTTTCGAAGACTTCTAGTTCATTTTGATATTCTATTTATGATCAAGAGTGTATTAAAATATTTTTATTGGACAAATTTCACTGTCTTTTCTAAGCTCATCTTCCCTTAGTATACATTTATATTTTTTCATTGTGATTGCTGAAAGTACCACAGAACTTTAAAAATATTCTGGGAAGAAACCTTAATAGTGTCAGGGATTCAATTGTCTCTTACCCCTCTTTCCCTCCCCCCCCAATATGAAGGGGTTTCAAAAAGTTGGAGACAGTGGCATTTTTTAATTCCATGAACTTTCTGAAGCCCTCTGATACTGTATTGGAAGAAAGGAGCTTTGGTGGAGTAGTGGTTATGCATTGGGCTGCAATCTGCAAGGTCAGCAGTTCAAAATCACCAGCTGTTCTATGGGAGAAAAAGCTTTCTACTCCTGTAAGGGTTTGCAGTCTCAGAAACCCACAGAGGCAGTTTTGTCCTGCCCTGTAGGGTCACAGTAAGCCAGCATCTACTCAGTGTGAGTTTGTTTGTTTTTTATTAGATAGGTCATGATTTTCAGTGGTCTGACAGTTATATGATGTAATTATTTCCCCCCTCGCCCCACCATGATGTGATAGGAACACATCAATGGTAAGGATATTAGAGTAGATTAGAAACATACTTACTCAGATCATAGCCCAGATTTGATGGAAGGGGGAGTTTTGTTGGAGTGTGTACTGTCTTGTGAGAGAGAAAAAGGAGAGAAGCAAGACTAGAAAGAAGGACTGCCACCAAGAAAGCCTAAATCAGAGTGAGCCCTTTCCACCCGGGGCCTCGGTGTTGCGAAACCTTTAGACCAGGAGAAGACTGATGTCAAGACACATGTTTCCCAAGGAACACCAGGCTCACAGTTGTTGAAAGAAGAGCGGATAGACTGAAAGCCATCCTCTAGAACTGGCATCCTGAACTTTAACTTCTATCCTCCAAAACTGTGAAAGACTAAAACTCTCTTAAAGCCATTCACTACTGTTCTTTCTGTTATGGTTCCACTAGATAAGATCACTGTCAGTTGGGATTGACCGTGGTTTGGGGTAAAGATAAGACTAACTGTGGTACCAGGAGTGGGATGCAGCTCTAACGTACCTCACATGTGGGATGGAGGATTAGAATTAGGGAAGGTGTAGAAGCTGTAAGAATTTTAAGGTGCCTGATAGTAACTAAAGAGAAACTGGTAGCAGTACCAGGAGACCAGCATGGAGTTGCACTAGAGCCAACCCACTGAACGAGAGAACTGTGTGCTTTGGGGGTGGAGGCTTGCTGGAGGGAGTGGATTGCCTCAAGGCACTTGTCCCAAAGTTGAGTACCTTCTGGGCCAGGCTGACCTGTGGAGGGGGTGCCTCCAGGAATTTACGAGTAGGACTGAAGAGCTTTGTAACACCAGCCTTCTGGCATGACCCAAGGAGCTCAAGACTTGAGAGGCCAAAGAGCCAGGAAGAGCAGAGTCTGATCTCCACAAGGTGGTGGACTTGCCTTGGAACCCACAGAGAAACCCAGCCCATCCCTAGAGTTGGCTTCCTGAATTTTGGGCCTCCTAAACTGGGAGAGAATACTTTATTGAAGGCATCCACCTGTGGTATTGGTTAGTAAGTGATAAAAAACGTCGTTTGTTTAATCCATATTATTTTAACTAGTCTCCATAAGCTGCATTTAGTTTTCTGCAAGATCTTGCCAACCCAAAACCAAACTTGTTGCCATAGAATCAGTTTTGACTCATAACAACCCTACAAAACAGAACAGAACCATCCTTGTGGGTTTCTGAGACTGTCACTTTGACGGGTATGGGGAGCCTCAGCTTTCTCCCTGCAACTTACCCTTTTCCTTATCGCTCATAAATAACTCTCAAAATGATTATTAATTTGTGAACTATGTGCATTATTAAACAAAAATTATTTGCTTTGCTAGGCAGCACACATAAAAACTCATTTCTAGATACATAAATTCTAAGATTACTATTGGAAGAATAAAGAACATTTAAAACTTCATTTTAAATTATCATGATCAAATAGCTATGAATTTCCAAAGTGATATATTAGGGTATACTGAAACTTATGTTAAATTCAGAAAATATTCATATCATCTTGAATATCAGAAATTTCTGCCTTAAAATTAGTGTGCTACAGCCAATGTAAATGTAATATTTTTTTTTTTCGGGAGATGGGGTGTGATATGCTTTAAGCTTCGTTCAGTCTAAGCCACGCCATCCTTAAAATATAGTCTCAGCCTGGTAGGGCAGGATCAAGGGGAACGTAACAAAGAGGAAGTGCTGAAATCCTGGTGGGGACTGAGCATGATAGTGGGACAGGAGGAGA
>NW_022111300.1:43189026-43250009 GCF_000313985.2 Echinops telfairi
GATGTACAAATACGCTTTACACAATTGATGTGTGTATGGATTGGGATAACAGTTGTATGAGCCCCTAATAAAATGTTAAAAAAAAAAAAAATATAGTCTCAGAGTGGTGAATTGGTGGTATCTACTTCTCTAAGGTAGATACAATACCTTACAATAACAGAGCACCATCAATACGTGGCTAATAGCAGATATAAAGTGTATCCACTGGTTGTCCATCTCTCATAAAACCGCCTTTAGCTTTAATTCAAATCCATTGATTCCTATTCCAGTTAAGACTGAAGAACTTCATATGTCTTTTAATCCCTTTATTGTTAGCTCAGATAAAATTAATTTTACCCTAGAACTGCACAGAGCCAATTAACATGATCTTTGGAGTTATTTAGTAAAGTGCTTCAAACTGTTAAATATTTCTTGACCTCTTCGTTGCAGTCTCTGACTGCTTTGTAAATGCAGTAATCAATATCTCCCAGCCCTTTAAATAGCTTAAATTTCTCAAATATTTTACCGGAGTCCTCATTAAGCAGTAACTAACGTGTTTACTCCGTTCATGTACATCCAGAGTCAATTATGCTAAATCTAAAGACAATTATGTACTTTTGAGGAACACTGTATGAATGAAATGGCTGCTTTAATGAAATCAAAGGCTCATATTTTGTTAAAAGCAACCTCGTAATGAAGAGACCTCTTTCTCACACAGAACATGAATGCTGTTTGTGACGGAACACGTAGACCATTTATGTCCCTTACAGTTTCAGGCAGCTTCTGTTTTCCACACAGGGCTAGTTGAAGGTATTAATTTTCTTACTGTGATAGGGTGATCAACCGTCCTGTCAAGAAAATGGATCTCCATGTCACCCGTTAGCATGATTAAATGGAGGCATGTCTCTGTAGAAAAAAAAAACCCACCAAATTTTCATGAGACAAATGAAACTGGGGCAAGCTCTGCTTTTATAGAATTATTTCATTTTTAATATCTCAAAATATCTCCCCATTTGGGCCTCAATGCATCTGGCAGAATACACAGCAGCTAATTGTGTCTTCTATTATTGAGACCACACAGGCAAACCCGATCATTTAAAGATGCTCCCAGATGTGAGGAATTCGAGGGGACGGATGGGGTTAGAGGGGCTGCGTGCACTGGGCTCCTGCACCTTCGGCAGTCACTCAGCAGTCAATGCCTCTTTCAGTGGATCCTTTCTTGCTCCTGCCTCTTCCCTTGTTAACAAAGAGCGATCATCTTTTCAGATCCCTGGGCTGATGAAAAAAAACAGCAGCAATAAACTACAAACCTCCAGAATTTCAGCCGTAGTCGTGTTTCGAGCCAGTTGGGCAGTGTCTGGATGAGTGTATGCGCATGCCCAACTTGAATTTACACCAAGTGATGCTCTTGACAGCTAATTAAGATTTCATATTTTGGCCACTTAGCTGAGGGCACCTGATAGGATTCTTCTTAGTAATTAAGGGATAAAATTTACAAATGGCTGTCTTAGAGAACATCACTGAAACTTGTGTAAAGTCTTAATTTCGTAGGGTGTGGGAGTTAAGACAAGAGTGAGGTAATTAAACAAAAGGGACACGGAAGGTGGAGGACAAGGGGGTGGAAGTGGAGCTGTCCAAATGCCCCTGTTGTTTCATTTCCTTCTGGAAGCAGCCCATGTGTGCTTCTGCGCCCCTCCCCCACTCCCTGCCTTGGCCATTGCTGGCTGGGCGGCTGGGGTCAATGCCTTGCCTATTGATCAGTATCCCTGCAGTCCCTTGCTCCAGCAGCTGCTTCATTGGCTGCTTTCAGGGCCTGCTTCAGTACATTAGAATAGAAATCCATAACCAGAGCTGTGCTCATCCAAGCAGGGGAAGAAACTAAATTAAATGGTATAAAACAATCTTGGATCAGGAGTTTGTGCCAATTCATCTTGATCTGAGATGTCACACCGGGCTCTCTGTCTGAGCACCTGGGCTAGAGGCAGCCATAGTGAAAATAGATGGAGCCGCAATCATTCATTTGTCAGCAGAGGAGCAAGGCAGCGGTTAGCAATTCCCTTCTGCAGAGGTCAGCTGACAGAACAATCAGTGCAACTGCGGAATAGAGCTTTCCTTTGAACTATTGTTAGGGAGCATGCTGTTGCTGAGACAAGGGGGAGGGGAGGGGAGGCTGGGTTGGCTTCCTGTTTGGAGACTACTGTGCAAAGAGTAAAACCTTTGCTCAGGGCTCTCCTCCCTCCTGTTTTCGGTCTTACAAATACTTTTGCTTATAAATGCATTGAGAGAGAGAGAGAGAGAGAGAGAGAGAGAGAGAGAAGAATCAAACTGTTAACTATCCTTTCTCCAAGGTAGGGTCCATTTTCATCCTAATCACGAAAAGGTTGTGATTACTGATTTCTTTCCTCCCGTCTTCTTGGGATGGTTAAGGTTTTAGGGTTTCCCTATCTGTTTAGTTGCTCTTTCTATCCCAGATCAACTTTATACTTTGACTCTGTAATAACATTCCAAACTAATACTTAAAATTTGCTCTTTCTCTTAAAACACTTGGGATTTTACATGAAGAGGGAATACTGTGGCATCAGTCTAGACGCTTTCTCGATATTATATTTGTAAGAACATTTAATCTTGGATAGTTATAAGAAATATAACTCATCAGATTTTATAGTGAAGCTATCATTTGGTAACAGTGGAGGGGCATCTTTACAAAGTAGCCTGCTTTATTTTTGTAAATACTGTCTGAAATTAAACAAATTAGAAAAATGGATGATAACTGAAATTCTACACGAAGAATTAGAATTATTTGGGGGTGACTTTGTCCTTTCTGAACTCTTGGTAGATTTTTGTCTGCCAAACACTACTTAAAAGCTAATGGAAAATTTTCAGAACTTTTTACCAAAAAATAAAATCTATGAATCCAAAAAAAAACCCCAACCCAATAATTTTATCATGGTTGTACCACAAATTTCCTTGCAATCCAAGTAAACCATAACCACTGCTTGATATTATCTGTTTTCCAGATTAAAATCATTTTTCCCCTTAAATTTAATGCCCCTGTCTTACTCAATTGCTTCTTACCATCTCTGGCATTCTTTATAATAACTTGCCATTTCTGTTTCTGAGATTCAACCAGATCTTGGCCCAGATCTGGAATCTTTAAATCTAGCTAAATAATTGAATGCAAAGTATCTGGTAAAAGCGATGGGCTCCAGGGTTTCTTAATTCAGCTTCTGGAAAAGGACACAGTCTCTCTCTCTCTCTCTCTCTCTCTCTCTCTCTCAGAGCGAGAGAGGGGGTGGGGAGTAGAGGAGTGAGGGAGCAGGATACTGTTATTTTGGTCAATATGGATTTTTTTTAAAGGGTTCACAGTATTTACAGCTCTTCATTCTCTGCATCTTCCCGCTTAACATCCAAAGACTAAATCAGTCTTCATCTCTCACATTAGTTGCTCCAGTATTGTACTAAACGATCGCCCCACTTCCTCTGCTTACTGCATCTACCTGTCCCCTGTGCTCAGTGGTTTTTTAGACAGTCCACTGCCTAGAGCCCAGCTCTATTATCCTCGCCTTGTTCTCAGGGTAAAAATGAAAACATGAGTCTCATTTCCGCTGCTTTTCTCTTAGCTGTGGAGTTCCTGTCACATCTCCCAACACACTTCCATGAGTTGATTCTGACTCATGGTGCCCAGTATGTTAGAGTCGAACTGTCCCGCAGGGTCTCCTTGACTTTAATCTGTATGGAAGCAGATAGCAGGCCGTTCTCTCAGGGTACTCCTGGGGGAGGGGGCGGGGAGGGGGGCGCTGGAGTTGTGATTGTCAATCGTAGTATAACTAATAAGTTTGATCATGTTTAGTGGTCTTAAATATACTATCCAGAAAGTTCTCATTGATTCTATACTCTACCCATTTCTGATTCCTTTTTAATAGCCTGTAAGATCTGTGAGGGCAGTGCTTTTCTCACCCCAATTAATATTAAATGTAATGCAGGGGAAAAAAAGCATACAGGCCATATTGACACAGTGTTTGCACCAATGGGCTCAAACATAAGTACAATGGTGAGGATGGCATAGGACTGGGCTTTGTCTCATTTTAGTGGATATAGAGGTCACTATGAGTCAGAATCAACTTTCAATGGCACCTAACAATAGCATCACGATGCCAGGCATACACGACACCTTCAGTTCTTACATGGTGAACCACTGAGTGGCTGACAGAATGAACTGCTACCACCACCATTTGTACTTAGTATTTCCTACCAGATCCCTTGCACATTGTCAGTTGTTGTATCTCCTAATCCATCTTCCATCTCACTGCCGTCGGGTCAATGCCGACTCTTAGCAAGCCTGTAGGACAAGATAGGACTGGCTTGTCAGTTTCCGGAGCATAACTGTTAGCAGGAGTAGAAAACCCTGTCTTTCTCCCAACGAGAGGCTGGTAGTTTCGAACTGCTGACCTTGCGGATCACAGCCCGAGTCAACACTATGCCACCAGGGCTTCTCCCCCTCCCATACCACTGCTTAGAATGAATTCTAGCAGTGAATGAGTCTGATGTCACCATCTTATGCCAACTTATTCAGTGTCTTTTTTCTTTCTTTCCATAAACCAAACTTAAAGTTGAAATTTAAGCACATCTTAAAAGGCCTCTCATTGTGTGGTGTCGTTTTAGCCTCTGCTGGTCACTTGTCATTCTTCTGCCATTAGTTATATAGAATGATAAAACAACATTAACAAAGCCAAGAAACATAGTAAAACAAAACACAGGAATTCAGAGGTGTTTTCAGAGGTACATACTCATGTATAAGCCGGGTTTTTCAGCCCATTTTTAATGCAGTTTTTGTGGTAAAATTAGGTGCCACGGCTGATATTCGGGTCAGCTTATGCTCGAGTATATATGGGAGTTGGTATTCTGAGCTCTGAGGGCCAGCTGTTTTGTTGATCTAATCAATATATAGAACAGAGAACCAAGAGTCCAGAAAAGCTTATGGATTAATATTAGAAAGAGGAGAAAGCTGACTTCTAATCATGATGATTCCAGAAGTTTACCTTGTAATACTTTCAGGTCAAATACATAGCTGTGATTGATAAAATGTACAAATAAAAAAGTAAAGAGACAATAGGGCTCAAAAGACATGTCTGTGGGGCGATAATGGAATAAAAAATACGTTTTAAGCTGAACCCATGGGCAGCTTCCTGAGACAAGCTTTACTTAAAATAATGCCATTAACAAAGCTTATAGCTAGGAACTATTATACTATGACATCATTTTCTAAAAAAAATTTAGGATCTTGCCTACCCATAATAAAACTTAAGCTTTATTAAGAGAGAGGATGAAAATGGCTATTTATATATCTGGAATAGTTATCAGTACCCATTGCTGTCAACCATTTCCAACTCAGCAATTCTATAGCATAAAACTGCCCCATCAAATTACTTAGAATATAATATTTATATAAGCGGATTGCCTCCTCTTTCTCCCACAGAATCACGGTTGGCTCTATCACAGTGAAGCACCAGCCTTCTGTTAGAAGTGATAGGAAGGCATTGTATTGGAAGAGAGATTTGTGGATCAGGAGACCCACTAGCACCCAGGGAGGGCACGTTCGTATTATAGATTTTAAGAGGAATAACAGTTTTTGGAGGTACATGCTCACAAGCATTAAGGGGCTACATGACAGTGCTTTACACTATCATTTCTATTTTCTCATCTTCAGGAATTTCTTGATCATGCAAGAAACTCTTCTTGGAACAAATTACACAAACACTGCTAACAAACATCTTCTATCAAACAGTTTCTCACATAAGCTAAAATCCTGACTCTTTCTCCTTTTAGGACCACACCAGTTAAACATTATAAGAAATCAAATTGTCTTAGAGTAGTAAGAACAAGGGATTTTTTTTTAAGGCTAAACTGTAGTTAGAACATGGAATAAAATGGAGTAAATGTAGTTCTTAAATGGAGTTCAGTTTATCTTTGGGGAAGGCATTTGAGTCATGCCAACTGCCTCGGTTTTGAGCTTTGCTTACTCCTTCTGCCCTTTTGATCAAGCCACGGCTAGGGGTGCAGATCAGCCGCCCTCACAGGAGTCAGTCCATGTTCTGCAAGGATTTCTTATTTCAGCGCAACAAGACTGTCAATTTGAACTCTTAAGGTCAACATGGCAGGTCTTATTAGAGATGGCCTGCCACCATCTGGTGTTCACCTGTTGTCGCTCAGACTTCTCTTCAGCACCAGGTAGAGTGTTGCAAACAGCATCATGTTAGAGGAACAGGTTGGCGTTCCAAAACTGTTCAGTGTCAGAACTAAATTTAATTCTCCTTAGCAAAATGTTTTTTTCCATATACATATGATTCATTGCAGCCTAGATGCCTTGAGGGTTGGCTGTGGCAGTAAGCATAATGCGTACTACATGTAGAAGCTCTGTGGTTACCCTGATGAAAAGGAGGAGGAAGCTCGTAGAAGAAAGTACATTTCATATCTCTGATACTATGGGGTGACCAGCTAAAAGTATTAAAAATAATGTATTATTGTACTTTCCTGTGCACAGCAAGCGGTATGAGCAGAACGCGCTCCCGGTTGAGCTGGAAGAAGAAACCAAGGACTATTATTTTAAACAAAGGGATTTAAGGGCTTCTGTTAAGCTACCTTGCCATCAGCAATATTATTGGGGCTTGGTGGCAGATACAGTATGAATAGTTTTTCTAATTGTAATATATTGTAAGTAGGAACAACTGTTCAAAGAAATGACTAGTCCCACTCCGATCTATCAGCAATGGAATTACCTGAGAGTACAAATTCTCTTTTCTGCAGAGAGATTAATTTCAAGTCACCATTTCATAGTAAGCTGCCATGGTATGCATGGATACTCACAGAAACTTCAAGTGCCTAAGGTGCATTAGACGAATATAGTCCAACCATCTGTACAAGGTGAGGTCCAACTATATAGGGTGACTCCTTGGGCTTTTCCTCTAAATAAGCAGACCCACCATGTACAAAGACATACCCAACGGGGTACAGAGCAGACCTGCCCCAGTGCACATATTAGGAAATGGACTGGGCAGGTTGACTCTCTCAGGCCTGACCACGGTGGATAATAACTCAAATTCTAGGGGATCTGAGAGTGGGGCAACAACCAGATTGTTACTGTAGAATACCAAGCATTTCTAACAAGGAGGTCACAAGGTGTGGAATGAATAAAAGTCGAGCCAGGTCCAAGTAACGTGAAACAGGGAGCTGTGATGAAATAGACATTATTCAGTGCCAGTGACCCATGTAAACGGTTCTTCAAAATCAATAGTAAAATGAGGTGTGGTTTTATCATCTAAGATGGCTCAGCATGGTCCTGTGTAGATGAAACGCATGATACACTCACTACCATTCAACTTGCTGGCACTGCCCATTGGTAGAATTAATTTGAAACACTTTTCTTCTAAACACCAGTAATGGTTATAAGGAACATAAATAGAATGCTTATTAAAATTTCAAAAGGAAAATAGGTTAGTGAGAAATGTTGAGTCTTATAAACATTAGTGTGTTTGAGGTCATCCATATTGTAACATTGTAGTAACAGTTTCTTTCTTTTATGGCTTGGATAATTACCCATTGTGTAGAAGTACCACATTCGTTTATTCATGAATTAGACATTTGAGTTGGGTGTTTTGGCTATTAAAGAAAATACCATGAACATTCAAGTATAAGTTTTATGTGTGGGCATTCCACCTGGGAGTACAATGTCTTGATCATCTGTTTTCCAGAGTAACTGCATCATTGTACATTCCTGCCAGCAATGAATGTTCCCCTTTCTCTCCGTCTTCAGTACCACTCGCTACGTTCTGCCTTTTTATTTCCGTCATTCTAAGGCATGTGAAGTGAATGTATTTGCATTTCCCTAATGACTAATAATGTTGAGGATCTTTTCATTTGCTTATAGGCTGTTCATTTATCTTTGAAGAAATGTGTATTCAAAACATGCCTACTTTTTAATGTAAGAATTTTAGGAATTATTACTGGGTTGTAAGTGTTCTTTATATATTCCTGATATAGTCATTTCTTAGTTATGTGATGGACAATATTTCACCTTAGGTTGTCTTCTTATTTTCTTGATCTTGTGGTTTAAAGCACAAAGGTTTTTAATATTGGTGAAAACCAATTTGTGCATTTTTATGTTGGTAATGTTTTTGGCATCCTGTTTAAGAAATCATTGCCTAACCTAAGGTTATGAGATTTATACCTGTTTTCTTCTAAGCAAGCTATAACTTAGAAGATCTATAGATCTTCTAAGAGATCTATATGCAAGTTATAGATCTGTAGTTCAGTTTAAATCCGTTTTTGTGCATAGGGTGATGTGGAGGTCCAATTTATCTCTTCTGCAATTGGATAACCAGTCGACCCAGCACCGTTTGTTGAAGCTTCTTTCTAGAATGATGAATCTTGGATGTGTTTCTAACTATATGCCTTTTTGTCTCGATAGTCTTCTAATTTACATTCTTATGTTTTCAGCTTGCCTGTCAAGCGCTCCACAGATGAAAAAAATGTCCACATCGTATGAGGAGAGACGGAAGCAAGCTACCGCTATAGTTTTACTGGGAGTGATAGGAGCTGAATTCGGTGCTGAAATTGAACCTCCTAAACTGTTGACCAGACCTCGAAGCTCTAGTCAGATCCCCGAGGGATTCGGTTTGACTAGCGGTGGATCCAACTACTCACTGGCCAGGCACACATGTAAGTTTTTACATTTCTAATACCTATTGATTACTTTATGGAACATAACCAGAAAAATCTTAAAATATCCTGGACATATTCTAAATTATAGCTCGCCTACAATGTAGAAATGAAGTTAGTATAATCTGTATAACTCACTGCTTTTTGTCTATAGTTATCCAAATCTGCTTTGAAATGTTAACGCATGTTTTTTTTATAGATTTTATCCTTAAAATAACACTTGTCTGAGCTTTCTGACTTAATATTTTGTCATGATTCTAGCCAAAACTTATGAAGGGTAAAACTTCTAAAATAATATTTGAAAATCCATGCAACCTTTTGTCCTTGACATGTTTTTAAAAGTAAGGAATTGGAGTAGAACATCAATTTTCTATTGTGCATACACACACACACACACTGCCACTCTATGCTTGGTTTGATCGTAGTAGGGAGGCTGTTTTATAAGGTCTTCTGGTGCTTCAGTGTGAAAATTACTTTACGTAAGATTCACCATGTTTCTGCCATGTGGCAAAATCTTGAACAGATTCCTGTTATTTTATGAACTGCATATAAGTCTTCTGACGGTAAGATAGTCTTTGTAGAACTATCTATTCTTTTGGGACTTTGAACCCAGACAATATACACATATTTGCATGTTCCTTTGTTAGTTGGGACAGCTTATAAAGCTCCACTAGACGATTTTCACATGCTTTCGTTGTAAAACCAAGGAGCAAGTTTTAGGGGCTTTTATGATTAAAATCCTCAGATTTAGCTGCCGCTTCTGTAACTTTCTTCTAAAGACTGTTAATTCAACATGTACTTCCTTGTGGCCAGTTGTCTCTTGCTCTCCACTTGATATTGAGAATCACAGAGTAATGATAACAGATACTCTATTGAATACATTTACGAGAACACAGCCACCAATAGGGCAGCAATCAAATAGCTGCCTCTTGAGATCACTGCTTTCTAAGCTCTTTTGCCTGCCTTAGTCTTCATGAACACTGTGCAGTGGGGCACCTCTGTTGTTACTTTATGCACATGTAGGCTAGTGGGCACCAGAAGAAAATGGCTGCTTTTGTCTCAGCCTAGTCTGTTGGTTCCATAACCCGTTCCTTTAACCATCGTGTAAATTGCTGCACTTCCATTGGTGCCCAATAGAGAGCGATCTGACATGCGTTATCACTTTATAAGTTAAAAAGCGCTTTCTTTTTTATCCTTTCACTTCATCTTTAAGGATCCCTAGTGGCTCAGTGGTTAAAGCGTTAGACCCCGAACCAGTATGTTGGCAGTTTGAGCACATCCGCTGATGTACGGGAGAAAGGTGAGGTGGCAGTCTGTTTCCGTAAAGATGGACAGTCTGGGACCCTGTGGGGAAGACCGCTCTCCTCTGGCTTTAGCTTGAGTTTGGTGTGCTTGCTCTCCAAAGCTGAAAGGAAGACATCTTTAAAGAGATTCTGTTAAAGAGTGGTAAATCCTGAACCCGACCTCATGCTTCTTCTGACCTGAAAATCCATGTCCTTTCCCTTTCCAGTTTCCCATCAGGCACACCTGCTTTCCCGCTCCTGCAGAGCACCACATGCTGCTGGCCCTGCCTCTTCAGTCTCTTTTCTCACATCCTGTCCTTGCTGTGTCCTGCTGTCCGTTCCCCAAACGCTGCTCAAATCCCACACCATTCTTCAAAGGCTCTCTGAGGAGGCCACCCATGTCCCCTAGAAAGAGCCCCGGCCTCTGAATACAGACAGCCTGACTTAGAATCTCGGCATCCAGCGATTAGAAGTTAATGACATTTTGGCATGGTTTTATCTGGCAGATGCTAAGATTTTGCCCACCATCTCCTTTATTCAGTATCGAGAAATGTCTCTTCGCATATATATTTTTTCCGAATATATATTTTTTTCGAATATATATTTTTTGTTGACAATGAAAACTTTTTCTTTTATTGACAATGAAAACTTTTTAAGTGTCTTAACATTTCCAAAAGAGAGTTTTGAGGATATTTTGAATACTGGTGTTTAAAAATAAAATTGCTGGGTAGCTCTTTTAAATGTATTCAATAAAATATTTGCTATCACTATGTGAAACCCAACATAATTTATGAACAAAACCCATGACCAAGCTTTTCTTTAAAAGTCAGACATCTTAGACCCCTGATTATTTTCCTCAGAGAAGATTTCTGCTTTTATGTTTTAGGGAAAAGACTTCATTTGCAAATTGAGAATCTGAAAGTCAATTCCATTAAAATAACCTGTGTCTTAAAGCTATTTGTGTTTCTACAACTAGCTGTTCTTTGGAAAGCAGCAGCGGCAGCTCAACCCCAAGACTTCCACTGTAGCATAGGCATGTCCCAGTTAACCAGGTTGTGTCCCAGTCCCCTTCCATCACAGCAGAAATGGAGAAAGTGATTATCATGTCTTGAATACTCATCTTACCCAACCCATAGATATTTCTAGAGTTAGATATTTTTATCCAACGTCTAGTACAATCTAGGGTTAATTATTGAGCATTTACTCTGTGGCAGGTATTTGCTATCTTATGTGATCAGATATGTCTTAGTCCTATTCGCATTTGTCAGATGAGGAAACTGAAGCTGTACCGAGTACCAAGCACATGCGTGAACCATTTGTGAAGTTGATCTTTATTTGTGGTGCCAATAAACTGCAGGCACAGGTTAAATGTTTTGTTTGATTATACTGTGAGGGAGTACCAAGCCTGGACAAGCTCACAACTCTAACTCAGTTTATTCATGCCAACCACTCCCATACCACCCTTACGCCTTTATGTTCTAAACAGCAAAATTCAGAAGGAGAGTATGTAGTAAGATGGGAAGGGGAGTGGACTCTCTCATTCCCGTCCCCAGCACCTTACCCACTGAACAATGAATAAAAACAAGAGCAGAATCAGATACCACGATTCCAGGTGGCGGATGAGTTGTTAGAGAGTTGGGGTAAGTCCAGGAGCCGGGAAGAGGAGGTGAAGAGATGGCCTCCTAGAAGTAGGGAGAACCTACCCACTAACATCGAGCACATAACCTACCCACTCACATCGAGCGCATACACTCATCGCAGCCATTAGGGACCGGGTTGGGCAGTACTCCACACTTGGAATTCAGAAAGGGAGCTAATCTGAGGGAGATGACAGCCCAATTTTTAAGGCATTGCAAAGTGGCCATGGGAGTTTGAACACCCCACAGTTGGGAGTAGGGTGCAAAGAGAGATCATGGCCCGCTCTGAAAGGATGCTGTTGAATTTGACTGAGGCCTGAGGTGGATGGGCACCAGGCCAGGGAGGAGAACTGCAAAGGGAGCAGGGTGAGGGGTGTACTGTGGATAAATGTGCAATCCAGAAGGTAACTACGAGCTCCCTGCCCATACGCGGACATCATGGAAGAGCCTGTGCAGGGGTGCCCATGAGAGAAAGACAGAACCACCCACCTTCCCTCCAAGAAAGTGGAGCCCCACCACTCAGGTCAGCATCTGTAACCAGTTAGACTACACCCTTCCTCTGCGTGCATATTGAATCATGTAGATCAAGCATTCACCACTTGAACTCCTGAATCGGCTTTAAAAAACCTAGAAGACTCTCTAGTGATTCTCAAGGTATGTTACAAGACTCACCACCTCTGCGTCAGTTCTGACTTACAGATGCTGTAAGGTCAAGTGCCCCTGGCCCACGAGATTTTCAAGATTGTGAGTCTTGTGGAGTTGGGCTGTCAAATCTTTCTATCAGAGTGGCTGTTGGGTGTGCGCTCCAGTCTCAGTGAACAGTTGGCCACTCGGGTGCTTTGATAATTCGGGATTATGTCAACTTGGACGGGCCAGTATTCTCCCATGATTTGATCCAGCATAGTAGTCAACTCCATGATGGGCTCTTCTATGAAGCGGCGGTGGGGAGAAGTGACCTCCTGATTAATCTGGTCATAGCCATCACATGACTGAGGGACTTTTCATTCAGGGGGTGGCCTACTCCTAGTATAAATGGACAGTGTGTGGATTTGGATCCTGGGTCTGGTTTTTCAACCCTGTTATATCACTTGCCAATCCCAGGAACCATCAGCAGACTGCCGGCCCATCTCAGAGTCATCCAGCTAGGCATCCACCAGCTGGTGGTCTTCCTTCCACTGCTTCCTATTGGTGAGCTCCTGTAGCCACAGGAAGTAGAAGGCTTCATGTTCCATCAGACCCCTAGACTTGAATCAGACTGGATGTACCCACGTCTCAACCGTGCGCTCCATTTCTTGATAGCCGTCTTTCTATATACACACTCAAGTGTCTCGGGTTTTTGCTTCTCTAGAGAACTCAACCTAACACAGCTTCCAATCAGAAAAATTTCCCACAAAAACCAGAATATGGAATTTAAAGTTAAAACACCTAAGATCAACAACAAAAGAAGTAAAACACAAAATCACCCAAAAAAGGAGCAAACAAAAGCAAAATATAAAGGAAATTTTCTCTTATATAGAGGCCAAACTAACAGAATGAATTGATATTTATCAAAGTTTGGTGTCAAATATGTTTAAAGAAAACTGAAATTACACACACACAAAAATTGAACAAAATGACTCAAAAAGGAAATTGAAACATAAACAGCTTAAAACAAAACAAAAAGCACCACCACCACCACCGGAAAACACCACCATGGAACAACAAAACAAAACGAAAACACCACCACTGAAAACCTGGACGTGAATGAGGCCAACCGAATTAGAATGGGAAAAGAAACAGTAGAACTGAACAGGCAGAAAAAGAAATTAGAAGACCAAAATAAATTAGCATCAAAGGACAAAGAAAAGCCAACCCATTCTAATGGTGATATGGGATTAAATAAGAAATCCAGCATTAGAATTGTAATCCCAGAGCACCATGACACCAAAAGCTCAAATCATTTTTCCAAAAGATAATCAGAATTTCCAAAACCTGAACAGAGTACCAAGCCTGCAAATACAGGTAACTTTAAGGACATTAGAAGCCCTGGTGGTGAGGTAGTTATGCATTGGGCTGCAATGGTTGGCAGTTTGAAACCACCGGTAATTCCTTGGGAGAATGAGGGGGCGCTCTACTCCCGTAAACAGTCTTGGAAACCCACAGGGGCTCCCTGTGAATCATCATTGACGCAGTGGCAGTGAGAATTTAAAGAAGTTAGCTTTTCCACTCATCTGAAAAATGTTGATACTTTTATCTACCTCTTAGCCCTATAACACCTGAATTTTTAATTTCAGGAAAACAATTTTTTTTTGTTTTTATTCTTTCATAGTTATCAATATATATTAATATATACATTTAATTAAATGTTATAAAATGTCACACTCGGCATTATAGGGTTAAGGTTCTTGGGGGAAAATTTTAATTACTTCCTGTGGTAGTTACATAATCTGTTGTCAATTTGAGAGTATTAAGGATGAAGGGGTGGAGTTTGGCCACAGCTTGATGACCTCATTTGGAGATGCTAAGGAGATAAATGGCTCGCTGGAGGTGGGACACTCCCTCACTCCCTGCTAAACATTCCTGTTGACAAGACACATGGAGTTACGCTAGAGCCTAGGAGTTGGAGGAGCCATGTGGAGACCCATGCCAGTACTAGTACTTCCACTGCCACTGGATCCACAAGATTTTCCACCCACTGGCCTGAGCTCTTCCTGCATTTGGCAGCATTGCATGTGTTGCGTGAATCTGCAGAGGAACTCAGGTATCGGCCATATGGGCTACTATCGGACTTAAGGACTTGATCTGGACTGGGCTGGCATGTTTCTTAATATACAATTATTCTTTTAAAAAAAATCATTTTATTGGGGGCTCGTACAACTCTTATCACAGTCCATACACACATCCATTGTATGTCAAGCACATTTGTGCATATGTTCCCCTCATCATTCTCAAAACATTTGCCTTCTGCTTGAGCCCTTGGTATCAGCTCCCCACTTTTCCCTCCCTCCCTGCTGCCCCCTCCCTCATGAATCCATGATAATTTATAAATTATTAGTTTGTCATATCTTACACTATGCGATGTCTTCTTTCATCCACTTTTATGTTGTCCGTCCCCCAGGGAGGAGGTTATATGTAGATCCTTGTAATCGGTTCCCCCTTTCCACCCCACCTTCCCTTCACCCTTTGTAATGCCACTCTCACCACTGGTCCTGATGGGATCATCTGTCCTGGATTCCCTGTGTTTTCAGTTCCTAAATGTACCAGTGTACATCCTCTGGTCTAGTCGGATTTGTAAAGTAGAATTAGTGCGGTGGGGGGGTTAGCATTTAAGAACTAAAGGAAAATTGTATGTTTCATCATTGCTACATTACACCCTGACTGGCTTTTCTCTTCCCCGCAACCCTTCTGTAAGGGGATGTCCAGTTGCCTACAGATGGGCTTTGGGTCCCCAATCTGCACTTCCCCTCATTCACAATGATATGATTTTTTGTTCTTTGATACCTGATCCCTTTAACACTTCGTGGTCACACAGGTTGGTGTGTTTCTTCCATGTGGGCTTTGTTGCTTCTGAGTTAGATGGCCGCTTGTTTACCTTCAAGCCTTTAAGACCCCAGATACTATATCTTTTGATAGCTGGGCCCCATCAGCTTTCTTCACCACATTTGCCTATGCACACATTTTTCTTCAGCGATCGTGTCGGGAAGGTGAGCATCATGGAATGCCATACAATTACTCTTTTATATAAAGCTCTTTTTAAAAAAAGTTTATAAAGCTCTTTCTAACACATGTATGAGTGTCTATGAATTTGTTTCTAGTCTACCCAGACTAACACACCTCCTTTGTATGGGATTTGCATCCATATGTTTTCTTTCTAAAGGCCCTTATGCCTTTTTCTGCAAATCATACTGATTGCCACTGTCCATAGTAAGACCACATTTATTCCTAGAAGGTGTAGATAAAAATACTTTTCTTTAACTATATTAGATATATGCTTAAATCCTAAATATTTTTATTTGCTGTTATCTAAATTTTTCAGTAGGACATTTCTCCCTCACCCTCATTTTACATGTAAATACTGAGTTCAGATCAAATGGAAAATTTGACTACTAAATTTGTGTATAACAGCCTCACCATTTTTAGCTGAGTTCTGACACCTGCAATATAAACCCTATCTTCATGATGCCCCACAAAGCTGAAAGTATTTACAATCTAGATATATGCAGGCAAAGTTGGTGGGCCTTTCTTACCATTTAACATATAACAGGGCTCTGGGGTGACTCAGAAAAACAATATCTGAATACTGCTCTGTGGTCGTTTGGGGGTTATATCCTGGTGATTTTAAGTAGTACCAAGTCTTTTTTAGCCAAATTTTGGTCTAGGATGTGTTGCAGCATTGATGTAAATTTCTTTCTACTAGCCATGTAGTAGAGAATGAGAGGTCTTCCAAAAGTTCACATAAAACATGTATTGTGAAAAACAAGACATAAACTTCAATTTATTTTCACACCAAAATAAACTAATACTAACTTGCTATCCCATGTCTGAACAGCATCTAGTTTGAGACACTAAGAAGGTTAAGAGTATAGTTCCAAAAGAGCCCCTATGAGAGCAACATGAATTCCATTGAAATTTAACAGCACACATCCAATATTTGGAGCTTAAGTGGGAGAATGACAAAATCATTGTTGTATTATGAAAAGTTTATAAGGGACAGTGGTTCAAAGAGATCAACAATTTACAAATAACATGTTAAAAAGGGACAAGACCGTGCTGATTAAGTCTACAACTGCAAATCATCCACATCCATTAGTAAGGAATCGATCTTGCCTGTGCGCTTTTTGAAAAGGACAGAAGATTAACAGCTGAAACAGTAGCCAACACCATGGGCATTTCAGTTGGTTTAGCTAAAACAAATCTGACTGAAAAATTAAAGGCAGGCAAATTTTCTCTTCGTTGGAAGACAGAACTGTTGTGTCCAGATCAGCTGCAGATGAGCAGAATTTGGGATTGAAATTTCAAACAAGTGATATCAAAACCCTGAGGCATTTCTTGGAAGAGTTGTTACAGGAGGTGAAACAGGGCTTTCCCAGCAGATCCTGAAGACAAGCAGAAGCAAAGCAAAGGCGGCTGAGAGGTGGGGGTGCTCCGACAGACACACAGGGACCAGTCAAGAGCAAAGTCACGGCACCAGGTTGTATTGTTTTCAGACGCTCCAGGCATCTTGCATGTTGGCTTTGTAGATAGCCACTGACAATAATATTTTCTAACAAGAGTAAGGTGACCAGATGTCCTGCTTTTGGTGGGACAGTCCTGCTTTTTAACAATTTTTCCCCCACATCCTGCGGCGTTTTAAAGTCCCGAGTTTTAGAAAGAATGCACGGCAAGCTAGGGTATACTGTTTTCAGCTGCCGTGTGGCTATTTCCCCAGGATATGAGTTTTATCAATGGTGTCCCACTTTTGTCCCGCTTTAGCAATGTTAAAATCTGGTCACCTTATACAAGAGTGTTTTGAGAGAGCCCCAACTTTAGTAGAAAATGGACAGGAAAGCTTCACTAGAGAGTCCTCTCAAGCATGACAGTGTTCTTGTTTGTTCCCCTCATCAAGCAATGGCAACTTTGCGAGAGGGCCGATGGGAAATCTTTTAAGCATTCATCTTACATTCTGATTTGACTTTCTGTGACAATTTGGTCCAAATTTAAAATATCGGTTAATAATGTAAAAAGTCTGGACCGTCAGTATTTTTAGGAATGGTCCTAAACGGCTGTTAATCGTTACTGACGAAAGTGTCTTGACCTTGATGAAGCTTAAAAGTTTATGGCTCTTAATTTCATTTTTTCACAAACCTGTTAAAGTCCCCTTAGTTAATTTGATTTGGTTTTCAATTTTAGAGCAACTTTCAATTTCCTTGATGCCTTATACTTGCTGTCTGAATTGCAGATTGAGTGATACGTTTTAGCACTGTCTTGCCAAGAACTTTTGGTTTTGTTCAAGACCTTTCTATTTCTGCTTCTTCAGTAATCTTGCTCTGATGTTGTCTGACAGCTCCGCAGAACGATTCCTTCTCATTTCTGCACCTTAATGTATGTGTGTTCTAGAATCCCCATAGTGAACCTACTTTATTTTTATAAATTTTAGCAGTTTCATATCAGGAAGGGGCAATGGATAACATCTACCCGAATCCTTGAAGAGCTGCAGAACTTTCAATGTTTCTCTTAAAAGTGGCCACACATATTTTGTGGATTTGTTTGATACCTTGCCATGCCTTTTAGAAAACACACTTTTGTAAAACCACTGAATGCTAGAGAACCAAGTCTATTTTATTTCTTTACACTTTGGCCGCGTGGTAATGCCGATAGGTGCTGTTGAACTACCCAATTCACTTGGTAGATGCCGACGACGCAGATCTGTTAGACATGGTCTGAAAGCAATAACTACAGAGCTGCTTCCTTTTTCACTTTAAATGATGTGCGACAGAGCCCCAAGGCTCCATGGAGATGGCTCAGTGGCTACTTGGGACCTTAAGACTACTTCAAGTACAAGTGCACAGCAGATGTCTGTGTGAGGTAGAAATTGAAGTCTGGGGTCACATTATATCTGTGGAAAGAAACTATTTGAAAAGAGCTAGACTATTTTCATTTCTTAAAAAGATATAGAAACCTATCCTTTGAACTCAATGATAATCAATATTGTTTTATAAAAATTTTGGTAGTTTTTCTTTTTTTAATCTGAATTGGTAGCGGTCTACAGAGCCAGATTTGTTTTCCACTCAACAATTCTTAAACATTTTGTTTCATCTCATTGCTATTTCCACAGTGAAACATCACATCCTACTTCTTCCCTGTATTTCCAGTTTCCGTTCCTTCTTTTACTAAGTGCTCCAACCTTTGTCCTTGGGTAAATATTGCCCTTTTGATCTCAAATGGATGATGGTTCTAAGGAGTATATACCTCTCTAGTGTTACTGTACCCCTTATAGACCTATCTTTTGTTTGGCTGAAAGTTGAATCCTGGAGTAAGTTCATTTTTAGACCTGAAATGTTACTGAAAAGGCCATCGTTTTTAGGGTTCCACCTGTCTCTAACCAGTATGCCTGGATTTTTGTTCTTATAATCAAGAAAATTTTTATCTTTCCAACAAAATCTGCTTTATTTCAACTAATTTCAGTTTGATGATCATGCTTTCTTTCCAAGTATACTTAGTCATTCTTAATGCTTGTCTTTCGCTTGTACAACCACAAGGAAATCCTATGATTCTAATAAATTCAACTTTATCTTACCATCTACCTTCCTACCTTATTTGACTGGCTTATTTTCTCATCGGGTAACTGCCAAGCCTTCCTGCTTCTACATTTTACATTTGACCTCTTCCAATGCATTTTCAACATAGCAGCCATGCAGTAGTTCATTTAGAAACCTAAGTCAAATCACAGTACTCACTGACTTTAAAAAGCTTGCAGCAGTTCAAAAGCCCAAACCTTACACAATGTCCTAAAAGGCACTCCCTGAAATGACATTTCTATTTTCCACCTTGCTTCGTCCACTGACTTTCTTGTTCTTCCTCAAGCCCTCCAAGGCTGCCTCCTGCTAGAATGTTCTTCCCCACACTACCAGCTTGGCTCTCCCCTTACATTCTTGCAGACCTTGGCTTACATTTCATTTTTCCAGTAGGAGCAATCCAGACTACTTCTTCCCTCAATGTACTTCCTTCTCCAGGAGCCCACGCCCCTGTATCATGGTCTACATGTTCTTTTCTCCATACTGCTCCTGGCTTGCTGATAGTCTATGTATTTATAGAGTATATATATGTACATAATATTTACAGTAGCTAAGCTTCGCACACAATCCTGAATGATTCTTGGTCTATGTGTCCCAAGTATGTACAACACTGGCATACAATAGGTGAACAAAATAAATATGAATGGATAAGTTTTTTCTAAAGCATTAATCACACAACATAGCTTTTGTGGGGATTTTCATGTTCACTGGGGCTTTTTCCTTTGTTTAACTTTTGAGAGAACTTTGCTAGCATATTTTAAAATATATATTACTTGTTCACCTGGATACTTGTGGTATTCATTTTCCAATTTCGAAAAAAGCATCCAACTGGTTAAAAAAATGATTATAGGAGGGGGTTCTATCTCCCCTCCACACCCACCCACCCCCCAAAAAAAACCCCCAGAAAGCTCTGCTGGGCGGAGCTTTTGTAGTACACATGTTACCCACTAGGCGAGCATCAAGCAATTTGCTCTGAGTTAGTGCACTGCACCCAGTGGCATCGCCTGACAAGGTTCTCTCTGGTCACAGTGAATTTTTTCCTAAAAGCAGTTTTCACTTGATCCTCACTTTTTGTGATGGCCAATTTCAGAGAACAGCATGGAGCTGTGAATTTTTGTTTCCTTCTTGGGAAAAATGCTGCAGAAACTATTGTGATGCTGAACATAGCTTACAGGGACAGCCCTATGGGAAAACCTTATATGTGAATGACTTTCTCATTTCAAAAGAGGTGAAGTATTGATTGATGACAAACCTTGGTTTGGATGTCTGCAAACTTCCCAAACGGGCAAAAATGTTGACAAAATGTGTGCATGTTGTGCTTGAAGACCGATGATGGACTTCGCCATTCAAGAGAAGGAGAAGTTATCTGGACTATCTTGGAGCTCGGTTCAGCGAATTTTAACAGAAAATTTGGGAATGAGAAGGGTCACTGCAGATTTGTGCCTAGGTTTCTGAGTCGATACATGCCATGCTTTGAAAGAACAGCTTCGAAGCGACCCAGACATATTTGTCCAAAGCCATTACTGGTGACAAGACATAGTGCTAATCTTATGACTCTGGAAGCAAACATTAAGCAAGGTAGTGGAAGACGCCATTGTCACCTCACCCAAAAAGCTCATCAAATGAAATCAAAGATAAAGATGCGATTCATTTGTTTTTGTGTTGTGAGGGGGCTAGTGCACTTAGAGTTTATTCCACCAAGTCAGACTGTTAATCAAGTTGTCTATTTTGAGATTCTGAAAAGATCGTGTAACAGTGTGCAACAAAAAAGACCTGATTTGTGGCAGACGGGGGACTTGTTTTGCCAACAGGACAATGTACCTGTTCACACAGCCATCTCAACGTTCCAGTTTTTCACCAAAAAACAGCATGCCTCTCTTTTCCCACATACCTTACTCACTTGACCTCACTCTGGGTGACTTCTTTTTGTTTCCGCAAATGCAGAGGGATGTGAAAGGATAGCAATTTGACAGTGTAGAAGAAGGGAAGAAAAAAATAAGGAAGGTGTTGTAAGCCATCCAAACAGATGAGTTTGAAAAATCTTTCCAAGAATGGAATCTCAGATTTGACAAGTGTATTAAGTGTAATGGAGTGTTCTTTGAAGGTGATGAGGTTATTTTGTTTAAAAAAATTTTTTTTAAATACATAGCTTTCACACACAAAAAATCTGTTTTGGCGGGTAACCCCCTTGTATGATTATTTCAAGAGAAGTAAAAATGACAGTTGTGAAATTCAGATAAGGGTTCGTGGTAAACAGTGGGTAGAAACAAATTAATTAAAATGCTTAAGAATATTAAGCAGAATCAAAAAACCACATCGTCCTTAATTGAGCCACATTAGATACATTCTAACCCAGGATGTGGCTGCCCTCACTGTTATTTTTACCATGAGAGTGTTAGCTAATGGTCATAATGTGTACTTGGAACTGCAAAGGATATAGTAATATAAATACCCAGAAATTCAGTGGCTTCTATAGTAGATTTTTTAAAAACTAGATAAACTTGTCTTTTTTTTTTTTCACTTTTATTGGGGGCTCGTACAACTCTTAATCTCCATCCATCCATCCATCCATCCATCCATCCATGTGTCAAGCACATTTGTACATTTGTTGCCATCATTTTCAAAACATTTTCTTTCTATTTCAGCCCTTCATATCAGCTTATTTCCCCTACCTCCCCCGCCCTCATGAACCTTTGATAATTTATAAATTTTTTTTCCATGTCTTACACTTCACCCACTTTTCTGTTGTCCGTCCCCCAGGGAGAAGGCTATATGTAGATTATATGTAGCTGTACCAGTGTACAACTTCTGGTCTAGCCAGATTTGTAAGGTGGATTTGGGATTATGATAGTTGGGGGGAGGAAGCATTAAAGAACTAGAGGAAAGTTGTAAGTATCATTGACGCTATACTGCACCCTGACTGGCTCATCTCCTCCATGCGACCCTTCTGTAAGGGGATGTTCAGTTTCCTTCAGATGGGCTTTGGGTCTCCACTTGGCACTCGCCCTCATTCACGATGAAATGATTTTTTTGTTCTTTGATGGCTAATACCTGATCCCATCGACAGCTCGTGATCACACAGGCTGGTGTGCTTCTTCCATGTGTGCTTTGTTGCTTCTGAGCTAGATGGCCTCTTGCTTATCTTCAAGCCTTTAAGACCCCAGATGCTATATCTTTTGATAGCTGGGCACCATCAGCTTTCTTCACCACATTTGCTTATGCACCCACTTTGTCCTCGGTGATTGTGTTGGGAAGGTGAGCATCAAGGAATGCCAGATTAATAGAACAAAGTGTTCTTGCATTGAGGGAGTACTTGAGTAGAGGATCAATGTCCATCTGCTACCTTAGTACTAAACCTATAAATATATGCACATAGATCTATTTCCCCATTATCATATATAAATATATTTACATATGTACATGCCTGTATTTAGACCTCACTAAATGTCCTTTGTCTCCTAGTTCTTTCCTCTATTTCCTTTTACTTTCCTCTTGTCCCACTATCATGCTCAACCTTCATTTGGGTTTCAGTAATTCCTCTCGGTTACATTGCCCTTGATCAAGCCCTACCAGGCCTCCTACACCCTCCCCACCATCGATTTTACATCACTTGTTGTTGCTGTGTCCCTGGGTTTGTTAACACCCACTTCCTTTCCCCTGCCTCCCTCTCTCCCATGTCCCCCTGGAACCATTGGTCCTGTTGCTTTCTCCTTCAGATTGTTTATCCTGTCCATCTTATCTACATAGAACTGCAGAGATAATACTATGCACACAAAAATAAGACAGCAAAACAAAGCAACAAAAGAAAACAAAACAACAACAACAAAAAAGAACCGACACACCAAAAAAAGCCTAAAAATAGTTCAATGTCTGTTTGTTGTTTTCCAGTTGAGCCTGATGGGGTGCCAGGCCCTGGTCTCAAAGTCTAGTTTTGGTTTTCCCTGGGGACTTCCTTGCTCTGCTCCCCTTGCTGTTCTGTTGCACACCCTTAGTGTTTCGCCTCACTGTGATGGGGTCAGATTGGGTGCAGTTCCCGCACTGTGTCTCCGGTGTTGTACCCGGTAGTGCTGTGGGTCAGTGAGGGACGTTATGTCTCATAGTGGGGCCGGCCCTGTGGTCCTCTCTGTGCTTTGGCTGCTCTGAGCAGGAATATCGTCCTCAGGGCTTGGGGGGCCAGGGTGTGCTCCCCTCTCCCTCCCTCCCCCTTCATTGGCTCCTGGGTGCTCTGATCAGACATGTCGCTCTCCCTGAGCTGTAGCTTCAGTGCTGTCCTCTGAAGTGAATTCTTCTGCCGGGAGCCGGGGCTATTCAAGTAGTTGGGATTGGGGTCAACCCCTCAGACCTCTCTACTGTAATTCTTGAAGGGAAGATGCGAGAAAGGGAAGTAGATCCGCCAGGAGACAGAAACCACATCTTTTAAAGGGACAAGGAAATTTAAAGTTGGCGCCCCACCCCCCACCCCCAGTGAGACAAAATTTTAATGGGCTGGGCTGTTAATGGAAAGGTTGGGAGGTTCAAGTCCATCTAGAGACTCCGTGGAAGAAAGGCCTCTGTAAAAGCAACCACTGAAAATCCTTTAAAGCACAGTTCTACTTTGACCCCTACGAAGACATCGTGCACTGGAGTTGATTTCTTGCCATCCGATGGTCCTGGTCCAGAAGCAGTAGGTGCCAAAGAGCCTCTCCTAGTCCTGGGATGAGGGAAAGTAGCAACCAATGGGAGGAAGGAGAAGTAAGGCCTTCTTTCAAGGTTAAGGTTTGACCTCTTCAAGAGGAGCACGGTCAGCGCAGGAATACCCAGCCTGTGAGTATAAAAAAATACTTGCCCAGAGGGTGCAAGTAGAACGGTCAGCACTTGCCCGAAGAGGTGGGCAGGTTGAAACTAGTAAGCTAGTCTAGAAGCTTCAGGAGGGATAGAAGGTCCACAGAAGCCCAGTGCACTGTGACTGGAGGGTTGGGCTGTCCAGAACTATGTGAGGTCAGTGTCTTTGTGCCACTTTGACCTGGCCTGGTAACTCTGGTAGCCTCTACTGACAAAGCTGAACATTTGCCCAACTGGCATAGCAGATGTTCACAGGGTCCATCTCCAGTAGTAAAAACCAGCAGGAGAGAAAAAGGGGATGGATGACTGGTCTAGACGGAGTAAGTAATTTATAGTTATAATCCTAAGATATCGTCTCATAAATTATACCTTCTGGTTCACCAGAATTCTATGCTCTAGTTCAGTGGTTCTCAACCTTCCTAATGCCGTGACCCTCTAATACAGTTCCTCATGTTGTGGTGACCCCCCAAGCATAAAATTATTTTCATTGCTATTTCACAACTGTCATTTTGCTACTGTTATGAATCAGGAGACCCTTGTGAAAGAGTCATTCGACCCCCAAAGGGGTCGTGATCCACAGGTTGAGGACCGCTGCCCTAGTTGGTCTTTTATAATGAGCTTGTTAGGTTCCTGGGTTGGGGTACCCGGTTCTTGCTTAATGGCACTGAGGGAATTCACACGGGCAGGAGCCCACTTGTAATCCAAGTGACTTTTATGAGGAATAGGAAGGTTTGGGTTCCAAAAATGTTCCAAAAGCACACCAGGCTGCGTGGAAACCACACAGGGGTTCACTGCTGGAAAGTGTACAGGGACGGGAACCCAAGCCCATGTTTGCGGAACCATGGAATCCCAGGGGCCAAGAGACAGGGTGCTAGGCTGTGCACCTGTTCTTATTCCCTCCTGCCCCACTGGCTGGGAGAGGCATGGTTCCAGGGCATTGGATGATCCTACTGGCTGAGCTTGGGCCCACCTATGTGATGTCATGTGGCTAGGCCCAAGGTGTGTGCCCAGCTGGACTTCCCACAAGGGTCTAAGGGGCTGGTATGTGAGCATGCTCGGTTTGGATCTCCCCATAGCGGTCTAATGGGTGCCTGATTTCATTCCAACCCCTGTTGTGGCCCTATGGAGGCATTGGGGAGACAACTTCCCTTTTTCCCTAATCTAGCGACCTGTCAAGCTGATTATGTTCTCCATAAATATTTTTTGAACCATGCTATGCTGGTGTTATGATATAAGAATTGACAGCCCTATGAAGAAATTGCTACTTGCTCTGGTCCTTCTTTGCGAGAAACACCCTTCATGGTAACCATTTAGATTCTGGGTTTTGTGTGTGTACCAAACGGAATAGGTTTCAAGCAGAACTTGGGCCAGACCCCATGGGCGGGGATGCAGCTTGCCTGTGTGTGGTAAGCACAACTAACTCCATTTTGCATTTGCTGATAGATGAATGATGGTTGGCCACTGAAGCCCTCACATTTGCATTTCAATGGCCTACTAAGGTCCCATCCCTTACCTGCTACTTCCCAGGGATAGTGGTGATAAGGAGTAATTAATGATTGGTTAACAAGATCGGATCTTTGATTATAATGTACAATAGATGTACAAATTCTATATTTAACTTTTATTTGCCTTTTAATTGCTATGGATTTCTGTGCCCGCGACTAGCTACTTTATCAGACTGAAGAAATGGTTCCTACGATCCCTTATCCTTAGTCCCAGCAGACATTGCGACATATTTTCTCCAAAATAGAAAAGGCAGGCCCATTCCATTATATGTTGTGAAATGTTACAGTGCCATCCATTTTAGCTGTGCTTGTCAGCTCGCTGGGGCAGCGTTATGGGAGGTCAGAAAGACTGAAAATGGCACGCAGAGGATTTACTAGTGTTTTTGTGTTGAACGGTTTGAAAGGCGAACGCTACTGGCAGACAGTGAATTCTTCAGACTCGTAAGCACTAGAAAAGGATTTCAGGCCATGGGCAGGTAATGTATTAAGCCCATGCTCATTTAAAAGTCTACTTTGTCTGACTGACCGTCACATTACAGAGCAGTCTGTACAGAATGTCTCCAGTGTCAGCTTCCGTGACCTCCCTGAGCTTCAGGCAGCAATTGGCTTGAGTGGAGCAGGCCACTCAGTTTCTGGGAAGAGCCGCACTCTGGGCAGGCACACAAGTCCTAAAATATTGATGTGGCCACTCCTTAAGGAGAGCAGTATGATAGAGTTACATACAATGTGTCATTCAAGCTGTTTTCATTGCCCAGAAATCATATGCTGAACCTGTAGCTTGTCAATCAAAGCAATTTGGAATCGCTGCAGAGCGTAGTGGACATTTATTATGATTATGTAATAAATTTACTCCATGATTTTGAAAAATGCTAAACAAAGACCAAAAAGTTACCGCCTTCCATATTCTAGAACCTCCCTAAATCAATCATGCACCCATTTCATCCCTGTGGGCACAGGTGAAAGCGCACCATAATTAATCAGCTTACACGAATGACTATGATGTGATGAAGTGACGGGGACCATGTATCAAGTACTCAACTGTACTAAATGGAGCTGCCGTTTTGGGAGGTCAGATGGCCAAATATTAGCAATCCCCCATAGGAATTCCCTTATGGGAATTGCCTAAGAGTGAAGAATCAGTCGTGTTAGAGTTTAGAAGAGCATCAGGGTATTAAAGCCAAAGTAATGGCACCTGGCCCAAGGACAAAGGAAAGTGGCGCTGAAGGAAAATAAAAGCTCTGAGTGGTTTGCCACCGAAGTCTTTTCTGACGTGGACTAAGTGCATAAGTGAAGTGTGGTCCTCGCTACTGTAGTGACCAAAAATACTGCAGCCAACAGATTTTTTTTTTTCCTCATGGAATTGTGTTGAATATCTAAAGTGGTACAAGTCCTTGAAGATGAGTTCTTTCAGATTTGTTGTCATAGTTGCCTTCAAACGCTTTGCTGCCTTTCTGTTTTATGATCTTTCAGGATCGTGGCGGTGCCTCACGTCAGTGCCCAGAGTGCTTCTGAGATTGCTTTCCACAACCTTGCATCACAAGATGCCACAGAGATATACCTTCTCTGCTGGTGTACCTTTCTTTGTATGCTGATACTTTTTAATGCGTAGTGTTTCACTGAGGTTTTCAGTTCTGTGAATGTGTCATGGTTAGTCTGGTATTTCTCCTGGTCTCATTGTTGTGGTAAGAGACCCTTCTTCCTCTGAGAAGTGAGCGTTCATTAATAAAACAGTGGCCAATAGGCATGAGGGGACATGAAAACGTTCATGGAAAGACGGAATAAAAGTTCCATGAACTTTTTGAAACCCTCTCGTAGTTGCTTTTCTATGCTTAACAGAAGTTGGGGTTGGCTTATTCTGTTGACCCTGGAGGCAGCAGGTAGATTTAGTGGCAACTTGCTGTCAGATATGAAGCTGTCCGGAAATGCTGAGGACATTGGTCTCTTTTGCTCTTACTATGGGTCTAGTATGCCTGCAAGACAGCATGCCATCCGGAGAATTCCTCATCACGGAGGCCCACAACTTTGTGTCAAATACAGCTAACTGCCATGGGATCCTACACATAGCTACATTGAGGAGACGCAAACCTGCTGCTCCTCAGTTTCCTGGACTGTAAATCTTTGAGTGCAGACAGCCCCCTCTTTCTCTGGGAAAGCAGCTGTTGGGTTTGAACCTCCAAGCTTGTGGTTAGCAGATCAACACTTAACTCACCACTCTACTGGGACTCCTTTTGTAAAGTGTATGGGCTGATAAGCCTGCAGAAACCCTTTATCTTGAGTCGGGAAATGCTTGCAATAATTGAACTCAGATCTCCCACACAGAAGCTGGGGCCCACCAGTGAACCACCGCTGGTTGTCATTGGAAGAAATGTTGTCGTTGGAAAATGAACACCAGCCCTTAGCTCACAGTTGATAGGAAATGCATGGGTCAGAGTGACGCTGTCAGTGTTTATGGCAGGGATATCATTGCCAGCATCCAGACATTTTTTGACACTGTGGGACAAAGTTTCAATTTTGAGCATGTAGTCATGCATTGAGCATGTAGTCATGTAGTCTGCAAGCTATTGACAGAATCTCCGTCAACAGCAGCCAACAACAGACGGGACAAAGAACTGCTTTTCTTCAGTCAGAGAAAGAGGTGTGCAGCGTAAGATGAATTGCTGCAGGAAACATTTGGGATACAATTAGCAGGTGCAAAAGTAAAATGCATGAAGAAAATATTAAAGGATGGAATAAAGTGGGGAGGAGGAAAAAACATGAAATGCGAACACTCACTGTTGGATGATATTGAGGAGTTAATTTTATTCAGGTGGGGTAATAGTACTGGGGTTATTTTCTAAGTCTCACTCATATACTAAAATACAATTATCTAGCTGAGTTTTTTTTCCAAATTAACTTGATGTGGTAAGAAATGTGATGGTGACATGGGCTGGGTAGTGTCTGACCACCCCTGACTTCACAGGGGCGAGAGAAACAGCCTCAGCTATCCAAGGCTGATGTCCAAGGCCTCTTCTTCTCACCTTACCAATTCTTACACCCTGCCCTCCCACGGCACATGCTACTTCTCAGCGGGGTTTGAGAATTCATTGCAATGGCCACCCAACTCGGAGGCCATGCTCATGATGGTTGGTTTTATTAGGGAAGTCAACAGATGACAAATCAGGATCAGAAATACTCTGGATACTTCCTAGACCAGCAAAGCCTCTTCCCAGCCCTGCCTGCCAGTAGGCCTCTCTCTGGCCCTTGAGCACTCAGTGATGAGGCCATTGGCCTCTTCCCCGCTTGGGCGATGTTACAAAACTCTTCAGGACTGCTGGTCAGTGCCCAAAGGACACTCCACCAGAACTTTCAGCACAACGACACAGTGCATCTGCAAACCTAGCTCCCCAATTAGTGCATGCACACCACCACCGCCCCTGCTCTGCCGGAAGGCACTCGATTTCCCTTGCTCTGCGGCCTGGGAAGCCCACTGCCCGGCCTACTGCTTCTGCTGCTGCCACTCCTCTGGTGTTGCCGCTTCCTGTCCCTGTTTGAGGTGGTACAGCACTCAGGGATCGCAGATCCAAAGGATGTGCACCACCCTCAATCTCTCTTTAAATTCCTCCCCACCCCCCACCCCTACATTCCCTCCCCGCATTATTGAGGTGATTCATTTTAAACCCAGCAGAATGACAGAGTTGACCAATCCCTATGTTGAATTCCAAGTTTTGACAATCACAGGTAGTCCTCTTAAGTCACCGATAGCTGAATCCTATAATTCTATCAGCATCTTTTCCCACCTGCTATAATCCAAACCCACCCGGGGAAAGTCACTTGGCGAGAGTTACAAAGATGATGGTTGGAAGAGCATATTAAATGGTTCATGTGCTGCCGAGGGCCAGGGGAATGATTTGAAGTGGGTATTGATGAAACACGATCAGTGTTTTACATCTGTGATGATGTAAAAATTGTTGAAACCAGGTAATGCTGGCAGCTAGGTGAGGGTCTGTGCGGGTGACAGAGACAGAATATGTCTCTGTGTTAAATCTCTCTGGAGTCAGGATAATTAAAACTTCAAACGTGATGCTATTTTGTACAAACAGCTAAAATGTGTGTGAAAAGCATGGATTTGCATTGTGTGGAGCCTCTCTCCCTGATCCCCACTATATTGTCTCTGTTGAAACCTTGGCATATTGAGCATAGAACTGGTACTATTTGGGGCTGAAGAGGAGGCGGTCTTCTGCACGATGGGCGCAGAGTGATTTTCCTTGTGCGGGAGTGTGTTGCTGCTGAAGTTGGAGAAGGAAATGTGACGTGGGTGCTGTTCCAGCTTCCACTTGTTACAGCAAAAAGAATGGCTGCAAGCCCTTCTGTTGCCGAGAACAATGCAGTAGCCAACTATTATTTTTCAAAAGACAGCTCTGCAGGCTATTGACAGAATCTCCGTTCAATGGGTATTGTACAATGTCAGTCACAAAACGTGAAAAATGACCTAGGTGTGCATGTGGAACAGTTTGCTTATACGTCTTCGCCCTGTAACCAGAAACATGAAACAATGACTCAGGATCATAACTTTGACCCTCATTATGATGGAGCCTTTTATTAATGGAGGGAATGCTTCTAAAAAATATCGTGGTAAAATGCATGTAACAGAACATTTGCCATTTTAACCATTTTGAGGTGTAGAATTTAGTGACATGAATTACACTCATCATCTGAAACCATCCAGTCTCAGATGTTTTCAATGAGCCCAAACAGAAACCAGGTACCCCCTTTAAGCAGTAAATAATCCTCCCTTTTTCCTTCCTGGTGGTAATCATTAGTAAACTTTGGTGTTTCGATGGTTGAGTCTTCTAGATAGTTCATAAAAATAGGATCATCTGATACTTGTTCATGTCTGCCTTCTATATCACAGGCATGTTTTCCCTGCATCCCTGGCCTAGCACATATCTGAACGTTGTTTCTATGGCAGGATATTTCACTGTGTGTATCATGTTTGCTTGTCCCTTCCTCTGTTGATGTGCATCAGTGTCTGAACCAGGAAACTTGCCTTCCAAATCTGCTCATCCCTTGCCCTTTAAAGTCGCCATGTAACATCTCTGAACCTCAGTGTTCTGTTCTGCACTGTGAGACAGTTGGGCCATTCTAATTCCTGACTCCTATGGAGATGTGATGTGGAAAGCTTTGTGCTCTTTGGGGTGTTGTTTTTTTTTTTGCTGTATGTCTGGATGGTTTGATATGTAGGACTAAAATTTTTTTACCCTATCAGTAAGCATAGCATTTGTTTATGAGAGTGTTTTTTGGGGGGTGGAGGGTAGAGGTGTATTTTCTCATCTTCCTGCCTCTGTAGACTACCGTTGCAAACACATGCACCTCCCTTCTGATCTAGTTAGATTCTCTCCATAAATTGAAGCAGGTCTGATCTTAAGCTCGTTTACTGCCTCAGAACAGAATTGATCTGGCTTTCACTTTTGATTCAGCCTCGGAAGATTCTGGGAGGAAGAAAACAACAGCATTGCTGGCTCGATTTAACTAAGCTGGGGTTAACAGGAGGATGGAAAACCAGTTACCATAATCGCTTGCCCTTCCCATCTGATTTCCATATTTAGTATATGTACATTGTTCATGTAGAGAGAGTTGCCCGTGGCCATCTGCAGGGAGCCCTGCCTGGTAGACCTTTCATTGTTCATCCATCTTGGAATGCGTTTCAGCACCTGCTTAATTGTCATGGACTCAATTGACAGTTTCTGGAATTAGCAAGGGAGAACAATATATTTCATTTGCAATGTGAAACATAAGTTTGCTTTTGCAGATATCTTAAGTGCGGGGTGTGCTATAGACTGTTACCTTTAAAGAGGAGCCCTGGTGGCATAGTGGGTTACCCAGTGGTCAGCAGTTCGAAGCTGCCTGCCACTTTGCAGGAGAAAGATGAGGCTTTCTACGCCTGTAACGAGATAACAGTCTCGGAAACCCACAGGGGCAGTTCTCTGTCCTGTGGGGTTGCTATGAGTCGGCATCAACTTGATGGCAAAGGAGGTTACCTTTAAATCGATCCTGTGCATATCTAATGGAACAAAAGATTGCAAGTAAAGAAAATCTTGTTCTGCCTTTATTAAGCATGATCTAGAGTAAGTTACCTGAGGAAAACTGCTTCTCAGAAACCAGATCTTCACAATTGCAACTGATGTCATATTGCTCACAGGGCTGTTTTCAGGATTAAATAACATACCTCGGCTAAAGAACCGGACCAGTGCCTGCCACCTGCCAGGTGGTCTACAAACTGCCTCCCTTCTCTTTTCTCTACCCTCCCCTTCACTCATTTTTTCCCTTCCAATTTGATAAAGTGTTTTAAACTTTGTAATTAGAAAAGCACATAGTCCAAGGAGTTTTTCTCTCTTAAGAAATTCATTTTTCAAGCCTTACTGTAATATCCACATAGTGTTGGGATTTGAATCAAGATCTGACTCCTTCACTCTCTACCAGTCTCCATGAGATTTCCATCATGGAAGACAGAAGGGTAGATTGAGCCTCTTAGCCGGTGGGGAGATTGGAGGACGTGGAGGAGACCTGGGGTGGGAGACACATCTAAATCTCCTGGAGGGCTGTTCAAAACCACCCTCGTGCCCTACCAACACTCTCTCCCATGGAGTCGATTCCAGCGCATAGTAACCCTGCAGGGCAGGGTAGAACTTCCCTTTGGGGTTTTCAAGACTTAAATCTTTAATGGCATAGACAGCCCTCTCTCCCTCTTGTGGGGTGCTTGGTGCATTCTTTTCATGGCATTACACTGCTCCCAAATTTACACATCCTCATCCTGCCATATTACGGCATGGGTGTGGTAATACTTCATATTTTTCAAGTATATTAGAGAGGGAAAGCTGAGCACTGGTACTCTGTGACATTAAATTATTATTATTATTATTTGGACATTTTCATATGTTTTGGATATATCATATTTACCTGAGTATAAGCTAACCTGAGTATAAGCCAAGGCACCTAATTTTACCACAAAAACGGAATAAAATGCTGAAAAACTTGGCTTATACTTGAGACTATATGATAAGGAGTGTTATCTACTTTTTCGTGTTATGCCTAGCTTTGACAGTGGGCTAATAGAAAAATATAAATACCCTTTCATTACTATATTGAAAATGAAAAATATTCTGCCATACTGTTTAATCTAAATTGGATTACAAAGAATAATGAGAATTAAGTTGTACATGAGAGTTTTGAGACTATAAGAATTTTTATAGTTAGTAAAGATGTATTTGAGGGGAAATTGTAGAGAATATTAAACTGTACAGAAGCCAATCAGGTATAAGGAGCTAATTGCTTCCTGTCTCTTTAGAAATTACTCAGCCTGAAAAAGATAGCACATATTGATTTACTGTGTCGCAAATGTCCCATTGTCTCGTCTCCTCTAGCACCCAGATGTACCCACACAAACACACGCGTGGCAGTAGCACCAGGCAACTACACAGCTAACCTCTGCCATGATCAAGCAGAGCATGGGTGGAATAAGTGCCTTTCTTTGAAAAGAGGAGATGCATAAAATTATTAAAACAGAATGGTTGTGTAGTGTCACCTTGAATGCATGACAGGTTTACTTTACATTTAAAAAATAAACACATTTCCAAAGGGGGAAAAATAATGCTTCCTGAAAAATAATACAATAAAAACTATATTTTAATTTTTAAAATCTACTTATGTGCCTTCAGAGGCAATGTCAAAACTTAGCATATCTTTGAAAATTTTTCTTGTTAATCAGCATGAAGATTGTACAAATTCAAATTGTGCTCTGGTATTTTACTTTTATTTCAGGAATGACCTATAAATCTGGAGAGTTTTTACGCATGTAATTTGTTGTGTTTTTACTCCAGTAAAAAATAGCTTTTGTCTTGCCAACAAAACGCTTTCTAGAAACATCTGTTTGTTTTTTCCTCTCTCACTGTAGACTCAATTCTAGCTTAGATGGAGCTACAGCTCGACTGTACAATTAGCAATAGGTCCACAAGAAACAGTCCACGGGGCCCGCTGCTCTGCAGGGAACCTGTAATCCCCTGTGTGACCCTGGAGTTCAGACGCGGGATGGAGCGAGCGAGTGTTGTTTCTGGGCTGGCGTAGGTGTAAATCACTATCTGTGATTGCGAATCATCGTGACCCTGGCTGCTCCTGCGGCTCGGATGCTTTATCTTGAGAGGACCAAGGCGTCTGTATTTACAGAAGAGAGAATCATTTGTGATTGAGTGATTTTTAAAAAAATTCTTTTGTCACAGTATAAATTAATATGAGGGGCCTCCAGAAAGATTGGTGGAAAAAATGGAACGGGAAACTAATGGAATTTCCCCACAAATTTATATATGTATTTATTTGCCCCTCCTCTGGGTTCGGCATAGGGCTCTGCTGCGGATAGTAAGTCGAGGGGATCCACAAACATACCGCATGCATGCCTCCCACCCAGAATGCTCAGCGCAGACACGGCCTTGCCAGCGAGGCTGCCATCACTGGTGGCTTCACGTTAGCATAGTCCCCGCTCCTGCCTTAGATAGTGGACTCAAAGGTTAAGAGCGGGGGATCTCAACCGCTCCAATCAGCGGGCTTTTCTAGGGCTAATTACCTCTTTACTGCGCTGACTCTAATGTGACATGTTTATTGCCTTAACTAACAACTCATTAGCTTAGTTGATGTTTTTGTCAATATTAATTCGTTCATTTAAGCCAAGTCAAGGCTTAAACAAAGATGTCCAGACTGAGAAACGGGCAGAGGAGTGACTTTTGTTTGCTCATCTTTTTTCCCCCCTTACTCAACTTCAATAAAATGCATGTGCAGGAAGGAAGTGCTTAGAGGGCTCCTGTTGAGAATGCTGGGCTTCCTCCACTTACCAGCATGTGAAACAGTTCTGAATGTGTTTGTTGAGCACCTACCCTGGTCTCCGTATCACGGGTCCTTAGTATTTAGCATCTACTAAGGGCTCGTTATTCCTAGTCTGACTGTAGCCATCCCTAAAGCGTTAACAGCAGTTTCTCTTTCCACCTGCACTGTGTGTGTTAGAGGGCGAGTAGCTTTTCACGTGATTTTCCTATTCTACCTATAGACTTGCTCTGCGATATACCACATATTGATGGCAACCTCAAGTAGTCTATGTGACTGGTTTTTAAAATGAGGCTGTGGTGGAATTATAATGAACTATTTTACTTTGGATTTTTTTTGGCCATGTTTTTGTTTGACTTGAGTGCTGGTTAAGAGAGTCTTGGTGGCAATAGTGGGTTACACACTGGGCTACTGACATCAAGGTCAGTGGTTCAAAACCTACCAGCTGTTCCTCCGGAGAAAGATGAGGCTGTCTGCTCCCATAAAGACTTATAGCCTTGGAAATCCAGAGGAGCAGTTCTACTCTGTTGTCTTACGGGGTCGCTAGGAGCCAGAATTGACTCAGTGCCAGTGAGTTTAGATGGTTTGAGTGGCTTATGGGTTGGGCCAGTGGTTCAAACCACCATCCATCCTTGGGACAAAGATGAGGCTTTGTACTCTCATAAAGATTTACAGCCTCAGAAACCCAAAGGGGCAGTTGTGATCTATCCTATAGGGTTGCTATGAGTTAGATGGTGGTGGGTTAGTGGTATTTCAAGGCTGCTTTGTGTGTGGATGTTTGTGTGTTGCGTACTTTGTAATAATTAAGTACTGAGAGTCTTAAAGTAGTGCAAACAGATCAAACAAGTGGACATGACCCTGTCATTGACAGTAGGTTGACGACTTCAGAGTTACATCAGCAGCATCACCACTCCATTTAGCAGGTCCCCTCTCCCAGCATGCTTAGTGATGTACAGGCGGTCAGAAAGACTAACATGCTTTCCCACATGAGTGAAGCTGCATGTCTTGAGAGTTGGCACAGGAAAGGCCAGCAGGCATCTGCTTTGGAGGCCAAGACTTGCCCTCCTGGGTTGATTGATCTGATTTATCTTTAGTGAAAATAATACAAGTTACCCTAACCAGAGCTATTCGCTTCTCTATCAACTACTCATTGCCCTCCTATAGAAAGTTACATGGACTCCAAATTAGTATCGCACATCAGAAAAGTCTCTGGGTACTGCAGACATGAGAAGCACTAGAAGACTGCCCAAAAAGTTGGCAGTTTGAACCCTTCCAGAGGTGACTCGGAAGACAAGCCTGGCAATCTGTGTCCACAAGGTCATAGCCTCAGAAACTGCATGGAACAGTTCTACTCTGTTCTACTCCACTTGGGGACACTGAGTCAGAATCAACTTGACAGCAACTACAGCAGTCATATGAAATCACTGTCACAGGAAATGAAAATAATGTCAATCCGTGTAATACCGTATGGTCTGTACTAAATTATCTAACTATACTGACCACGTCTGCATTCTCAACTACCACTCTTTCCTGGATTAGACTTTCAGTGGGTGATGTGATGAAGTGAAATTGCTGAATATGGCTCTACTGTCCATAGTTGGCCAGGTGATTGCGTGGTACCATGCACATAGGATATGAATTTTACTAGAGGAGAGGAATCGATTTTGCTACTCCACTCGCTTTATAAGTGAACCATCTCAGAAGAGGGAGAGAATCCTTCCACTGTCAAGAAAGAAAAGGCAGCCATGTATAAGATCCCTATCTGCAGTGACAGAGGCACCAGGAGCCGCAACACCAAGCCCATGAGGCAGAGGAGAGGAACAGCACTGAGAACTCGAGGCAAAGCAGCATGTGAGCTTCCTGGCCCACGGTGTTAGAATCCAAGGGGCCATGTGGGTGAAAGTCCAAAGACCAACCTGCCAGTATGGTTGAGAAGTGCTGTGGACAAAAGACTATACCGTTTGGTAACTTGTTATCATCCTTAAAAGTAACCATTATCATGAGTGTTTGTGAGTTCTCTGTGGCCACTGCCAAGTTATCATACCAGCAGAGAATAGGAGTGCTGTAGGAAGGGTGGTTGGCGTCTGAATTACAGAAGGATACAGGGTAGAGGCATAGCTGACCTCTGTCTGTGACAGCCAGCCGTGGGCTGGTGTGTGAAGTTGGATTATCCTCCTTTGAGTCGCTAAAGGATGTCAGACATGGACCCACTCTATTTCTTTGTGTTACCAGTGGCTTAGGTACTGCCACAGCCAAAATGCAATTCCCAGCCCTGCCCTCAATCACCTGGCACCAGTGCTAAAACCTAAAACTCACCCTCTCCTGCCTTTTTCAGTGGGCTTCAGTATTCCTCTTCTTTCTGACCTATAAAAGTTCTTTTGTACCTCCTCTCATTCCCTCAATATCACATCCAGCCCTACGAGTTAAATGCCTGGTGTGTTATATGTAGTTGACGACCCAGTGCGTATTGTAGTCCTGCATTCTCCAGTGATTTCTAGACTCGTCTCTAATAACTAATTTGGCATCTACCCTGAGATGTTTGGTATGTACCTTGAGCTAAAAATGCCTAAAGCATTGCTTGGGACCGCTGTCCCTACAAACAGTCCGAAGCTCAGCCCTCCTGCTCAGTTCCCCATGCTCCTGTGTGGAATTGCCATCCCGTCCACCTCGTTGGTCTCCTCAACATTCTTGGAACCACCTTTAGTTTCTCTGTTTTGCACTATTCCAAGAAGAAGGAAAAATATCACAATCAGAATTCAGAACCTTCTTTCTTTCTTTCTTTTTTAATTAAAAGATCATTTTATAGGGTACTCTTACAACTCTTGTTACAATCCATACATCGATTGCATCAGGTGAGTTTATCCATATGTTGCCTTCATTCTTTTCTAGACATTTACTTTCTATTGAGCCCTTGGTATCAGCTCCTCTCCCTGCCCCCCCCCCCATAGCCCTTTGATAGATTACAAATTGTTATTATTTTCATATCCACATCTACCGCTGTCTCCCTTTCCCCATGTTTTCTGTTGAGGGGTGTGTGGTTATGTGTTGATTATTGCAATCGGTTCCCACTTTATTCCTTCCTCTCCCCCTCTTACCCCTACCCTTCTGGTATCACTATTCCCACCTCTGTTCCTGGACTCTGTGTGTCTTGAGCGCCCGTCTCTTATCTATTCTTGTGTCCATGTTCCGTCTAGTCTGAACTGAGAAGACGCACTGGGTCGTGGTAGTGGGGTGAGGACGCCTCAGGAACCAGGGAAACATAGTGTGTTTCATCGATGTTTTATTGCACCTTGGTTGACTCATCCTTTCCCTGTGGCCCCTCTTTGGGGGTACATATGTATATACATTAATCCACAAAAATATAGGTATTGGCCTATGTACATATATGTATACGGCAATACACTGAGGTAGTTGATGGACTTCAGGCCTCTGCTCATACCCTCCCTCAATACAACATCACTTTGTTATAACAAATTGGCAGTCTTAGATGTTGACCCTCCCAACACAATCACTGAAGACAAAACGGGTGCACAAGCAAATGTGGTGAAGGAGGTAAATGGTGCCTGGCTATTAAAAGATAGCCAGTCTAGGGGCTTAAAGGCTTGAAGTTACACAAGCCGCCATTTAGCAGTGAAGTAACAAGTCCACATGGAAGAACCACACTGCCGGTGCGATCATGAAGAGCCATTGGGACTGGGTAATAGGCATCAGGAGACACATAACAAACAAACAAAACATATTGTTGAGAACAAAGGGGGTTGGAGCAAAGATCCAAAGCCCATCTATAAACAACAGACCTCGCGCGCTCTCTCCCCCCCCCCCCCCCCCCCCCCCCCCCCCCCCTCCAGTTCAAGTCATCTTATACCATGGCAGTCCCCTCCCACTGGGCCTCCCTCTTTTCACGGCCCTCCCCCTCGCCCCCCTCCTCCATAGTCTGCTCTGAGCACAGCACTTGCCATCGCTGTGTCTAACATTTGAAGTAGCTTGTGTGTCTCCTGCACACAACCCCCAGTAGCTTCTTATAAAGTATAGAGATTAAAACCCAAATTTGAAATCTACCCATTCCTTGGCAACCCCTTGGACGTCATGCCCTCTGCTCTCCCTGGGTTTTCTTCTGTCCCACACCAGACATCTCACTGTCCAGCTGTTCCCCTGCCACAGGGCCTTTTTGCTGTCCCTCACCCTAGGCCCCGTCTCCCACCGATGCCCAGATCCCTGTTTTGTTGTGCTCTAATCTCAGTCAGATCCCTTTCCTACCTGCCAGTCTCTAGCCTCTTAGTCTGCTGTCTGTTCATTCATAGTACCTTGGACTACCCGACATAACTGTGCCCATTTAGCTTTTATGTCCCAGCTAAGAATGTAAATACACCTCCAAAGAGCACAGCCTTTGCTGACCTGCACTTAAAACAGTGCCTGAGACCCAGCAGGCAGCCAGGCATGGCTTGGGGCAGAGCAGTGTAAACCTCTCCGGAATCTAATACCAGTTAACATCACATGCCTCACCTTAAGAGAAGCAGTCCCAGCCAACACATTAGGGATGAATTAGTTAAATGTCTGACCGGTATGGCCTGTGAATGATGTTATAAATTTTCTAATTGGCCCTTCAGCAGAAAAAGGTTCCTCACCTCTGGCTGAGGGAAGACAAGAAGCACTCATGTCATACAAGCCAGAGGCCCAACTTGAACTGTGACTCTCGGCGTTCTCCTGTTCCCCCTCCATCGTCCAGCTCTTCTCTCGCCTCTGTCCTAAATCCATGCCATCGGTCAGTTCTTTGGCACGGGGATATAGTTTGGTTCATCGAAGTCAACGTTTTGTAGGTTAATGGATTTTCCCCTTTCTCTCTCTCTCTCTCTCTCTCTCTCTCTCTCTCTCTCTTTCTCTTTCTCTTTTGACCTTCATAAACAACTACTCCTCTTAGGTATTTATTCCTTACCTGAAGACTAGTCAACAATCTTTGCTTTTTAATCTTCCCTCATTAAATCAGTTCGATGGCACTATAACAACAGCAAGGGCAGTGAGTAATATAACTTTCCTGTTGTTAATAGGAAGATCCAATCCTCTTCATTTTAGTCTGCTGTGAAGGAAACATTAAATGCCCAAAGCACAGTGAGGTTTATTGTCACAGTATGAGAAAATGGATTAATTTGCAACTAGAGCATAGGTGGATGGATGGACACTTGGCCAGACAGACAGTTGCATTGCAGGGGTGGGTGGGGGTGGATTGATGATAGGGATGGCTACCATTGAGTAGATTTTAGCTCAGAGATGTTACGTGCAACAGAATGAACCAGTGCCTGTTACCGAGTCACCTCACAATCTCTGCCATGTTCTCGTCTGCAACTAAGGCCTTGGTTCAAATCCGTCTCGTGCGAGCCTCCCTCACACTCATTGGTCCACTGCTTCACCAGGCACGCTGCCATCTTCCCATGAGTACCGCCTGATGGTGTGTCCAAAGCAAGCAACTCAGACAGCCTTCTGTTATAATTCATAGGTTTTTCATGGTCTCTGGTAGCACAGTCCTTAAAGCACTTGACTGCTAACCAAAAGATCAGAGGTTCAGATCCACCACTTTCTCCGTGAGACATTTAAGCCATTTAAGCGCCAGGCCTTTCTTTATAGAGCTGGTATAGTCAAGAAGCTCTGCTAAAACCTGCCCCGCTTGTCATTTGCGATCTCGGTGCTATAAATTCCAGCATGGGCCAGACCATTGCAGTAGAACAAACCGAGAAAGGGATGATTGTTGACGCTCAAGAGCAATAGTACATGTTGAGTGAAGTAGAATCTGGTATTATATTCTAACTATAGAACAGGAAATATGTAACTCCTTTGAATTAGGACTGGGTTGATTAAACTGATACTAGACTAATGCAGTTTCAGATTTTTTTGTTAAATTAACCACACAGTTAAGGTTATTTTATGCATCTTATTAAAGAAAAATATGACTCACTTTTATGTCGTGAAAGATTTAAAATATATAAATGCAATGTTTTTAAAATTACAGTAATATAAAATATTTACAGAAATGTTTAATCATTCTAAATCCATGGATAATGCACACCATATTTAGATGTATTTTAATCAAATCAAGCACGATATGAAGCAGAGATGTAGCATTCCAAATGGCAGTCAGCCATCTTTGGTCTTTGATGGACATTAGCAAGTGGGAAAAGGCTTCATTTACTTGCTTACACTTTGAAATAAGTGGCCAATCATTATTAATTCATTTTGCAATCATTGTAATGGCATAAGTCATAAATTCATTTGGTCTAAAGTGCATATACTTTGGTCTCCCACAGGCATTTCCTTGTAATTGAGCTTTTAATTAATGTATTTTTTTAATATGACCTTTCCCCCCTTTACTATTCATAGCCAAGAATGGCTAGTGGTCATTTCTTTATTCATAATTTTCTTTTAAGTTTGAGGAGCAAGTTTGTCTCAACCAGACCTGTTGACTAACTTACGTGGGATCAGCTTCTAAACCAGGGTTTCCCAAAGTGGGAAAATCCACCCCCTGGCAGGCGCTTGAGCAATCAAGGGAGGCTTCAAAAGCAGATGCCTACACTTTATTCTGGATTTTAGGCCACAACACACAAGATTTTAACTGTTGGCATAACACTGAGTACTTTTTTTTCTTTTTCCTGAGAAAAGGGGGGTGGTTGGCCAAATAAGTTTGGGGACCTGTGGTCTAAAGCAATGGTCATACCAGTTACCTCCCAGCAAGACAACTGCATTAGTTACATGATCTCCAAGGCCTCTGAACATTTCTCTGGAATGATTTTTTAATTATTTGGTAGGAAAACTGTACCCTCCCTTGTTACAGGTCTGAGCCAGCGTGGCGTAGAGGGTTACTTATTGGGGTGCTAACCATATGTTCAGCAGTTCAAAACCACCAGGCACTCATCAAGAGAAAGATGAGGCTTTCTGCTCCTGTAATGATTACAGTCTTGGAAATCCTCAGGGGACAGTTCCACTCTGCCCTCCCTGTAGGGCTGCTCTGAGTCGACGGCTGTGAGCTTACATGAGGTGAGCTCTGGTTTCTAGTAAAATTTTGATTCTTGCAGTGCTTCTCTATGGCTGCTGGGTTTCCATAAGCATCAGCTATCCTAAGCCCCAAGCTCCCTTGTACTCAACACACTACACACACCCATTCCCTATTTGAGATCCCCCTTCTTTCATGCACCGAATTATTACCACACATTCTCCATCAGCCTCTGCATGATCCAGCTCTGTGCATCTGTTAGGGATGCTGTGGCAGCCACAGCTGGCTCCAGAAACTGCCCGTGTGGACTCACCACCTGCTCCCCCTGAAGCCTGATACTTCAAAATGAGGAAGAGGTAACTTAGGGAGAGGGGAGAAATGGAAGGTCAGAAAAAAAAAATGTCATTGATTTTGCAACTTTTCAAATGATCCTGTCCTAGTTAGTGCTATTTCTGCACAAATAGAAACTAGGTTAAAAAATACTACATGACCTGTATTTATGCCTTGGTAAGATCTATGGTAGTATAAAAATATGTTTGAGACAACTCTGAGGTCCTGTTAGCATTTAGACTTGGCAGTTGCAAGTGGGGTGTGTATGATGGAATGATCTGGACTTTACACACACACACACACACACACACACACACACACACACACACACACACTGAGTTGATTCTAACTGAAAGCAACCCTTTAGGACAGAGCATAACACTGTAGGGTTTCTGAGGCTATACATCTTTACTGAAGCAAGCAGCCGCCTCTTTCTTCCATGAAGCATTTGGCAGATAGGAACTGCTGACCTTGAGGTTGTAGCCTGATGTGTAGCCACTACACCACGAGGACTCCTTAGGGTCCTTCCCTAGCTTCTATAGGTTGACCTGTGGAAACCTTGGTACAGTCTTTGTTCCCTATCCCACGTTGATTTATTTTTTACCCCTGTGAGTTAGGTGAATGCTTAGAGAGCATACATTGAACATTTAATACACAGTTTGTTTCAACTCATCCGTTGCTTTCCCTCCATGTACCACCCCGTTTCCTGCTTCCTTCCTGTGTTTTCTGTTTCCATGCCTCCTCTTCTCTTAACCCTTTGAACTTCATCCTGGAGTGCATGCTGCCCTTTTTAATCTCACGTGGTTGGTTACTCTAATATTTGCTTAGATAGTCCAGTTTGATCTTTGCAGGGCTCTGCCAAGGCTGTGGGCTGACCCCGGCAGGGCCTGTCGGATCCGAGGGGCCTCAGTAAACCATCTAATTGGTGTACTGGTGTTAGGCAGTGTGTTCAAATGGCAGGGACTTAATTGATGCAAGCTTATGGCCCACAGGACTGTGACCTCCTCCTTCATGGAGAATAATTGCTATAGTTCACCCCCGTCATGAATGGAGCTCTGCTGTACCTGCCCACTTCACATAGGCACACACCGAGCGTTCATTGTGCACACGTGCAGTCCCAGACATCTAAGGGTACCACAGAGCTGTCACTGCTCGGTCTCAGGTGACTGAACTCTACTTGTCCCTCTAAGAAGCTGGGAGATGCTGACTGCTTAGAGGAGTCCCGTACCTAGTTGGCATGCTAGAATCTCCATCACTGGAATTGGACACATTGTTTTAGCCACTAAGAATGGCATCCGGAAGAGGGATATATAGGAGGAAAACATTTCTTTCAAGACTGTCTGCTGTCTACAGAAGACACAGCCTTGTGTGCTGCAAGCAAAAAGCACCCATGAAGATCAAAGACCGCAGCCTTCAGTGTGGATTACACCACGGCACCACACAGACAGAGCCCACAGCTGGACCCTTGAACGTATGACAAGCCGAGATAACAGCGACGTCGCCAAGGCTTTCATTTTACTTGGATCTGCAGCAAACATCGATGGAAGCAGCAGTCAAGAAATCAAGCGAGCGTATCACATTGTGCAAATCTGATGCAAAAGACCTCTCTGAAGTATTACAAGGCAAAGATACCATTTTGGGAAATAAGGCACCCATGACCCAAGCATTGCTATTTTCAACCTGTTCATCTGCATGGGAAGCTGGGCAATGAATAAAGACATTCGGAGAAGCGATGCATCTGTGATGATGGTGAAAACTACGGAGTGCTGGAGACTGCCAGAAGAACTAGCAGGTCTGTCTTGAAAGAAGTACGGCCAGAATGCTCTTTAGAAGGGAGAACGGTGAGACTTGGTCTCATGAATTTTAGACATGTTACTAAGAGAAGGTAAAATCTAGCACAGCGATTCTCAACCTGTGGGTCGTGACCCCATTGGGGGTCAAATAACCCTTTCACAGGGGTCACCCTGTAGCATAACAGTAACAAAATTAACAGTTATGAAGTAGCAACGAAAATAGCGTTATGGCTGGGGGGTCACCACCACACGATGAAAGGGTTGCAGCCTGAGGAAGGTTGAGAACCGCTGCTTTAGAAGAAGGACCACGTGTTTGGTAAAGTTAGAGGCTCGGTGAATCAAAGGAGGACCCTTCACCAGATGAATTGACAGTGGCTTCAACGATGGGCACGTGCAGACATAACCATTTTGAGGATGACCCAGGACTAGGCAGTGTTTCATTTTATTGTACATAGGTTGCCATGAGTGGAAGCCAACTCAAAAGCATGTAACAGTCTTTCATAGTTTATAAAGTGTTTGCCTATGATGAGCCATCAATAAATGTTGTTCAGTGACACTGGGTGGGTTCCTGACTCACAACGACCCTTTGAACAACAGAGCAAAACACTGCCTGGACCTGGACCATCACACAATTGTTACTGTCTTTGAGCCCCTGTCGCAGCTACTATGTCAGTCCAGCTTGTTGATGGCCTTCCTCTTTTTTGCTGTCCCTCTACTTTGTCAAGCATAATATCCTCTTTCAGGGAATGGTCTCTCCTGATATTCCAAGTACATGAGACAACGTGTCACCATCCTTGCCTCAAAGATGCATTCTGGTTGTACTTTTTTCGAGATAGACTTGTTGTGTTCTTAGTGTTCTCCGTGTTCTTCACCACACCCTAACTGAATGCACTGATTCTTCAGTCTTCTTATTCAGTGTCCACCTTTCACACGCAGAGGAAAAAAATGATGAAAATACCGTGGAAATGCCATGGTTTGAGTGAGGTACCACCTAGTCATTAAAGTAGCAACATCTTTTCAACACGACAAAGAGACTTTGTGCAGCAGTTACCCCATGCAATGCATCATTTGATTTTCCATAAATGTTTATTAATAAAACTTAGTAACCCATGTCTGGTTTTGTTGAATATAGAATGCCTTATTAAACTTGTTGAGCCCATGTTTTGTGATATATGCTCCAGAAAAAAACAAGCAGGTAATAACATTAAAGAAAGAAGTGTGTGTGTGTGTGTGTGTGTGTGTGTGTGTGTGTGTGTGTGAGAGAGAGAGAGAGAGAGAGAGAAAATGAGAGAGAGTGCGAGCAAGCTTATATATTAAATCTTTTTAAAGGGTTAGCCTCTATGACCACTCAGATTTTTTAATTTTTAAAAAGTGACATTTCTGCATTGTTCAGTTGATGATTGGACAAGATTCATTTTGACATTAACAAGTTAGCCACGGTGTAGTCCTGTCAGCGTTTTAAGCACACCTTACATAGGTTTTATTTTCTTCTCTGTGTCGGTTCTTTCCGCATTTGCAGTGTTTTGCTAACAGCAGCGTAAATGTTGGCTTTCAGGTTTGCTCTGTCACCCTGTTAAAAACAAAAACAGTGATTGAAGTGGGGTCACAGATGTTTAAGAAGATTAAGATAAAAATAACATTAAAATATGAGCCATTGTTTTACTCTTGGCTCCTTAACAACCGAATACGTGTCCGAGGCCAGAAGGGCCACGTTAATTGTGATACATCCAAAGCGGGATCTTGCCGCTTTCTGTATTTTAAAGGATTTTCTTTTGTTTTGATTTGTTCTCTAGTGTTGTGAGCCTACTTACAGGACAGACGGCCCTATTTTGTGGTGCATTTGTGCATTTTGGCTAGAGCCGATGGGGTATCAGGTTCTGTGCACTAAATGATCACGATAAAGCCACCAAGTGGCCTATTCCATTCAACTGTCTCCCAGAGAAGAAGCCCAATTCTTTGGTAATTTTGAGTCAGTCGCAAGCTGGCGAGCACAATGCTGAATTCCCCAGGGTTGCAGTAAAGTTAGGAGCCATGTGGTTTTCTCCATGAAGAGCCTGTAACGGAACTAACTTTCATAGGAGAAGTTATCTTCTCCTTCCTCGGGGCAACGTGTGCTTTACAAATGTCAGTGCATGTCCAACTTGCGGATGAATACCATCGGGAGTGCCCTGCCCTGCTACTACAAATCCTTTCTTCAGCACACTCTTCAGAGACCCATGGCGTCTTCATTTCTCAAAATGCCTGCCCACCCAGAAAAGGAAGTTTTAGCCTCAAAAGAAGCAAGTCTTTAAGCTTTGTACATGTGTCTTTATGGAAAAAGACATATGATGGTATTTTTTAATTTATTTTTTCACCTTAGACCCATGGGCTCTTGGCGTGGAGCCAGCAGAAATCTGTAGCAGGCTCTTAGAAGTTCCTGATGTGTGTGTAAAAATATTTAGTTTGCTGGGCACACAACTAGTTAAAGTGATGTTCAGAATTTACCAAAGCAGCACTGATGTTATTTAGTACTTCCTGTACATGTAGCACTGTGCTGAATCTAATGCCTAACATGAAAGTTTAAAACAAAATCTTTTTAAATCCCTGTGGTCCACACCAGCCCCAGGCCAGTTCCCATGAGGCAAAAACCAGGCACGCCTCTACTCTCTAGTCCCTTACCCTATTCCAACACAACCATCCCTCTCTGATAGCTTGTCTCCTGGGTTCAGTATGGATTACTGAACTAATCCATTGCAATGGATTGTTGAACCTGGCAAAAATGGATTATTGACAAGGTTTAAAGAAAGAAAAGAATGTTTGAAAGCAAGTAAAATTAACTTAAGACTGTAGAATAAATACCTAAAGGTAGTATATCGTTGCTTGTTAAATTAAATGTATGAATAGTGATTGATATGTTTTCAAAGGGAATCTCATTCTTAGGCAAGCAGGAAAGTTGTGGCAGAGATTTTTTTAGTTACCTACAACATCCAATTTCCCTTTCCATGAAAATAGGACTTCACTTCTGTTGAAAATGGCAGGCATTCAACTGAAAAACAGTTCCAGTTCCGCCATAAAGCCAAGGAAATTGTGTTGAGATGCAATCAAAGTTTAGGAAGGACCGTGACTTAGCTGGCATACAGCCTTAGCTCTTCTTTGCCTTCATATCTGCTCTGGACGACGGATGGAACGATGGCTGTGGCATCAGCCATTTTGTGACCCTGATGCAACTAAGAGAAAAGAGTCAGAGAATTGAGGCCATTGGTGGAGCTGCCTCTAGCTGCTGCTGAAGCTTCTCGCTGTGTGAGAAAGATGAAACCTGTAACACATGCAGCCGCTCGTTAACTGCAGCCGAAATGATCCCGCCGTTCTCAGAGGAGGGGTGGTTGGACCGGGGGGATGGTCAAGGAAGGATATCGTTTAGAACCAGTAGTTAAGTAGCATATCATGAATAAAATGAGAGGTGGAAAAGGTACAAGTTGTGTTCAGAGACATGTACTGTGCCTCTAAGATACGGTAAAAGCCCACCCTGACTGTTAGCGCAGAGGCCGAGACTCCTTAGACAGACCTGTAGTAGTTAACCACTTCCCTTCTTAAGGTTCATGATTTTCTCATTCAAAGCCTAAGGCTAGATGTTACTAAAGTATTTTTACATCCAAAGTTCCTATGGGTCTAATTAATCCCATTTGGTTGGAGATGACTAGATGAGAATTTTAGAATTACTAGGTCTTGTCCCTTTCTGATCCTAAGACAACTTGCGTGTTGATCCTTCCACAGTGAAAAGCTGGCCAGACCCTTCCTTTGCTCAGTACTGCCCAGCGGGTTCCCCACTGTCAACAGAATCAACCAACGCCTTCGTGTGGCATCTGAAGCCCTTCGTACTCTGGCTGTGATCACCTTTCTAGTCTGCTCTTTCACTCGTACACGTCGTCCACCTGCCCACCTTTTCTGTCTGGGCCATGGCCTCCTGGAAACGTGAGCTTTTCTAGCCGTTCTTTCATTCGCTTCGTCCTACTTTTCATCGGTGTCTTGGAATGGAGGCCCACTGCTCAGGACGTCTTCTTCTACCCCTGCGCAGTTCCGCACTTCTGTCCATGGTTGGACACCTGGGAACCCCCCTGTTGTTGTCAGCTGGCACCCACGTACAGCAGCTCCATGGGGCGGAGTACAACGGCTCTGTGGGGTCTTCTCGCCTGTTATCATTGTGCAAGCAGATCGCCAGATCTTTCTCCCACAGCGTCACCAGGTGCGAGCCTCTGGGTCAGCAGCCACATGCCTAGCTGTTGGGCCACCAGAGCTCCTTTATGAAACATTACTCATACATTCAGATTCCTTGATCACATACCTATCTTCTGAACTCAAAGGGATTTCCATAAGGAATGGAATTGAATCTTACTCCTTTGTTTCCCCAGCCCATTATATGGTACAGTCCCTGACCTATAACACTACTCAATAAATTGTTGTTACATGAATCTTTGGACGGATAGGTTGGGACAGAACTGTGGAAGGCCTTAAATAAAGCCAGGCCAGTTTGATAAACTTCATAATTCTGTCCCTGGAAAGCCTGGTGGGATTGGGGCACGTCATGATGGTGGATGGCAACCTCTCAGGGGCATTCACACTTCCTTGTCTTTCCTTCTTCTTCACCTCTGTACACTGTGACCAGGGACCCTCCCAGATATGTATCTGATTGTTGTGCTCCCCCTCCCTGGTCTCCTCCTCTCCTAAAAGGACTGCTACGTACCTTAACACAGATGGCAGTGACCCTGACTCCTCTTTCCTCTTCTCTTGCACCTCACCCAGCTTCCAGAGTTCTCAGCCTTCTCGTAGTTCTGTGATCTCTCTGGGCTTTCTCCTGCACTGCTCTCTCCTGTCTCTCCTACTGACTAACTTCCAGTCATCCTTCAGGTCGCAGCTCGAATACCATCACCCCCTGGGACAAACGCATCCTCTCTCCCTTCCCCAGGGCGAGGGGAGTGAGGTCCCCTGAGATTCCCACAGCAGCTGCCCTGAACTCTGTCCCTCACTAATAGCCCTCACACTCTGGGGGACCTGTGTTTGGAAAGTGTACTTGTGCAATGACCTCTTTCTCCTCCTGTCCAAGGAAGAAATTAGGTTTCTCTTGTGCATACTTTATATGCACAGTTTTGAGGTCTGTATGTTTTAATTAATTATCTTGCTCATTTTTCTTTATATAAAAATGTGTGAAGATTGCACAGGTTTCCATCATATGCTTGTGCCACTTCAGCCAGTCCTCAACTGAATATGGGGCACATGTTTACTATTACAAATGATGGTATGTGGCACATCTTGGCACGTGGATCTTTTTCTGAAGTTTGAACCACTTCCTTCAGATGGTTTCCTAGGAAGAGAATTGCCCAATCAAGACACATGAAGTTTTACAGGCTTTTGCTTTGTTGCTGTTAACCACCGCCAAGTATGCCCTGGACTCACGGCTACTGCCCGCACAGGGGAACAAAATGCTGCCCGGTTCATCGTCAGATATGAATCAAACCACTGTGACCTGCAGGATTTTTACTGGCTGGTGTGTTTGTTCCTTTGACATAGATTGCCAGGCCTCTTTCCTAGTCTGTTTAATTCTAGAAGTTCTGCCAATGCCTGGCCACTGTGAGAGAGCCTGCTGGTGTTTGAAATAGCAGGCGCATAACTTCCAGTGTCATAACCCACACATCGCCATGGTATGAAAACTAGCCTCTGGGGGGTGGCATACAGATGAGGGGACTTCAAAAAATTCATGGGAAAATGGAATGAAAAGATAGTGGAATTCTTCCATGTTTGTTTTAAAGCCCCCTTGGGTATTTATAGATATTATGTTAATAATACTCTTTAAAATATGACATAAAATATTGTAACTGAACTTCTGTCATGGAAGTCTGTCTGTGACTAAACAAACGAAACTAAGCAAGAGCTCTTTTGTAGTCTCACGATTCCAACCGTTTTTCTGTTAAAAAGAAAAATAATCTAAAGGCTTGTGTTTTGAAAATAAGTGTCAAAGAAAACAATCCCAGAGTAAAGTAAGTAACTCTCTTGCCCCGTGTTTATTTTGCCATTGTAGGCAAAGCACTGACGTTTCTGCTGCTGCAGCCCCCAAGTCCCAAACTGCCCCCACACAGCACAATCCGGAGGACCGCTACTGACCTCATCGGCCGAGGCTTCACCGTCTGGGAACCGTACATGGACGTGTCGGCTGTGCTGATGGGGCTTCTCGAGCTGTGCGCTGATGCCGAGAAACAGCTGGCCAAGTAGGTGCTCACTTCCACTGCTGGTGCCGAGGGGAGAGGAGGGTAGTGATCGAAGGCTCTTTCTAAGCCGCGCTTATTTAATAAACCAAGGTGGAATTTTGGTGGCGGGCAGTTAAAAGGAACCGTGTTTTTGAAACTTGAGTGCAGCTGGAACTATTGAACCAGTGCATGAGTGATCTGTGCTTCCCCCTCAAAAGCAACAAAAAGTCAAGCCCCAAACCCCGTTATCAAGTTGATTCCCTCCGGGACAGAGTGAGCATGCTCCCAGGTGTGTCTGAGGCTGTCAGTCTGTGTGACCTTCTCCTCCCAGCAAGTGGCGAATGGTTTTGAACTGCTCACCCAATCTGTGACCGTTTTCAAATTGTGTACTTTGAGAGGTATTAACCAACAGTAGTCCACAACAATGAACTCTGAAGCTTATCAGTGGTCACCAGGCAACATTTTGCTCATAAAGTCACCGTGACTCATAATTGACTTGATGACAACTAACAAAACTTATATGAATCTAGAAGGTAAGTGGAAAAAATGCTGGTAGGGTTCCAGGTCTTACCTGCACACGTTTATTGCAAACACGGTGTGTTTATACAGATGTCTGATCAGTGGATGACTGTAGACAGGTTCTCAGCAACGTATATGTCAGATTCTCGTTAGGGTGTCTTCAAAATGGAAGTCCAATCAAAACAGTAGCTTCGAGGAGGTCTGCTGGGCAGTTAAACTCAAGGCAGAGAGGTTAGCTCAGAAGTACACAGAGACTGTTTTTGGAGATTGCCCAAAGTGGTAGTGATCTTGGTAGATTTTCTTGACGGACACAAGGTGATCATGGGAGCTTGCTAGAAAGAAGTTTTAAGAAAACGGAAAGTTATTGGTGAGAAAAAGGCCAGGAAAAAAAAATGGCAATAAGGAATTTTTTTCCCACGAGGACAATGTACTCCCTGGTTATCCCTGGTTTGCGAAAGCTGCGCTCCAAAAATTGTGGTGCAATCCCTCATCCCATCCACCCACAGCCCCGACCTTGTCCCTTCAGACTCCGTTTCTTCCCCAAACTCAGCCTTGAACAGGAATTGCTTGAGGATGCCAAGACTGCTGTTTGTCCTGGTGTGAATCAAAGAGTGTGATCTAGGGAAAGATCGGAGCGCTGGAAATACCATCTGCTGAAGTGTCTAGGCCTCAATGAAGCTTATGTTGAGAAACAATGAGTTCGCCTTTTGATATTTGTGTGTGCGTGTTTATGGTTTTGTAGTAATACTTTTTAACTTGTGGTTTCTAATTGATGATAAGGAAGTTGATGTCAATTGATAAAATATTCAGTGCTTATTTTTTTAAAAAAAGGTTTGCAAGTAGGGCATGACCAATGTGTCCTAGGATTTCTGCGACTATAAATCTGTACAGGAACAGAAAGCTTCTTCTTTCTCCCATGGGGCAGGAAGTGGGGGTGAACTGATGACCCTTGTGGTGTGCAGTCCAGTTCATCGTCCACTGTATCACCGGGACCCCTCAACTAGCCTGGTGGGTAGGAATTCCTGAACTGGCCCATGCTACTTCTCTTGATGGACGAGTGGCATTTCCCTCATATCAGTGGTCCCTGAGCGAGCGCTCGCTGAGCTTCCTTTATGGTTGCCTTTCTTATAGCCCAAAGAGTCTTGGGAGCGGAGTGAGTGAGGAGTGAGTCTGCTGACCGCAAGGTTGGTTGGATAGAAACCATCAGCTGCTCAGTGGGACAAAGATGAGGCTTTGTGCTCTTGTAAAGAAACCCAAAGGGGCAGCTAGTTGTACCCTGGACGATCGGCTCAGAGTGAGTCAGAATTACTCAATGGCAGTGAGTGTGGGCTCAGTGTTTCATATGCCACAGCTCCCTTATCTTCCAGAATGCTTAGGGACAAGGGAGCATTGGCCATGGCATGCTGGCTGCTCTGTGCTAAGGAAACGGAGCAGACAGGCAGTTGAAAGCTAGCCTGAAATGTCGTGGCTTTGTCTACACACAGTAAGCATTGTGAGATTAGATTCTAGGGTTGATAGATGAGGGAAAGAATTCATTTCGCACCCTTCCCTCATAACCTCTTCTTGTCAGTCGACAATGCTTCCTAAACTTCTAGGTGTCTTCCTAGCTGTGGGCCCTTCCGCAAATTGCTTCCCCTCTCCGCCTTGGTTCCGACAGTAAGATGGGGCTGGTGGAGATGCCTACCTCCTGAGATTGCCCAGTCAGCTCCAGTTGATCGCAGCCCTGTGTCCAGCAGGTCGAGACAGTGCACAGCTTAGCTACTGTGTAAATACATCCTCTTGAGAGTCTTCTTGCTGACCCTCTATTGTAACAAGTATGATGCCCTTCAGGGACTGGGCCCTTCTGAAAACATGTCCAAAGTGCAGGAGACACAGTCTTGCTTGGCTTCTTGCAAACGTTCTAGCTGTATCTCCTGCCATTGGGTCCACGACGGCTCACACCGACCCAGAGGGACAGGGTAGCGCTACCCTGTGAGTTTCCTTAGATTGCACCCTGTGGTTCTCCCGAGAAGCGGCTGGTTTCTAACGGTTCCCATGTGAATGGCCGCTGAAGGCATAGTAACCAGGTCTCTTTGTGCTGGCTGGATGCTTCCAAACCAGAGTCACTGGTTCCTCTGGCTGGCCATGGCATGTTCATTATTCTTTCCCAGCACCCCACCGAACTCCAAGGTGTCAGTTTTTCTCCGATCTTTGTTATTCTTTGTCCAGTATTTGCTCACATATGAGGTAATCCTATGACTTGGATCAGGTGCACCTCAGTCCAATTTTAACATTTTAAAGAAATATTTTTCAGCAGGTTTTTCTAGTGCAACATGCCTTTTGGTTTCTTGACTGCTGCTTTAGTGGACTTTTATTGTGGATCCACATCAAATACAATCCGTCGAGCATATAAGGGGTATGGGTAGTGGTGGTATGGGTAGTGATACATTTCAGTATTCTGGTATAGAACGGATGAAAGCCCGCCCAACTCTAGAATGAACATTTGGCATAGTGTGGATATGGGAAGTGGCAGGGTTCCCTCCTGACTGAAAGGATGGGATTGGGGCCATTGTATTCATGCCAGTCGGAAGAGGCGCACGTCAAGAGCTGTCCCCTCCAGGGAGTCCCACAGCCTCCCTGGCATGTCTTGTTCCCGGCCGTTCAAAATGTTGCTCTGGCCTAATCTTACAGCATCTTTCCAAATCTGCCCTGCACACAATTTCCCGTGTGCACGCGTTTGTTTCCTGGAGGAAGTGGTGGTGGAGATGGTACAGGCGGGCATAAGGAGGCGCGCCGGCCTCATCTGTGTGTGCACTGTCCGCGGACGCACGCAGGGTGCTTTCTCAGTGGATAATTTCAATCTTGCTCTCACATCCTTTTCTGTCACGAAGATTAGTAGGACTCCCTGTACACAGCTCTGAATAAATGAATGTATCAGCATGTAGCCTTGAGGAGTCCAATGTAATTTTCATCGTGATAAATTGTATAATAAGCAAGAAAATGTTTGCTTATTAATCTATAACAAGATTTAGATTGAAAATGGCCTGTTACACCCATGGCACACTGGCGTGGGCTGCAGGCTAAATGAGGTGGTGCACAGGGTTGGGGTCTTGCCATGCATGGGGTGTTAGGTGTGCCCCCTAGCCTGGGTGCCCTGTCACATGGCTCCTTGATGTTCCTGCATGCTAACTGGGCTTGGCTGCCACACCCCCTCCTGGGTCATCCAGTGTGCGTCACCAAGAGGCGCCTGTAGGTCAACGCTTGTGACTTAAAGGTTTCAGTCCTCTCACTGAAAAACAGGCACAGGCCCTGTTTCCTTTATTACTTTATTTTAGGCCCATTGTTTTAAGTTGATGGCAGAGTGTGGGACAGGGCATGAGGAGGGGCAGCCAGCTCAGGTCTGCTGCTGACCTCTAAACCTAAGACACCAAACCCAGCTGCCTTTCATCACTAGTGACTCTTAGCGACCTTGTGGGACAAAGTAGAACCCTCCCCATAGAATCTCTGAAGGTGTTCATCTTTATGGGGACAGAGAGCCTCAGCTTTTGCCCCCACAGAGTGACTGGTGGATTTGAACTACCGACCTTGTGGTTAGCAGCCCGATGCTTAACCACTGGACTACCAGAGCTTCGGCATCTGGAGGGCACATGTTACAGTAGAGTGTTTCATCCAGTGTCTCCAGTGTTCTGTTAAGTAAAGTAAAGCTGAGGGAGCAAACAGCTTCTCCAGGCTCCTTTGAGTGCTATGATCGCCAGGCTGTCACTCCGGTTTACACACACACACACACACACACACACATGCACGCACTTCCCTGTGCCATGTGGGTATGTGACAGGTGAGTCCTAGGTAGACCCTCACTTTCAATTCCTTCTCCTCTCCTAACCCTTCTGAACTTGATCCTTGCCCTTTTGATTTCAAATGGTTAGATTATTCTAAGGTGTGTGTACCTCCCTAGTGTTACTGCCCCCTTACAGACCTGTTATTTGGCTGAAAAGTGCTCTTGGGGAGTGAATTAAGTTCCAGACCGAAGGGTGGCTAAGGGCCACACATAGTCTCTGAGGTTCCATCTGTCTCCATCTGACCAGTAAGCCTGGTCTCTTTGAAGACTTAAAGCCTTGCCCCACATTTCTCTCCCACTCTGTCTAGGCTCGGCCTGAGTACTTCCTTAGAGAGCAGTGGGTAGTGGTGGCCAGGCACTGTCTGATGTTCACATGGTCCATTCGATCAGCATGGTTGTCTACCTACTGATAAAATGTGAAAACAGTAGACTATCTTAACCTTATATAGGAACAGAAGATTCCTCATGGTTTTGGAAAGCTAGACCACCATACCTCGTTGATTGTCCTGTGGTTTTGATTCAGTTTTCCTGATCACCTTCAGGTTTTCAGGGCCCTCACTCTGAAGGAGAACACAATAGTCTGGTCCATCTGGAGAGGGTGCTCATCCCTCACCACATCCTGCGTGGCTGAAGGCTGTCACTGGTTACAGAAAGCCTATTGCTTCTCTGGAATATTCAGAGATCACCACAAAGAGATGTGAAGCATGTAGTCTCTGGGCACCCACCATGTCCTGATGGTGCACACATGGGCCCCGTCCACTAGGAATGCTCTTTGGAACTACATGCGATTGGAGAGAGTTGACGCTGTGAACTCAACCCTGAGAATATTGTTACGATATGGAGGAGGCCTGGTGGCACGGTGATCACGTGCTGAGCTGAGACCCACAGGTCGGCAGTTGGAATCCACCAGTGGCTTCTTCGCAGAAAGATGCGCCTTTCTACTTCCCTAAACACACCAGGGCAGTACATCCCTGCCCTGTAGGGCGAGGGGTTTGGCTTGGGGAGTGGGTAGGGAGGAGAGTGAGACCCACCCCCACACAAACACCAGGAAGCTTTAGGAGTCTCTGTTTGGGCTTTGTTTCCTGTTGGCATAAACTTTGTTTTTAGTAGAAAACTTAAAATCCCAGGAAGCCACCTGAGCCATGTCAGTGTAATATTATTCTCTGTATATGTGTACAACGTGCAGTACTAGATCTAAAAGACGCCCACTCGGAGGAGGAATTGCGTGCTTTGAGTTGATGAAGTGAGGTGCCAACGTGACAGAGGAATTGAAGCGTCCTCGTCACGTTAAAGGTGATCGTGAAAGCACCTATTGTACCAGGAAGCGGTGCACGGAATTCCCCGGTTTTATATCATTAGCTGTTCATTTTCGAAGTAGTTTGTCATCCTTGCTGTAGAGGGCAGGGAGTGTTCTCAATGCCCTGTGACTGTTGACCAAGATCTGGGAGGCTATGTGAGGAAGTTCAAATCCCTCCCTCCGCCCCCCACTACCAGTATCCATTTGTAGCGCTCTTTCCACCAGCGTGCTGCTACATGTTCCTTTTGAAATGCCTCCACTTCCACAGAGGAGCCCTAGTGGCCTAGTGCTTACACATTGGGCTGCTAAACACAAGATCGGCTGTTTGAAACCACCAGCTGCTCTGTGAGAGAAAGTGAGGCTATTCCCATAAAGAATTACAATCTCGGAAACTGTAAGGGCCGGTTCTACTCTGCCCTGTCGGGTCTGTGAGTTGGAATCGACTGGATGGCAAACTAGTTGCATTTGGGTGACTTCCATGGAGTAAGGGGCGAGACAGGACCGTCAGCAGTCATGTGAAGACAACTCAGCCAGAGTGAGCGATCAGTGTCTGATACCTATCATCACTCATGCTTCATAGTGGCTGTGCCACCAGAAGTGCTGAGTAAGATAGACAGTGTGCCATGTCGTGATATAAAGACGCATGGAAGCCTTCCCAACAAATTATCTGCTTAGCAGCCAGATAAGTGGCCTCAGGTGGAGAGCGAGGTCCCTGGTGATGTCCAGGTGCCACCATAAGGAGGGTCCCCCTTCCATCTCAGACCTTTCTCTGTCCAGTTGGAGACTCACTCTAGATTTGCATGCCCGTCACACTGCACTCCCACCCTCAGAGGTTGCAGCATCAGAATTGGACTCTGTCTGTGGGGACCCTCTGATTAATTACTCTGACTTCATGGCCCGGTCAATTCAGTCAAGTGGCCAGTGTGAGGGATTCTTTTTTTTTTTTAATTTAACTTTTCCTGATGAATTTACCAGATGAAGTTCATTTACTGCCTAACTGTTGAGCTGCCTATATGCTGAAGGGCTGTGCTGGGCACTCATGCAGGACTCGCTGCCATCGGAGGCAGCCGTCCCCTCTCCCCCCAATCTGTGCCAAACTGGCACAGCAGGGCATGGTGGCTCGGAGGGCCTGGCACAAGCCAGCTTGGCAGTCGTTCGTTCCCACACTGTTTCAGCAGCCACAGAATGCCATGCAGAGAAGACAGGAAATGAAGGGACCGAGCAGAGGGCTCCAGTAGGGCGAGGGATGGGGGGAGAACACTGAGATTCACAAAAAGACACCGGAACTCCAGGGACTTGAAACTTGCCTGGCCTCCGGAGCATAGGCGTTCTAAAACCCCTGAAGGTACATGAGTGAAGGCAGGTGCAGAGGTAGAGCCCCGGCATTTTTCAGTCAGAACCCTGTTTGTTGACATTTTAATGGTGGACATATGACATTGTCAAACTCCATCGAACTGTCCCCCAAGAGCTACACTCCTTGCTACTGTGCCGATGCTGGCTCATGATGAGTTAAGTTGCAGAGCAGAAGCGGAAGAAGTCCAGGGTTGGTTTGATAATCATTATGGGATTAGATTGCCAGACCTTTCTTCCGATTTGCGACAGGACTCTACCTCTTAGGGGTTTCCATACCTGTAATCTTTGCCATCAGTGAAAAAGAGGAAGACCCTCGCAGAGATGGATTGACACAGGAGCTGCAGTCACGAGTTCAAAGGAAACCATGGCGAGGGATGGCACGGGATCAGGCAGGGTGTCGTTCTGCGGAACCCAGGTTGCTATGAGTTGGAACCCTCTCAGCGGCACCCAACAACAGTCTTTATGGGAGCGGATCACCAGGTCTTTTCTCCTTCGGAGCTGTTGATGAGAAACCTATTGGTTAACAGGCTAGTGCTTAACCATTATGCCATCAAGTCTCCATAGTATTGCAGCATACCTGAGTTAGTTAATTGTGCCAGCCTGGCCGATAATCACATGTGGTGCTGGTTGAAAGGCGGAGGGATAAATGGGTGGTGAAGCCTCGCCTTTCTAGCTCTCGGGTCTCTTGTTTTGTGATGGTTGTATCGGGTGCAGCTGCCTTAGCAGTTCCCTGCTTCAGCTTGCAAGATTGACTTCCTACAAGATATCCCCAAGGAGAAGCCGCATGGATCTGTCCCGATGCAGCCCTGGGTGCTGGAGCAGCCGTGTGGAGACCCTTGCCAGTGCTGAGATGCTTACACGTTCACTGACTCAGCTTTCCTCCTGCAGTCGGCATCATTGCCTCTGTTTTGTGAGGTGGAGGACTTTGTGGACTGGTGTTGGGTTAATGGGTTAATGTTGGACTTGTGGGCTTGGGCAGCATTGGGTTGGGATGTTTTCATGATGCACCTTTTCTTTACATAAAACTCTCTCTTATACGTGAGTTGCTGTGGATTTGTTTCTCCAAAGTACCTAGACTAATACAATACCCTTAGAAACTTCTTTTAGGGGTGAAGTCTAACCCATCGTCTGTCTTCTCGGTTTAGCCATAGTACCAATTTACTCCGGTTAGCCACTGTAATCCACCTCCTTCCCTCTCTTCTGTTCACAGGCTGGCTATTCTGTATTAGGGGGCTTCAAAAGTCTGTGGGGCGATTCCATCTTTTCATCCCGTTTGTCGGAGAACTTTGTGAAGCTCCTGTAGGACATGGCAGAGCTCCCTTGCTCCCCACCCAGCCTCTCTAGACCCCTCATTTGTAAGCCACCAACACCACTGACCTCGCAGGGCATCCTGGGGTAGGAACAGGACAGAAGTAGCTCAGCAGAGCATGGCATCCAGCCTTGGGTTCTCTGTCCAGTCAGGGCGACCCTGGGCAATAGGTCTTTCCCTGCATGACTGCTTGGCAGAAATGCCCCTGTGGGGGGTGGGGAATGTGTGTCAACTCCCAACATTCCGTGATCTTATTGATCCAACAAATTTGATTTAGGGATTTGGTTTTTCTCACCCAGAATTATCCAATTAACATACCAGCCTTGTTTGTTTTAGCTTTTCACTATTATCAACACCCATTTATCCACATTGGTGACAGAAAGGAAGCATCACAGAGCATCTGAATAGTTCCAGGCGCTAGGGAAAATTCTTTTTAAAACTTGATTTCAAGTATGAAAAGGAAGACTTGACAGAGTGGATCGACACAGTGGCTGAAACATACCAACGGTGAGGCGGATGCAGGGCCAGGCAGGGTTTGTTCTGTGCTGTGGGGGGTTGCTAGGAGTCAACACCAGTGCTATGGCACTCAACAACAACAGCGTGCAGTCCAAACTTCACCGTTTTTATCAGGCCATCCCGCCCCAGCACCACGCACTGATGTGATCCCACTGCACAGCTTGCCCAGTGCCCGCTGAGGGCAGGCAGCATCGGTGGTCCCCTGGGGAAGCCTGCTGCCCCCTTGGATCAGTTACTAGGGTGTGCTCACATATCGCAGCTTCCTTGTAAGATTCCATCCTCCCTGCAGGTGGGAAGGAAAGAGACCCTTTCTGTTAGTGGCCAAAGGCATGCAGCAGTTGCTGTCGCCAAGACATTAGGAGCAGAAATTTTATAAGCAGTTGACCTCTCCTAAGCTATGATGAAAAGCGATGTAATGCATTTTTGCTTTCATCAGAAAGTCAGAACGATGATGGCTGGATCAGTTAGAGAAACCAGCTTTTGTTTTGTTTTCATTTTGTAAGCATATTCCGGTTCACACAGGACGTGTCATGGACTCCAGGAAGCTTTGGCATAACCTCCGTACATTTATTAGGCGCCATTGTGTCAACTCACAGCAGAACGAAACAGTGCCCAGCTCGGCACCATCCAGTCATTGTTACGTTTGAATTCGTTCTGTGTCCATCTCATTGAAAGTCTTTTTTTTGGGGGGGTGGGGGTGGGGATCCTGCATTTTACCAAGCATGGTGTTCTTCTCCAGGGACTGGTCTCCTGCTAACATGTCCAAGGTGTGTGAGAGGACGTTTCGCCATTTTCACGTCATATGTACATTTAAAATAACAAAATCATTTAGACAGACTTAGGCGATAATCACATACTGAGTAACTAAACACACCTTCGTTACATTTACCATGTGGGCTCACATGCCACCCTGTAATGAAAATCTCAATGCCTTTGACAGTGCTGCCCAGATAAAATGAAGCTAAGAGACAGAAGATGGATCATTTTTATGTATTAGCAATGACATAGGAATATGACATCACTGCCCTGTGAAGGAGCCCTGGAGTCACTATTGTGTGAGCTATGAACTGCTAACCAAAAGGTCAGCAGTTCAAACCCACCAGCCACTTTGTGGGAGAAAAATGTGCCTGTCTGCTCCTGTCAACATTGGTGGCCTCAGAAGCCCTGTGCACGGGGTCACCGGGAGTTGGAATCAGCTCAGTGGCACTAGGTTTACCTTGTCCGACCCCTTGTGATCTCATTTTTGGGGAAGTTTTATTGCACCATGTACCTAATTGTATACATAGTCTGAATGATGTCATACATGTGTACTTTTTTTTTAATTGGCACTAAATAATGCCTGGCAGAGCCTGGTGATGAGTAGCGTGGCTTTGAGAACACTGAGTGGAGGGCACACCAGCAGTGACAGGGGTATTTCAAACAAAAAGCAATAGATGAACTAAAAACAGGGATAGCATTCTCACAGTTTTGAATTTTATGGACAGCAATGTGCTTCTAAACACCCCTCCCCCCGCACATGTGCTTGCTTTCAGAAACACAGTCTTGTAAATATATCCTTCTAGGCAAGTTTTTGTCTTTCATTTACTTTCTTTTAGGAAAAACTTTGAAAATACCCAGCACAAGCGGTGCCCTGGTTTATGCTGAGCTTCGTAATAAGTATTCCGAGCTGGTTCTTGATAATTTGTTAACAAGGCCTTTTTAACACTTTGGACAGATGCACATACTGTTTCCAATCTTCACGGTTAATTATTCGATTTTGTATTTGATGCCAGAACACCCTGACTCCTAATCACTGTTCATTGTTGCAAGTCCATTATATTCTAACTGTGTGAGTGCTCCCATTGACCTTGAACTGACATTATAAGCTGTGTCTAATCTTTTCAGTCTATATTTCTAATGCTGCTTTTCTCTCTCCCTTTTTTCTGATCCCTGTTTAGCATCACAACAGGGCTTCCTCTGAGCCCAGCAGCTGACTCAGCCCGCTCAGCGAGGCACGCCCTCTCCCTCATTGCCACCGCCAGGCCGCCCGCCTTCATCACCACCATAGCCAAAGAGGTGAGCAGAGCTTCCCGAGTGCTCCAGCGGGCTCAAAGCCCCACAGCCTTCCAGCTGTTCTAGAACAATGCAAGCTCTAATGCCGCTCTTCAGTGAATGTGTGCCCGCGTGTGCATACACACTGTGTCTCAGTGGGGAATTCTTTACATGCGCTTTTAAAATTTCTCTACCCATAATGTGCATGGGAGAAAGATGGGGCTTTCTGCTCCCATAAAGAGTTAGTCTCGGAAACTCAATAGGGTTAGTTCTGCCCTGGCCTATGGAGTCACTGGGCATTAGCACGGACCCAAAGGCAGTGAGTTTTGAATTTATAATATGCACATTATAGCATGTGGTTGCCATCAGATACCACTGGCTCTCTCCGACCCTCCGTCAGCCGAATGAGACTCGAGCCTGGTCCTCCCTGCCCTCACCATTGCTGCCGTGTTTGAGTCCAGGTGGCAGCCATTGTGTCCATCCCCCTCATCGAGGGGCTGCCTCTCTTTTGCTGACCCTTGGTTTCACTCAGCATGATGTCCTCCTCCAGCATTTCCATAGTACCTGAGACAGTCTCACCACCCTCGCTTCTTGGGAGCGTTCTGGCTGTGGTCCTGACAATGGGAATGTGTCCATTCTTTGGGAAGGCCTGGTACATTGAGTGTTCGCGCCATCACTTTGCAGTCGTCTTGACTCTGTGTCCAGCCTTCACATGCTTATGAAGTGATTGGAAGTGCCCTGGCTCGGACCAGCCACACCTCAGCACTCATCTTTGTCGTCC
>NW_022111300.1:43250109-43396204 GCF_000313985.2 Echinops telfairi
GCCCCGTCCCCCCCGATGTACTATTCACATGCTATGCACTTCCATGGTGAGATTGCCTTCGTAAAGTGTTGTATGTACATCATCACAATTGGTTCTAGTGCTCCCTCCCCACCTCCATTCACTGTTTGCTCCCCAAATCCCTTCACCCTCCCTGAGCCTCCCCCACACTGCCCCGCCGTACATTCCCGATAAACCATTGCCTCAGTTATTGTCTCTGTGCATCCACTCCTCTGTGCTTCACAGACTGGGAGACACGACAGAAACAATAAGAAACAAAACAAAAACAAAATGGCAAGAAGAAAATAATACAAAGACATCTTTGCCTTTTAAAGTAAGTTCTTTAGCAGAGAATTTGCCCAATGCAAATGTTTGTTTATTTCTCAGTTACTGTTCCATGGATGTCGATTGCAGGTCAAAGTAAAATGAAATCCTAGACAATGTTCATCTTTTCTCCATTTACCATAATGTTGCTTATTGATCCTGTTAGGATTTTTTTCTTTATGTGAAGATGGAATCCTACCGAAGGCTGTAGTGATTGATCTTCATCAGTAAGTGCTTCAGGTTCTCTTCCATGGAAGGAAATGAGATTGTATAATCTGCATAGCACAGTTTGTGGAAGAGCCTCCCTCCAATCCTGATGCAGTGTGCTCCTTCCTGTAGGCCAGCTTCTTGGATCATTTGCTCAGCAAACAGAATCCATAAATAAGGCGAAGGACTACGAACTAGATGCACACCTTTCCTGAAACTTTTTAGTACCCCTGGTCTTGTTTTCTACTGTTTTTCAGTCTGGGCTTAGGTTCTACAGGAGCACCATTAAGTATGCTCAAATTCTCATTCTTCAGAATGCAATTCATACTTTAAAAAAAAATCATTTTATTAGAGGCTCATACATCTCTTATCACAATGCGTACATACATCAATTGTATAAAGCACATTTGTACATTCATTGCCCTCATCATTCTCAAAACATTTGCTCTCCACATAAGCCCCTGGCATCAGCTCCTCATTTTCCCCCCTCCTTCCCTCCGTACTCCCCTTTCCCTCATGAACCCTTGATAATTTTTAAATTATTATTTTGTCATATCTTACACTGTCTGACATCTCCCTTTACCCACTTTTCTGTTGTCTATCCCCCAGGGAGGAGGTTATATATAAATCCTTATCATCGATTCCCCCTCTCTACCCTACCTTCCCTCTACCTTCCTGGTATCACCACTCTCACCACTGGTCAGTCCATACTTTCTTAAGACCCACACAGACAAACGCCTTTGCTTGGTCAGTAAAACACTGGGAACATCTTCCTTGATGTACACTTTCAGCCAAGCTCCAGCTATAATATGTGTTATGGCATAACACTTTGCCAGTTCAAGATTTCTCCTGGATTTCATTGGGTGATACTTACGTACATCAGTCCTGTGCAGCCATCAGCGATACCCATTTTCAAATTTTTCATCCTCATCAGCACTCAGTGCTTTGGATGTTCATTTCTGCACTTCAAGTTAATTCATTTACTTGCATAAATATTTGGTGATAATTCTTCCGTTAAGGGTATGCAACTGAAAATACACAAAAAGCATTCACATTTTACAAGTTTGAGTATCTACCTGTAATAGACTCTAACCTAATCTCACACCAGCCCTTCAACTATAAACAAAAATATAACTTATAAACTTGCTAATTGTTTTCCCTATTACATGGCACCATTATAGTCTTGAATGCCAGTTGATTCCCACTCTGCGTGTCTCACTAATTGCCCACATCTAACGGAAAACCTAGTAAAGCACAATGAACCAACTACAGGAGCCTTGCAGGTCTTCATGGGGTGGGGCATGGCTAGGGTGCTAAGCCTGCAGTTTCGTGAGGCCCTCTCCCTCTGCATGAATAATGTGCAGGCACTGTGTCCATGCCCCCCCCCTCACTGAGTTGTTTCTCCTGGAAGTGTGATGAATTTTTAAAATATGAAGTAAATACCCTCTGAGTCTACCTGGATAACCTCAAGCCTGTTGGGCCTTGGTCCACCCCAGAGCCTTTCTCAGTAGGCATGAGACAGATGTTTGTGACTTGAAGGTACTAGAAGGGAGGGAGGTCTGAATAGCAGTTCACATGTTCAGAAGAGTCAGTGACTTTGAATTCATAACTAAGACAAATTTGTAGAAATATCAAAGTGGCTGCTTGTCCAATGGTTCAAAGGTTTATAGTGAGATTGTACTGCATATAGAGCCCATATATGTAGCTATGCTCTTTATGTTTTGGAGTACTGTATATTATTTATTTACATTTGTATATGGTACTTGAGTGTCTAAATGAATAGTTTTATTAGCCAATGGAAATTTTTAACTTTTTGTCCCATCAGTGGGAGATGCACTGGTCATAAGTAATCTGACATATATTGAGTAGCTTCCCACCACATCAGTCTGACCACATGGTCAGGTCCTACAAATGCCAGGCATTAATTCAGCTTCCTTTTAAAGGGCTTAAGCAGTTATGGTTTGGGGTTTACTTTGTGCCATGTACATTTGAATGTTTCTGGTTTTGTTTTTAAGTGAAATGTTAGAATAGTCCTATTTTGGGTTTCGTCTACCCAATGCCATTGAATCAACTCTGACTCATGCTGACCCTGGGAAGAATTTTATTAGGTAGTGCTTATTGAGTTATTATCTAAATATAGTCTTTATGCAATCAAAAATCAGTATTTCCTGACTCAACCTCGGAGGCTTCTTTTTGTTGATTTTTTAATTTTAATTCATGAATCAACCTCAAACCAAACCCACTGCCACCAAGTCCATTCAGAGCAGCTCTATGGAGGGCTTCCAAAACTATAAATCTTGAGGGCAGACAGCCTCATCTTTCTCCTGCAGAGAAGGGTGGTGGGTTTGAACTGCCAATCTTGCATTTAACAATTCCCCACTAAACCCATTGCACCCTCAGGGCTTCTTGTTTTATTGCTGGAAAATGTAAGAGACCAGTAGCTGGAAATGTAAAAGTCTTCTCACCTGCAGTGTGGCAACGTTTCTCTAGGTACACAGACATACTGCACTTGCAGCAAATGCCCAGTCGCAGCAGAGCATCCACACCACCACTCTGGCTCGAGCAAAAGGGGAGATTCTGAGAGTCGTTGAAATTCTCATTGAAAAGATGCCCGCAGACGTGGTGGATCTCCTCGTGGAGGTGAGTCGGTCTGTTTTCAGTGTTGCTTCACCAGGCCTGCCTATACCGGTTTGGTAAGGTGAACTGGCATGTGTGTTTCTCGTATGTCTGAAGGAGGGACTGAGGGAAGGGAGGGCGTGAGAGGGAGGGAGGGAATGACTGTATGTGAGTGAGTAGCAATAAAAACGAACAAACTTTTCTCCCAAAATGTCCTCAAAGTTCAAAATGCTTGGTTACCCCTTCCACAATAAAACAGAGGCACCGCCAAAAAAAAAAAAAAAAAAGTTCAAAATGCTTGTTATGTCCCTGCACTATCCACAAGCAATTGGTTTATGTGAGCATAGTTTTTAAAGAATAATTTTATGCTTACATATGTGCTGCCAATATTGTACATAAATATTAATTACCTTAAAAGCAAATAATTCTGTCTTCTTACTGTACCATACCATATCATAAATTTTGTTATTTAAAAGGATAGTCTATAGTATATAAGGTGCTTTTAAATTTTTGTTCTGTCTGAAAGTAAACATTAAAACAACGCTGTCTAGACTTGTCCTGGGCACAGGAGGCCTGCATTATGAATGTAGATTTCAGAAAAGTACGTATTTGAGCTCGTTTTGACTTGTGTCGTCTTTTGTGATAGGTCATGGACATCATCATGTACTGCCTTGAAGGCTCTCTGGTCAAAAAGAAAGGTCTTCAGGAGTGCTTCCCAGCCATCTGCAGGTAAGGAACCCCGCCCCCCAGCGTGCACAGGAACCACTTGAGGAACAGATCATTTAAAAATGTCCCTCTCTTTGCCTGTGGTTACTTCGTTTCTTACTCAATTACTATTCCTTACTGTTTCGATTATTTGTTAGTTTTTGCCTGCTTCCTTTCTAAAGCCATTTCGACATACTAGTCAGCTGTTTAAAATTGGGTCATGATAACATTTTGCTTAACACTTAAAATAAATGAATGAGAGATAGCATCCGTTGAATATGCCTGCCATCATCTCCTGCCCATGACTCAAATTCATGGTAGTGGAAGTTTCTAACTTAGCGGAGAAGAGGACCTTTTCACCAACAGTACCCTTTGCACACCTTTTCACCAGTCTGAGTTAAAAAAAAGGAAGTCACTGTATGCTTTCTGCCCTCCTGAATATTGATATGTACCTTATGTGTAAAGATGAGGAAAACAAAGAGTAGTCCAACAGTTTAGAACCGATGTAGTGTATTGGATCACTGATGGGGCCATGGGCTACTTGTTGGGTTGATAACCACAAGGTCAGCAGTTTGAAAGCATAATATTGCTTGGGAGAAAGATGAAAGATGAAGCTTTCTATTCTTGTAAAAATTAACTAAAGGGGAAGCTCCCCCCACCCCCACCCCCCAAAGTAGTTTAAAGTCCACTGCTCGCACTGGTTTTAGTTTGAGGCACATTGTGATTTTAAGGATTTTTCTCTTCCTTGTAGTCCAAAACGAACCATGGTGGTGGGTGATGGTGATGCATTTGGGCTGCCATCCACAAGGTCAAAACCACCCGAGAAGGTACAGTCTCTGAAAGCCACAGGGGAAGTTCTTCCCTGCCCTATAGGGATGGCCTGACTCTATGGCAGTGTGTGTTTAAAAGAGTGTTTCATGGAAACACAGCAGGCATTTTCTCACGGCTCATAGCATGCAGACGAGGTTCTGGTTTGAGGGGTTTGCAGACTCTCAGGCACACGTTGTTAGGAGGCCACACAACAGAACATGAAACCGGGTACGTCCCTGGTACGTCCGTGGCTTGTTCTGACTGAGATCGGAGGAGACAGCTCACTAGAAAGGGAACGTGTAAAAGTGTCTCCCGTCTGGAGTGCCTGCTCCCTGTCAGGTACTCTGGGAAGCAGGAACCATGTCCCTCTGGTGCACTGGCAAATCCCTGCCACCTCCAACGACACCTGTCACATAGAGATGTTCATCATGCCGGGGAGGTGTGTCACTGCTTCCCTGGGGAGTCCCACGCTGAAGCTTGAGAACAAGTCTCCTGTTCAAGCCATGCTCTTGATGTAAAATTCTGGGTTCTTGAAGACTCGTGTTTCTTTCTTAAATAAAGTTGGAGATTCTTAGGACACGGCTGAGCGTGTCCTACAAGATAGACGGTCCATGGTACACTATTCGTTTTGAAAGAGTTGCCCGTAGCCGGCAGTGCAGAATCCAACTCCAACGGTTCAGTAGCTGGCCCTTCTCAAACGCACTGGAGACAGTTGAACACTTAGATTTAGTTCAAAAGACATGCAGCCCATTTACTTCTTTGTCTTCTCATTTATATTCCCAAATTAAGAGAGACTGTCAAGAGAACTATGTGCTGAGACCACGCAGGCTAGGCTCCGAGCACCTTCCCAATGTCCTGTTCAGTGTCACCCTGCAGGCTGCCGCGAGGGGCCTTCCAGGCGAGGCCCTGGGAAAGCCTCCAGCACATTTCCTCCAGGGTCGCATCCTCGCCTTTCCGTGTCTTCTCTAGGAAGGTCCCAGCAGACATTTCTTTTAGACCTGGCCGGCAGGCATCGTTGCCTGTTCAGTCCTAAGAACTGGTACTTTGTTTTCATAGACACTGCGCTGATTCATTCCTCCCTTCTTTGGCTATTAACCCAGTTCCATCCAGTCCATTCCAACTCAGTGGCCATATTGGACAGAAAAGGACACCAGAGGATGTCTGAGCTGTAAAATCTTTACAGAAGCCGACTACCTGCCTGCCTCATCTTTCTTCTGTGGAGCAGCTGCTGGTGTGGACAGCCAGCTTCCTGGTCAGCAGCCCAGCGTTTAACCCGTGGGGCCACCAGGGTGCCTTTGGCCACTAGAGAGCTCAAAGCCAAATTCGCTGCTTCCCTTTCGTATGCTGTAGCTGTATTTCTCATGTCCCTTGCCTCTTCCTCCTCCTCCTCCTCCTCCTCCTCACTCCCCTGTCCTGTCTGCCTTTTCTACCTCTCTGCTGGGTTGCAGTCTGAAAACTTGCCGAAGTCCTGGACATGTGCGTGCGTATGTGTGCATCAAAGCCACAGCAGAGGCTCAAGCATGCTCACGATCATAAAGGTGGCTCAGGGCTGGACATCATTTCCCTCTGTTACATGTCAGGTCATCATGAGTTGGGGCCAGTTCACTAGCCCCTAGCTAAACCATAATACACACACACAACATCTATTTAATTTCAGAAGCTACGGAAGCAAAACCAATCACTGTAAGCATGATAGCAGCTGTGCTTATTTTCTTAAAAACACAGCGACTTCTTTCTCTCAAGTGAAATACTCTAGATCTCCCTGGAGTATTTTACGTGTTTGTAGATATTTTCCTAATGATACACTCAGTAAAATATTTTAAAATCACATAATTTTAGTTGCTGTATAATAACCTATATAACCGTAGATTTAAATATGTCCCAATACTTTACTTTTTAGTTCCAGGAGTAGTAGTAATAATATAGTGGCATCCATTAATAATACAAGAAAATTGCTGAGATTTCAGTGCCTATGAAAGAATAGAGCACAGCACTAGACACATCTTTCAAAAAGAATTATCCGAAATAGTATCCCCAACGGTCAGGCTTTTATGCCTATAACAAATGAGGGCCTATCAGAAATGCAACTGGATGTGCTACAGAACACAGACAGATGAGCAGCTGTCTCTCTCGCCACTGCCTTCATTTTGTTTCCGCGTACACAGAGGGTGAGGTGCGCTAGATTAACATGTAGAGTGAATCCCTCCAGATTCTCACCCATCTCATTGGAACTTGCTTCGCTTTGCCTTCATCCTCGGTGATCTTAAAAAAAAAAAAAAAAAAATCGTCGAGCACTCTAGATAACTGTTGGCAGCAGAAGTACAGAAGGTTCTGAGTAATTTACATTTAATTGCCTGGAATATAAATGCTAGAGCATCCTCAGTTAAAAATACCCTAGCCACTCAGAAAGTAGAACGCACTCCTTTCAAGCTTAAGAGGATAAACATCCCTGAAGTTTCCTCCGAGTTCATGGTTAAAATGTACTTGGCCACCCCTCTGCTGTGGACTGGAACATCCTTGTGAAGTCTCTCCATTCAACCGAGCGGTCCACATGGAGCTGGCCCTGCTTGATGCAGTGTGATGACTTCCCTTTGTTTCGGCCATGATGTCAGCACTTTGTGCCACTATATGTGATGTAGTGGTATAATGCATGGAAATAGAGACCAGTACTTTTGATGTATTCTGTACAGATGTTACTGCTAGGAGAAAACACTACTGGACCTGCCCATGGGGCATCCACACATGTACTTTAAGGGCGGTTTATTCAGTTTGCAGGAGCATTTTTTACTAAAGTCAGAATGGAGAAGCGTGACTGTTCTGAGCTTCCGACTGTCAGCACTAAGGTGGCTGTCTTATCTTCGTGAGCAATGAGAGCAGCACCCATAACCGACAGAGGACTAGGGATTTCTGAAATGAAGTTGTAAGTTGATGGAACTAAAACCAAGCTGACTGCCATTGAGTGGATTCTGACTCATAGCAACCCTTATAGGACAGAAAAGAGCTGCCCCTGTGATTTTCTAAGACTGTAACGCTTTACAAGAATAGGAAGCCTCTCTTTCTCCCAAGGGGCAGTTGGTGGTTTTGAACTGCTGGCTTTGCAATTAACAACCCACTGCACAGCAGACGCTCCTTGTAAGTTGATGGAAATACATGATTTCATATTAGATTTAGACACTTTCAGGTTTGTTTGTTTTTTATTAATCATTTTATTGGGGAGCTCTTACAAATCTTATAATCCATAATTCAACTGCATTAAGCATACTTATACATATGTTGCCATCACCATTTCCAAAACATTTTCTTTCTACTTGAGCCCTTGGTATCAGCTCCTCTTTTTCCCCCTCCTCCCTCCCACCCTCGTGAATCCTTGATCAATTATATTTTATTATTGTTACTTCGTATCTTATACCACCCATTGTCTCCCTTCACCCACATTTCTATTATTCCTCCTCCTTGGGGCTGAGGTTGTATATCCAACCTTGTGATCAGTTTGTCCCCCACCCCCACCCCTATCATGGTATCGCAGTGCCTACTGGTTTCATTTTTTTAAACTTGTTTTATTTTAATTTTATTATATTAATAATTTTATTGGGGGGCTCGTACAACTCTTATCACAATCCATTGTGATACATATATCCATTGTGTCAAGCACATTTGTACATTTGTTGCCATCATCATTCTCAAAACATCTGCTTTCTACTTGAGGTCTTGGTATCAGCTCATTTTTTTTCTCCTCCCTCCCCGCTCTCCCCTTCCTCATGAACCCTTGATAATTTATAAATTATTATTTTGTCATAGCTTACATTGTCTGTCATCTCCCTTCACCCACTTTTCTGTTGTCCATCTCCCAGGGAGGATGTTATATGATAGGAACTGGAAACAAAGGGAGAGTGGGGTAGAAAGAGAGAACCGGTTTCATTATTTCTTAACGCAAAAACTAGATGGACCTCTAACTGTGATTTTTGGCTTAATTACCTCCCTAAAACTGAAACCCAGATGCACTGTGAGTGCATCCATTCTGCTCAGCTGCCTGACACGGCAGGGAGAACGGCCCGTGGAGTTCTGGGACTGTCACTCTTTAGCGGAGTCGGAAGCCTGGTCGTCTTGTCCTCTTGCCAAGCAGCTGGTCGTTTCCCACTGCTGACCTTGCTGTTAGTAGCCCAACATGTAACCCCTATGCCACCAGGGCTCCTCCGGTACCTCCCTAGGGGAAGATCTTTTGCTTCCATTTCCTTCCTAGTGCCGTACAGCAGCCTCGGAAATCTGGGGGAGCAGTTTTACTCCGCCCTCTAGGACTGACAGATCAGAATTGACCCCAAGGCCGGCCGTGGGAATAGCAGCTTCCTCCTCTACCTGGGGCTCCCAGATAGGTCCCGTTTCTCTCATCCACCTTGATTCTCTCTGTGCTGCTGTCTGCTGTGGTCAAGCAGGCGCTAGCTGGCACCAACCTGTCTGTAGACGGTAGCTAGAAGGAAACAGTACCTCACTGCGCTGGTATGCTTGACGCCATTGCAGTCACGTGTCCGTTCCTTCTCATCCAGGGCCTTCCTCTTGTGAGCTGACCCACTCGTTGGCCACACATTTTCTTAAGCTGAGGCAACTTATTTGATGTATAATTAAGGGTGGTTTAATTTCTATGCCTTTTAAAGAGTTGTCAAGTAAATAAATCCACAGATTCAAAAGAAGTCTTTCATTGGGCTCTGTCCCAATTTTTAGTTGAGAAAACATGAACGCTCGCTGGAGGCACTCGGTAGCTGTGCTTGAGTAATGACACCAGCCCTGTCGGTCTTTCCCTGTGCTTAGTCCTTAATTCCCACCTAGTAAATGGCACCGGCTCTTTGACTAGCCGTATCCTGGACGCATGCTTTTTACAGAACTGTAAGTTGTAGAATTTCAAGTCCGAAAGGGACTGTACGTCATGAATTCTCATTTCCAGTCCTGTCTGTGTTCTACCAACTGGCCAACTGGAGCCCTGCTGAGCTCGGCCCACCTCACCCCTGTTCAGTTGTGCAGACACTGTGCATGGGCATGCCCCCTCCCTACAGGATGAGGTGCACTGGGGTGCTCCAGGCCTCTGCCACTCTGCAGTCCCTTCTCCCACTTTCTCCCTCCCCCGGAAACATGCTCTCCCATCTCCCCTGTAGAACTCTTCCTCCCTCTGCATCCCCTCTGCCTATTGCTCAGGGTCCGTTCCCTCTGCCCCAGGCAAAAGGCCATTTGTCACTTCTGAGTGATGTCCTGCAGTCTGAGCTTGGCCCCCACCACTTATTGCCCGCCCCTTTCACTTTGTCTCTTTCCTGCCCCCCACCCACTTTTCCTCTTTCCCTGTGCATTTGTTTTAATAACTTTTCAATGTTTGTTTATAGCCTTTTCAGATAATACACATCTTAACCACACCAAAATGCAACATGTGGTCAGCTTCCTTGTGAGGTGAATCTGCAATCTTAGAGTCATGTAAACATTAGACTATATAATTGTAACTCTTTGCTGTATCTTGTACATTGGGAGGGGCTTTCACCCATGCATGACTTTGTAACATTTATACTCTGATCTTGAGAAAACATCAATTCACTTCATATATTTTCACAGTGTAATCGTCAATATAAAAGCAAAATGGCATCTACTATGATGACTGTTGATCTCATTAGAAAAGCCAATGGGTATACAGATTTCCAAAATTCTAATTTGAACTTGAAAGCTTGAATTTTATTATTGACAGCAAATTCTGCCAGTGCTTATCCTCAAAGTGACAGGCTCACTTTCATTTTGATAAGACCATTTTCATGAGAACCCTTGCCAAATACCCAACTCAATTACAAGAATTGTTGTTCTGTTGTCAGTTACACTTTTCAAGTAGAAAGTGGCCAGTTCACTCAAGGATCGATGTTAGTGGAGCTAATTATTCTCACCACTTCATCAGGATATTGTTAAGTACAGTGGATGTTTGTTTTTCTGCCAGTGTCAGTGCATGGCACTGGCGTATATAGAGACCACTCACAGCTATGAGGGAGTCTAAGAAAATTCATGGAAAAATGGCATTCAAAGGGCCTGGAATCTTTCCCCGCACTCGGAAGCCCCGTGTGCATTATGATGGCACTGCCTTTGATGTGGGCTCAGGTGCCCGCAGGTATACCCATCATTACTCTGCACCATCGGTGCAATTTGGCACAATGAAAAGGTCAAATAACATTCAGCATTTTTATGAAAATAGTTTTACTCTCATGGACCTCCTGAAGGAACAGAAGGGCCCCCAAGGAGCCTGTGAAAATGTTTTTCTTCTTTCTTAAAACTCTTCTAGTGTCTGCCTTAGGAGCCCTGGTGTGCACTGGTTATGCATTGGGCTGCTAGCAGTAAGGTCAGCAGTTCGAAACCTCTGCAGGAGAAAGCCTCAACTTTCTCCTCCTGTAAAGAGTTACAGCCTCGGAAACCCACAGAGGCAAGTCTACCCTGTCTTAAAAGGTTGCTGTGAATCAGAAACGACTCGAGGGCAGTTACTGTGATTTTTTTTTTAATTTACTTTCTGCCTCATCCCATATCCAAAAGCCACTGCCTTTCTCAGGATCCAGCACCTCGGTGTACCACCTCAACCATGTCCGTAGTCTTCGTGTTTCTCCTCCGTGAAATGAGGGCTTTCTCGTGGGGCTTATGGTAAGCTTCAACTCTATCCATGCTTTAAAAAGTGAGAAGACACTTATCAGACAGAGACCCTGGCTCCAAAGCTACATTATTTCCACAGGCATCATCAACACTGATTGACTTGAAATCCTCTGTTCCACACTATTTAGACTCTCACAAATGAGTCACTGCTTCATTTGCAAGCATTGCCCTGTGTTTTATGTTTCCTCTTTCACTGCCGAGAAGATTCTGAAGGCACTCAAGCAGCCCCTGCCCAGGGCTCCGCAGCCTAGTTAAGCTCAGTCTCGTGGGCGTCTCGGTAGCTATTTCAACAGACAGGCAGAGTGGTCGGGCAGGACCGAACATGCAAAAATCAGCATATGCACCCCTCCAATATGCTGCAAATGGATAAATGACTGCATTTTAGTCATAGTGTGGTACGATTTATGTGACGGGGAGATTTCATATGGTGTTGCTGGGTTGACCTTTGTACTAGAGCATTTTCAAATGTTTTTCCATAGAGACATACTTTCTATTAAGAAAGGGTCACTCACTTGTGTTCTCTAAGTAGATGGATGTCTTAGGAACAGTTTTCATTAAACTACATTAAGACAGTGGCCTCCCGTGCAGCTCTGTCCAGCTCCATGCAGCGTGTAAAGTGTGGAGTCTGCTGCCTGGAACTCCCGGCAAACCCTGTGGGCTCCTGAGGGTTGCCGAGACTGTCTTTGTGGGAGCAGCCCACCTCCTCTTTCTCCCAGGGAGCTGCCGGTGGGTTGGGACCACTGACAATTTGGTTAGCGCCCACTGGAAAAGTGTGGAGGTACAGTTTAAAGTGAAACTCGCGGAGTTACAGAAGTGACGCATGAAGATCTGTGTTCACACACGGCCCTGTGCCCGTTGGAAGGACATGCGCCCCAACGGGCTGTTGGTGGAAGGTACCCGGGTGGAGGGAGGCAGGGCCGGGCCTCAAGGAGACGGTTCATCTTGCAGTTGCCGCTCCCCCAGAACTTCCTGTGTTCCTTTTTCAGACTGAGAGTGCGTGGCTTTCAACTTATAAGTATGATGGAATAATTCAAATGAGGAAATGAACATGGATGAAGAGGAAGATAGTACGCTACACGAGGGAGAACTCAAAGTGCAGGTGGCTAGGGCAAGCTGTACTGGGCACTTTGATAGGGCACTTAAGTTGTTGAATTCAAAATGGAGTATCTGAAATGTAAACCCCACCCAACTTAAATTTAAAAAAAATTTTTTAAGTAATCCTTCAGAAAACATTAATACTAACCCAAATAAACTTTTAAAAAATTCAATGTGAAATAACGATTTAAACTTCTGAACAGAGCAGAGAAAGAAAATCTCTAGACAGAAGAGTGAAAAGTCTGTATTTTCCGAGATAATTCACTTTTTCCTAAATGTTGTTGTGATGTAGACAGACTGATTGATTCTCCTTTTCGAGGGGAAAGCTGAATCAGCTTCGCTCACCCTAAGTGGGCACTTACAACCCAGTGAGGAAATGCACGGTGTCTACTTGAGTGCAGGCATGATCTCATTCTCTGAAAATCTTCTTGACCTGTGGTTTGTTTGTTTTTAATCCAGTATGGTGATAACACTAATGGGATTTAAAACAGCTTCTACCCCAACTTCCAGTAAAATTCCTAAGTTAGTTACCATTTCACAGTATACTTTTGAGAATAAAGGTAGATGTTATTCATGTGCTTGCATGAAAGAAATCCTTCTAAAACCTTTCTAGTCCATTTTTCCACTCTTCAAAATATCCCAGGAGCCTGGTGGTGGAGTGGGCTATGCATTGAGCTGCTGACCACAAGGTCATTGGTTCAAACCCTCTAGCTGCTTTGCGTTAGAAGCCTGAGGCTGGCTGTTCCTGGAAAGATTTAAAGGTTTGGAAGCCCAACGGAGCAGTTCTACTCTGTCCTATCGGGCCCCGATGAGTTGGAACCGACTGGATGGTAGTGGGAAAGTGAGGGCAAACTGCACAGTTGGCTTGCGGGCGGTCTTAAGAAAACCACCACCACCGAATTCTGGAACGGAGTGTCTGGCAGTAAAATAGCCAAAAAATGCATTTAAAGGCATATAAGTTAAGGCAAAATCACACTGTTTGTTTGTAGCGTCGCTATGAGTTGGAATTGGCGGTGAGTTTGGTGTGGGGGCTACTGACACGGCGGTAGCTTATATGTTGGGCTACTGACTGTAAGGTCAGCCGTTCAAACCCACCAGCTGCTCTCAGGGGGAAAGATGAAGTTTTCTGTTCTGTAAAGATGCACAGCCTGTGAAACCCAGCACACAGCTGCGCTCTGCCTTGTGGAACCATAGGCAGAAACTTGATGGCAGTGAGTTCCCTTCCGTGTGCGTTTATTGGTAAAATAGGAGGCTTGATAACACCTGGCCAGGCACTCTTTAAAGGCAAGGAGGCACCAGCGCCCCGGTGGTGGAGTGGGTTACACATTGGACGGAAATCTGCACGGTCCGAAACCACCAGCTGCTGCTCGGGAGAAAGACCACTTTCTCCTCCTGTCAACAGTGTCAGTCTCACGGGGCAGTTCTGCCCTGTCCTGTAGGTCATTATGAGTCAGAATCAACTAGATGGCAGTGATATTTTGAGATCAACCTTGAACAATGGGCTCAAACATAATAATTGTGAGGATGGCACAGGACCAGGATTCTGTTGTACATCAGGTCACTATGAGTCACTGATGGACAGGACCAGTTAACTCTACGCCTACAGCAGACCCGTCCAACTGTAAAGTGGGCATTTGCTTCCACTCAGCACCTTGCTTTGGGCGATCTGTCCTACCAGACCACCCACCTAAACGTACAAGGGTCCATGCACGAGAGTGTCCACCAGAAAAGGAATGGTTAAACAAATGGAACATGCTTACCAAGGTGTGTGTTGGCATGAGATGCTGTTCTGTGAGATATTGGTGTGTGGGGCAGGAGGGAGTAAAGTATAAAATAATACAGGCACTGTGGTGGCAATTTTGCATTAGAATTAGGAAAAGCTCTCAGAAAGCCCACCTGGGGTTAGCAATCCTTAGCCTTGCTGACAGAGGGGTGTGAGAGCCCACGGGGCGGGGGGTGCTTCCGGCTGAAGGCACATCTGATGGCGGCTGAGTCACTGATCAGTAGTCTTATCTGAACATGACTTACAAAAGGGAAAAGATTTTGAAGCACTTAAAAGTGCAATGTGTAGAATTTCTAAAAGCAACTCTACATAAGCTCATAATACCTTGAATGACTTATGACAGCATATTTACAAATACTTAGGCTAGGGTTTGATATAAGAATCCGTAAATATTAGCTCTAAGTAGTTGGTGACTTGTACAGGCACACGCGGTTTTGTTAGACGTAGTCGAGTTTTGACTCAGTGACCCCATGTACACTAGAGTACAACCCTGCCTGGCCCTGGTTCCTAATTTTTAGCTGGAGCACACTTACTCTGTTTGTGGATATTTTAAGGTAGTTATCCTCCACACTCTTATTTTTTACATGCATGGCTTTCATGCTCAGCTGGAGGCTGGATTAATTTAAGACTGTTTCTTCACGTGTTTGAAGGCTCAAGGATTCCAGCTCCTGGAGTAGGGTAGCACCCTAAGGCCATGGCACCTTGGCATATTTATAGACTACAACCAAGATACCTGGTGCCCCTCCCCTGGCAGTTAACAACTTACGTACTGTAGTGAAGTGTAGACATCTATCTGCTCTTATACCCCCTTGGATGGTTCTAGTTAGTGCCTCCCAGGGTGTGGGTATTGCCCACTTTGGGAAATGATATTCTAGGACATGATTCTAGAGGTCCCTGACTTTCTCCCAAATCATATTTCTTCTGAGAATTGCACATTTCCTTCTCATTTCTTATCCACATTTTAAATTTCACACAAGTTTTCTTTTATCTGGTTTTCATAAAAGATAAAGCTCATCAATTCAGACCTATTAAACCCAGAGCCATCGAGTTAATCCCAGTGGATAGCCTCCCAATGGATAGTCTCTGAAACAGGAGTTCTGAGACTACAAATCTTTATATGGGACCAGCTAGGTCTACCTTTGTCCCACAGAGTGGCTGGAGGGTTTGGATTGCTGACCTTGCAATTAGCAGCCCAACACTTACTCCACAGTGCCACCAGTGCTCCGTCAGCTCCAGGAGACTAAATAAAGAGTCTTTAAACCAAGTGAGTGAGTCAGAGTCCTGTCTGCCCAGCTGGACACACTCACAAGCCTAATGTTCAGGGCCAGTGGGTTCTTAGTTCACAGTCGTGATTGAAATCCTAAACCACTCCCTTGTGGAATATTCCGGGTGACTCCTGAAGACTTGAAGTAAAAAAATACAGGTTAGGAGAAATGGATTGTCTCCTACCCGTTCCCAAAAATCACTTCTCATGTTTAATAGCAAACTACTAGTTACTAGGGAGAAAGACAGGGCTTTCTACTCTTAAACAGAGTTCGTTTGTCTTGGAAATCCCTGGGGTGGTTCTTTCCAAGCCTGGAGGATCACTATGAGTTTGCTTCCACTCGATGGCAGTGAGTTTTTATGAGTTAGCAAGGAGCCTTGGTAGTGCTGTGGTCAGGCTGCTTCACAGCGCACCATTGAAGGCCCACCAGTTTGCTTCTCCAGAGAGACTTTTACAGCCTCGGAAACCCAGAAGTGACGGTTCTGCTGTGCCCCATGATGTCGCTAGGAGCTGGAATTGACTCAGTGGCAGTGAGATGATGATGGATATTTGTGAGTCTTGAGTCTCAGCCAAGGTCATCTGTTCCAGTTCCCTAAAACAGGATCCAACACTTGGCATCGTGCAATGTCCTTCTCCGGCTCGTGTGCACAAGCCTGATCTGTTGCTCTTGGAAACTCATTTTGAGAATGGTCAAGGGACAGCATGCTAGTTTGGGGTTGATGTCTTTTTTTGCCCAACTTTTGAGATGGTTTTTTGTTTCTTTCGTGGTGCATCTCCATTATTGAGGCCCTATAAAATATTTATTCTTTGAAAATCCATATTCAGCATCATTTATGTACTCATCACTGAAGGAAAAGCATAGTGTTTTAAACTTCTTGCCCTCTGCTATTTGGGTCTGTATTGGGATTTATGCATTCAGCTGAGGTTTTGTGCTAAGCAGTAAGGATAAAGCAGTGAATAAGACAAAGTCCCCCATGGAGGAAAATACCAATTAATTTAAAAATAAATATATATATAGTATGCACTATCTTAGAAGTCAAGAGTATAGTGAAGGAAAATAAAATAAAATAGGATAATGAGCTGAAGAGTAATGAGAGTTGAGTGATCCATAAAGGCCTCCTCTATCAAGGAGCCCTGTTGGCACAGTGGGTTAGCCATTGTGTTGCTCTCCTCGAGGTCAGAAGTTGGAAACCACCAGCCGTTCTGTGGGAGAAAGATGAGGCTTTCTGCTCTTTAAAGATTTACTGGCTTGGAAACTCAGAGGCAATTGTACCCTGTCCTGTAGAGTGGCTGAGTTGGAATCGACCCCGTGGCAGTGAGTGTTCTCATGATACCCTTGGAACAGAAGCCTGCCTGTGGGGGTGCGCCCTGGAGGAAATCTGTGGCAAGTGAAATCGCCCTCTAATGAGGGTGTTCTGGGCACGTGTAAAAGAACAGTCCGAGAGCAAGGTGACCAGGAGGGGGGCATGCAGCCTGAGCAATAGTGGGCCCAGATCCTGGAGGGGCATTCAAGGACTGCTGTGAGTGGAGGGGGAGCTACCTGATGGCGGCATGTGGACATACCAGACTCTCACTCTGGGGTGTTGACAGCCCCGGCATGAAACACATATTACATCACGGCCTGGTTCTGCTTTGTTCTCCTGGAGAACCAAGTTACAGGCATGGTCATGTTCTCTCTGACATTGAAGATGACAAAAGGACCCTTGCCGGGGTGTTGCCCCCCAAATGCTGCACAGGTGACATGTAAATGCAACAAAGTGCTGAAGTCTGAGATACTATTTCCAGAAGGCTCGTCATACGTGATCCTTATAACTGACACACACACACACACACACACACACACACACACAATTTAAAACCACAGTGGATATCATCTCCAATCACTTGATATCCTGAGGAGTAGCGCCAAGTATGTGCTGCTTGTTGCCCTTATTCTTAAGCCTCCAGGTGGTGAAGTGGACCCAGGAGAAGAGCGGTCTAGGGGTCTGGTGGGCTCTGGACATGAGATCAGGGGACGCTCCACCGACATTGGTTCCCTGCAGCCAGTCCCCATAGAGACTACTTGTGAAGTGACAGCAAAAGCGCAACCACCACCACCCCACCACCACCACCCCCCACCCCACCCCCGTCTATGAGGCCTCTGAGAGAGAGGGATGAGAAGTTCAGCATGAACCCCCACCCCCACCCATACAAACACGCCACAGTCCTTGGCTGTCCAGAGTTCCTGAAGCTCTTGTTTATAAGTATTAGTCTAGCAGAAAATTGCAAAGATGAAAAATGGCAGACCTGTAATATATGTCCTTTCAGGCAGACTAAAGATTTGATACCAAGAATAGATGTGATCTTTCTTCCCATAAATAATGGTGTTGGTAGATGATATAGAAGGATGAGGTTGATCTCCAAAGTCTAGAAAATGGGACACGTAATACGTAACTTGTTACCACTGTTTTATTTTAAAGGGTTTCTTTTTTGGGTGGGGGGGCACTACCAATGCATTTAAAATATATATATATATAAATGTTTTTAATATAGCTATTAAACCCTTGTAAAGTTTAGTATGAGATTAAAAAAAAGACCTCTGGAAATTTTCTTTTTCTATGATCATTACTCTTCACAAAATAAATGTGTTATGTGTGTCAGGTACTATATAGCCTATGTTCCTGTGGATATATCCATTATATCCATAGGATATAAATGATATGTGTACTGTAGGTACAGGTATAAACATAGCTATAGCTATACATAGTGGTACTTGTATTTAGACTCTGGAAATTAATGGAATATTCTAATATGCAATTGAGAAAAAGTAGAGGCTGTCTGCTGCTACTGGAAAGAGGGCCAAAGCTTCAGGACCCTCCACAGGTCACTCTGAGTTAGAGTCAGCTCCGCAGCAATGGTTTGAAATGCTCAGTATTAAATGCTTTCCAACTCTCTACATTGTTAGTTTCAAGTATATTCGATGTAGAATGTGGACTTCCCCTTCTCTACCATGTTGGAATTGACTTCAAGGCCATGAGTTGGGTTGGGTACTGAGGTGTAGAGTAAGACAAGTTAACTGCTTGCTAAAAGCACTTACCTAATAGGTGAGGCGTCCTGTGTCTCATGAATGCTCTGTACCCTTCCTTCCTCCAACCAATATTCTTATGCAAAAGGGAAAGTCTGAAGCACAGCAGCATCTAGCAGGACATTTCTGCATGGGGTCTTCCTTGTGTTAAAAATCATTCCTCTGTCGGGCAAGGGGAAGGGGTTGGTGATTGGGGAAGGTGGTTTAGGGTCAGAACAGACTGCTTTATGTTTCATGGTCGTAACAAAGACAATAAAAAACAATGGGGTGTGTTCTGAATTGGTCAAATGTGTGTTGATGCCATCATATCTAACAATAACATGACTTTGTCAAATCGCTGACATCGATTGATACCCCTTCTCTCTCGCCTTGCTCCTTCCCAGAAGCCGACCCTCCCTGCCTCTCTCCTTCTTGCCAGAAATTCAGAAGTGCCTTCCCAGGGCCCAGTAGATTTTCTCTGTACTATCTTAAACGGCGTTTTTCTAACTTTTTTTTTAAATCTTTTTTAGCATTACCTGTGAGCCACCTCCCACATTTTTAAAAAAAATAGTAACAAAAAGTTAAGCTCCCAGTGTGAAATCTAAAGGGACAAGGCAAAGAGCTATGTGCAAGGTCGTCATAGCATGCAGCGCAGGCTGCTTGTGCATCTCGGCAGTGAGCACTAACTAGCACAGTAGGGCTGAAAAGTGGACGGAATACTTGAAGCTCCAGTGGTGAGATGTAAAATCATACTTTGTTTACACACCTACTAGCTATAATCGTACCTCCCCACATCCCAGCCATACAGTTTTAAAATCAGTGTGACAACACACAAATCAAGAATTCAGACACTTAATCCAGTCGTGAAAACTGAAAACAAGGGGGGGAAATTTGTAAACAAATCTCTTCACCTTCAAACCATTCTCCTTAAATCTTAGTTTTATGTAATGCACCCTAAGCACCAAATAACTGCTTATCATCATGGCTGTCATTGAGATTAACTGGTAAATGTGGAAAATGTAAGGAATTAGCAGGCTAGCTTATATTCTAGTGGCCAACTTTCTGCTTTCTGTCTAAATTACGGACATGAAATTAAGCCTAGAATTTATGTGGCAATGTTATGACTGTTCTACTAGGAAGTACATTTAATCCCTCGACAGCACAGTAAGGCAGGAGAGCATCATTGGATGGGCTGTCCGGGCCCTTTTGTCTTTGTCGCTTCTGCGCAAGGTGAAATCTGCACGGTCTTGCAGGCATGAAGCTGAGCGCCCTCACAGCCAGCCAGCCCTTTCATCCTCTGTCTTTCTCATTTCAAGATCTCAGAGAACGCTAGCCATTAGGAAGTTTGTTGTCCTTTGAAAACAACTGTCAAAAGACCTCAGTGGTACATCAACATCATTTTTCTTTCCGTTAATTCGAAGAATTACCAAAAACGAAACCTTTTAAGTAAAATTGTAATATGTTTGCTGCCGATTTATTCATTGAAAAATTTGCCAGAGCTGGCTTTACTCTTTGAAGTGTGCTGTGACCCCACCCCACCCCCACCACACCTCCCCGTGTGTCCTCTCACCCACTCTGTGTTTTGTTTTTGTTGTTGTTCAACTGTTCGATGCAGGTTCTACATGGTCAGCTATTATGAGCGGAATCACAGAATCGCGGTTGGAGCTCGCCATGGTTCAGTGGCCCTGTACGACATCCGGACTGGAAAATGTCAGGTAAATCAATCATTGTGACTTCCACTCCATAAAGGGGGGAAGTTACTGAACAGAAAGAGAGACTAGCACGTCACCACGTGACACGCTGAGCTGCTGGGACATTATGGATAATGCTAAAGGGATCAATAGTTTAATGAAGGACTGGGAGACTCTGGAGCCCCCTCGTGTTTGTTCCCTGCGACCGGAGCGCTGGCCCGGATTGGTTAATAACAGCCAGGAGTGAGGGGTTTCTGTGTACAAACTGCTTTACATACACCCACCCTGTTGTAAAGCAGAATGTTCTGATGTGCTCAGTAGTTTTGGTGCCACGCTTTCCGCATGAAGTTCGATGATGCATTTAGATGCGTAGAAATCGGTTTTCTCTCTACTAAGTAAAGTGAGATGCTTGTCGACAGTCGTCGAGCCAGGCATCATCAGCAAAGAAGGGGTCTTCACAGGAATGTTTATGGTGGCTCCCCAAAAAGGAAATGGGTATTCTACTTGCAGTAAGAATCCTGCGCCGCTTTTTAACTTTATAGCTTCTAAAAATGTCTCCTGTGCTTTCCTCACTGATTCACCAAATCTCCCAGGTATATGTAGACGGGGTAAGTCTTATCCCTGCTTTAAAGGTGGGCATGAAAACTTAGAGACTTGGAATCTGTGCCCCAACCTCATGCTGCTAGTTAATAGCAAACCTGAAACTAGGCTCTGCTGGGATCCTGGGAACTTGATAATGCTCATGGGTAAGTACTTCCAAGTCATGACTTGCTATGTTTTATTGTAGCAGGTTAATATGTGCAGCTATATTATTGTGAAAGTACATGAAGAAATGGCTACGTGTTTCAACTCTGGTAGATTGAATAGATATGGCTTTTCCTAAAGCTTTCCTGCCCTCTTTCCATGAAAGAGTTCAAAGAGCTGGTGACAGTGGTTGGGGCTGAAAAGTTCTGAGTCGGACAAGGTGAGGGAAAGCGTGAGAAAGGTCCGCATGCCTCCGAGTGCAGGTCTTCCAGAGTCTCGGCCTGTGATTGCGCATCTCCCAGGGGCAGAACATGCACCATTGGCCATCTGTATTTAACCACTGGAGTTTGTTTGTGCATGTGATTTTATTCAAGAGGCTAACTGTTCCATTGCTCAGAACTCTCAGCAAGGAGACTACTGTGATACTCACTTAAAAATCAACCTGCATGCTGTTTGTCAGATTCTCTCCTAAGACAGACAGCATTTTCATAATCTTTTGTCAGCACAGGGTACAACGACTTGGGGTACATGACTGCTAGCAGGCTTGAAAGACATGAACCACAAACACCTTGCAGGAAAGACAGGCAGGCAGAAGAGAGAGAGGAACGGAGGGAGGGGAAGAAGAACCAAAGGCCTTTTGCAGATTCTTTCAAAGTGAAGCATAAAAAAAAACACAAAAAAGGGACTCTACCTTATCAGACAAGACACCCAGAGAGAAGGGAGGCATTCATCAGCACAGTAAGAGCAGAACAGCAGCAATGATGAATTCACGAGAAGTTCCATGTTGGACATTAGAGGCGTCAGAGCCCTGGTGGTGCAGTGGGTTATGTGTCTGCTGCAAACACAGGTCAGCAGTTGGAAGCCACCACCGCTGAAGGGAGTCAGATGAGACTGTCCGTTCCTATAGAGTTAGAGCATTGGAAGCCAGAGGGGCAGTTCTCCTCTGCCCTATAGGGTCTCTGTGAGTCAGAATCGACTCAGTGGCAGTGAGTCAGGGCCTTCTGTGAAGCATCTTCATACTGTGTATAAAACATGAGTGTTTGAATACCTTTTTTCTTTTCATGGACTTTCTTGGGATATACTTATTAATCAGACATTCTTAACACAAACTTGTCGTTCATGAGCCATTTGATTTTCTGTACAAGGTTCAGTACCAATAGACATGTTAGTGTCCCAGTGCCTTTTCTACCCCAGCTTCTTATTTTTATCTCACAAAAGTGTCATTAGTGTCATGGGTGAGTAGCCCATAGCCTCCTGTTCTATGTGACAGTGAAGGTCGCCCTGCCCTCTCTTCATTCAGAACGTGAAAACAAATCTAAATCTCCATAGTCCACCCCCCCTTTTTTAAAGGATCATTCTATTGGGGGCTCTTACATCAATCCATACATCAATTGTGTCAAGCATATTTGTACATATGTTGCTATCATTATTTTCTGAGCACTTACATTCTATCTGAACCCTTGGTATCAGCTCCTCGTTTGACCTTCCCTCTCCCCCTCCCACTCTCGTGACCCCTTGATAAATTATAAATTATTATTTTTATATTTGACACCAACCACTGTCTCCCACTCCCCACCTCCCCTAGGTTTCTTCTTCCCTCCTCTCCCCACCTTCCCCCTACCCTCCTGATAACGTAACTCCCATTTCTTTTCCGGAGGGGTTTAGCTGACCTGGGTTTCGTGTGTCATGAGCTCTTATCTGTACTTGTGCACATGCTCCAGCCTAGCCTGCAGTGGAAGGCAGGGCTGGGGTCATGATGGTGGGGGGTGAGGAAGCCTCAAAGAACCAGAGGAATACTGTGTGTTTCATCGGTGCTATACTGCACCCTGATTGATCCATCCCTTCCTTGTGACGCTTCTGTGAGGGGCTGTACCATTGTCTACAGATGGATTTGGAGTCACTGCTCTGACCCCCTCGTTCTCAACAATATCCACAATCGTCTTGGGCTGCTTTTGCCCCAGTTGTCAGTTATATTCGGTGACAGTGAACGCTTAAGAGGTTGTTGTAACGTTTGATGGTTCTGTTGTTACTTGCTGTCCAGACAGCTCTGCCCTTGGAGACAGCAGAATGGCACGCCGCCCGGCCCTGCCCCTCTGCGTCCTTGGTCTGCTGCAGCCACTGGGTGGGCACTCCTCTTCAAGCCCGGCTTTGGACAGTCAGCTGTTGTGATCCATAGGGTTTTCATTGGCTCATTTAAAACTCACTTTTTAGAAATTTTAACAGTTTCATTGACATTTAATCATATACCACACAGCTCAATAATCCAAACATATTAAAAAGACACGTGTAATCATCACCACAGTCAATTTTAGAACATTTCCCTCCAGCCTTTCCTGCCATAACCCCAAGAAACTAGTAATCTTGTTTCTGTCTCCATAGATTTGCTTATCCTAGATTTCAGGCAGAGAAAAAACATCAAAAAGCAAAAACAAACTTAATAACTAACAAAAAAGAAAAACCTCAGTTGAAAAGATAACAGAAAATAACAAAGCTAGAACAAATTAAAAATGGGTCAAAAGGAGGAACCAATGATAAGGTGTTAAATTCTAACCTACTTCACATCTCCGTCATTAGTCCCAAGGGATTCACTGGAGACTTCGCCAAGAGGGAATCCTGCAAATGGATTTTGGACTTTCACTGCCACCCATAGCCTTCTGCAAGCTGGGTACTCGTAATTTAATCTCAAATTCCATTCCCTCCTCCAGTCATGGATTTTATTATTTACAGTCCTTGTATCACAGACTGGTCTGAATCTTCTCTGTGGACTTAGCTGCCCCCCACCCCCTCCCACTTAGATAGCTGGTCCCTAGTCTGCACTGCTATTTACAAAATAGGCTCGAAGGTCTTCGTGCGAGGCACTACAGGAAGGCAGAACCTGGGCCCTACTCAACCGCCGGCTTGACTCTGTCTTTGCCCTTGGCCCTCTTCTTCCTGCTCTGTGAATGGGGTCTGAGGGTTGGATAAGCAGCGTACAGCCAGTCTCCCCAGCCTTTGGTGCACGCTGGGTTTGGTCCTATGCAGGTGACACCCACAGCCTGCCAGAACGTCACGCATCCAACCCATCCTCAGAGGGCAGGTCCCCGTGTTCAGAAAGCGGGTCCGTATTGCTGGTGCTGGTGGCATCATCCTTGTCCTCCGAGCGGGCCTGTGGAAGAGCTGCATGGCTTCTCGGAATCGGTGAGACGCCTCAGCAGGGGTCTTATTTCCCAGCTGGTGGGAGATGGGACTGAGGGTCTGTGGCTGTGCCTTGTTCCGGGCACAAGGTGAAATCACACAGTCAGCTTTCTTGTCCACAGAACCACCTCCCCCCCAGTGGAGCCGACCTTGCTTCTCTTGGCACCTGTGGTAGCTTTTGTGGGCTTTGGTGGTGGTTCCCCATCTGGACCCTTGTCCAATATTCCAGTGTCCTTACTCAAACTCCCGCTAAGGGTTTTAGGAGACGTTTCTGTGGTGTCAGTTATGGTGAAGATTCATGGACGGGGGCATCCTGTCTGCTGTCTTGACTCCAGCTCTTCTTGAGGCAGCCCACGCTCTCCAGTGTATGGTTTCCCACACCGCAGACTCCTGGGGTTTTTTCCCCCTAAGCCTCTGGTCCACGGTGAAACAGACTCGGGAAGGAAGCGGGGACCTCAACAGTCTAGGGTAATTTCTCACTGTCTGAAGTCATGGACTCGGACGCTGCCCCATGGCCCTCCTTTCTTCATGAGTGTGGAGGATGCCTGGGTGCAGGAGGGGACCTCAGGCCCAGCTTGATTGGTGGGACAGGCTGAGGGGTCTCTGGGGAGCAAGGTGGTGGCCCGTCCAGGAGGAGTTGGTCTGTAGTAGTCATTTCTCGGGTGGACAGCCAAGTGCTTCCTGCTGCCAATCCTGGAACAGGTGTCTCGCTCTTTCTGGTGGCTCTGCCAGGCCTGCTCTGCGTCACCTCAACACACTCCCGCCCCTCTGGGGCTTCCACCTCCACCATACTCTTGCGCTGCCCAGTGTCCTTGCCACCAAGCATGGGACTGGCCTTGCAGTGGGGTGAGGACTGCTGCTCACCGGCACCTGGGGCTCCTTGCTTTTGTAGGGTTTGCTGTCACACACTCTGCTGCTGCAGTGGCGACCATTTCTCCTTTTGCGCTGCCTCAGCTTTGAATCAAGACCTCCCTCATGGCAGGCACAGCTCCAGTCCTTGGCCCTGTCTGGCCACTCAGCCTCCTTATCAGGATTCTGTGCCCCAGTCTCGCTTCTTCTCTTGTTCTTTAGGGTTTGGGGTCTCTTGGGAGGTTCCTCTTCCACATCTGGCAATGCCACTTCCTGGAAGCCATCAAATTCATACTCAGTCTCCTCAGTCCAGTTGATCTCTTCAAAGTTGCCCATCCAGCTAGCTGCTGGGCATAAATGGTCAAAGAGGATGGAAAACCCATCCTGCAGATGGTCCTAGCCTTGCAGGAGTTGCCGCAGTTGTGTTTTGAGCGCCGTGATCTGGGGCTGGTAGTTTGCACGGCCTTCAGAGCCTTGATGATCTTCTGGTGGTGTGCAGGCTTCTCTGCAAAGCAAACCGCCAGCTGCTGAAGAAATTTTGGGACTCTTCTCAAAAGCATGCTGCTCCTCAAACCATCCACGGGCCAGAGCTTGCTCGGCCCACAGGAAAGCAGCACAGTCCTTCGGGAGCCGAGGCCAATCTGAGCAGAGTGTGTGGGCTTTTGTAGAGATCCATAGCTGTCTGCTTTTGGTACTTGACTCAAAGTCAGAGATAACCTGAAGTCCTCATGCTTGCTAGCCAGATGCTGCGGTGCTCACTAGAACCCCGGTCAGCTCTGCTGGGGCAAAAGCCAAGTCCTTGTGTTCGCAGAGTGGATCCTGCCCAAGAATGGCCTCGTCCTTCCGCAGCAGCAGCAGCAGCAACTTGGCCCGCGCTCAACTCCCCCTGTTGTTGTGAGCTCTGACCCTGCTCTGGCCCTTTCCAGAAGCTTTCGTGCTTTATCCTGGTGGGGGCCTGTTGGTCTCCACTTCTGGAACTCTCTTAGGGGAGGTCAAAGAGGAAGGGGGCTTCTCATCAGCGTCCCCAGTTGCTTCGTTGGCCATTTCATCCTCTTTCTGCAATCTTTCCAGTCCTTCTGATGATGCGGCTTCCTCCTGCTCGGAGTTCGCATCCTCAGATTCCCCTTCTTGAGGGATGCGCCTTTCAGAGGCACGGCAGGTGAGTTTCTCCATGCGTTCCTGGCGTCCAGACCCCTCTGACACTGATGACATCCCTCTTCCTCATCTTGAGTCAGGTCACCAAAGGCGTCGTCTTGCTCTTCTTCCAGTCCATCCTTCTCGCCTCTAGTTTCTGCTCCAGGTGCCGTTCCCACCAGCTGACCACCAACACTGGATCCGTCCGCAGGCTCCCTGAGAGACCGCTAAGCCCCATCTTGGGACCAGTGGAGGAGAGCCTTTGCTCACATACCCTGAATTCCCTTCATCAGAAGGCTCCTGAGACGCTGCAGAGGTTTGGGTCAGCTGACTCCTCTCATCCTCCTTTTGTAAGACGGTCTGTTGTTTCCTCCCCTCTAGTGCCATTTAATCACACACTTGGGAGCTCAGATCCAGTTCCATGGAAGGTTCCTCTTTGATTTCACCACAAATGTCCCATTCAGAACAGCGGCTGGAGATTTCCACCCCAAGGTCTTCAGGTTCGACCTTGACTTCTTTCTTCTAAAGAGGAGGCTTACGAGATACCTGGAAGCTCCCTGGCAGGGCCTCTAGTCCTTGCCCGCCTGGCTCTGTTTTCACAATAGTCAAGCGATAGGCATAGTCTTCTGACCGTCTTCCTGGCACCCTCAGTCTGTTTGTTGAAGCCCTGGGCTGCGCTTCTCTCTAGAAAGGACAGGAGTATACTGAGGAGATAGCTCCTGGTGTTCCAATTTGGGTTCAAGGCCTTAAAAAAGGTACCTTTGATTCCGCCAATGGACAAGTGATGTCCAGCATTTCCCTGTGCCTTATCTTCAGTGGTAGATGGTACACGAAGATTAACAGAGTTACCAGAGACAATTAAGGATGGGATGGAGGAGGCTACAGTGGGTGGGTTCAATGGACAGAGAAAGGAAGTAGGGTTAAGCAGGAGGGTAGCAATGGGGATGGACTGAGAACTTGGGGCCACAGCTGTGTTGACAGGCTGCATCATGATACAGCCAGTACTCAGGCTCCCGACTTTCACAGTGGTGGCAGGAACAGTGAAGATGACAGGTGCAGGGTGGATGGAAGAGGACACGTTTCACATAGGGAGGGGCCTTGACCCCCCTTTCTCTTTGGAAGTCTCTGTTTCACACATGACTTTTGAAACTTAGAGGGGGCAAGAGAAGGCAGCATTAGTTGGGGCACAAAGGCAAAGGAAAGAGAGAAGCCGGTCCTGATCTCAGGCAGTGGCAAAGAGGGTTCAAAACCATTGACCCCCCTATGACTTCAAAGAAGGGATGCCTGACACTGTCTGGTTCGGTGGACGATCTGACCCACCAGTTTTGCGTGGAGGGGTTTCTGATTGAGTTGATCCGGCTGATGTCTTCCCAGAGTTGAAGCTAGGGTGAAGAGCGGTGCTTGGTTGGCTAAGAAGAGGCTTAAGGCCTGATGACCACTTCTGTCTCCAAGCCTTCCTGGAAAAACATTTGGCAAGTGGCTTCAGTGTCAAGGTGACATCCTTCGGCAATAGTTGTGGGTACCGAGCGTCCCTCCCCACTTCAGAGCTGGCTCTGTAGGCCTGGGTCTGAGCTGGTCTCAGGAACTCCAGTCACAGTTCCTCCCTCTCCAGTACCTTCAGTTATGTACCACAGTTCTTCCTGGATGGATGGCAAAGTGCCCTTCGCCGGAATGGGAGTCGATGGTCTTCCCTCTCAGTAGTGGCTTCCACTGATGTGGCTGGTTTCTTCACAGCACTTTACCAAGACGGGCAGCTGTTTAGTCTAGGACAATTTCTCCATGTTGTCAGGAGCTCTGCTCAGCATCAGGTTCTTCATTCTCACTGTCAGTTGGTGGACAGTCTTGCAGGTTCGAAGGTGCTTGCTGATCAGAGTATATTGATTTTTTTCAATATCTGTCTGCATTCATTTGGGTGATGCGTTTCTAGGTCTCTGTCCATTTCTTCTTGTGGACTTCGTTCAAATACAGTTTTTCACAATAGTGTGTTATTCTTTTTATTTCATTTGGATCTGTTGTAATGTCTCTGCTTCCATCTCTTATTCTGAGTATTTGCATCTTCTCCTTTGTTAAAAATGCTAGTGGTCTATTTTGTTAATCTTTTCAAAGAACCAGCTTCGTGTTGATTTTTTCTATCCCTCCCCCCCCCCATATAATTTATTTCTGCTTTAATCCTTATCATTTCTTTCCTTCCTTGAGTGAAAGAATTGTGTTCCTTTCCTTGTTCCAGTTCTTGGAGGTGTTGGGTTAGGTGTTGATTGTAGATTTCTCCTCTTTTTTCATGTGTGTGTTGATAGTTATAATTCGGCCTCTGCTTACTTCTTTCGCTGTGGCCCAGAGGTCTTTATAGGCTGTGTTCTCATTCTCTTTTTTCTCACAGAATCTTTAATTTCCTCCTTTATTTGCTTTATTTCCCAGTCATTTTTTAGTATTACGTTGTTCAATCTCCGTGTTTCTCTTTGTTTTTGCTCATTCTGTTGATTTCTAATTTTATAGCTTTGTGGCTTGAGAAGATCGATTATAGGGTCTGGTGTTTTTTTTTAAATTTTTTTGAGGCATGATTGGTGGCTTAGTATGTGGTCTAATCTTGAGAATGTTCCATATGTGTTGGAGAAGAATGTATACTGTGTTCTTGTTGGATGGAGAGTTCAAAAAAGTGCCCAAAAAGTTGTTTTTGCTGATTGTGTTATTGAACTTCTCGGTGTCTTTCTTCAGTTTTTTGTTGTTGTTTATGTTCTGTCTTTCCTTGAGAGTGGTGTATTGAAGGATCTTTCACTGAGTGCATATGTATTTATTATAGTTATGGCTTCCTGAGTTATTATTCCCTTTATCATTTTGTAGTGTCTGTTCTTATCTCCTGTTACATTGTTTGCCTTGAAGCCTGTCTTCTAGGAAATTAATGTTAGTGTCTGTGCTTTCTTTTGGTTGCTGTTTGCTTCGTATGCTTTTGTCCAGACTCTGATTTTGTCTGTTGATGTCTGTGTGTGAGATGTGTTTCTTGGAGGCATCAGATTGATGGATTTTATTTCTGCTAATCTGTCTCTTTATTGGTGCGTTTAGTCCATTAACATTCAGATTATTGATACGTATTTATTTGTAACTGTCATTTGCTTTCTGTATGTGTGTGTTGTGTTTGTATGTATATTGTGTTTCATGATGCTTCCTGTGTTATTTCCTTGTTTTGGGTGTTGCTCTGTGTGTGATTTTTGTGAGGGATTGTCTTGTATGTTGGTTTCAGGCTTGTGTGTTGTTGCTGTTGAGTTTTTGGCCATAGTACTTCATTGAGTACTTTTGTAGGTCACCACCTTGTTGTTGTGAATTTTTTTAGTTTCTCCTTGTCTTGGAATACTTTTCTTTCTCCGTCATATTTGAGTGATAATTTTGCTAGGTACAAGATTCTAGGTTGACAGGGGTTTTTTGTTTGTTTGTTTTTTGCCCCCCCAGTAATCTGTGTACAGCACTCCTTTGTCTTCTTGACAGCATGGTTTCTGCTGAGCAATCTGAGGTTATTCTATTTGCTTACCCTTTTATGTAATTGATGCTTTTTTTCTCTGGCTGCTCTTAAAATTTTTTCCTTGTCGTTGATGTTAGACATCTTGACGACAGTATGCCAGGGAGTTTTACTTTTGGGATCTCTCCTGGCTGGGGTTCTTTTGGCTTCCTGAATAGTTATCTTTCACTCCTTTCGACATTGAGGGATGTTTTCTTGTAGAAGCTCTTGGACTATTCTGTGTGGATTTTTTTTCCTTCTTCCTTTTCTGGAATCCCTATAATATGAAGGTTGTTCCTTCATATTATACTTGTGTCCCACATTGTTCTCAAGCTTTTCTCAATCTCCTTTCTTGTTCTTTTTTTAGGCTGGAATCTATAGATTTGTCTTCTATCTCGCTGATTCAGGCTCCCATCTCTTCAATTCTGTGTCTGTTCTTTTTTAGCATTGTGCTGTTCCTTCATAGTATTGTTTAATTGTACTATCGTGGCTGATTGTGAAAGACTCTTTAGGGTTTTCCTAGTGGTGTTACTAGCTTCTCTATTTCACTTTTTCTCATCGACTCCTCTTTCATCTGTTGCACAAGTTCGGTCATCATTCTTTTAAATTCTGTTTCTGTTTCTCTTAGTTTTGTGTGCGCTCATAGCTTCTGTTGTTTCCTTGATGTCGTGGAGTCGCTGTTAGGGGTGTTAGGGAGGTGGTGTTATGTGGGAGTGGTTAACTCTGTTAGGTGGTGCAATAGATGTGTAGTGGACCATTTGTATAAAGTATCGGGGTGGGGGTGCTAGATTAGGGGAGAGACCAGAAAGTGGGAGAGAGGAAGGAGCAATAGGCCCCCCCAAAAATATAGTGTTATTTGGTAGATTAAAAGGATGGAAATTAGATTTCTTTTAAATGCCTGTTTGCAAATATGGAGGAATGGGTACTAATATTTGATAGAAAAAATATTTTAGAAAATGTAAGAATACCAGCTATTGGTTTTATAAGGATGAGAAGGAAAGAAAAGGTTTGACAACAAGAAAAGAAAGGTTAATAGTGCTGTGAAATAAAACTATATATTTAAAGAAAGGAAAATTTAAAGCAAAGTTTTACAAATAATACTAGGAAAAATAATACTAGAGAAAGATACAGGGCAGCTGTTAACATATGTTTGTTTGGGCTCTAAGCTTTGCCCTGGAGCTTTGTCTATGTTGTGGGTGTTAACTTCTGGGTTGATGGTTGGTGTGTTAAGAGACTAGAAAACAAGTTGAAAGTAAAAAAGTAAAGTTATATATGTATGTATGTGTCTCCCCCCCCCCACCCCCCAGGCCCCCATCCTGATATATCCCTACAAATGGGGAAGTCCTGATTGAGGATGAATTATAAGAATAGTACTCAACTTTGTTTTAAGAGGAGTAGGGTATAGGAGTGATAGAACACAGCAACAATAAAACCAGCAAAAAGAGCAGCTGGGCCCCACACCTTACAGTGTGTGTGTGTGTGTGTGTGTGTATGTGTGTGTGTGTCAGTTGGGTATAGTGTCTGTTAGTATGATGTTTTACTCCCCTGTGATATTGTAGGGTGTCAGAATAGGGTTGAAGCTCAGGCTAGGGGAATCATTTTGGTGTTTGGTATGGCTGCGAGTCCTATATTCTTATGATGTAAGTTCATTATCTTCAGAGAATAGATCTCTGGCGAATCAGGTCAGAGAGGTTGGGGTTTGCTCTTTCAGATGCTGGGGGTGACCAAGTGGAAGTGGGGAGTGGGGTCTATACCTACCATCTACGTAGGTGGCCTAGGATGGCGGATAAAGCAATGACCTACTCAGAAAGCAAATGGCTTATGTGAGAGGCTTGGGGTGCTGGCCGGGGTCTGGGGTCATAGAACAGCTTAGTACAGTGGTTCTCAACCTTCCTAATGCCACAACCCTTTCATACAGTTCCTCATGTTGTGGTGACACCCTCCCCCTCCCCCTGCCATAAAATTATTTTTGTTGCTACTTAATCACTGTAATTTTGCTACTGTTTTGAGTCGGATGACCTCTGTGAAAGGGTCGTTCGACACCCCCCACCCCCCAAAAGGGTCGTGACCCACAGGTTGAGAACCACTGGCTTAGTAGCTAGCTAGGTATATGCCCCATGAACAGCCTCTGGGCGCCTAGGCTTCCAATCTGTCTCAAGCCTAAACCCCCTGCTGGCGTTGCAGTTTCTACTTGTTTTATTATGCTAATACTTTGTTAATGGAGCAGGTGTGTGTTAGCTGCCACCTAAAGAAGTTGAAAAAGAGAGAGAAAGCATTGGGGGAGAGGAGAAGGTCTTCAAACGAGCTGCACCTTAGGGAAACTGGGTTAGTTTGCTGATTTTGGCGGGAGCTCCCTGGGCTTGTGTGAAGAGTTGCTCTATTCCCTATTTGTGTTGGCTCTTTGGGATGATTGGGGTGACCAAGTAGGGTTGGATGAATGGAGTCTGTACTTGCCACCACCTAGGTAGGCTAGGGAGTAGATATAAAACAGGTTGCTGTTGCAGTTTCTTTTTGTTACGCTAATAATGGACCAGGTTCCTGTTGGGTGCTACCCAGAGAACATTTAAAACAAACAAATAAACAATGAATGGATGTGTTTTTGGAGCTTTTGGGGGGTGTTTTAAAATTGGAGGCTATGCCAAGCTGTACTTCAGGAAAGGGAGGTTAGTTTTGCTGGGTGGGGCTGGAACTCCCTGGGCTTGTGCTGACTATTTATGCCCACTCCAGGCTGCCCCATAGATTTGCCCCCATGCGACTCAGTAGGCTGTGGTAACACAGCCTGCTATTGGGGAGTTAAGCCTGTGGGGTATCTACTGGATCTCTTGGCTTGGGCAAAAAGCCATAGCTCTTTGTACTTTTACCTTCCCCAGGCTGGTCCTGTAGAACTAGGTCCCTGCAGTTCCACTGCCTCTGTGCTCAGCCAGGTGAGTCCCCAAGGCTGACAACAGAAGGGAGTCATAGCAGCAGATGCTGCTGCTCGTTTAGTAAATTTGTGTCTACTTTATACTGACAGTCCTGAGGGCTGGAGTGTAGGATATCCCTCTCAGTGGCTCCTGTGTGCTGTTCTCTGTGGAGTCCCTCCGTGTGTGTTAGTCGGTTGCCATCTTCCACTCACGTTGGCTAATTTCTAACCAGGCCTTTCTTCACGAGTCTGGAACCCAGAAGATCCACTGAAACCCCCAGGCACCCTGGCTGATCCTGCTGTTACTTCCAACCAGTAATGGCAAAGCTTTCAGCATCATAGCAATACCCAGCTAATGTAGGACACCAGACTAACACATGGTGGTGTGTAGGGTCAGTGCTGTATGCTTTGAAATAAGCTCACAGCTGAAACAGAATGTGTGAGTATTGTTAGATTCCGAAACAGTCGATGCTTTTAGAAGAGAAGTCAGAGCACCATTTTTGAACTAGGAATCCAGTAAAGAACCCTTTCAAGAATCTGTTGGACTCTGTTAGCAGAGAGAAGGAGGCCCATTTTCTAGCATGAGCAAAGACATGAATATATGACACTAAAATATAGAAGAGATCATAAATTCATATGATGGCACCGGTAGCCCCTCAACACTGAAGCCCCACTCCTCTGTGGGGAGCACTTGGGGGGAAAAGTGGGAGCAGCACTGCCCTGAGTCTTTGGAGAAAAAAATATGCTATGTGGGAAATGAAAACAAAGTATGCCTTAATTATACAAATGTATTTGTAATGTGAGTAGAGTTATTTTTCATATGTCAGAGTTATCATACCTAGTGCCTGTTTCTCTAGAGATAATGAATGGGCTATCGCTTCCAAAGTAGCCTAGGGAAGGCCTGTGCTCCGCTTCATGAGGAGCGAGCCTGTGTTTCTGTGTTAGGCCATGGTCAAGCTTGCCATAAGCTAGATGATGGAGGGGAAGTGGAAGCAGAGATTGATTAGATGTATAAAGCCGTGGTGACTGTGGTGCAGTTAGAAAACCCTGAGACAGCAAGAGGGGAATTCTGGAATGCTGTCTTTCCTACGGAAGGCAATGAGCTTGCATTTGAGCGCCTCGGACCTTTGAAGCTCCTGCCCTCTGTGTGGGGGTGGATGATTTGGCCTCTGACCTTCAGATGCACCCCTATGAGGAGACAGGAGAAAATGGAGTACTGTGTTCATCTCCTTGTATCTTGGGTCCTAATCTTTGGAGTGGCTGCCAGTCTCCTTTGGTGCTAACGCAGCAGTGTTCATGGGAAAGCAACCCGGAACTCCTCCCAAATCTGTCTCACCCATCTTTAAATGGTGCCTTACTCGCTCCTTGCCCAGCTTATATAGCCAGCGAGGCCTCACCAGCTGGTTCAGCCATGTTGCTATCTATACACAAGCATGTGCCGAGCACACCCTAAGCCAAGCAGAAGAGCCGCCGCATGTTTCCTAAAATGGGCGTGGAAGATCGTCTCCTTGCCCTCCTTCCTAGCCAGTCTTCCCTCTTTCCCCTTTTCCTCAACTGTGACGTCATTTTAAGCACTATCTGTATCGGCTCGTTGGAAACATCAGGTTCGACTTCATTTGGTATGCGCTAGGCTTTGTGAGGTCTAGAACTTTTTAATTGGGAGAGGGTGCCCTTTGAGAAAAAGATATTAGGGACCTATACCAGGAAAACATTTTTATGAATTTCATGGTGAATCCACTTTTAAAGACTTCTTTTTCCTTTTTTTTTTTTTTTTTTGTAGCTCTGTCTATAGTAACTATTATCTTCGCCTTCCTCTTGCCCTGGTATGCGCTGAGTGATTGGCAGTGACCCTTGGCTGTGAGCCCTCTGCTCCCCTGTACAGAGCAACGGAAACCATTCAGACATCACAGGACCCCCTTCCAAACATGTTAGTTGGGGTCCTTGGACGCAATGTCTCAATTGAGAAGAACTGAGGCCCTATTTTCGCGAATGCTCTCGCTCCTGGCCTTTCGTAGCATGATCACTGCCGTGGTTGTCTTTCCGCTTGACCTGGAACCAGCTTTCTTAATGTGGTCCGTGGTACCCTGGTGATAGTTCTCATCACCCAAGCACTCAGTACAAATTCCTTTTCTCATCTTTGGCTGCGAATCCATACATTCTTCATGACTCCAATTCTTCTCTGAACATCGAGATAAATCAGTGTCTATCACCAGGCCTCTCTTAAATTCTAGTCCCATGACTTACAATTATCCTGGTAGACATTTCAGTTTGGGCATTGTGCCCAGGTCTCTTATTCAACATATTGGAAGAAAATCCCCAGCCCCTAATCCCTACCAGCATTCTTTCCTGTTCTACCTGGCTTCTGTCATTAGCGTCTGTCAATGAGACACTGCTGAGGCAGCAGGTTCTCGAACCAGACACCCTAGGTTCAGATCCTTGTTCCACTTGCTTTTACCTTTGTTCTTAGGGTGAAGTATGTGAGCTCTTTAGGCCTCAGTGTCTTATCTGTAAGATGAGATGGTAACCGTGACATGGTGCGCAAGCATTAAAAGAATAAATGTGTGGAAAGCGAGTGTTGGCTAGGAGTAGGTGCTCAAAAAATGTTTTCTACCATTCTGATCATTTAATCACAGGTTAATTAAAAGAAAATCAGTCACCCTCATCCTGTTCCAGATGTTATTGTTTTTCCTTGCACTATTTAAATCACATTAATCTTATAAGTAGAAAGAATAAAACATCAATAGATTTCAAGATTATACTTAGCTGATTTGTCTTTTTATCTGTTTTTAATAACTGTTTCCTCACCCCCACAATATTGATCTGGATACTGATATTTTATCAGTGAGTTTTGAAAGAATTATGAATATCACTTTCACTATGTTAGCATCTTTCTGAATAAAGTAATTTAAAACAGATTTTCAAATCCATTCTCCTCAACTTCCAGCCTTTTATGTCAGTTTGTAGGATTTTGAAAACCTTACATTACGGTTGGGCCAGTAGGCTTTGTTACTATGTCATTGTCCACATCTAAACCACCGTACAGCAGACCACTGCCGTCAGGTCGTTCTGGACTCTTCTCACCCTCTGTAAGGTTCCTGAGACTCCCGTTTCCACGGAAACAGGCAGCCTCGTTTTTTGCCCACAGAGCAGCTGGAAGGTTTGAACTTCCGCAACTGCTGAGAATGTCATGTGCTCCCGATGTGGCTTTTCAACTTTTTTGGTCCCCAATCTTTGTATATTTACAGGTAGAGATTATCCCTCATTTTCTAATTCACTTCAGAATCTTAAACATCTCATATCCTGATGTTAGCACACTGTCTGAAAATCTACAAAGGACTTCTAAAGACTGCTGTGCACAGCCTGGACTTATGACCGCTCCGTGGCTGCTCACGCCGTTTCGCAGTGTGCTGCGCCGTGCTGCTTTTCTTGTCTCCCATGGGGCGGCTTGGAACAGTCGCTTTGAGTCAGTTTTCCACCGTTTTGATAGTAGTATTTATTCACTGTTTTTGCCTGTCCCTTATCAGGGGAAAAACATCCACATCCATGAAACAGTAGATGATTTTTCTTCAGTTTTTCCTTAAAAGAGCATTAAGATCTCAGATGAGATGTTGACTCTGAAGTGAGATAAATTGGTAAGAAGTGTTATCTGCGTCACTTATTAATTTGTGGCCCTGGGGTGACACCACAGTGGGTGAGGTGAAAGGTAGAGGAGCGCCCCTACTGCCTCGTTCTACCTAGGAGCCCTGGTGGCACACCGGTTAAGCACTTGGCTAGGCACTGAACGGTCAGTGGCCTGCACTCGGAGCTCTTGCGAGGAGAAAAGACCTGGCAGGCTGCGCTCATCGAGAGGACAGCCTAGGAACCGTCCCGGGAAGTTCCCCTGTCCTAGAGGGTCCGCGGGTCACAGTCACCGCTGGGGAGCACGGTGACATGCCAAGGAAAGGGTAATCCTCTCAAGGATGGTGCTCTCGCCATTTCAGTAAAGAAGCCACCACTCAGTGGAAGGTGCAGAGTCGATGGAAAAGGCTTCCTGTGTAGGTGGTTCACTCCACTGTTATCCAGGCAGACACACACCGACTGCATGGGCTACTGAAGCTGGCAGAGCCAAGACAGGCCGAGAGGTAAGGCCGCAGGCTTCTCATGCAGTCCATTGGCCATCATGAAATGAGACCACAAGGAGGGGCCGACAACAGGCTCTGAGGAGACGCGGAGACTCACGAGCAGTGGCCACTCTGAATCAGGGTTAGGTGGGATTCACGTTTCTTGGAAGAAGATGAAGCGATTGCTTTTAAATGTCATTTGCTTTTGATGCATGTGCAGCGCAGAGCATACACTGGTTCAGTAGCTTCTGCACGCACAATTCATCTCGGGGTTCAACAGCATACCGCCATGCTCGCCTTTCTTTACTGAGCCCGCCCCGAAGGCTCTGTCCGCTCCTCCTGTCCCTGGCCACTCTGATCCACTCTGAATCCAGCCAGTCCGTACGAGCTTAACGTTCCAGGTGGTCTGTCTAGTTTAAGGAGACCCTCACGCTACCTCATTCTGCCCTCATGGCCCACACGCTTGGCAGTTCCAGCAGGGAAGAACTAAAAATTGCTTCTGTCCACCTGTGTGTAGGGGCAGCCCGAAGTTTTTTTTTCAGATTAAAAAAAAAATCCTGACTTTGACATGTACCCACTTTGGTTGACCTTCTTCCTGAAGACTCCTGCAGGAACAGTCTGGGCACACCAGTCTTACTACCAGCTGCTTCCATCATCTTCCTCCGCTGAGTGGTGGGGGACTGGTATGACTCTAGCAAGACACCAAGAATCTATAGACATCAGACCAACATACAAGGAGACTTTAAAACGTTCATGGAGAAATCCCATGGTCTTTAATTCCATTTCTCCACAAGCTTTTTGAAGCCCCCTTATAAGTGATGTAAAATCATAACCAGCTGTCGAATAATAGGATGTTACTTGTATGCAGGGATTTATAGTATAGAACAGCTGTTCTCAACCTGTGGGTCGCAACCCTTTGGGGGTCAAACGACCCTTTCACAGGGGTCTCCCATTCATAACAGTAGCAAAATGACAGTGATGAAGTAGCAATGAAAATCATTTTTATGGTTAGGGGGTCACCACAACATGAGGAACTGTCTGAAAGGGTTGCGGCATTAGGAAAGTTGAGAACCACTGCTCTAAAGGAATCCCTGACGGCACTGTGGTCGCACATTTGGTGGTTCAAAACCACCCCCGCCCACCCAGCTCCTCTGTGGGAAAAAGAAAGATGTGACTGCTTCTGTACCGATTATTGCCTTGGAGACCCTGGCCGGTCTCCTCTGTCCTGTAGGGTCTCTGTAAGTCAGTGAGCACAATGGCAATGGGATAATTACGATGCTGATTTAATGCTCAGCACAGCCTCAAGAAGTGTTGCTATTCTCAAGTACAGTTTACACATGAAGAGGCGTTTGCCCAGGCTCACCAGCTCAGGGGTGTTAGGCAACATGCTTGTGAACCCAGCTCATTTGCAGCACTTGCCTCTCTGTATCAAAACCTACAGAAATGTCTCCCTGATATCTGTGGACGGTTCGTTTTTCAGCAAGGTTCACAAGAGCCTTATGCCAGCAACTGCACAAATTCTACATGAGAAAAGTAAGTCATTCCAACAAGTAGGCACACCCTTTAGCTGTGGACTGGAAAATGCTAAATCAACCACACAGAGCCCAGATAGTGGGTTATGAGTTGGGTCGCCAATCCTAAGGTCAGCGATTCGAAACCACCAGCCTCTCTGCTCAGCAGGAGAAAGAGGAGGCTTTCTACTCCTTGTAAGAGTTAGTGTTGGAAACAACAAGGGCTGCCCTAGCCTGTGCTGTGAGGTTACCGTGAGTTGGCGTTGACTTGATGGCAGTGAGTTGCATGGGAAGTTGTCCACACACACTTAGTAAGTAAAGTTGGAGTGCTAACAAAATGTTAATGAACAGCTGAATGCTGATATTTCCTGTTTCATGAAAAGAATACTTTTAGGGATGGAAGGGAACTTGGCAAGATATGAGATTTAAAGCATTTCAATGAAAATAAACCAGTGTGATTTTCTGTACTGCATCTAATTATGGCAAGTGCTCCCTGGCTGGTCCACATCAAAAGAAAGCTAATCTTCACGAGTAAGCAGAAATGTCAGCAAGCATGCAGTGTTCAGAGAAGTTTGGACAACAGTGTATTTTCTTCAAAACTAACATTTTACCTCTCGATAGAGGACCAGTAAGCCTTAGGGATTTTGTAGACAGTAAGACTGATGTTTCTTTAAGGCCGAGATTTGACGTCTGGGCCATAGTTTTCACCTCACCGAAGTCTATAATACGTATACAGCAAGGGCACTTACACGGTGATTGCAGAAATTGCAGTGAGACTTGACGACCATACTTAGAGTAGAAATGGTGCCGCGCATCAAACCTCCTCGTCTAACTTCACAAGCTGGAGGATCATTACCAGCCTCAACAGCCCAAAGTTGATTCCGTTAAAGCAGAGGTCAGGCATAACCTCCTCTCTCCAACCTTTTTACCACTTCTTGCTCCAGCCTTCCTTCCCACCACGCACTCTGTTTCTATGCTGGGTTCGATCGTTCATTTCCATGGTCACACACAGCTCACAGACCATACTCACTGGTAGGGAAATAACAGCATACAACAACACAGCATCAGGAATCACTCAGGATACAGTTCTGCCATCAGGACAGCTCCTCAGCCATACCCAAAGGCAGGCTTCTTCACTCTTGAGGACCCACCACTGCCCTGTTTGAGCAAGTGTTATGCAGAGCTCTTTAGCTCCTCCAGTAAGTGCCTGGGAGTGTCCCACTCTATCAGTAAGCCTCACGTGAAGGCACTCAGCTCTCTGTAGGTTAAGTCTAACTCTGCCAACAAGTGTCTGGAGCTACCCCATCTACCTGGAAGCCCTCAGCTCACTCTGGATTGGCAAGCACACTGTAACCCTTTGCTCTAGGTGCTGGGAAGCCCACTAACCAGCCTCCTGGTTCTTTGCCACCACTTCTCATCCCCATCCACCATCTCTGGTGCCTAGAGTTCTTCATCCCTGTCTCTGGGGCCTGGTGCTTCTCAGCGCAGTGTCCCTGAGTCTGAGGGACATACTCCACTCCCAACTGTTTTTGGTGGTTGCAAGGCCCCCATTTCTGCCTCTGAAATGGCTTCTTTTAAATCTAGCTGAGCCGCCAAACTGACCAGTCCATTCATTAGAGTACCATGGACCGTACTTGCATTATTAACAAGCTATCCAAAGTAAAGATTTATAGCATCAAAAACCTCATGTAAGGTTGGAGTTGGCTTCCTAGCCCTGGCTGGGCAGGTTACCCGGTCATTTGGTGGGAGTTACAAGACCCTGGCAAGAAAGGCCATCTCTCAGCTGCCCGTTGTGCTTTAGCCAGTCCGGGACATGCTGGGTATTTTATTCCTGCCCCTATCAGCAGCTGGTGGCATGGTAAATGCTTCCTATGGCATGCTGGAGCACCCCCAGAAATCCGACATCAGGACCCGTAATAAGATGAATGGTTGCTAAAGACAATGGCTCCCTGACAAGGTGCTGAAAAGTGCTTAACAAGCTTCCCGTTGTAACAGTGAAACGCTATTAAGAGAAGAACCATTAGGAAGAGAGACAATTATCTAGAATAGTGCTTGGTTAGATCATCATTTAGTTCGGAAAGATTCAACAAATTTTAATTTTAATTTTTTTTAATTCTTAAAGTTAGAAATGTTAACTGTAGAATGTGTAATCTGCATGGAAGAGTATTTCTGAGTGGATCTTTATTAACCCTCACCCTCCCTCAGTCTGTCTTGTAGCTTGTTAGATTCCAGAAGGGCAGTATGCACGTTTTTTTAATATCCAGAAAGAGGATTCAGTCGTTACTAATGTCCATAATTGTGAATAAATGAGGTAAGTTCTAGTTCTAACGCCTCAGTTTTGAAGAGCATTTCAACATCTTTGCAGAAGCACTAGGTATACTAGAATCCATTCGTCGTCTCCAAATTTGCATTGTTTCATCGACATTCCTCAATGCTACTCAGTCTCCCTCCTAGCCATTCTTTTTGCGTTCATGTGAAAGTATCAATAGCCAGTAATACATATCCGTGTGTGTGTGTAGAGAGTACTCTTGCATCTGTTCTAGAATATAGGAAAATTATAGCAAAGTCACAGTGCGTCAATTTCCATCTGAATTTGCTGCCTTGGATTCATTTTATAACACCTTTAATGTAACTATGGGACACTTTGTATAATGAGGCCTGCCATATTGTAGACACTCAATAAATATGAAGTTTCCTAACTGCCATCAAGTTGATTCTGACTCATAGCCACCTTATAGGACAGTAGAACTGCCCCTTTGGGTTTCCAAGACACTATTTACAGGAATAAACTTCCCTTTCCCCTGCAACCCAGTGCCTAACCCATACACCACCAGACCGCAGAATGAAGCGTAGATCCTTTAAAACACACAAGGAGGATGCGGGTTTCTGGTTCGTGGTAGGCTCTAAATAGACGGTAGTGGTGATTTAAGGGAGCCAGTCATGATTTGGCAGCTCCTAGCTCAGATGCAGCTCCCAAAGAAGCCCCATGTATGTAGCGAAACAGGCCACTTGCACTTGTGCCAGAGACTCACTCAGATCCAGCACATCAGACACAGATGTTCCTCAGTTCGTCACATGTTACTCAAGTAGAGAATCATGAAATTACATACATCTTGGGCATTTAATTTGAATTTAAATCTCATAAATAGAATTCTATTTCTTATCTCTTCTGATGTGAAAAGCCAAGACCTTTTCTTGCTCTGGGCCCATTGGTTACCGTTCCGAATCATTTTTCCTGTGACCCTTATCCGTTTCTGCCTGGGTTCCGATGCTCAGTTAAGCGGGCCTGTGTTGTAATACATACACCTCCCATGCACGGTTCCTCCCGAGCCTCCCATGCCTCTGGGAGACACTGAGGGGAATGACTGCCTCACCCTCCTGTGTATTTCCATAGGTATGCTAATGCGTTTCTGCCTTCAATTTCTATTTCTGATCACGTGGAAGCTTAAGTATTGATTTTTTAGTACTTGAAATTTCAGCCAAAAGTACTTAAATTTCTGAGTAAGCACAACTGTTGAGCTAATGAGCTATACTCGTTAACCTAAGTGAGTAGAACCAAGTGCAGTTTCAAGGTGTGAGACTTGTGAGCACATAGCTAGCCCCCGGAAGCCTGCGGAAGGGGAATGACTTTAGGTCCTCTGGCAGGTGAAGTGAGCGATGTACTTCAGGTATGTTGGACAGTTACCCTTGCAGGACTCAGCCAGTGGTGGCTCGGTCGGAAGTCACCTGTATGGGTCAGGCAGCTTGGCGGTTCTGAATTTGAAAGGGGACTTCTGTATTGGTCTGAGGTCCCCCTTAACCAATAAGAAACACTTTCAAATGTTACCTTCAGTGGTAACATTTTTGCTCTTTATTCAAACGGCAGCCAGAACCTTGGAGTGGGGTAGTAGACAGGATACGAGATCCTATTCTCCTGCTTTGCCCACTGGGAAGCCTTGGGCTGATCATTTGACCAATCTGCCAGGGAGCACCTGCCTCTGATTACCTGACAGTGTGCCCTCCCCCCCACCCCCCAAGGCCAGGTGATCTGTGCCCCTCTCAGAGAGTCCAGTGTGAGGCAGCTACGCTTCACGCAGAGTCATGGGTTCTTTGAAACAATTTTCATCCCCTCCATCGAATACCTAGCTGCTTCACCAGTTCTGCTGCTCATGAATTTCTCTCTTAATCTAGAATACTTACTAATGTGGAGAAAACATCGCTTAAAAACATAGTTTCCTTTCAGAGGAATGGCCGAAAGAGGAGAACACCACAGCTGAACTACAATGGCCAAATTCAGGGCCTCTTTCTTGGAGGGACAGGGGCCCCTTTTAGTCTCATAACAGGGGCAGCTCCCAAAGACCTCTGACTTTGGGTGTGCGGTCACCTTCCCGGCATGCGGCGTGGCTACTGTGTTGCTGACATCTATGTAAATGTGTTGTCAGCGATGAATTAAAACACACAGTTGTAAATCTCCGAGGATACAGCTATAATTCTCACAGATTTATGAGGGATAGACAGGTGTATCAAGCCTCTGGAATTACTGCCTCTGCTATAGCCAGAGGTTACAGGGGAAGGGAGCACCTTACACGCCATTATACATACACAGCAGTTTGTCATTCACTGGTAGTAGGCTGAATTCAAAATGGGAGCATGTGGACAATCTACCCAACAAATTCTAGTCAACCAAGAATGCTAGAATCCAAGAAAGAGCCCCAAATGAGTGAGAAGACTCAGACCCATTGACTGTTATCAACTCTGACTTTTAACAAAATACGATTACTGTGTCTTTAGCCCATACCAGTAGATGTTCGCATAGACCTGCAAACAGAACAGTCAAGGCAGACAGAATGAGTGTATAGCCACAAATACAGAGATAGATGATAGATAGATAGATAGAGGATGGATGGATGGATGTAGGAGCCCTGAGGGTATAGTGGTTATGCATCAAGCCCCTAATGCAAGGTCAGCAGTTCGAAACCACCAAGAGCTCTGCAGCAGGAAAGATGAGACTTCTTGCTCCCTGGAAGAGTTCGTCTCAGAACTCACAGGGTTCTACCCTGCCCTGTAGGGTCGCTATGATTTGGAATCCATCGGATGCCAGTGAGTGTAAGAGGTTCTTACCTGTATATATGTGTTTGCTGCAAATATATTCATGAATGTAGTAGAGCATCCAAGAAAAAAAGTTATGAAAGACTTAGCCATGTACTTGTGGGAACAAGGGGCTAGGTCTAGAGCAGTGGTTCTCAACCGTCCTAATGCTGCGAACCCTTTAATACAGTTCATGTTGTGGTGACCCCCCCCCCCCACCATAAAATTATTTCCATTGCTTCTTCATAACTGTCATTTTGCTATTGTTTTTAACTGGGTGACCCTGTGAAAGGGTCGTTCAACCCCCACCCCCCAAGGGGTCACAACCCACAGGTTGAGAACTGGTGGTTTAGAGGGTCAGGGCCACACAGTCTTGGGGGTCACCAAGGTCAACTATGCAATCATAGTACATATACGAAGATAGTGCCCTATACCAACTTTGTTCAGTAGCGACTGGGTCTTATAAGCTCATAATCAATCATGCCAGGGGAAACTATTGGTCTCTCCCCATCTGGAGGAAAGGAGTGATGAAAATCAAAGGATATGTGGGAACAATTAGTCCAATGGGCCACGTCATCAGTCTCCACAGCCCAGAGGCCAGAAGCACTAGATGGTGCCCGACTATCACTACCACATGCTACCAAAAAGGATCGCATTACAAGTTCTAAATAGAGTGGGAGGAAAATGAGGAACAAAATTCAAAATCACAAGAGACTAGGCTTATTGGTCAGATAGAGGCTGGTTCTCCCAAGCCTGTGGCCTTTGTCACCCTTCAATACTGGAACTGACCTCACCTCTGGGATGGAAAGAGGAAAGCACTTGGATCTGTGGAATCTAAGGCCAGCACTTGGGAAAGTGACCCCTCTCTGTCTGGAATGATCACTGGCCATGTAGGTCGGAATTCTAGCTTTTTACATTGGGATTTTCTGCCTGCCTCCCAGCCAGCACTCTGAGCCCCGGCTTTCCGAGGGGCCTCCATTTCTCTCCACAGCCCCCTTTTTTGATGCCGTTCAACTCTTCAAATTACAACAGGAGAGAGACTGTCAGATAAAATCACTATCAGAAAATGTGCTTCAGTGGTCACCAGTATCTTGAAGCTTCATCCCTAATTGGGAGTTTGTCTCCAGCCTCCCAGCTGCAGCACCAGGTCCAGGGGTTTTCTGTCTTGGGGTGCTGTCTCTCAGAAGCTGATAGACTCTCTTCTCCTGCTGCAGCATCTGCTCCACTCGTTGATGGATTGGATATCTACTGTGTGCTATGTACCAGCTATGGTGCTGAGTCCCAGCCCCTGCTGAATCACGCTTCTTCGTTCACCAGCCACCAGGAAGCCCGTGCTTCCTCAGCAGAAGCCAGGAGAATGGTCTTAGCTGCCTCGCTTTTTCCAAGTTATGAATCCTGTGAAATTGCCATTTTCATATTTAGGGAGGTCATTAAGCATTTAGCCAGGTAATATCTTTATATTAGGAAAAATAATGCCTCAAGAAGATTTTATAGTAGAGCAATAAGAGACACGTCCTTGTCTGACCGCCAAGTCACTTAACACCCTAAGGTCACCTCTGACCATAGGATGATGGCCAGCGCTCTAAAGCGAATGTTGAGATGGAGTCTAGAATCCTTGGAGAGTGCTTTTCAGACTTTAGGTTATGAGGAGAGGTGGAGGAGATTGGGTTTAGTATAAAGAGGTACCTTAGAATGTCACTCTTGGGGCCCACTGCTTCCTTTGCAGAGCTGTGGCTAGCCCCCCCAGGTGGGCCTCATGCACCAGAAGCCTGTGTGGGGCTAAGACCTAATCGAATGTGATTTTCCAGTAGTGGGCTCACTTCTCCCATTCACGACGGAGGCACCGTGTGAGGCATCCTGTGCCAGGCACCGGGGTAGATCCATGCTCGCCACTTTCAGGGGTCTTACAGGAGAGTCAAGCAAATTCTCACCCCAGTGAAGACATGTTGCATGCTGTGCGAAACACGGAGCCACACAGCCTGGGGAAAGAGTAGAAAGCAAGGGGATCTGGAAGGGAAATCGGCCAGCGTGCTGAGGAAGTGGCCCAAAAACTCAAAGCTGTGTCTGCTGAGTCTATAATCGAGGCCTGGGGAAAGTTCCAGGCAGACAGAAAACAGGTGCTGAGGCCCTAAGGGAAGAGAGCAGTTGGGGTGTTGAACACAGTGGAAGGACAGAGGGCTAGGGACTGCTGGACAGATGGCTGGGGCTGGTCACAGAGGCTCTTGCCAGGTCATGAAGGATTGTGTGCACTGCCCTAACCACAGTGGGAAACTCCCAACGGGTCTAAGCAAGTGGCCTGATCTGATTTACCTTTTTAAAAAGATGGTCCCTGTTGCTGGGTCCAGGGCTAGATTACAGCAGGACAGAGGAGACCTGTCTCAGGCTGTGTGAGAGTGTCCGCCGTTGAGATGACAGTGGTGTAGACAGACACGGACACAGTGATGAGGGAGAGAAATGGACCAGTATGATTTAAATCTTACACAGGTTGACCTTGTGACTGCCCTTGGTCGGTAATAAAGAGAAGGTGAGATGCTGAGGGTGCTTCTCAGGTCTGAGCACCTGAATTGCTGCGAAGCCTTGGAAGCAGAACAGATTGTGGATGGAGGAAGGAGGGGTACACAATGACTCGTTCAGTTGTGAGTGTTCACTTTCACACAGAGATGGCAAATACCTAGCTTTCCATAGGGCCCCAAGGCACGGAGGGCGGGTAGGGGCTCGCGGTCCACACTTGGACATCGTTGGCATGTGACTCTAGGTCTTTTGAGTCACGGTAGTGGATACGGCTGGCGTGAGAAGAGGCAAAGCAAGGAGAAGCTAAGCTCCCCAGAGCATCAACATTTAGAGATGCGATGGGTCTAGAAGGAACTGGGAAATGAATGGCTTGGAAGTATGAAGAAAACCAGAAGATTGTCGGGGCGCAGACACCAGTCGAGGGGTGGGGGGCGCACCATGGAGGAAATGCTGTTTCATGGTCAATGAAAATACAAATCCAGGGGATTCTAGCAGGCCCTGGGCAACTTCAGCAAGAGCAGTGCAGTGGTTGAGCGGACGCCCAGTAAGAAAGGGATGGGTGGGAGGGAAAGCTGTGCAGGCTTTTCTTGTTGCTTCAAGAAGCCTGCGTGTGAAAGAAGAGCATGCCAGAAGGAAAGGGGACCTTGAGGGAGCTTCATTCTTTAAGATGTTCACTTGCGAACTTGCCTCAGAATATGGGCTCATTCCTGGATGGCCTACTGAACTGTTGACCAAAGTCCAGCCATGAGCAGCCGAAAGGGTTTTAAAACAGGTATGTTGTTGTCAGGGTCCGTTGAGTGGGTTCCGACTCACAGTGACACCCCACCCCCATGTACAACAGAATGAAAACAGACCTGTCCGGCACCGTCCTCACCTTGTGTCCCTCCATCTTGCCAAGGGCCTTCCTCTTTGTCACTGCCCCTCCACTTTACCATGCGCAATGTCCTTCTCCAGGGACTGGCCTCTCCGGACCACATTTTTGGTTTCTGTTACGGAAGACATCGTTTTGGGTTTGTCAGGCAGGAACCACCATCACTGGTTGCCTGTATACTGCTGTATGCTAATACTGTTATCCTGAACTATCAATATCAATCCAAAGAACTGAAGCAGCACTAACGTATATGCAAATGAGAGCAATGAAGAGGCCATGGGACAGGTCTTTGAAGTCACAGACTACGATGCATAGCGTATATTGACTTTAATAGGGATCTGGGTTTCAAAAGCAGCTAGTACTTGAAAAGCACTTGGCTCCTGCAAGCTCTCAAAAGAAATCACTCAGTCGTCCAGTTGTTTATTGGCTTAAGTGGTGTATCCCCTGCCCACCCCAAAGATGGGGCATTATTTGCTTCATGGCAAAGGCATTATTTTTGTATGAAGCAGGAGGGGTTGGTGTTGTGCACTCTTTAAATAGACCAAACCCGATTCGCTGCCCTCAGTAGAGTCTGACTTACAGAGACCTTAGAGGACAGTAGATCAAGCCCCCCTGTAGGTTTCCGAGGCTGTAGCTCTTTATAGGAGCAGAAAGCCTCCTCTTTCTGCCACTTAGCAGCTGGTAGTTTTGAACAGCTGACATTGTGGATAGCAGCCACATGCGCCTCTTAATTTTCTCTAGGCAGGAAAGAGACTTCCGATCAAATGCAAGTAGGCATCAAGAGGGTGAGCTACGCTCGCATGGGTATCTCCCTCGGAGGAAGAGTCTCTCTCTGGGTTTTGGCCTTTTCCATAAAGGAGATGGAGAGTTGTTTGCAGCAGGCTTTGTCTGGCTTCAGCATTGATTTTAAACCACCTGGATTGATCATGTGGTTATAGGACTTAAAAAAAAAAAAATCCCACCAAACACCAAAGCCTCTAAGCATAATTAGAATTGAGGGGTTTGTATCAGCTGGCATTCATAGGAGTACATTCTACATTTTCCACCCTGGTCAGGTGGAAAAACACCCCATGCTAGCGCATAGCATCTGGGGTTTTGTAGATGCTCTGTGTGCACACCGAGATGATCCTCGGCTTCAATAGGCAGATGCACCTGAAGTCTGTGTCTGGCTTGGAGGGTTGCACTGCCAGGCAGCTTCCTCAGCCAATGAGAGGGAACTATGCAAATTAGCCAGCTGCCCTGGCACACAGCCCTCGGTTGCAGGCCCACAGCAGGTCTTGGGCAAGCTGATCTCAACCAGATTTGACCACGAGGTGGAAGGTTGAAAATGAAATAGGTCCACACATATTCTCCAGCAATAAGTAGATGGGAAGGACAAGGGGTTCCTTCATCAAATGGGCTTGCCAAAGACTCTGTCCATCCTCAGCGGCTTCGGAATCTGAACTCTCGTATTTGAGGACAGAACTGTCCCTATCTTTCAGTAATTGCTATCAACTGTTCCTCCGCCCTCCACTCTGAGCTGGGGTCTTTCTGTTAGGCAAGTCTCCTTCTGAGCTTTGCTGCGTGTGATGTGCCCCTTTTGCTTGTCATGCTGACTAATTAATAGGACTTGTCAGAAATAGAAGCCTGCTTTTAACTAGACTGCAGCACACATCTGGTTACACAAGCCGAGTTCAGAGTGGAGAGTTTATACTTGATCTCCTTGTAGCTGAGTTTACTTTTGTAAAGAACAGTGACAGCAATACACACATACACACAGAGCAACTGTGGTCAGGCTCCTGCTAGTAGACATCGTTGTCTCCACCAAAAGTTGTTTCTGGGGGGCCCTTTTTGCATTCAGACTCTTTTGAGTTGGAAAACCTGCTCACAGAGTCATGGTAATTGTGGGGGCGCTTAGCAGGAGAAGCACCTTATGAAATGTAGGTGACTTCAAGAGAAGAAAACCAAGGTAGTCTGATTATCACTAAGCAGAACAAACAGGTAAGATTCCTTTAAATGCAACTAAGATCCTTGAAGAGCTTAGTGCTTGGTTTCCTAAATGCTCTGCAGCCCATTTTACATTTCTGCATCACTACTGTCTGGGTTTGCTTTCTAATATTCTTTTGATGTGAAAGCAATAGGGGGGGGAGCGCGGTACATCTTCCATGAATGTTGTATCGAAGGAGTGACGCAGCATTGCAGGTTTTCATGCTCTACTGTTGTTTTCGCTGCTGTGGGTGGGGGAGCAATGGGAAAAATAGCAACTAAAACTGAAAATATTTTCCTTCCCATCCAGCACAGTCTTCATGTCCTAGGAAAGATGGCTTTCCATGACAGCTGAGAAATAACATCTAATGATTCACAGGATGATAGATGTGATGAATCATCTTTTTCTTGAGAAATAATAAATCAACGTATTTCTGCCCATAAAATGATTCCTGAAAAATGGGAACTATTAGCGTCATATCTTTAATGAGGTGTCAGATGCAGATACTGTCAACCGGGTGTCGCCCTCAGAGCCAGCGGAAGACACAAGAGATCTTATGTCCAATCAGCATGATCCAAGTCTAACACACAGGTTCCTGAGCTGCATGTGCATGTGGTTTCACTTCCTGTTTACAGTTTCACTTCCTGTTTATTCATCTAATGCCTGGCCTGGTCTGCTTAATATTTGCGATATCAGGCCCCAGAGTTAAGAAAGTAAAGCCTTTCCCCCAAGAGAATTTTGGTGCTCAAAAAATTGGGGTTAAGCATGCTCTTTTAGGATTATAAATGTAACCACTCCTCAAGATATTTCTTGCCAGTTTAATATATCATGATTCTGTCCTGGTCTGTACTTGAGAAGCGCTTGTGTCTGTTGGCCAGCCTCCCTCAGTCTGCTTTCATGTTGACACAGACGTGCTGTTGGGTCCCATTTTGACTTTTCGGCAGCCGATTTGAGTGGTGAATTTGCGAGGCCATTAAAGGGTTAGTTGATGGGGAGTTGCGCAGCAAATGTGCTTCCTTTCGTTGGGGGGAGTGTCCTCAGGTGGCCTCGGTGTATTGTGGGAAGAGGGGCAGGGCAGTGTCCTCCCCCTGGCTGTATTGATTTGCCCTTCAGCTGTGCGCGGTGCAGAGTGAACCTGGGCCTTGTTGATTATCTGCACAGTGTCTCTGGGAGCGGTATTGACCCATTGCTGCTGACTGCCTGTGGCTCTTGATTTTTCACACCGTCTCCATGACACTCATAATAAAACATACTGTCTTATTGCTCCTCAGCTCTCAGAGCCAGTGGAGCCCGCTTTAGAATGCCACGCTGTTCCTGGAGAACATTTATTGTGTGGGGTAAAGTGTTGTAACAATTTTAGGATTCTGTCTTGTGCCGTTTTAATAGCTCTAGTAAAGAGCTCTAGTACCTACCTCTCTAGTAAGATTACACACAACACACACACACACACACACACACACACACACACACACACGATTGCATTTTTCTTGTCTCCACACACACAGTGATGCCAGCCTCCCCTATAGCACCAGCATGACATGTTGACATGTTGCATTGCTGGTATGGAATTCATGGTAAAACCCCAGACTAACCAAAAGGAAATCCTCTATTAGCATTCAGCTCAGCCTGCTGCGTTGAGGTCACATTTTTTCTCGAAGGCAGATTTTGAAAGCTGACCCAGGACTGTCTTGTGCTCTGTTACTGTAGTTTTGATTCAGCCAGTTGTACATGTTAGCAGGTTTCTGATTTGCTATTGTCCAAATTTCTTCCAAAATACACATTCGCTGCAGGTGGTATGTCACGTGTTAGGAAATAAGGTGAACTATTTCTTAGTGACATTGAAAGATTGTGTGGGTTTTTCTTTTTTCCCCTATTTAAGCTGTAATTAGTGGGAAATGGGGATGGAGGGGGAATTGTTTTGTTTCTCGGTATATGTTTTTTGTTTTTCACATTGGCGATTTCATATATTTTACCAACAACCTTTCCGTTATTGCGTCCCATGTGTCTCCAGGACGGATGCCTTCAGTCCATTATAAGCTCATGGTGCTCGGCTGCGTAGCATTTCTAAAGCAGCCCGGTGATCCTGAGAGATGGGCTGTGATTTGGTTGGTCGAGAGAGTATGGCATGTATATTTCCTAGGTGTGCATTAAACATTTAAACCTACGATCCTACTACTGGGAGTTCTGGTGGTGCAGTGGTAAATTACTCAGCTGCCAACCACAAATTCTGAGGTTCAAACCCACCAGCCACTCACTTTGTGGAAGGAAGGTGAGGCAGACTGGTTCCAGAAAGATTTACAGCCGTGGAAGCCCACAGGGCAGTTCTACTCTCTCATTCCTTGTCCCCGTGTGTTGGAATCAACAGCACGGCAGTGCGATCTGCTATTGCTGTGTCAGAGGTAATAAATATAGCTCAAAGAGGGGCAATTTATTCCCACCAGAAATATATGGATATTTTGATAGGAAAAAAATAGAGCAAAGCAAAAGTCAGAGATGTTTTCATTAGTCCAAACACAATACTCATTAGTTTTTACTGAAACATTCCTGTGTATAAAACAAAAATCCAAACACACTGCCATTGAATTGATTCCAACACATAGCAACAGAATAAAACTACCCTTTTGGGTTTCCAAGACACTGGATCTTTTCCTTCCTTCCTTCCTTCCTTCCTTCCTTCCTTCCTTCCTTCCCTTCTTTCTTTCTCTAACTCTCTATGGGAACAGACAACCTCACCTTTATCCCATGGAACAGCTGATGGGTGTGGGTGGCTGGCCTGATGGTGAGCTGCTCAGCGCATAGCCCACTGATGCCACCAGGGTTCCTATGTAGTGTTGCCCAAATCAGAACAAACACTGTGTAACACTCAGACTTTCAATAAATTCAGACTTCAAGAATCTTAAAGCTAATTTTCTATATTTCAGTGTACATTCCAATCATGAAAGATATGAGCTCAGGTCTGTTTCAAAGCAATTGGTTATAACGCCAATAACAAAGATAGTCGAAGCTTCCCTAGCTCTTCACTTGCAAATGTTTTGAAGTCTGAAGCTTTGTCGTGGTGACCTTTGCCATTTTAAAGGAGCAGAAGAAGAAAAGCATCCTGCCTTTAAAGGCACTCGTTATCAAACTAAGGAGTCCCTATTAATTGTCTGAAGTCACAATTCCTTTTTTGTTTTGCAGATTTAGTTTTCCTTTTTTTATAAGTTTTAGCAGGGCAGACTTTGAGGGATACATGGTAGACAGTAAAAATCTATACACGAAACTATCCTAAAACAAGCCTGTGTGAGTCCAGCCTTTAGCAACCAGAGCTTTGAGAGGAGGGTGTGTGCAGCCTAGACCCCTCTACGAAGGGACTTCAAAACGTTAGTAGGTAGAGAGATGGAATTTTTCCACAGACTTGGTGAAGACCCCTTGTACAAGACAGACCTGAAAACAAAGCCCCAAGCAGAGTGGCCTCTACCTTGAATCTAGTTGACCCTCTGATTTGCTCTCCATCTGTCTCCTCCTAGAGCCCAGTGACGGGAAGGTCACAGGAAGATCACTTCCCATGCCTGCCACGGATGTTTTAGGGGTACACCTAACAGGGTGGTCGCAATACTGCCCTCGCACCCCAGTTCTCCAGAGAGAACTTCTCTGTCCACTCTAGATGCTGGGGCACAGGGTCAGATCAGAAGCACTGGGAGAAAGAACCAGATAGACTTCCGCCCATTGTTACGCAGACATTGTTCTTTGCCAGCCGCCCTGTACGTCCTTGGCTTGGACACCCGCAGTAGGTGTTGAATTCTCTGCCCAAGTGCAGTGCCCAGGTTGCCCTAAGTGGCACTCACAGCTGTTTGGACCCTCCCACCTGGTGGTTTGGGTTCCACTTAAGCCCAAGTAGCTCTGTGAGGCTTTGGACATTCATAAGCACTTTCAAGCGTGTGCCAGGCTTCCTACAACTGAGTCATGGGTATCAGGTATTGCAAAGGTTAGGCCTTATCATCTGCACCAAAAAGAGAGAGGTGGGAGGACCGGGAAGGAAAAAAAAAAGGTTCAAGTTTCATCAAAAACTTCCATCTTCACAACCTTTCGACCACAATTTGATGATGATTATTGATTATTTCGCAGCCTTTCACTCAGGCTCTGCCACCGCGGCCAGCCCTGATATACAGATAGGGCTGCAGTCCCGCTAAAATAAGACTCCATCGTGATAATGGACTGAGATGAGATACTGCTATTTGATAACGATAATTGATGTTTCACAGTGAATTGGAAAGCAGGTCCAAGTGGACCGTGTCTGGGCTGGAGTCTGTCCACAAGTATGGCAGCTGTTCATAAAACAGAGCCAAAGAACGCAAATGTGGGGGCCTGGCTTTTGAGAGCGCGAGATGGCGGGGGTGGGGGGTGGTGGCGGGGGTGGTAGTGTGTGTGTGTGTGATGGTTTTAAGGTCTGATAAAAAAAAGTACGAAGGGGCATATCACGTTATTTTTCATCTTTGCTTTCAGGTTAGTGCGTTAAAATCTTACATGGCCTGGGTGTTATTGATCAGCTCCCTTGCAGACTTAATACCTAAATCCTATGTTTGGATTATGATGAATCACTGCCATGCATAAGCTGGGCATCTCAGGTCAAAGTTAAATTTTGTGTTATTCATTTCTGGAGCATTTTACATACTGTATGGAGCCACAATTTAAATTATTGATCACAAATAGAATGTCCCCTGGCAATTGCAATTCAAATAGTCTGCGAATGTGGATTCGGGTTGTGCTCGGTTACTGGGAACCAGTTCCTCTCACAATCCTCCATAGCCGGCGTGTGTGTGTGTGTGTGTGTGTGTGTGTGTGTGTGTGTGTGTGTGTTGCTTCAGCCACCAAGTTTAAGTTGATTAAGGTATCATTCATCTTATGCACTGTTCCTCCAACTTCTTTTAGTCTTATCACCTTCATAACCCCTAATTAAGCAATAAGGATTGACAGGGAGTATGGTTATCATGAGATAATGACACCCCAAGTGTGTTGTGAGGCACAAGGTTCAGCTGAGTGCTTTCAGCCTCTGGGGGGGTGATTATCCTGTGATGAACATGCCACGCTGCCGTGCCCTGAGACCATGCTTGCATGCATACGTGCACGCACATGCCATTGTGGGCAGGCGGGCGGGCAAAGGGAAACCTCCCAGCCCACCATCTCCCCCAGCCCACAGTTACTACCTCAGCGTGTGAGCTGACCCAACAAGCTTTTCTGGTTTCATTGTTTAAATGTCTCTCCGTTGAACTTATCTGGGGAGCGGGAACATATTTTACATTTTTAGGGTAAAATTTCCTCAGAAGAAAATGTATACTTTTTGTCGCTAGACGTTTTTACAGCGAGCGGGAGACACCTGCCTGCCCCAGTGGGGAGTTGAAGATAAGCATTGGTTCTTTTGATGCAGCAGAAGCAAGCACATGCTTCCGTGCAAGGGGAGGAAGTGCTCTAGGAAATACTAATTGGGTGTTTGGCTTGGGAAATCTCCTCGACTTTATCCCTTGCAACTATCAGTTAAAAGTGCCTATTACTTTTATAAAGATTTTAAATTCTTCTAACTAGAACTGATATTCTGTCTCTAATTTATATTTAGTTGGTCTTTTCATGTAGGTATTTAATGCCTGTTGAAACTCTGAATCTACTTCTGTAATTAAAGGAATGACCTTTATAAAAAGTCAAGACAAGGTTTCCACAGAACCATCCTTGGTGGTTTTGAGAGGTGGGAGGGAAAGAGAGGGAGTCACCAACTTAGAGGGTGGTCTCTGATTAACTTGGATAAAGGGGAAAGGCAGAAAAAAAGGATGTTGTTAAAAAAAAAAAAGATTAAGTGAAAATTTAAGCCCTCACAAAAGCACACTGCAATGAGACAGACACCATCTCACTCACTAAGAAAAAAAAATGCTTATGATCAAAAACACACAAAGCAAAAGACCCCGTAAATTCTGGTGAGGTGGTAAGGAGATTGGAACTCTTACACCCTGCTGGTGGTGGTTTCTGTGCTGTCAGGTCTGCCGTCGCAGGAACCCTGCCGGGTCTCAACCTCCGCCTCGTCATTGCTCAGTGTGAGCCTGGTGTGGCTGCCAGTCGGTCAGTCCGTCTTATCGAGTCTTCCTCTTTTGCAGTGACCCTCTACTGTACTAGGCATGATGATGACCTTCTCCAAGACTGGCCCCTTCCTGATAACTGTGTCCAAAGTATGTGAGAAGCAGGCTCACTAACCTGTGTTCTCTAAGAAGGGTTCTACCTGTACTTCCGTGACTAATTTGTTCATTCTTCTGGCAGACTGTGGTTTATTTAATATTTTTCACTAACCCCTCAATTCAGAAGCATCAGTTATTCTCTGGTCTTCCTTATTCATTGTCCAGCTGTCCCGTGATTATGGGGCTCCTCAGAACACCGTGACTCACTCTGTTTCCCCGAAAATAAGGCGGTGTCTTATATTACTTTTTGCTCCCAAAGATGCACTAGGTCTTATTTTCAGGGGATGTCTTATTTTTCCATGAAGACGAATGCGGTGCACATTTATTGTTGAACAAAAAATAAATTTATTACTTGTATATGGTATGGTAGTAGTTGTCATCACAAACCAGCATAACCAGACAAACTGTGAAACCTACAGTATCAAGAATTTCTTGTTACTACCATTATTTCCATGGACAACAATCTGTGGTACATTTACTCATAATCTATGGTACATTGACTCGCACTTCCTGTCTGCTCTGGCTGCACTGTGGCCAACAGTGAGCTGCGCGGCGGCACCCGCCACTACGGTCCAGAGTTTCGGTAGCTTGGGGGGGCTTATTATCGGGGAGGTCTTATTTTCAGGGAATGCCTTATATTTCAGCGAGAGGCAAAACTATAAGTAGGTCTTATTTTCGGGAAACACAGTAGGTTAGATGCACTGTCATCCTCAATGTGACCTGTTATGCTGTTTGATACCTCCAGTGGGTCTTTTGCAATGGATTTGCCCAGAGCAATCTGTACTTTGCTTTGTTGACTGCTGGTGGAGTGGTGAAAGGATACAACCGCCATTCAGAATAGCCTAGCACTTTCTCCAAAAGCTAGAAATAGAATATTCTATCCTATGATCCAGCGATCCCACTCCTAGGTAGACATGGGAGAGACGTAACAGTAGTGCCACAAAGAGACGTGGGTTCATCGCAGCATTGTTCCCAATGGCAAAAAGATCAAAAGAGTGTCCATGGACAGATGGATGTGTGGATAAACAAATTGTGGTACATACATATAATGGAATACAATGCAACTATCAAAAATAATGACCCCATAAAACATAACTTGTGAGTGAACTAAGTCAGCCACAAAAGAATACTGTATGACTCCACTGTTCTAAAAAGATACAATTTTAAAAATAGATATACACACAAAAGAAATGGTGGGTTTTTTTAGTTACCAGAGGTCACTTTACAGAGAGTAGACACTTCTTTTTGTTTCTTAACTGGTTATTTTGGGTGATGAGAAATGCATTACCAAATATGGGTGGTGTTTGCACAAATTGGCCAGTGTAAATGAAGACACAAGAAAAAGGGCATTTTGGTAAATGCTATAAGATAATACAATTCTGCAGCAACTAATAAAAACAACAAACGATGTGTATGGTTGCATAGGTAGAAATATGTGCATATATTAGTATAGGAAGGCATAGGCGAATGTATGCATATGTATGTGTAGACGTTTCTTTAGGCATTTGTGTGAACATACTTGAGCTGCAGATACACTCATCTATATGTTTAATAAAGCATATAGGGCATGCATTTATGGGAGACTCACTAGATATCTAAATATCTTGCAGAGTGGATTCACTGGGTTAAAAGGCTTAGGACCATAGTGTCTTGGGATAGGTCGGTCAAATTGGCATAGCACAGTTATAAACACACTGTTCTGTACCCCACTTCGGTGAGCAGCGTCTGGCGTCTTAAAAGCTTGCAGCTGGCTGTTTGTGATACAACGATTGGCCTTGGCTCGTCTGGTGCAAGAGAATGGAGGGAACCAAAGGTTCCGAGAAGGAGGGGAATCCACAGGAATATTACTGATAATGAACCCCAGCCTCTTCTAAACCAAGATCAGAAAACTAAATGGTGCTCAGCTACCACTACTGACCATGGTGGCCAGGGACATGGTCAGAGCCAAGGTCTCAGACAGAATGGGAGGACAAAAGTAGAACACAATTTAAATCCCTAAAACATGAGGATCTCTCCAAGCCTTGCTATTAGATGCCATCAGTCAGTGACGCTAGTTTTCAAGCCCAGAACTTCTGTAAGTGTCCTTTAAAGGAGCAAACGAGTCCAAACCAAGACCTCTGCCATCAAGTTGAGGCCGACTCATCGCGACCCTGTATAGAGTCTCCGAGAGTGTAAATCCTTCATGAGCACACAGTCTCATCTTTTTCTCAAGGAAAGGCATGTGAGTTTAAACTGCCAACCTTGCAGTGAGCAGCCCAACATAAAGATAAAATGTAAATTCACTGCCTGCCTTTAAGTGGAAAGTGAACATCTAACTAATTATTATTGCTTTTGCTATATTGTGTGGTTGGCTTTTGGAGAGAAAAAAAAAGATTCAACCAAGCAAGGCATAAAACTGTAGCCAGATTGCCAGTTTCAAAATGTTACTGAAAACAAAAGTGCCAGTGCACTGCTTTGATGTGGGATCCCAAGCCCTACACCAGGGGAGAGAAGGAAGGAAGTGCGGTGGCGGGGTGGGGGGTGGGGGTGGTGATTAGCGTCTTGCACCCAGTGTCTCATGGTGGACTCCTAGGAGACGTAGTAGGATGGCCAGATGATCCGTGTCTCGCTCTCAAAGTAGATGGCGATTTTTATTATGCATGTACATCTTGCCTGATGTTGAATGCTCTCCATTTCTCTTTCTAATTAAGCACATTAATCAATTAAAACAGAAGACATGAGGCCTGGTCACTGTAAAGTAACCTCAAGCTCCTGCTGTTTGATTTTATAAAGCACTCATAATGAAAAAGAATAATTCAACTAATCAAATAACAACTTCCGTTTTCCCTTCCCTAGCTTGATTAAGGCAGCCACTGTCGGTAATTACCCCATCAGCCCAAGAACCCACTTGAGCTCGATGTGTGGCAGTTACCACTATGCGGCCATGGAAGCACCACAGGTCTGCAACCACGGACTGGTCTGTCCTCTTTGTGGGGCTAGCAAAGGTGACAGCGGAGCATCAGGAGGCTTAGGAGCATAAGGGGTGGTCTCTAAGGTACTACCCCCCACCACCACCCCAATTTCAAGATGAATAGACACTGATGGCAGCCATGTGACAGCAGAAAGGCCTGCCCCTCTCATCAAGCCTCCTCAGTCGGGCATCTTTCCTATTAGTGGTGCCTCAGACACACTCTTTCTCTCCTCTCTCTCTCTCTCTCTCTCTGACACACACACACACACACACACACACACACAGCGATCATCCTTGAGGATGTGTGCTGGGCATACTTGGTTAACAGAAACTGCTCAGTGGCGCCCCCTTCAAGTGGTGTCCTAGGTTGTTGCCAGGCCTGCCTTAGTACACAGCCACTCGGCATTTCCGGATTAAACTGACTGTGGGATGAAGGGGCGGAGTACCTGTGTATAGACTAGGTGTCTCACCGATGGTTTCTTAAACTGAGGGAAATGAAAAATGATAGAATTAACGTGGCCAGCCTGAAACCAGATATGGGGTTGTGTGGGGCCTTTATACACAGCACTGATCTCAAAGCAGGAGATTTTCATGTGCTAATGTTAACATTTTGTTTGAATTTCATCCAAATGGAGAAAATAAGAACACTTCTATATGGCACATGACCTGTTGAGTTGCTAACCACATGATCAGTAGTTCGAATTTCGCTTTAGCAGCTGCTCCTGGGAAAAAAGATGAGGCTTTCTGCTTCCATAAAGATGCACCACCTCGGAAATCCAAGGGCCAGGTCTACTCGATCCTGTTCGGTGCTGATGAGTCAGGAGAGACTCATGGCAGTGAGCTGAGAAGAATATTTGCATGCCAGTAGCGAACTCTGACTATCCTAATTGCAAATACAAATTGAAGTATAAAGCTAGGGCCTTGTGAAACACAGGATGGTAAACTGGGACTCTTCCAAGGACTACCAGGCTTTGAACGGTTACAAAACGTAATATGAATGTAGTTACATGAAGACATGGTGGGCCAGGCTTTTCCTCATGAGATTCTCTCTGGCAATCCTGTCCTGTGGCTTCTTCAGGCCAACCCACCCGGCCCCAATACATCTATGGACCAGAAGTTCAGGAAAGGATTGATCAAGGGCCATCTATGGCATGTACTTGAGAAAAATTGTTATTAAGTGCACATTGCCAACTCTGGTTCAATGCTTGGCTGTCACTTGGGACTTAATGAAGGAAATGGTAGAAATGGTAGCTAAGCTCAGGCGTTTGGAGTTTGTGGTCCAGATCACCTTTTCTCCTGATCCCAACCACAAGCTCGCTCACCACCAGAGGACTTGAGAAGACTTGTGGAGAAATTCCCGTATTTTTAACTCCATTTCACACAAACCTTTTGAAGCCCCCTCATACAATGCTTAGTCATACATACGTAGCAAATAGGTTGAAGATCTAGATCAGCGGTTCTCAACCAGTGGGTTGCAACCCCTTTGGGGGTCAAACGACCCTTTCACAGAGGTCGCCTGATTCATAACAGTAGCCAAATTCCAGTGAATAATGTTATGGTTGGGGGGGGGGGGTCACCACAACATGAGGGACTGTATGAAAGGGTCGTGGCATTAGTACGGTTGAGAACCACACATCTAGATGAACTGATGGAAAGATAACTTGGTACACTGATAAATTGATTTCCCACGAGGAAGAGTAGAAAGGCCCTTTTGGTGGATGTGGAAATACTCCTGTCATTCCAGTGTGTATCTGAGTGTCAAGAAGCCGGTGGCACTGTTGGCGTCGCTGGGGTGGGAACCGCAAAGCCAGCAGATCAACACCCCCCCCCCCCCCCAGCTGCTGCTGTTTGAGAGAAAGATCGGGACTCGACATCCAGGGCCAATGAGCCAGGGGTGACTCCACGGCAGTGACGGCATGGCCCTGGAGCTTAAGAGTCTGATCGCAAGAGTTTGGATTCCCAAAGAGCGATGATTTTTTGTTTTGTTTACCCCTTCAATTTTCTACATAATGCTTAGCTCTTATTTAAGAACAGTCTGGCGTAAATACCAAGGTCGACATAATCATCAGTTTGGGGTGCGGGTTTTTGTTTTGTTTGGGGAGGGTGCCATTTGCTGTACTGAGACAAGGCCGCCTGGGAAAATGGGAACCCACTGACCACTCTGAAGCCACGTGACTCGGGACCACAACTTTAAATGTCCAATATGGTAAAAAGTGTGACGTTGTGTCTGGGATGTAGGCCCTTGAAACATTGACTTTGTATCCAAAGGAATGCAGACGTGTGTCTAGTTGCCCCTCCTCTCTGGGTAGGCCTGCTCAGTGCTCAGCCGGGAGCACACGGAGCAGTGGGAGGCTTGCAGCACTTCTGTCACGGGAACTGCTGTTTGGGTGGGTGGGGGCGGGGGTCTGGGGCTCCAAGCTGTGTGTTTTTACCCTTCGCCGTAATTTATAGGAAAGCCTTTCAGAGGGACGGCTTTTTCCTGTAAAGTCATCAGTCATTTCCAGGATAATCTTCAGATTCCTGGATCCATGCCTGTCAGGGATCAGGCCCTTGAATTGGTGTCAGTCAATTGTGTGGCAATTGCTTTGGGAGACAGACCGTTGCTAGCTGGCATATCCCTTAGGTTAGACCACTTTATTAATTATAATGAATCACTTAGGACTGGTGACCCGTTACTATTTAAAGGAGCATTTTCCCTGTTCTCTACATGTGTCAGACATACCCCGTTGACATCAATGGAATATTGGAGCGCATTCTCTGTGAACTTCGTTATGTCAGTTGACCTCGGTGGGCCCCCCTGAGACTATGGGCCTCAGTCCACACGCTCAGTGACTCGTTCCTTCAAGGTGTTTGGGTCTGTCTAAAAAGTTTCCATAACTTTATCCCTTGTGTGCTCTACCACATTCATGGATATAGAGATAGATATGGATATGGATATATATTATTTACATATGGATAGGTAGATACATTCCTGGCTATATGCCCTTTCTCCCTCCCACAGCCATTCAGCCTGCGTGCCTATCCTTCATCTATAACTATTGCCATTTATTAATAGGATCTTTATAAATCTGATCTTTGCTTGTCTGTATGGACTAAAACTTTGCATCTGTTTGATATAACATCAGCAAATTAAGCATGACGACGTTGTATGTCATGTTTTACGAATGATAGATGTCTTTCTCTCACACACACACACAACCTTGGAAGTACAGTTTGTTGTAACTCACATACCTTTTATATGTGAGGGACTACCTGTAGTCTGTTTTTTTACCATTAAATGTGGTTTCTCATTGTGAGGAGTAAACATTTGTTCAGTTGAGTCCTGTGAGTTTTTCTCCATTTTTGCATTCTCTCCCAAAGTTTCCCCAAGTAATACAATTGTTAACTCTCGTGTCACTGGCTAAGTACGTTCTCATTGCCCAGAGGATTCATCAGTAGGCTCTATGGGCACATGTGCTGCCCGAGACATCTTCACAGGCTGAAGGGCAAGTATGTCCCTGTGAGACTGAGGAGCGCCTGACACAAAAGCCATGGTATTTTCAACCTCCCTCCCCCCCCGCCCCTTATGCGTGTGAAATATGAATATGACAGTGAATATGAAAGACTGCAGATGAATCCGTACATTTATATGATGGTTCTGGTGAGGAATGTTGAAAGTACCATGAACTGCCAGAGAACCAGACCCATCTGTCTTGAAAGCAGTGCACATGCTCCTTAGAAGGGAGCATGGCGAGGGTCCATCTCACATACTTGGACATTGCATCAGGAGCGACCCCTCCCTGGAAACAGACATGCTTAGGCAGAGTGGCAGTGAGAAAGAGGAAGCCCCTTAACGAGATGAACTGACACCGTGGCTGCAACAATGGGCTCACACAGAACAATTGTGAGGATGGCACAGGCTCAGGCAGGTGTTTGTTCTGTTGTGCATTGGGTCACTCGGAGACAGACTGACCTGACGGCCTGTAACAACAACAGCAACATTGCAGCAGAATGGGTTACATATTCAGCTGCCAACCCCATGGCCAGCAGTTTGGATCCACCAGCCACCAGGAGGGAAAGAGATAAGGGTTTCTGTTCTCACGAAGATTTATAGCCTCTGAAACCCAGTATAGGTTCACTGTGAGTTGGAATCGACCGGATGGCAGTTGGTTTGGGTTATGATTTAAGAATAAGAATCGACAAGGCTTTCAGCACCTCTGTCAGTAGGCTATCTGTCTATCAGCCATACCACATACTGAGGCTGGTTTTTACAAAATCCAATTGCATGGTACTCTAACACATATTAAATCTTTCAAATCCCATAATAGCATAGCCGCCTCTTCATTCACCAAAGTTCTAGGCTACCGGATTGTAGTGGGGAGGGAGGAGAGGGGTTACCTAACTGACCACAACCTGACCATCTGTTTTATTGTGTGTGTTCTGAATCAATTTGTTGAATCAATTAATAAATTACTAGCTACTTCCTAGGAAGTTTACACTGTGATTGTCTGTGGAGGAAAAGAAAAGCATTAGGAAAGGCTTGGATACTGCTCAGTGACTGGTAGGATCCTCGTGAAATTCAAGGAATGTGCACACAATTTTAGACTTGAATTTTTCTTGCGTGGACACTTTGAACCTTGTTTCATTTTATTTTATTTGTACTTGATATAGTAGAAGGAACTCCACAAAACCAAAGACAAACAGGAGGAGATGCCCCAGCAGAATGTCCAGACAGTTGCTGAGGGTCTCAGGTGTTGGAGAGAAGTGAATGAGCCTCTGCCCCAGGGTCACATGCTTGTCTCCATCAGCAGAGACGGTCTGAACTCCTCTCTTGCTGCCCAACAGTGGTGTAGATTTCCATTCCGTGGCTTTGAACACACTGTTTTCTGGGCCTGTAAAGAAAGTGCTCTTACCAGCTATTCTCACGACTAGACTATCAGCCACTTGAATGTCACAAATGCCCTTTCACCTCTCTGTACCCAGCATTCCCTTGCAGACTACCATAGCTTTTTCAGTGGCTCATGAAACGCAGTTGAGTTGAAGTTGTTTAGACTATGAGAAGCAAAACCGATTTCAAAGGTGGGTGGGTCTGGTGGGGACAGAGGCTGACCAATAGGCAGGACCTCACTCTTCTGCACTAGAGCTCTTAAAAGTGTGTTCCAACACAACAGGTTCTTCCCGTCCACAGCACACAGCCCTCTCTGAGACCCCAGCCCTCTGCTCTGGCCTATCACTCCCTGAGTGTCTGTTCCTGAACCATGCTGCCTCCTCTGTGAACTCAGGGAGTTTCTCTTCTCTTGTCCCACCCCCTCAGTCCTTCTCCCGCCAAGCGCTTAAAACATAGTCTTTGATACCAGAAAGTGTAAGAGTTCTCTCAGGTGGGAGTTGAGGAAACTGGAATCCATCTGGATGGTCCCTACTTTCTGAAGGTCCCCTTACTCCCACCTCCTGTTTGTAGCAAACACCAGGCATGGTCACATCATCAACCCCCTGAAGGAGTACACATCAGAGGATTCCTCTCCCAAGCCATAGTCCTGGGTCAGACCCGAGTCTGCATCCGAAGGACTGTCTCCCCTGGTAGTCCCTCCATGTGGAGACCAGATCCCCAGGGTAAACACTCAGAGCTTCTGCACCTATGGGGTTTGGCCACTGCCTGCATTGAATCTTGATCTTCTCAAACCCAAGATCTTGAAGTGAGGCCAGCAGTGTTTACTGAGAAATTATCTGTGAGCCCTCCCTACCCTCGTCCATGTATCCTTGTGCTGCTCATGCATTTTGGCATATAGATTGACTACAGATCTGTTCTTATTCTCAAGAAACTAGCAACCTTCTATCTGCTATTTTCCTAAGGGCTGATCCCTGCTCTCTCTTACTGTTCTTGTTGTTTTCAGGTGAACCTAAATAAATGGAGAAGTTAGAGTCCACTTAAACCCGAATCTCTGGTCTAGGTACTAATAGAGGAAAAGGGGGGCGGGGGGAGGGGGGGTTTCTTCTTAGATTCTGAGGCTTACTCGTAGGTTAAAAGTAACCGAAACTCTAAAAAAATAATTTTCAGATAAAAAACTACCATTCTGAACAGAATTACCAGAGAGATTTCAGAGTCCTTAATTCTGGAATGTTGAAATTTATATTAGTTTGGACAAATAGATGCAAGCAAGAAAATGGAAGGTAGGATACCATAGCATAATAAGCACTTGATAAATCAAGAATCATGGGAAATTAGATGGTGCCTGGGAACAGCTCTGCTCTCCCTTCACCACTGTGGCAGTGGGCTCCATGGGGAGCAGGCCCCTTCAGCACAATGAGGAAGGAATCCCAGGGGTCCTGGGCAGCATGCCTGTCTGAGGCCTGCGCCTGTGCAGAAGTGCCTCAGCAGAAAGGTCTGGCCATCTCCTCTGGATACACCTGCCCTTTAAAGCCCCGGGAACATCGTTCTGCTCAATCACACCTGGGGTCACCAGGAGCCCAAATCGACTTTGTGGCTGCCAGTGGTGATGGGAATGGAAAGCTAGCTACTTTTGCTGTTAGGAAAGTGAATTGTGCCAAAGGGCCTGGTTGCTGTGTGGTCTTCTACTTCTTCATTCTCCTTAGCCTGCAGTGGCATGTAAGCACCCAACTTATTTTGATTATTGAATAAAGCATCTCTGAAGAAGGGGAACCAACATGTGCTGCTCTATAAAATGTGCCTTCGACAGCTTTAGAAGGGGGACGGTGGGGGGGGGTCAAAGAAACCACCAGTCTTCGCCTTAGAGAGAAAGAGCCACATTTCTTAACCAGAAGCAACGCCATTGAATGTAGTGAAAGAGAATATTAAGTCTTAATTCCCTGAGTGTTTTTGAAAAATTGTGACTTACCCCAGACAATTATTATTATTATTATTTTAACTCAGATTTAAAACAAGCCTAGATAAACACTGAATCGTTCAGAGAAAGGGAAGCAATTACTGTTCAGAACCAGTATATACCCTTCTCCGTGATGTCTGGCAGAGTGTTTTCCAGTCTGATTTAATCAATAACCTCATAGTCGTGGCAGATATAGAAAATCATAAGTGTGGATCACCCTTGTCAACATCTGAGGCGAAGCCAACATGTGTGCTGGAAGAACAGCCTCCAACCTGGGGTCTCCGTGTGGGGCAGGACGGAATGCCGGTCACCCCTCCCTTTGTAAGGTTGGGTTTGAGGAGTGAAACAGGAGGTACACTCCCAGCCATGTCACTGGACGCCTGGGAGGGACTGGTGGAGGAGGTGTGTTGCGCCACACACAGGCGGTTTCACTGCCTGGGGGAAAAGCCACTGGGACCCATGCAGCCAGAGAGATGGTGGGAAAAGGTGCTTCTGTGGAGCTTCTGGAAAAGGAACAACAGAACCCAAACTTTAAACATCATTCCACTCGTAGAAATGCCCAACTTCATTGACCTTGGCCATAGTTTTTGATAACGTGGTCGGATCTCTGGATCCCAGCGTTTTTAGAGAGAAAGGAAAATAGGAGTGTTAGCAAATGAGTTAGTTGCTGCTGGCCAGATCAAAGCCCACTGCCACGGCAGCGACCGTGTGTGACAGTAGAACTGCCGCATAGTGTCCCCAAGGCTGTACAGCGTTACAGAAGTAGGCAGCCTCATGGTTCTCCCACTAAGCACTGGTAGATTCAAACCTCCAAGCTTCTGGTAGCAGTCCAATATTTAACCACTGTGCCACCAGGGCTCCTTGGCTCCTTGTAGCTGCTGGGCTCTAACTACCCCTGCCATCAAGTCGACGGCCTCAGCACAGGGTTTCTGACGCTGTGAATGTCGATGGGAGCAGACCGCCTAATCTTCCTCCCAGCTGGCAGCTGGCAGTGGCATGGTAATAAAGCATGTACAGCCGGAGCCAAACGAGGTGGGGATGATAATCATTCTTATTTTCTGTTCTTTTTTTTTTTGTCTGTCTTCTTTTTTGAAATCCCAACATGAATAGCTTGTCACAAAGATGTTATAATTTCATGATTTCCGATATCTGAGGATGTCCTCCACATGAAAAAGAGAGCATTTACCAGAATATCGAGACAGTCTTATAGAAGGGTTCCCTAAGCCTGGGAACAGCCTCGACATAAGAATTGGGAGTATTAAGTATTTGTAGATCCATACATGTATTTGGAGATACAGTTTGGGAACGCTCAAAGACAATGCCTATGAACTAGAATCTTGACAGGATAACCCCTTAATGTTTGTTTTTTAAAGAACTGTGTTATGGTACTGGCCAAATAATATTAAAAAGACCGTGGACTGCCAGAAGAAGAAACAAATCTGTCTTGGAAGTACAGTCAGAATGTTCTTTGGAGACAAAGATGATGACTTTGTCTCGTTGACTTGACACTTGTGATCAGGAGAGACCTTAATAAAGGAGAGGTGCAGCAAAAGCGAGGCAGGCCCTCAGCAAGATGGGTCGGCACCGTGCCTGCGCCAATGGGCTCACACCTAAGAACGGTTGTGAGGCTGGTGCAGCACCGACCGGGCAGCGCTTCATTCTGCCAGGGATAGGGCTGCTCTGAGTCCGAATGGGCTCACAGAAGCTAACAACCAGAAAGAGTTGTGCTAGTACTTAATTGAACCAACTAGAATCACATTCATAGTTTTAGAGGAATTTGTTCATTGGCCAAGGAGAGGAGGTTTACTGAATTGTGCTCTAGATATGTTTTCCATATCCAATTTTACCGATCCTATATCATTTAATTTCCTGTTTTTCTTAATAAAGATGGGTGTGAATTAAGGATGATGCAAAAATATTAATTTTTTCTCCCTTTACTCATGTTTTTTCCTCTTGATGTTCCTTTGCTGGGTGTTGCTTTAATTACATACGCCCTATTCTGTGGGTGGTTTATTTTTTCTAATGGGCCGACTCATTTTCTTCTGTGTGGTTTTGTAGTCTGACTCTGGAAGAAGCCTTGCTGTGGGGAATTGGCTTGACAGCCCTTTTCTTCTGTGTAGAATGCAGCAACACACACACACACACACAGGGTGTGAATTTATTACTTTCTTACAGCTTTATTGTTCTGGAGGGAAAATACCCAAACAGTTTCGTCGTGCGAAAGGTGCATTTTCAATCCCAGAACTTCACTGTTTATTAAATATGGGTCTCCATAAATTTCTGGGTTCGAATCTTAGACAGAAGCTTATGTTGGTAGATCCTGGAATTTTTAAAATGCGTTTTATACACCTTTCTCTTTTGAATATGAATGCACAGTAAGACAGGCAACTTTAGGCTTGGGGCTCTAAAAACAATGAAGTTAGGACTGGTTTGGAGCAGCACTGCTGAATCTATGGCTGGTATTATGTTTGGGCACAAGTATATAGCTTATTGTCAAAGGAGAAATGTTGCTACCAAATATAGTAATCTCCTGGAGAGGAACAAACAGGACTTCAAGGAAAAGAGCATTTCTGGCTGGCTTCTTACAGGAAAGGTATCCTTACTGAGAAATGGTAGGCTGTGGTCAGGGTCCCCAGGCGAATGAATGGTGGGAGCATCTCCAGTGAGACCCGATGGAGAATGAGTAAATGCATTCTGGGAGTCTGCCCTCCCTCCTGCTCGGAGCCATTAGCCTTCTGCTTGTCCATGTCTCAGTACTTCCAGTCAGGAGCAACAAAAGCATCCATAACTACACAGCAAACACACACCCTCACACATCCAACATGTCCATCCTCCCACAGGTACTTAGTGGCTTTAGTGAGGTGTGGTTTTACATCGAATCACTTCACCCTTTGTAAGCGCAAGAGTCTATATGTGTAGGCAGATGGGGACAATCTGGAGCCGACTGTGTCTGTACCTCACAGAGTGTCCGCAGGCATTGACTCCAGGAGACCTTCGACCTGCTTTCTGCCCCTGCCTTTTGGCCTTATTCAGAAGTTCATAAAAGGGGAATCATTTAGTATTTCAGTTTGGGGGTGTTGTTGGGGGGGGGGGCGGGCTATGCACGCGCGTGTGTGCAGGCATTTTAAGATTTCATTTCAGGTATTTTTATCTTCCTCACCAGAATTTTCCACCTGTTTACTTATTAATAACAAATATCAGCCTTCTGCATAGAGAAGCACAAATTGGAACCTCAACTAGAAAACTGGCCCCCTGGAAGCTGGACCAGAAATTGTGTAGCCAATTTGCAGAAAGGAAAATCCAAAGACAGCAATGATTAGAAAAAGTCCTTGTTTAGGGAGTTGATCTATACGCCTGGTGGCTTACTGGGATTTTCATTCCCATTGTCACTTAGGTGGTTCCTAGTATTTAATTTTTTTAAATGGACAGGATCTTTTTTCCCAGTGTTTTGTGATAATCTCACATTTTTGTAATAGCTCATGTACACAACATGAGCTGTTGTGTACAAGGATTAGACGTCAGTGGATCAGAAAAGTGCTCTGTAAAAGGAAGGCGGCACTGGGTAAGCGTCTGACACTCTCCTGTAGCGTTGACCTGTGTGCCGGCCACTGCTGAGTCAATTCTGGCTTGTGGGCACACGTCCTGCCCAGCAGTGCATTTTCTCAGTGAATGTACATTTGTTTTACATCTTGAAAAAAGTAAAAAACTGCATTGAGACTCCTTAGCATCAAAATATGGAACAGGAGCTAGTTATTCCTATAAGGAGATAGTAGCTGGCTCTTTTAAAGCCTGTCTGTCCAAGAACATCTCCAAATTGAGCGTTTATCTGCTCCCTACACCTCAACTTACTTGAAAAATAGATTGCATCAGCTAGACAGTGTGACGTTCCATGCAAGACCTCTTCTAGCTTCTGCACCACTTCTTGGCACGCGTGGCATAGACAGAGGAAGTGCCCTCGCTTGCTGGCTGTCGTGTTTGGTGATGGACTATGGAGAAGACGCAACGTGGGGGATGCCCCGCAACGCTTGAGTGGCGGCAGCTGTCATCTCATTTTTTTCTGGATTAAGTTTGGCCAAGAAAGAAGCTGCCTCATTTTCTAGTTGTCATTTGCCCAGGAAGTAAAAGCAAATTGTAATGAGGGCCTCGCAGCAGGAGAGGCCCCCCTAACATGAGAGGCCTATATTGACTGGCAGCCAGCATGCCATTTCTGTGATAAATGTATTTCTATGCACTGCTGTTCAAGGTCACTCGCTGTTGTCATTGTGTGTGCAGCCATCAGAAGTCACGCCGTTCACATTCTCGGCCACTGTGGAAGCTGGTGCAGGGATGCTTCCTGTGAAAACACAGCCATCCCTCTTTTTTGAGCACTCCAGGAAATTAGCATCGTCACCACCTGAGGGTGGTTTTAGCTGGTTGCTGTGGTTGAAAAACTGCCCAGAAATCAAAGAAAACATCACATTGTGAGACTGATGTTTCCACGGCCTGTCTGCATAGATGTACTTGTGGTTCACAGAAGCCAAACTCGAATGCCAGGGAACCTCGCTAACCAACCTTTGTGCATTTGGTGGTTCTTGTAGAATTTACTACTAAACCAAAACTATTTTCAAGACTTCTAGCATATATGTGATATAAGATGTGTCGGGAAACATACTGAAAAGGACAAAACCCAGACTCAACTGCCATGTAGTCTATTCTGATTTCTCTCGACCCTGTAGGACAAAGTAGAACTACCCCTATGGATTTGAGACTGCTGATCTTTGTGGGTGCAGAAAGCCTCAGCTTTCTCCTGAAGAGTGGCTGGTGGGCTTGAACTACTGATCTTATGGTTAACAGCCCCAAATCTAACCCATTAAGCCACTAGACTTCCTAGAGGGAGATATGACCCAAAATACTAGCGCTTTAGGTCTGTTTGAATCTAAAGGAAGTGTTTTCAGTAAAGCTTTTTAGTGTCTTAGTTACACTTTAATATTCAAAGAGCAAACAATCCAGTTGTTTACCATTTTGTACAAATTGTTGACCTGTGGTTCCCTGAGAGTCTCCAAACTCTATTGTTATTCAGCTTTAACATTTCCATGTGTTGCAAAATGCATAGGTATGGGTTTAATATTTAATAACGGTGTTGGAAAAGTTAACTCTCAGGGCAGCGTGATGGCCTTGGTCACGGATGTCATCTTGCAAAATTGTGAACAATATGATCATCATTGGGTGTAAGAGTCTGCTCCCAGTCTGTGCTCACCGGAAAACCCAACACCCTCCTCAGCCTGTCTCAGATCCATTCTCCAGCCAGCACCGCCATGCTCCCCACGTCACCCCTTGTCCTCTAACTCCTTACCGTTCTGAAAGCTGTTACTCAGGGTGTCCAACAAATGCCCCTCTCTCTTCCCCCTAGGCCTTTGACCGTCTTTCTGCACGCAACACGTCTTAGGTTCTCTCTCTCCTAGCTGACCCCGAGAGACATCATGAGCACAGCACAGACTCTCACACCCCGGAAACCTCTGGTTGGCTTATGCATTGACCCCATCATTTCATTTCTACCTGAGAGTGAATGAGGGGACAGTGCATAGTGTCTCCCTGATTTCAGCAGAGAGCTTCTGATGAAACCTACATCTGGGTGCTCAAAACACACAGTCGGGTACATTCCTTTGTCATCCACACATCCCCCTCATGGTCTCATAAAATATCGATGCTCCCTACCCCACCGCCCTTTGGAGATGTTAGAAACTGTAAGTTTCTGGTGTCTACAGTAGATAATTAACTTCCTAGTGTCTGACTTGGACCTTGAATTGCTTTATCCCATAGAAACTAATGTAAATAGTGCTTAGGACTATAAATTCTAGAATCCTGAGAATTATATAGACTCTTATAAACTGGCTTGGAATTCTAGCAACTCTTGGTGGCATCGTTTCTGTGGATAAATGTGGTCCGAGTTCCAAACACCCCAACTGCAGACCAGCTTGCGGGCCTCTTACTTGATGAGTCCTATCTGGAGACTTGGCACAGCCTCTGTAGGAAATGTCACGAGCAGGCGAGGATCAAGCATGCCCAGATTGCATGTGGCATCACAGGGCGTGTCTATTGTTGGAATATTCAGAACCAGAAATGGAAGTGTCTCTTCTATTGAATGCACAATGACCAAGAAATTAAACACCCAGACATTCTGCACATCCCTCACTCCATGCTGTGCACACAGGGTTGTCTTCCAGGCAGGTCAGTAGGACGCTGGGTTCTAGCTTTTTTGTCTAAAACAGGGTATATTTGACCCAGAATTCTCGGTCCATGTTTACCTTGCCGAGGTGGAGCCCCACGGTCCTCATTGGGGGGAAGATGAAGCTCTCTACTCCTGTAAGAGGTAACTGTCTAAGCAACCCACCGGGGCAGTTCTAATCTGCTCTGTAGGGTTGCCGTGAGCCAGAATGGGCTCTATGGTGAGTCCATTGGACCCCCCACCCCCTCACCCACCCAAAGAGCTACTGGCCGATTTGCTCTGTGGTCCCCTCTAAGTTCTTGGTTGAACCACAGTTGTCAAGTCCTGAACCTAAACCAGCATAAATTATAATTCCCTACATGCAAGACTTGTACAGTACTGTAGCAGGTCTAGTGTGCAAGGTGTTACTAACTACTAATCCTAATGGACTGTTAAATGACAGTATTTACCATAAGACGGTTATCACAAGAGTACCAAAAAGCTTCCTTAGCCACAGTATATTATTTAGAAGGAGCCCTCTTCCTTGCTTCTATTGGTTTGCAAATGTAGCCTCTACTATTTGTAAGCTACAGAAGCAACTACACGCGTTAAATTATATATGTGTGTGTATGTATATATGACTTTTATGATTTTATATATATATATAAAATCAGGCGCACACTTTTGAGGAGGTATACTAACTGTGTAATGCCCAAGTTTAATTTTAACATTGTAAGGACTATTACCATAACGGGGAGGAGAGCACACACACAGTGATCAAGGCAGAGGAAGACTCTGGATGAAGCATGAGAGTTAGAGGCAACAAAGGCTGATGCGATTAGATCGCCATTCTTGCAAGGATAACAGTCATCCACACGTGAACACACAGACATGCGAGCGCGACAGGTATGGGAAAACAAGTGGAAACACACTTGTTTTTAGGAATTAAAATTAAAAACAGTACAGAACAATGAAAAAAAAGTCCATACTTGGTAAAACTGACTTTTTAAAAGACAAGCTAATGACAAGTCTCCAAACCATTTCCAAGAGAAGTTAATGGCCAGCCTGGAATGACCAGTGGCTCATGGTCAATTCTAAGGGGTGGTTTTTGAAGAGCAGGAGTAGTTGGGTAGAATTTCCAGTTTTAGGGTAAAAATTCAAAACCCACTGTTGTCCAGTCCGTTCTGACTCCTGGCGACCCTGCCAGTGACAGAGTGGAGCTGCTCTCCAGGGTGTCCTGGGCGGAGATCTTATGAAGGCAGAGTGCCACGGAGTGGGTTTACGTCGACAGACTTCGGTTAGTCAAACGCAAAACATTCGCACCATGAGGGGCCTAGATTTTGTGTTCGCACTTAATTAAAAAAATTTAAATTACGATTACAAGTACTGGTAATCATACATTGCCTTTGTGCGTGTGCTGCTCCCTGTATTTCTCCAAAGATCAACAAATGAAAAGCATCAGTTTAAAGTTGTGTTTGTTAATATAAAGTTCCTATCTGCAAGGGGGCTTCCAAAGTCATGGGAAAATTCCACTGTCTTTCCATTCTACATTGCACAAGCTTCCTGTCGCCCCCTCATAGAACGCAGTAAGCCTTCAGGACTGTCCAGACTGCCTTCTCACACTTCCTTTTGAAGCAAATGGTATTTGGGAGTGTTTTCGGTGAAGATTGACACGGCAGTTCCCAGTGCCAGGCATTCAGTCATCTCTGCACAGATTGTTCCGGGTCAGGGCTGGCGTTCTTCCCCTTTGTGACCATGCTCATCATCTGTGTTCTGGTTGTTCCGTTTTCATTATTCCAATCTCCCTGGCCCTTGCTGTTCATCTTTGTTTTAAAGTAATTGCTGATGGCTTAGTCTTGTGGAGGTGATTTTTTTTTTTCATCAGATCTCAAGCCGCCTAGGGATTCCTTAGTTTTGAGAGCATATTATTATCTAGCTAAAAGGTGAGCTAGGGCGGGTGGAGAGTTGAGGTTTAAAGACGGTCTCCGGTGATAGTCCAGGGCATCCTCCAGTCCCAACAGCCCGGGAAGTGTGGATTGCTTTAAGAATTCGAGTTTCTGTTCCACATCACCCGCTTCCTTTAAAAGGAGAATAGCATATCAAATGGATAACTGTTGGTTGAGTCTTATCTCCGAAGTGAGTAAAATAAGTCCACCTCAGAGTTATGCTTCTCCTCCCATCTGCAGTAAGGCATAGAGAGGCATTTGAAGACCCATCTGTGGGCTGCCGACAGGATAGCAATTACAGAAGATTACTAACAAAGTGCAGTCCCAGTTATAAACCAACAAAATGCTTCAAAGGATTCCTGTTTGCATAGGAAGAACATGAATTAAAGCATCAAAGCCATTTGTTTCCCTTAAGGATTGTAGTTATTTGGATAGCTTGTCAGTGGTGGTGATGCAGCAAGTGGGCTAGTGTTATTGATTTCCACCTTGTGTTACCCAAACATTTTTCATTGACAAATATTAATTGCTTATTAAGTGCTAAAGAGTTTGATGGTCCAAATATTGAATTTTATAATGAATTGGCCTTTTAGTTTTGCTTATCATTAGACAATATGATTGCATTAGAGATACAAAGGCTCTTTCAGCCAGCATATCTCCCACATTAAGAACATTACGTAGATATTCCTACAGAGCTTCGCTTCAATGATGGGCTATTCATTTTTCTCTGCTTCTAGGCAAAATCTTTTTGGAAAACTATGGAGAATGGTCATTTAGGAACATACTGGGTGATTTTAATTAGTCGCAAAAGTATCTAGGATATCGCCCATTGATTTAATTTTTAAATCCAGTAGACCAGTAAGATTTGTATCAGACTCAAACTGATCACAATCATTTTTTTTAATCATTAATGTGGTTAAGATGATTTTTATTGTAATTTGAAGAAGAAGCTTTATAACAAATTGAACAGTCAAATATATCTGTGTGAATATATATAGGTATGTATGTGTGTGTGTGTGTGTGTGTGTGTGTGTGTGTATGTGTGTATGTGTAGAAAGGGAAAGAGAGAGTCCAAGTCTGAGCCTGACTCCCTGGCTAAATTAAAACCAAAAACCCATTGCCATCTTGTGGATTGGGACTCATAGTGACCCTCTATATCAGTGTTCGCCACTTTCCTAATGCTGCAACCCTTTCACAAGTTCCTCATGTTGTGGTGACCCCCCCACCACCACAAAATTCTTTTCATTGCTACTTCATAACTGTCATTTTGCTACTGTTTTTAATTGGGAGACCCCTGTGAAAGGGTCGTTTGACCCCCCCCCCAAAGGCATTGTGACCCACAGATTGAGAACTGCTGCTCTAGATGGTTTCTGAGGCTGTAAGTGTTTACAGAAACAGACAGCCTCATTTTTCTCCTGCAGAGTAGTAGCTAGGTTTGAACCGCTGCCCTTGCACTTAGCAGTCCAATGCTTACCTGACAGTGTCCCTGAGCTAGGCAGGCAGATATCCTGAATTTGAAGACAAACTGGGGCTCAGAAACCTTTAGTGACTTGCCCGATCATCAAATCAAGAAGAAATTGTAATTCACTAGGTGAGCGTGCAGTGCCCCAGGGGCACCGTGGTTGGAGCAGTCAGCTGCTATCCCCAAAAAGACGATGGTTCAAACCCACCAGCTGCTCTCTGAGACATGGGGCATTCTGCGGCAGCACAGGTGACAGACAGCCTTGGAATCAACACGGAGCAGTTCTTCTCTGTCCTGCAGCCTTGCTGTGGATCAAAATGGAATCAGCCCAACAGCAGTGGGTTTGGTTTGGGTTGTAAGGTGAAGGCGATCACAGACGCAGCTAGAAGTGACTCAAAGGAGGGACTGCTGGGATAACTGTTATTTTGCTGAAGGTTTCCCCATGCTGATTGCTCTGGGCTGTTGCCTAGTCTACCAGCAGTATTTTGTTGTACTGTTTATGAATAGTATTTAAAAGAATTTTGAATATAACTTCAAAGGCAGAAGGGCAGTTTTCATGTTTATACTTTGACATGGTTTAAACATAACTGATAACATGAGCCTCGTGATATAGAACATTAATTCAAACAATGCTCCAGGTGAAATGGATTTCCTTTTTTAGTAAGCTGCAGAGGTAGAAGAAAAACCACACATAAAAAGTATAGGATCCTTCCATTTGTGTGATGTATTAATAGAGACGCTAATAATCAGTTCTCCAACATAAACCTGTGCCCAAAGATCTGGCGGTGTACATGTCTTGGTTAAGCAGGGTTGCACTCTGTTGTGCAAAGGACCACAATGCGTCGAAACTGACTCCAGGGCACCCAACAGCAGCCTGCAGCCACCCCAGTTTCTTGAACACTTTCAAGTCATTTCCTTTTTGGCCTAACTATTAAAACCTTCTGAAATGATGTGCTTTAAAAAATAAAAAAATCTTGGCATCCGTACTCTCCATGAGGTGAGGTTTGTGCCATGGGCACTAAACCAGGCAATGGGGAGGTGGGTACATGTGAGGGGACATGTGTGAAGGCCGGGCCCACCTACCCTAGCCAATGATCTTCTTCTGTTAACCTCACCCGGAACCAGAACCCGTGGAAATGCAGAGTTCCAGGCCAGGTGGCCTTTGAATTAGAACTGCAGAGCCTGTTGGCATCAGCTAACAGGGCCTGTTATGTAAGACGGCGGCGATACTGGGAGAGGATGCAGTTCAGCCTTGTAAGGAGCTTCAGGTGGAAAGTGTAAAATTAGATTGTTGTCGCACGGAAGTATTGCTTTGACTAGTTTCTTCTGTCTTTGGGGAAAAACCATAGAATCGTTTTATGCCATGCCTATTTTCTTAGGAATCATTCGCATACTTAGCAACAGGGTTTTAGTAACCTGAGTTTACAAAATACGAAATGATGCTCATTTTAAGACTATAGCATGAGCCCTGATAGCATAGTGCTGATGCACTGGCTGCAGTTTAACCCACCAGCTGCTCTGCAGGAGAAAGATGTGGCAGTCTGCTTTCACAAAGGATTACTCCCCAAAATCACCACCATCAATTCCCTTCTCACACATGTTGACGCTGTGGGACAGGATAGGGCTACCCCATAGGGTTTCCAAGACTATAAAGAGTAGAGCCCTGGAAACCCGATGGGGCAGGCCCTATCCGGTCCTGTAGGTACATTCTGAATTGGACTTGGCTTATTGGCAATGAGATCGCATGGGTTTTAATAGATCTTATATTAGAACCGCTGAAAAGAACATTATGCATTTGCTAGTTACACGCTAATTGTGTAACTATTTCATACCAGCAATGTTAAGTACTGACAACATTCATCAAATGAATGCCCCTTTTGTTTATAATTTAAATCATATTTCCATCCAATGTTTGAGGATCTATCAGTAGTAATCATTCTCCACCTGTTTTCTAAATACTGAATCATATGAAAAATGTTATGGTTTGAATTTTTAATTATCTTTACCATTTGGGGTGAAAAGCCCATTCAAAGACTGACAAGGTGCTGCCCTTCGGCTAGTGCGTCATGGGTGTTCACCACGCTGCACGGTGACCTGTAAGGTTGTGATGTTGGGGTTCGGAGCAAAACTTACCCAAGTGAGATTCTGTAAAAGTGGTCATCTCAGTTTGCAGAGAAAGGACCTATCAGTTAGGATGGCTCAGTTGGATGTTCTTTAGGTCGGTGCCCCGTCCTGGGAAGATTTGGTCCTCTCCCTGGTGACGCAGGGAAAGATGAGGCAGTCTGTGTGTTTGGTGAGCTCCTGATGATTTGCAGCCAGAAAAGGATGGCGGAAGTCCAGACATAGGAGGGAACGGTGGGAAATGTACTCTTTGAATCTAAAAGTTTCTCATCTGCTGAAGCGATGGGAAAACGCCCTTGAAACCAGTGCAAACTCAGTACAGAAGTGGGAGTTACATGCCCACAAATTAGATCCCCCTTCATCTGTGGATCTTCCTTTTGGAGATCAAGTTCATAATGTATTACCCATACGGGTGAATACATACACCTCAGTGTCTTAAAAATCTGGAACTACCTCTGATGCCGAAGCAACAACAGTAAATCAGTCTGGAGCCTGTATGTTCTTACTATTCCCGGGTAAGGATGTTGTATGCGTGTGTGCTCCTGTGTGTAAATTCCCCACGGAAGACATTTCACCCACTGTGGTGGGTGTCGTCAGGATTGCCATTATGTAAATACTTGAAAGCGCCTCTAGTTTGGCAAGATGCCTTAGTTTGTCCCCAGATGACATGTAAGTAACTGTCAATGCCTGAAAATAAACAATAAACACTGGCTTATTTTTAAGGAATAGAGAGCCTGCTTACTTGAAGCACTATATCTTATAATGAATTTTAAGCTGGCCTAGTTTATTATATTTATCATTAAATCTATTTTCCATTAAGATGTTAAAATGATACCAGATCTGCTTGTTTCCCCTCTGAATGTATATCTTTTCAATTATGTGGCAATAGAAAATAACTCAATTCAGCGAATAGATCCAGTGCTGCTTAGATTGGAAAATCTCCATAACGGGTTGGCTCTGTAGCGTAGAATGGGCATAATATGGATAAAAAGCATTGCCTTGGCCCTCCATCAAAAGAAAAGAAAAGAAATTGTAGAGATAACCAACTCATTTTCAACCCTCCAATTGGGCTCAGGATCATTGTAGAACTGCTCGAGGGCAGCCTTGGACTGGGCTGTTTGGAGTCTGTGGGAGATGGCCCAGCCAATAAGAACCCTGGGTAAGATTCATTTAGGTCGGTACTTTTGGCTTCTGTACGCTGTGTCCCCAGTGAGGAAGAGCAGTCCCCTCAACACAGGCGTTTCCCACTCCTCCACAGGCTTGAAAAGTGGACTGGGGCCACATCAGGCAATAACCCTCCATGCTTTCATGGCCTGGCACGCCCAGGCAGGGCTTCCTGGTGCTGTAAGCAGGGGTGGTTTCTCTCGGGGCACAGTTGAGACCAGGAAGGGCGGGGGGCACCGTGTGGGGGTGAGGGTTTGTAGTTTCTCGCCCCGGTGTTCTGTGAGGTGGATCTAAGGAATGGGAGTGAACACAGCTCCTGAAGCCAGACTGTCTGGGTTCGGATCCCCTTCCTGTACCTCAGGGTCATCATCTATAAACTGAGGGCCCGGATAATTATTCAGGTTGGAAAATGAGTCCTGAAAGGAAAGGTTGTCGCCACTGAGATTTTTTTTTTTAATACTGAACATAGAAAATAAATAAGTAGCAAGGCATCAAGTGACTACTAATAGTTCCCGAGACTGTAAAAGGTTACCCCCCGAAGAGCCTGGGCCGCTTGTCCTCCGTCTCTGCTGAGGCCAGCAAGCGCAGCGGGCAGCGTTTTGGATTCCAGCATGGAGTGAGGAGAAATTCCCTGACAGCACACAGGAACCCTTGAGGAAGGGTGTGTGTGGGGTGCTGGACTCTTCTCTGGAAATAGTTGAAAACAATAGATTCTCATCCCTCTGGCCTGTTTTCAGGCAGCCCTGTCCATCAACAGAAAAGACCACGTGACTTTTCTGGGCACCGCACCAGGCCTGTGGAAGCTGGCCCAAACAGGGCTGCCAAAGACCTAGTGCCAGTGCTCTTAAATTTCACCGAGGCTTCCGAACCCACCGTGAATGTGCTCTGTTGTCAAATGGCGTCGCTACCTGTCCGAATGCTTTGCCGAATCTGCAGCTTGTTCCCGTGAGTGGGTGGACCTTCAATAGCTGGCGAAATGTTCACATCTAGGTTGTTTATTTTTGTTTGTGTTCTTAAAACAAATTAATTCTTAAACTCTGCGCAAATGGCACTCTGCTCTTCCCTCTTCATCCCTCCCCTTCCCTCCTTCTCTCTCTTCATCCCTCCCTGTCCGCTCCCTTCCCCCAGCCTCACAGAGTCATCAGCCCAAGAGGCCTGGCCTCTCTGCCAGGTGGCCACAAAACAGGGGCCTCCTGGATGCTGGGGAGTCAGAAAGGCAGACTGGTGTGTGTGGCAGTGCCTGAGACACAGGGAAACAGCCCGCAGCTCCGGATGCTGACATCAGTGGGAGGCCAGTGCTGGCTGGCTGGGTCTTTGGTGTTTCCTGGCCTTATCTTTTTGGTCTCCTTCTTCACTTCCTGAGCCCCTGGTTGAAGCACATGGCTAAGCGTTGGCTACCTACCAGAGGTTGGCCGTGCACACCCACTCAGGTGCCTCACAAAGGCCTGGAAGCCACGCTCATTAGAAATACAACAGAGCACAGCTCTGCCCAGCCAGAATCCAAGGCCACTGGATTCTAGGCTTTGCCTTCACTTCCCAGGTACTCCCTTCCCTGAACATTAGAGTCCATCTCCAACCTCTTCCCTACTTCCACCCACAAAAGGAATCAGGGCCAGGCTGGCCCACGCACAGGGCACCTGTCATACGGTGCTCCTGAAACACACACGACTGTGCTCCCATCCCTCCTTTGGAAACTGCCTCTGCTACGGAATCACTGGGTGTTCAGGCACTGCAGAGGCCCCAGGCAGACACACTGGGGACCTATCAGGCGCCCCTCAAACTGCAGTTGCCTGTCTCAATGCAAACCAACCATGTTGCTCCCCCAGAAAGCCAACCACCAGGGGAACCCTGTCTCAGCAATATTTACCAGCACCAAGCTCTATTTCAGCCCCCCTGCCTCACAGATCCCCTGTTCATTTTAGTAAATTTCAGGCAAAGGCTGCATACTCGTGTTTTATGAAGCTCCCACTCCCAGGTGATGTTGATTTTCAATGTAGGAAAATGTTCTGTGGGTTTTCCCTCCTTAAAAAAAAAAAAGTGATGAGACCTGCAAATGAAAACAAATACAAAATGTTCTTTTGCTCTTGTTCGCCCTCCGAAGATTTGTAGGAGTGCCCTGGTTTTTTAGGGTTTTGGGGGTGGGGTGGAGTGGGTTCCACGTTGAGATTTATCATCTGGAAGCTGAACAGCAAGGAGCCAGGAAGAGACAGCGCTTCGTGAGGAGCATGCCTTCCTAACGGCCTGGCTGCCCTGACCACTGAGCACCCCTTCTCGCCCTCTCTGTTCCACAGGCTCCACTCTGCTTCTTGGCGCTCAGGATGAATCTGCCCGCCCCCACGCCCTGCTCCTTCCCTTGCTCTCCAGGACCAGGCAGCCCGGTCCCCTGCCAGGGTGATTGCAAGAGTCCCCTCATTGTTCATAGCACTTCCTGAATTAGATTAATTTCTTTATATTCCATCTCTTTCTTTTGAAGGCAGCAATTTCGTTTGGAGGGGGCGGATAGAACAAGACATGGTACTCGTTTGCATATCAAAAGCCCACCAAACCACTCTTTTTTGGAAACCTGTTATTTGGGAACTGGAAATGCTCTTTCCCTTGTAGGATCGCCCTGTCACAGTGTGCCCTGAGCCTCGCACAGCTGCCTGGCCAGTTCAGGTGGTCCCTGCCCTGATCTCACAAGTTCAGAGACTCTGAACAAAAGGCAGCATTGGCGAGATGTGCATTGCCCTGGGGGCGGAGCTACCCCCACCCCCACCCCCACAGGAGATCTCCGCAGCTATTCTCCGCAGCCCTGACTTCTGCCTAGAACATCTGGGGGGGAGGGGGGGACTTCCTCGCTCACCCCAAACCAAACTCATTGCCACTGAGCCCATTTCCAATGTGCACAGCCCCCCTCAAAGGACAGGGGGGCTTGCCAAGGCTGTAAATCTGTACGGGAACAGAGAACCTCCTTTTGTGAAGCAGCTGGTGATTTTGATCTGCTGACCTTGAGTTTAGCAGCCCAGGGCACAACCCCCTATGCTACCAGGGCTCCCTAGGTTTCTCTCTGGATTGCTATAAAAGATAGCCCCATTGGGACACCTACTAGTAGTACACACACCGTACTCTGTGTGTGCCTCTTCCGATGTAAATTGTAGTTCTCTTGTGCCCAAAACGGATGTTCATGAACTAACAGAATTAAAGTCAGTCTATGCTGGGATCCCAGCAACAAACAGAGCCATCATTTGGAGAATGAGTACGAAGTACGTAGTACTAGAGACATAGAATGAGCCTCGGTTTAGTTCTGAATGTACTGACCGTCAAGCAAACACATGTGCCATTACATAGTAATTCTTGTTACGTGGTAACAAAACAAGGCATGATGATGATGATTTGGGTAGATAAGCATTTTCCTGGCAAGAAATTCTAGCAAGAACTTATTTCCCAGGATCTTCTCAGTGAGCTACGCACTGGGCTGCTAACCACGAGGCAGCCCCCTGCTCCCTGGGAGAGAGACAGAAAGATGGGACGGTCTGTCGGGAGTTACAGGACCAGAAGCCCACAGGGCAGTTCTACCCTGTCCTGTAGGGACACTGAGTCCGAATTGACTCGCTTGGAGTGAGTCTGCTTTCAGAGACACTAGACACTAGATAACCTAATGAACACTGCCTTCAGGTGACACAGACATGTTGCTGAAGCTGGTGGTTTAAGTGCTCGCCCTCTGAAAGATGGAGGTATCATGAAATACAAATGGAGATGGCTCTTCCAAAGGAGCAGATACATGTAGCATCCTGGGGTGTGAGGACTAACTTGGGGAGCTTCTCACAAAAGTACAGGGACGTGTCTGCTGGGTGGTGACATCCTTTGCACATGCCAGCTTAAAGACGTCCACTGTTCATTCTCTCATTGACGCGCCTGGTGGCTGCTGGGTCGGGTGTGCCTCTCGGTTTGGAAATCTAGAGATTCAACACCCAGAAGGCAGATCAATCCCTTCTACACAGGGTTGGACCCTGGGGCGTTCGAGAAGGACCAGTCTTTCTTTAAAAGGGCCTTGTGTCTGGCCCCTCTTGGGAGGGATTTTGGGGTCCCTGAGCATGCAAGGAAGTGACTTTTGGGCAGAATGAAGCTACCTGGTGGTGGGTATACACACGGAGCTTGTGTGTGTGGGGACCTGTGGCATGGAAGCAAGGGTCCTGGCAGAAGTGGCCACCTCCACTCAGCCCTGCCTGATGTCGCCATACAACAGGCAAGGCCAGAACCCGCTTGGCTTCCAGTCTTCTGAGCAGATGCCAGACACCTTGATGTTGTGAGCACTCTGCTCACTGAGGCCTCTGTGCCGAGCAGACCCATCTGGCTTCGGTTCCAGGAGCTTTCATCTGCAAGCTCCTTTGAGGGGCCAGGCTTTGCTGATAACCAGCTCAGTAACCATAAAGTAACCTCAGATCAGCTCAGGAGCCAGCAGCATGTCAGATTTTCAGGGTAGCTGAACTTTTACTTAAAGGAAAAGTCACTTCCCAATGAGCTTATTTAGTTGGCACTGGGGGTGGAAATAACCCGTTTTTCCCATGTCATTATTGACGCTCCTCCTTTCCCCTGCACCCCCACCCCCGCCAGGGTGGGTGGGCTACAGTAATTCTCATCCTGATATGGTGTTAAGCTGATGGCCTGGCAATAATTATTAAGCATGTTCACTCCGCTGTTTAATTTAGCACCACATTAGCGGGCCAGCACCATGGAGAGTTACCACTTCTGGTTAATACACTGTCACCATCTGACATTCCTGTATTGTCCCTGGGCAGCCCTTAGCTAGCCGATGTCGATGCTGGTATAGACAGTGAGGGCATTTCCCCTCTGTCCCCTCTCATTTCTCTATTAAACAATGTGCTCAAGCTACATGCTTGCTTACATTTATCTGGTCATCATTTTATTAAATTCTAAGAATTTTCACATATAATATTTGAGGGAGCTTCAAATAATTCAGAGAAACATTTCAATATAGTTTCAATTGATATCCCCCCCCCAAAAGCTTTTTGAAGCCCCTTCATCTTTATGTATTACCTGATTTAAGCTTCACAAAATCTGATGAGGCAGGTTTTATCACCATCATCATCTTCACCATCCCTGCTCCATAGCCTGGGATGTTCTGAGACTAACTAGCACAGAGGTTAAGTCACCTGCCCAAGACACACGACCAGTAGAAAGAAGAGGACCCCAGGGGTGGGGGGAAAGAAAGGGGGTTGGTTATGCATTGGGCTGCAATCTGCAAGGTCAGCAGTTTGAAACCACCAGCCCAGTCCTAATCCTCAGGGGTAAGATGAGCTTGCTACTTCCATAAAGACTGACAGTCTTGAAACCCCACAGAGACAGTTCTACCTTCTGTCCTACAGGCTCTCCTCCGTGAGTCGGAATTGACTCGGTGGCAGTGAGTTTGTGTTTTGCAGCACTGGTTTGGAGTTCTTATTGGGCAGCTGTTAAGCACTGAAAAGCTAACCCAGGATTCAAGGGTTTAAACCCACCAACCACTCTAAAGGACAGATAAATGGCCTTGAAAATCCTCCCTATACTCCCTCAATGCAAGAATACTTTCTTCTATTAAATTGGCATTCTATGATGCTCACCTTCCCAACACAACCGCTGAAGACAAAGCAGGTGAATAAGCAAATGTGGTGAAGAAAGCCGATGGTGCCCGGCTATCAAAAGATATAGCGTCTGGGGTCTTAAAAGCTTGAAGGTAAACAAGCGGCCATCTAGCTCAGAAGCAACAAAGCCCACATGGAACAACATATCAGTCTGTGTGATCACGAGGTGTCAAACGGATCACTGAATACAAATGGGTGCATAAGCAAATGTGGTGAAGAAAGCTGATGGTGCCCGGCTATCAAAAAGTATAGCGTCTGGGGTCTTAAAAGCTTGAAGGTAAACAAGCGGCCATCAAACTCAGAAGCAACAAAGCCCACATGGAAGAAGCACACCAGCCTATGCAATCACGAGGTGTTGAAGGGATCAGGTATAAGGCATCATCAGAACAAAAAAATCTTACCATAGTGAGTGATGGGGGGAGTGCAGAGTGGAGTTCCAAAGCCCATTAGTAGGCCACTGGAGATCCCCTTGCAGAGGCGTCTCAGGGAGGAGACGAGCCAGTCAGGGTGCGATGTAGCAACGATGAAAAATACAACTTTCCTCTAGTTCCTAAATGTTTCCTCCCCACTCCCACTATCATGACACGAATTCTACATTGCAAGTCTGGCTAGATCAGAGGATGTACACTGGTACAGATAGGAACTGGAAATACAGGGAATCCAGGACGGATGATCCCTACAGGACCAGTGGTGTGAGTGGCGATACTGGGAGGGTAGAGGGAGAGTGGGTAGGAAAGAGGGAACCAATTACAAGGAACTATATGTGACCTCCTCCCTGGGGGACAGACAACCAAAAAGTGGGTGAAGGGAGATGTCGGACAGGGCAAGATATGACAAAATAACAATTTATAAATTATCAAGGGCTCATGAGGGAGGTGGGAGTGGGGAAGGAGGGAAAAATGAGGACCTAATGCCAGGGGTGTAAATGGAGAGGAAATGTTTTGAGAATGATGAGGGCACTGAATGTACAAATGCGCTTTACACAATTGATGTATGTATGGATTGTGATAACAGTTGTATGAGCCCCTAATAAAATGATTTTTTAAAAATCCTCCCTAATAGGTTGCTGTAGTTGAACTAAAAAGCACACAGTGGGATTGGTGTTGATTTGGGGAGGAACCAGACTTGAACCTATGCAGTTCTACTTGGAGCAAGTTCTCTCCCTGCCCAGAGCCCCATATCATGCCCCCAAGATGTTCTCCCCACCCCTACCCCCACCCCCTTCTTCCTTTGGGTTTTGGAAATCAGACTTTTTCTTTTCCTTTTTTTAATCCCACGGTGCCTCAACAACATGAGGCTGTGGGTGCCCCTTCCCTCCTTCCTGTCACCCCAATATCATTCATGAAGAACCTTCTGAAATTCAGTGTGCAGAACCCGAAGCCCATAGATGACCCAGTCATAGTTCTCCATCTGTAGCTGCAGACTGGAGCAAACCCACCTGTACTGTCTACCTGTAAGGGAACACATTTCTCCATTTCTTTCTCAACACAGGGAGGAGCCCAGCCTACGGCCTGTAAGCCGGACTGAATATTGCTTAATATTCAGTTGGTCTTTAATAATTGAGTGGATGGTGATTAATACAATATGATGTTAATTCTCTTAATATCCCCGTGTTTTCAATAATTTTTAACAGCATTATCCTTGAGTCTAATTTTTAATTAGTAAAGGCCTTTTATCAAAGATCTAGCCTAAAGTACAATGTCCTTTTCTTATTCATGGTTAAATCAATGATATATATTTGGCAAAGGCTCAGAATGATCCCTGCTAACTTGTTTTTAATAGTAGTTGATTTATATGTGTCTACACCTCCAACACACATGTAGGCGTATTTTCTAGTGGCAGCTGCCTGTGCTCAGGCCGCATTCTTGGTGTGGAACGAAACCTAAACCATGGAAAGTGGAAGGATCAAGGAATTGGCATTAGAACCTTGAGCTCCTTCCAGAATGTTGTGACCAGCTTTAGTTGTCTTTCGCTGAGAGGAGCCAGCTTCCTGGATAGAAGTGGTGGTCCATTTCTTGCCTTTCTCATGAATTGTAAAATTCTTTCCTATAGTGGACATGGAGCCTTGGTGGTGTAGTGGTTGCACACTGGGCTGGGATCTACAAGGTCAGCAGTTCAAAACCACCAGCCACTCCGGAGGAGGAAACCAGGGCTTTCTACTCCTGTAAAGAGTTACTCTCTTAGAAACTCACAGGAGCAATTCCACCCTGTCCTATAGGGTTGCTGTGAGTCGGCATTGGCTCCGTGGCTCCGTGGCTGTGGGTTTTGTTTTGTTCTTTTAAAGTGGACGGAAGGGGATGAACGGTTAAGATATGGATGTTCATTGGCTGCACCAGGGTAAGATTGAAACCCATTGATATATCAGTGAGAGAACTTTGACTGCTTTTCCTGTTTCTCTATCCTGATTTTATAAGCAAAACGTAATAAAGAATAGAGCAGCATCTAATATCTGTGAAATGACTGTCTTGGACGTGCACATGCTTTTGGTGTGCACACACTAAGGATTTCTGGGTTTTATTTCAGACAATTCATGGACACAAGGGACCGATCACGGCGGTGGCCTTTGCTCCTGATGGACGATATCTTGCCACCTATTCCAACACTGACAGCCACATTTCTTTCTGGCAGGTAAGTGAGGGCATCACGTGACGTGCTTTAGGTGCAAGTTGCGTCTATCCTACTGAGTTCCTTGCCCACTGCCTTCTACCCCTCGCCCTCCTGCCATCTCCCCTCCTTGCCTGCCTGCCACAAATATCCAGTACTAGGCATTGACTAGCATGCAGGGCGCCAGGGGACACCATTTGCAATCTGCACAGGGCACGTTCTGGGCTCACAGAGCTTTCCAGATACGAAGAAGGAGCAGAAAAACAAGCAAGCCATTGCAGTGCAGGAGGGGACCCGTAGGAAAAGTGGCCTGGAACGGCTGGCAGGAGCTGAGGAAGGGCCGGAAGGTAGGAAGATTCAGAAGTCGGCACGGGCGTGGTGTGCTGCCCATCTGGGCAGAAGTGAAGTGGTGGTCAGGCAGGGAGCGAGCGTGCCAGAGGTCCCGGTGCAGTGTCAGGCCTTCCGCTCTGACTCTTCATAGGGTGAAGGGAAAGCCAGGCAGCCAGGGAGGACTTGGCTTCTGTTCATATTATCGCTGTGCTGTTTGGATCCTGCACTCCCCACAGAACGCTCCCTAAAGAATCCGACCCCTTTGGCTGGCAAGTCATGGAAATGTCCACATTTCATTTTGAGTAAAATGTAACTTACTCCTTTGGTCCTGATAAGGAGCCCTGTTGGTGCAGCAGGTTAAGCGCTGGGCTACCACCTGGGAAGTCGGTGGAGCCGACTGACTCATCAGCCACTCCACAGTGGAAAGATGAGGCTGCCTGCGCCAGTGAAGATTCACCTACAGAACACCCTGACTCTGTCTGGCAGGGTCTCTGCTCAACAGCCGTGGGTGGTGTTTGTACTCGTCCTGATAAGCATTGTCCTTCCTGCCACCCTCCATCCCCCGTAAATTAAGATTTTTTTTTTTACCTTCACGGTCCAAATCTATTTTACGAGCTTCAGCCTTATTGCTTTGAAGGCTTAAAAAGTTTAAGCAACTTGATGATAGTTTGAAGAAATCAATAGCTAATAAAATGTAAAACGGATACAATAAATTGCTTAATTAACAACATGCTATTAAAGCATGACAACTTCCAAATCTGCCACAGACTGTTTCTACTCTCCGTCTGATTTCCTGGTCCTGTTTATTTTCTCATTATCCTTCATCCAGAAGATATCTCCTGCATCTTAACTAGCTCACATTGTCTCTCGTCCTCCGGGGTCTCAGCTGGGCTTCATCTTCCCTAGTGAGCCCTTCCCGAGGACTCTGACTTTAGACGGCAGAAACCCCAGAATGAGCCCATTAGTTGTCCGTGAAGTGGGCCCTTAGAGCAAATGTTTCCTTAAAGTGTTGACCTACCAACACTTCTTTCTGCTTAGCCTAACGTGGTGGTCTCTGTTACATCAACTTGTTCTTCGAGGTGAACCTTTTCCTGTTATCTGTTCTCATCAGATCTCTGAGGTGCATTTCTGCAATTCAGTCTGCATTTACCAAGTGTCAAGGGCAGTGGGAGTCCAGCAGTGAAGTCCTCCTGTGGGGAGACCAGGGTTCGATTCCCAACCCATACACACTGAGCGCACCCACCACCTGTCCATCAGTGGTGGTTCGCACGTTGCCGTGATGCTGAACAGGCTTCCAGTGGAGCCTTAAGACTAAGATGGACCAGGAAGAAAGACCTGGTGATCTTTTTCTGAAACTCAGCCGACAACAAAAACCTGTGGGTCAAAGTACTTCTGTCCCCCAGTGATCATAGTGCAGGACCATTTCAGTCAGTGGAGCATGGAGTCAACATGAACTGGGTCTGCTGAGTGGCAGTCAGCCAGGCCTGAGTGCTGGAGCGCAATGGACATCGGTAAGTGAAGGGTCCCATGCGTCTCATGGAGCTTGTGTTTGAGCCCTGCTTTCTCCTTTTGAGTCTCATTATGCTTGTCCAACTTCTTCCGATGACAGAAGTATAATTATCATATAAAGGAATATAGCAGTTGGAAGACTTTGGTGAGACTGGTTTATAAAATACAGAAACACACCCATGAGGGATGTTCTTCTTAGCATGAGACCACGTGGGCCACAATTTCCCGAGGACAAAGATGGGAAGACAGGGAGGGTCAGGGCATCCAGGGGAATGGGCCCAGGGCAGGCAGAGGGTGGACATGGGGGGGTTCACCCGCTTTTCAGGGGAGCTCACTTGTTCTGGGGCCCCGGTGATGTGCACAGTGGGGAGAGGGCCTGGCACATTGTGAGGATCGCAGCCAATGCCATGCAACAAACTGCATATGAACAGTTGGAGTGGGAAGCTCATTTACTGGGCAGACTTCCACCTAAGACACAAGAGAGTGTGCAAATGAAAATAGCCAAGCACAGAAACAAGCTCGGAGGCAACTTTGGCCTTTCTCTGCACGTTAACCACAGTGCGTCACAAACCCACGACTGGGGAGAGGGTGTTTTGAACCCACAGACACGCGCGATTTATCACAGGGGAGGAAGTGGTTTAGGCTCTTCTCTGTGCAAACAAGGTTGCACACAGACCTTTTCCCCAGTCTCCTTGAGAAATTATCCAACCAGTATTTCTCATTAACACTCATTTCTCAGCCAAGCTCTTAATAGCTGGTCGCTCCAGTAAGGTTGTGTATTAATAAGATTTCATGAAGTTTTCCAAATATATTCCAGTGCACTTACTGGAATCCTGTGTACGTGTTACCGTACATCACGAGACGAGACCGCCGGCCTCCACGTCCATCGGCAGAGCCCACGATGCGGGCCAGTAGCAGTCGTTTCCATACAGCTTTCTGGATCTTTTTTTTTAACTTTTATTAAAAGATCACTTTACTGGGGGCTCTTACAACTCTTATTAGAGTCCATACATTGATTGTATCAGGCATATGTGTACATATGTTGCCATCATTCTTTTCTAGACTTTCTTTCTTTTTGTTGTTTTTTAAATTATTTTATTGGGGGCTCATAGAGCCCTTATCACAAGCCATACATACATCCACTCTGCCAAGCACATTTGTACATTCGTTACCATCATTTCTAAAACATTTTCTTTCTAGTGAGCCCTTGGAATCAGCTCCTCTCTCCCCCCCGCCCCCCATGACCCCTTGATAGATTATTACTGTTTTCATATCTCACACTGACCATTGTCTCCCTTCCCCCATGGATTCTGTTGGTCTTCCCCCTGGAGGGTTGTATGTGGCTATGTGTCGATCATTCCTGTCCTCCTTTCCTTTTCCCCCTCCCCCCCAGCCTTCTGGTATTGCTACTCCCATTCCTGTTCCTGGATTCCATGTGTCGTGAGCTCTTATCTCTTATCTGTACCTTTGTACATGCTCTGGTCTGGTCCAGGGTTCCTCAAACTTTAAACAGGGGGCCAGTTCACTGTCCCTTAGACCCATTGGAGAGCCAGAATGTAGTTTTAAAAAACTATGAACAAATTCCTATGCACACTGCACATATCTTATTTTGAAGTAAAATAACAAACAAGGCAAAAACACCCGGCGGGCCGGATAAATATCCTCAGTGGGCTGCATGTGGCTCGCAGACCGGCCGTAGTTTGAGGACACCTGGCCTAGTCAGAAGTGAGAGGCAGTACTGGGGTCATGGTAGTGGTGGGTGAGGAAGTCTCAAGGAACCAGAGGAGTATTGTGTGTTTCATCGGTGCTATACTGTGCCCTGGTTGACTCTTCCCTTCCCTGTGACCCCTCTGTTGGGGGATGTGCCATTGTCTACAGATGGGATTTGGGGCTCTGCTCTGAACCCCCCTCGCTCTCAACAATATGTTTTTGTTTGTTTATTATGGGTCTTCTGATACTTGTTACCCAGTCCGGAAGACACCTCATGATCGCACCAGCTGGTCTGCTTCTTCCATGTGGGCTTGTTTCTCTGCTAGATGGCTGCTTGTTTAACTTCAAGTCTTTAAGACCCTAGACGCTATATCTTTTCATAGCCAGGCACCATCCATTTTCTTCACCACATTTGCTTATGCACACATTTTGTCTTCAGGATTGTGCTGGGAGGGTGAGCATCACAGAATGCCAGTTTATTAGAACAAAGTGTTCTTGTATTGAGGGGGGTATGAGCAGATGCCGAAAGGTCCGGATCGTCTTAAATTCAAGTAAAAGACGGCTGTGCCTCTGGGAGGGGATTCACTGCATTTTCGTGATATGTCTCCACCACTTGTCTGTCCGTTTGCCGTACTGTAGTGGCCTGTGTGTGGCTGTGATGCTGGAAGCACGTCACTGGTATTTCAAAGGCGAGCAGAGCAGATTTCGGTGGAGCTTCCAAACTAAGAATAGATTATGAAGAAGGAATCGGCTGCCCACTCCAAGGGAAGCAGCAGCCGAAAGCCGGAAGCACAGCATCGCCACAGGCAGATGTCTGTGGGCCTCCCACTGAAGAACGTCAAGACTAAGCGGGGTGGTTTTTGCATGCAGAGAATGAGCCGCACTTTAAATTCTGACATTGGTTTTAGAGGCATTAAAGGCTGGTGTTGACTGAGTGCAATTATGCGCTCGCCCTGGACGCCCATGTGTGTGGACAGCACAAGGTGGCCTGCGGAGTACATGGCTTTATGGACGTCAGTGCTACAGCTGATAGGTGACCTCTGGGAGTGTCTTCAGTCCCAGGTGAGAGAGGGTTTTTAGGAGGATAGTCTCAGAGGTTCCTCCAGTCTCATCAGGGATCTCTTTCGTGAATTTGTGTATTGTTCTACATTTTCTTCCCCTTCTCACTGGGACCTTCCCTCGTGCCCCTGGCTAGAGTGGTCATTAGTGGTAGCCAGGCACCGCCCCATCTTTCTGGTCTCAGTAGAGGAGGCTGTGGTTTGTGGGGGCCATTAGTCCTGTGGATTTGTTGCTTCCTTAGTTTTTGGTTTCCCTCTCCTTTACTCCAGATGGAACAAAACCCAAAGTTGTGTCTTTTCAGATGGATGCTCACAAGCTCTTAAGGCCCCCAATGCACTTCCCTAAACTAGGATGGAGAACATGTTGAACTTGTGCCAGTTGGCCTAGATGTCTCTTGAGACAATGGTCTGTAGCCTTAGAGCTCAGAAATCCAGTCCCATTAGGTGTCTGGACTGGTCTCAGAAGTTCCCATCACTGTGCCCTCCATTAGCCCGACTATGTCTGTATTGATGAATATATATGCAGCGCACACAAATATCTAGACACAAATGCCTCCATCTGTACCTGCACACATTCCCACCTGCCCTCCCACCTACCTACTTCCGTAACCACTCACCAGTGTTTATGGCTGTCACTCTTGCTGCAGAACTGTGTGTTTCATATAGCACAGACCCTAGCTGCCTTTATTCCTACATACCGGCTGCGTCTTCATTCCCGGGTCACACTGTACTGACTTGCCTCATATCGTACTTTGCCTTTCCTTCACCAGAGGGTATACATGCCTGCCATCGAGTGTGAGTCTCATCTCCCATCATGGGGACACGTCAAAGTGCGTGGCAGTCTGTGTCTACCTGTTCTTGAAGTTCATGACAGTAATACCATCCAATGTTCACCTTTGGTGATCGACTTACTTCAGTTACCAAAGCATCCTCCAGATTCCCCCATGTTATAGGAAGTTTGTGGATTCCTCATTATTCTTTATCTTTGTATAATCCGGACCACATCCGATCCATGTGCCCATTGATGGACACTCGGGTGAGTTCTGACATTTTGCTGTTGTCAGGTACGTTGCAGTGAGCACGAACGGGCAGATGTCTGCTCCTGGGACTGGGAGTTATGGGGCCTTGTGGTATTTCTACTTCTATCTTTTAAAAGAAGGGCCGTGCCACTTTCCACAGTGGTTCTGCCATTGGACAACCCCTCCAGCGGCATCGAAGAGTTCTGATCTCCCCACAACCGCACCAACATTTGCTTTTTCTGGTTTCCTAATGAGTGTTGTTTTTTGAGGAGATCGGGGGTATGGGGGTGCTGTCCCACTGTCATTTAGATTTGGGTCTCTGATGGTTAATGATCATGAGCATCTCTTCATGTGCTAATTAGCCGCCTGGGTATCTTCTTTGGTGAAGTGTCTGCTCATCTTGCTCATTTTTGATTGGGCAGCTTGCCTTGCTGTTGAAGTATTCACTATCTGTATTTTAGCAGCAATGAGGCCCTCGTCACAAAAATCTGATCCATCTGTGGGTTTTCTTTTTCCGATTTTGAAGCATGCTTGGGTGCTGAGTGGGGATGCTTAGCAGCCGTTCAAGCACTTTCATTCCCTCCAGTGTCTCATTTCCTTCCACGTGGGTATTTCCATTTAGTGTGTCCATGGAGCAGGGGAGTTGGTGATGAGATGCAACCATAGTTCTCACCCCACCTTCCAGCAGATAAATCTCTCTCTTCAAAAATACCAACAATAAATTATGTTAGTCTAGGTTGACTAGAGAAACAAATTCATAGACACTCATATGTAAGAAAGAGTTTTATATACAAGGGCAACTGAATATGGAGAAAACATCCCAATCCCATCCAGATCAAGTCCATCAGTCCGATATTAGCCCACACAACCGATACCAATCTAGAAAGCCCTCTTCAGATTCACGAAACACATGCAATGATGCCAAATGCAGGAAGAGCATAGGCCAGTGGGTGGAAGGTCTTGTGGATCCTGTGGCAGTGGAAGCATCTCCGCGCTGGCAGGGGTCTACACATGGCTCCTCTGGCTCCAGAGCTCTAGCGTATGTAACTCCTTATATCTTGTCAGAAGGAAATGTCTTGTAGGGAATGAGCGAGTGTCCCACCTCCAACAAGCTGTTTATCTCCTTAGCACCTCCAAATGAGGTCATCAAGCTGCGTGTGACCCGATTGACAGACTAAACTCCACCCCCACTCTTAAATCTCAAATTGACAAATTATGTGCCGTATAGTATACTCGTGTATAAGCTGAGTTTTTCAGCACATTTTTTAATGGAGTTTTTGTGGTAAAATTAGGTGCCTCGGCTGATATTCAAGTCAGCTTATACTGGAGTATATACGGTAACTACCACATAAATCGAGGGAGATAATGGTTTTATTTATAGGTATGCTATTATAAATATAGTACTGTAAAAATGACGTGGAAGTGGAATTTGACCGCATCTGGCTTCACAAGGGGGTAGGAGAAACAAACTCAGCATCAGGCCAAGGCCAGTTCCTATGATGCAGAGGTCAGACATGGCTCCACCCTCTTTCTGCCAATTCTGATACCAGCCATCCCTCTCTCAAGGCATTTTGGACTTCTCCGCTGGTTTGATAATCTGTTGCAGTGGCCACACAGAACCCACAGACCATACGCATGGTGATGGGGTCAGCAGGCTACGATTCTGGATCAGACATGTGAGAGGTACAGTTCTTTGGTCAGGAGTGCCTCTTCTCAGCCACACAGCCCTTGGCCTCTGCCCTATTCAATGTTATGGAGCTCTTTTAATGCTGCTAGTGCATTCAATGGACGCTCCACTCGGTAGTAAGCTTCAGCCAGAGGCATTTAGCTTTAACTGTGGGTGTCGGCAATCAGCTCCCTGGACAAATGGCCAGGAGGTGCACCCCAAGTGAGACTCCTGCCCCTCCTGCCTGAAGGCACTCAGCCTCCTTATCCCACTGGCCTCTGATCTTGCTCTTGGTGCTGCTGCTTCCCCTGGCCTCTGCCCTGGCCTCACAGCTCTATGTCATGGACCCAGGAGGCTTAGTGTAGGGGTTTCAGGGTAAAGCATGGGCTCTACTTCTGGCTCTTATTTCCTGGATGGTCGGGAGTTCTCGATTCTGAAGCGGCTCACTTTAAACCTCTTGGGGTGGCAAAACAGATCAGTCTGCATGTTAGGGTTCCATATACCCTGTTTGCATGATCCCACCCCACACCATGCCATGAACTCTATTTACCTCATTAACCAGACATCCAGTCCCCTTGGTGGCCTACAAACACCTCACATTTGCATAGCCCTACCCAGTCATGTGGTGAGAGTTACGAAGACTATCTGGCCATGTAAAGAAAATAAATAAAAGTGATGTCAGCCTGTAGACAGGAGCATGAAGAGTATCCTCAGGGGCCGAATGGAAAGGCAGATGCTGCCAGTGAATAGGAGCTATTTACGGGCAGTCCCGTATGTCTGCATCTCCGTGTGTGAGAGATGTGTGCATGAATGGAAGGGTCTCTGCTCTGGGCAGTGAGGTTTCTGGGGATGTTTGCGCCCCTTCACCATTTGAATTTTCTCCAGTAAGCTTTTATCATCTGTGTAATCAGAAAGAACGTTATTGTAGCCCCCAACCAGAGCTCCAGGTAGTTTCCCGTCTCCAGGCCTCACGTTCCCTCTCGGGGGCACAGTTTGTCCCCCGGGACCTGATCCAGAACACCTTCATGGCCTGGGCACAGCCAGTCACTCTTTCTATGAGCCTTCTTTGAGCTTACTGGGGAAATGAATCCTGACCTTTCCTACTTCCCAATCATCCCTGACTGGAAGAGGCTACAGGGATTGCCTAGTCCCTGAGGACCTGGTGGTCATTGTAAGGGGTCATTTCCTTCCAGCTGTATGCCCAGTAGGCCACTGTTCTCGTCCGGACTGCCTAGCACTTCACGTAGCTTTCTTCGGGGCAGGGGTGGGGGGTGGGGGGTGCGGCGCTGTTGGATCTGCTCAAAGGCATTTGTCAAAGGCGGGATGACGGGTCCAGGTGCAGGGGAAACCCGGATGCAGTGGTTGGTTTCCTCTCTCTCGCCATCTCCAGCACTCCCGCAAGGTGTTCTCTCCCTGGTCTCCTTTCTCCTTGAGCCCACCTGCCCTGGGCGTGACTCCATCCCCAGGAAAGACAACAACTATGGAAGTGTCGGAGCAGATGGAATGCCCCTAGCATTTGGAGCCACCAGACATCATACTATCTAAGAAAATCCATAAAGAATGATAAATATTTTATAGTTATTTATCAACTGAGAAAGTAGATTTAAAAATAAAATAAAAAAGCCTAGCTCGCCTGTTCACATTAACTAGCAATTTTCTGGCTGGTTTGGAGCCAGTGTGCCAAAGGACAAAATTATGGTGTACTCTTGCTCTTTGTAGAGAGAACCATCAGAAACCCGGCCCACCGTTATGTGCAGTTAAGTGCTCTGAAAATCTCCAGAGAGCAGCCAGGCATTTGATGGGTGGGTTTCTTTCTCTCTCTCATCTTTTCTGGAGTTTGGAGGGCAGGGTGGGAAGGAAGGAAGGAAGGAAGTAAGTCAAGGATAACTGTCAGAACCTGCTCGGTTTCCAGTGTGCGATGAACTTTGGCGGAAAGAGTTAACTATAACCATGCATTTGGTTTTAAAATGTGACCTCGTACACTAGTGATTTTTTTTCACCTCTGTGTTGTGTTCGGCACTATTATTAATGCAGGAAAATCAGTAACATTAGTCATCTTAAAAGGGTTATTACTCAAGATGATTTAAATTGTGGAAATGTCAGTGGAGGCTGCACACGGCCTGCTAGAGATGCCATGATTCACGCCTGCTGACACCCTCCTGCTGCCGAGAAGGCCGCCGATGGGCTGTGCTGATCCGCATGCCGACGTGAGAGCAGCGCCCGGCCTTCTGTGACATCCAGTGTTTGCCAAGGTCCCGGGTGCTGGTCGCCGCTGGCCACGAGGTCACAATCTGCATGCTCCCATCTTGCCCAAGCAGGGGGGGCAGGGGGCATTGACCAGAGAGGACAGCTGGAGATGAGCATGAGCACCCAGGAAAAATATTATTTCCGAGATTCCCGGGCTGGTTTTCAGTACACACCCCATGCCATTTATCACGGCGCAGGGGAGGCTTCCAGAAACCACGCCAAGTACAATTCAGAACCGAAAGGTTCGTCAGATTGCGTCCACTTAGATGTCGTCCAAGATTCAATCCCCTGACCCGAATTGTCCATAGTCCATAACTGGCAAGTCACTGTTCTTAAGTGAATGCACGAGGGGGGTGGGAGGGACGCGGCCAGATACAAGTACCGGCCCAAAAATAAAGTGCCCAAAGTGGACAGAATCTACCAGAACAAGCCCCGGGGAGCATAGACAAGCGCTGATGCGGCTTCCCTGCAGACACGAGCTCCCGCGGTACCTGGCTCGCTAAAGGCAGGGGAGGCGTTAGGCGTTTTGCTCAGTGCCCACTGTTTCCCAGACCCTTTGGATTCGGTCCTGCCATTCAACTCCTCTGGTATCAGTTGCCTCTGCTGTGGGCAGCCAGTCCACACCCTCAAATTTCTGTGTGTGTGTATGCGCACGCACGTGTGTGTGCACCCCAGGCAGACACGCTGGGACAAGTCCAAGGACACCCTTGGGTGTCCTTTGTGGTGGTTGTGAGTGACTGCAGAGCTGGCCCCTGGTCCATGGCGACCACGTGCACAGTGGAGCTGCAGCTCCATGGGTCTGTGTTGGCTGGTGTTGGAAAGTAGATCGCCAGGCCTTTCTTCCGAAGCACTGCCCAAAGCACACAAACTCAGTCACAGAGTCGATGCCGACTCACAGTGACGCTCTAGGGCAGGGTAGAACTGCCCCTGTGGGTTTCTGAGACTGTCACTCTTTGCCGGAGTGGAGAGCCCTTTCTCCTGCGAAGCAGTGCAAAGCCGGTTAGAAATGAGCTCCTCCCCGAGTCTGAGTAAAGCTCTTCGTTGCGTCCGAATCACCTCCTGGAGGAGATGGGGACTGTCCATGTGTGTGTCCTCTGAACCCATCAATGTCCATGTGTCACCCTGTCTCCCTGCAGATGAACACCTCACTCCTGGGAAGCATCGGCATGCTGAATTCGGCCCCTCAGCTGCGCTGTATCAAAACCTACCAGGTGCCCCCAGTGCAGCCCGCCTCCCCCGGCTCCCACAACTCGCTCCGACTGGCCCGCCTCATCTGGACCTCCAACCGCAATGTCATCCTGATGGCCCACGACGGCAAGGAGCACCGCTTCGTGGTCTGAGGCCCCGTTGCCAGCTGCTGCTGGAGCCCCGCCCTGCCCTGCACTGCGTGCACCTGCCCACACGGGCATCACAGGGCAGGCCTGTCCGCAGCACTTCTGCACGGTTCTGGGCAGACCCGACTTGCCACTCATTGACTAGAGCATGCGCACAGTGCCACCAGACGTGGCCGCCCCATCATTGCGTGGTTTTCCCACCCCGTATAGGTGGGGCAAGGCGGTGGTTGGTCCCCATTATTGGGCGCCACAGAAGCCTGGCAATCAGTCAACACTGTGATTGCAATCCCAGCCCAGGTCAGAGGTTTCAGGGACACCCCTCCCCCAAAGCACGCCGGAACTGCCCTCATGACATTGGTTTGGAGGTATGGTGGCCTTCAGAATGACCGAAGTTCTTCTTTAGGTTACCTGAAACATACTGTTGTTTACCAAGAAAGTTCTGTGTTTACATGTTCCTGGTTTTCTTTCTCTCTCTCTCTCTCTCTCTCTCTCTCTCTCGCAGACTCCCTCCCTTCTTTCCCTCCTTCCCTACCTGCCTTTGTCCATCCGTCCACCGATCCATCCATCCTTCTAATGGGGAACAGTGTAATTCCATGTGTTTGCCTTCTTTCTTCCCCTCCAGTGATAGCTAGGAAAATCATCTCATTCCCGAGAGTTGAGCCACAGCTTTCAGAATAGCCAAGTGATTTGAGCCTCATGAGAAAACAGCAAAGAGAAATGCTTGCCCTGCAGAGCATACATTTGTCAGGACAACGCAGCCACCTCACAGGCTCACGTCCTGCACAAGTGGCCATGCATTCGGTGGTCTCACATTCAGGTCCTCACTGCTTATGATCTAGATGTTAACCAGGCAGTGGAACCATCCCTTAAGGAACTAGCTTTTGTCATAAAGAAGTAAGCTTGGAAGCAGATATTTTTGTTTAACTTAGACCCTGCCTGACCCTTTCCTCAGAAGCTTCCCGAAGCTGCAACCCCGTGCGTGTGACAGATGTGCCCATATCACAGAGTCATCACAGGCCAGCCTTCAAGCATCCAGCGGTCAGTTCAAGGACAGCAAAGAAGCCATCTCTTTCAAACAGGTCCCCTAGAAAGTTAATTTCAGGACTGTAGACCCCGAGAGTCAGTAGTGGGACACACATTGCAGCGGGCGTTCCCATTTCCTCCTGGTGGCACATGACGCTGGGTCCTGCTCATCGTCATGGGGAGAGAAAATTGATCACATACTTTGTATGAATTATTCCTAACAAACTTTAATCTGTATGTAATTTGGGGGTTGGCTGGTTAAGTAAAATGGTCTCTTAAAGACAGAAGAAATAATTTCTTACAGTTCAGTGAAGACCAGGCCGGGCCCCCAGAGGAACCCAAACAGAGTGGGGCATTTACTGTAAGAAGGAAGTCAGGGTGTAGGTGATGCACAGACGCCTGGCCGGGCGCCTTCTGCTGTGGACTCCTCTCCTCGGGAAGGCAGTACGCAGTGAGGACCGTAGGAACGCCCCTTTCGTGCTGCTGTGACGTGTGCTGTGCCCTCCAGGGACAGATGTGTGGACCGCCCTTTGTTTTAGACTCTGGGTGTGCTCTCAGAAGTGACTATGCCCCGTGCATGTACATTATATTTATAAAGATGTATGCAGTTTGAAGTGACTATGCCCCGTGCATGTACATTATATTTATAAAGATGTATGCAGTTTCCAGGGACGAAGCGAAGCTCTGTCTCTCGCCAACCTTGTGTGGTAACCATGCTATTGCATTCGGTAGAGACATAGAGATGTGTGGTAACCATGCTATTGCATTCGGTAGAGACATAGAGATGTGTGGTAACCATGCTATTGCATTCGGTAGAGACATAGAAATGTGTGGTACAGTGGAGGTGCATTTTCTTTTTTTGGGGGGGAGGGGACTCCCCAAGTCTTTTCTGTACCCAGCACCCGTTTACTTCACAAGCCTAAATGAGAATTAATTTATTCCTGACTACACAGCTGTTGTGGAGTGATGGGTAGAAGTATACCTTAGAGAGTTTGGGGGGAATTTTTTTTTTTTTTCATTGTATCAGAAAAATGGCGCCCGGGACCAGAGGCAGGGCCCCACACATGCACGTGTGGCCGCCCCGTGGACACGGCAGCAAAGCCGTGTGGCCAGACGAGGGGGTAGCCGGTGGCAGAAGCAGGCCCACCTTACACCCTCTGCTGCATACACAGGTGACTGGCCAATAGGGCACTGTGTTGGTACCACTCTGGGGGGTGGGTAAGCCCCAGCTGTGAGACCGGGCGCCTCTAACTGCCCCACCAACAGTTGCGTTCTTGTTACCACAGACCTCTTTGTGGCTCTTTGGGCAGCCACAGCCCCCGACCTGCCCCAGTGTGGACCGCTCGCACTGACGTGCATGCTCTGTATTGTCCCCCAGTGGAGGCGCTTAGTGTTCTCTTGATTTTGTTGGCACTGTATTTGGACTTGTCCTTGTAAATGGAAAGACCTACGTGGCTTCACGGGTAATTTCCAAGCAAAAGATGGCATGGCGCGGCACGTGTCTGCCAATGTTGTCATGATGGAAGTCACTGTATAGCGAGCGAATTATTAACATGCCTCTCCAGACTTTTCCTGAGGGTTCCTCTGCATAGATTCTCCCCGTCGCCGTGTGTAAAATAAAAACAAATCGTACCGAGATTGTGGTCTTCCCACCTGATTGCTTTTTCTGTTGTTCACTCTTCTCCATCGCTCGGTTGAGCTCCAAAGCGCTCCCTCCCCTCTCGCTGGTGCCCAGCCCTCTCCCTCTGGTTATTCGTTGTCTTAGAGAAAGAAGCTGCCCTCCTGCGCGGCTCACGCTCAGAGAACCTCCCAGAGAGACTGCCTGCCAGACACCCAACAGCCTCTCTGCGACCCAGGCACGGGAATTGTCCCCCGGGCTGCTCCTACAGAGACTGCTAGTTTTATCCTGTCAGACTCGATGGCCCAGGTCACCTGCCCCGGGAGGTGGGTGAGATCAGTCCGTGTGGCTTTTCCTTCCCCGCTGGTTTGGAGTGGATTTGGATCCCTGAGGGAAAGGGGGGAACGGTCTTCAGGAAAAGCAAGAACAACAAAACAGGTCACCTTTGCTCACAGAGGATGTGTGCACGTGGACAGTGTCGTCCTGTTCTTTGCACCTCCAGCTACAGGGACAGCCTGAGTCGAGGCCATCGTTAGGGCTCAGTGTAATGAAGTAGAGGCAGCCGTTGGATGCAGCCCGGGCTGGGGCCCCCTCGGGTGCAGGGAGTCGGTCCAGAGCTGTGGTCACGTCAGGTGATGACTTCAGCGTGTCCTTATAGGGAAACGGGGCAGCCCCCGTTGTGTATGATTGGTGAGCACATAAACGGAGCAAATGTGGAAAGGGCATGACATTAATAGGAAGGTAAAGCCAAGCAGTGCCGGGTGAACTTTCACCTCTCACCCCGTCGGCTGACTGGCGGAGCCGAGCAAGGAAGAAAAATCAATACTTTGGAGCCAGGAGGGAAATATTTCCAACATCTAACTAGAGAATGTATTTTGACAAGGCCAAGATAATCCACGCTGCACAGGAGAAAGAAAAGAAGCCTCATTTTTAAAGCGTGGCACTTCAAGGTGCTTCTGTGATGGCTTAGAGACCGTCAATATACACAAATACCAAAGGTCACACAGAAGCCAGTGGAATTTCAAAAATTAGATGCTTCCTCCTTTGGGCTGTTTACAAACTTGAAGAAAAAAAAAAGATGAAGATTTGTGCTTGTAATTTTCCTTTAAATGAACTCAGCTCACGAGGGTGTATTTGGGGTCATCATTCCTGCTTTTAATCAAGCCTTAACAAGGACATCCTGATAAATGTTGAGGGGTTTTGTGGCTCCTGAATGGTCTTTTGAGTGATTGTATCGCATGGGCTAAGAGCTCTGCGTTTTGTTTGGGGACTCACGTTTCTCCTGCCATGGTGGCATCGTAAATCACAGCCCCTCCTTTCCGTGTAGTGCACTTCTTTGCCTCAGAGCCTCAGTCCTGTATCTTTGGAACTCGGATGGCTTCTAGTTTCCATAGCCCCTGTAAGCAAATTACTTATGAGAGTAGTCTAATTAGTGCCCTTCTATGCGAAAGGCTTAAGCAGTGCGCTCCATCCTCGCCAGCAAGATTAGATCCATTCATTCTGCAGACAGATGCTCCCATCAAGCAGGTATGGATTATTTTCGTTCCCACCGATAAGACAGCCAAGAAGTCGAACAGTGCCCAACCTTCCCGCCAAGCCAGAGGACAAAGGGATCCGGAGTGCTCTGCGGATCGAAAGCCCCCAACTCGAGTGCTTGCTCATGGTCACCAGTAAGCTGGCTCTAAACAGCCATGCGACTGGGATTATTAAAACGAGAGGGAAAAGAATACATCCTCAAGTTGTATACCCTCTTATTTTGGGAGGGCGCTGGTTGGGGAGGGAAGTAGATCTGTTGGAGAGTTTAAGTCTCTTTTCATCTCAATAGGAAATCGGGCCGTCGAGACGCCAGGCTGTGCTCTGAGATGCCCCAGGGAAGACCAGGAGTTTAGTACACCCCTGGTTTGTAAGAGGTGGCCAGTCTATTGTGTGCGGCCGTTCCGTCCAGGAGATTGTGAATGTATATGCTTGGGAGACTGGCACATGGTTAACAGGCAGTGTGGTAGGCAGCACCTGCAGTGCCTCTGTTCCTTGGAAAACATTGTGGGTTGTTTTGCCTTCTCGCTGGACCCCAGTGATACGGATGGACAGCGTATCCAGTGGAGACCCTTATGGTTCGAGCGAGCTCCAACAGCCTGTTTGCCATGTTGCTGGTCCTTGCCATCTTGATTCTTCTGCAAAAGTTGTAGACATTGGGGAAATGGCCAAATATATGCCGATGGATGGGACTGGCTTTTGAAATTCTGACTCCTCCTTATGAGAGGGAGTAAATGAGTGGAAGTCCTTTCCTGCTGCTGATGCTGAGCCCCTTTGCGATCTTGCCGAGAGAACACAGTGGAAGAGTAGGGGCTCCACAGACAGGGGGCAGGAGCAACGAGAATGTGGGCTGATGAATGCGGCCGGGCTCATGTCCTAGTAGGCTTCGCAGAGCCTCGGCATTTGCCCCTGGCCTTGAGGAGTAAACACATTAACGAGGAGGACAGAGAGGCTGTTGTAAGGTGGGACTTGGTGGAATCTCACATTTTTACATGATCTGAATGGCTGTCGAGACGGCAGACTGACAGCCTCAGGGCCTGGCGAAGGCCCTCTCGACCACCCAGATGCTGCCTTTGGGCTTGAAGCTTCTCAGGGCAAGGCAGAAAGACGACTGTGCCGAAGGACGTGTAAGCTCTATCAGGCAAGAGACCGAAGACGTCTCTCGCCAGGCTTTCACTAGTCTTTCAGGCTTGTTTTCTTAAAAGCTCTTTTTGCTTTCAAAATAAGTGAGGCACACTCTATGCCCTGAATCTAGTGTCTAGCCAGCAGGGTCCGTCAGATGCCCACCCCAGTGCGCTGCCCAGCACGCGAAGATGGAGGCATTTATTCCCTCCACCTACTGGGCAGCCTGCTGTCTGACATCGCCTGGTAGGAGATTGCTTCAGAGCAAACGGGAGAGCTGTGTTGCCCCAGGCCCTGACCCCTGTGCTGACCCCAACCATATCAAGTGAAGGAGGAGCAGGGTAAAAGCCCATCCACGGCTTCATTTCCAAACACCCTTGCAGGCCCTCAAAGCTCTAGAGCCTCCCTCCCATCCCCCCTGCCCCGACCCCATGGGAGCAGCCGAAGCCTGCATTGCAGCTGCATTGCTGTGAACGCCTCCCTCTGCCCCATGCTCACTGCCTGACTCCCTGCAGAGGGTCTGCTACTCCTAAGAACGAACTCAAACCAAGCACACTGCCACCCAGTTGGTTTCTGTCCCCCTGTGACTCTAGAGGACAGAGTAGAAGTGCCCCACGGGGTCTCCAAGGCTTTAAGTCTTCATAGGAGCTGATGGCCCCGTTTTGTCCCATGGAATTCTGGTGGTTTGCAACCAAGGACCATTCAGTTAGCAGCCGAGTGCTTTAACCACATTGCCACCAGGTTTCCTTGATCCTGACAGCACTATGTAATCTTCCTACATGCAGCGCACTTTCATAGACTGCCCCCCGGGGAGCCCAACCTCTGACCTTGGGGACCAGGAGCGAGCCCAGAAAAGCAGATTCTAACAAGCAGAGGGAACTCGGTCTCCCGCTGACCACGGGCAGCAGGCATCCCATCGTGGTGGCAGGTTCAGGGCCAGCAGGAGGGGTGTGACTGTGACAAATGGCATTGACAGGCAGGTGGAAGGGAGGCACTGGAGAGTAAGTGCACTGTAGCAGGCCGACACAAAGCAAGGGACCATGGGAAGCAGAAGGACAATGGGATTGCATGGCTGTGACTGAGTCCCCTGGAAAAAGACAATGAAAAGCGGAAGATGATTAATCACCCATTAAAGGCTAGCTCTGAAAGCCAGAGAGACTTCTTGGCAGCATCTAACGAAAGCCTCATCTCCTGCCCCTGAAACCACGTTGAGCACTGAACGGAGGACTTAATTATAACAGAGGGAGAGGTCCAGGGGACCTTGAACTCAGCCTCTGCAGGCTGCTGCACTTATCCTCTAAAAGGCTAAAGGGGAAGGGATAGGACTCAGGTCAGTGAACTCCACCTGGAATCCCCAGATCCTGTGACCCGCTCTGAGCCTGTGTAAGGACCAACTTGCCCCTCTTGAAAGTGAGTACGTCCCCTTCTCTTGGGGGCGTGACCATGGCCACTCTCCAGCAGAACAATGCATTCTCTCGTCACCCGCTCCCCTCATCTGCCCAGTTCAGTAGGATTAAGTCCCAATATAACCTGGCAGCCAACGTGCCAAGCCTGCCGTTAGGAAATGACTCCATCCAGGAAAGATGTTAGACCTAGCTAACGTGGACCCACAGGCACTGGGACAGTTAGAGGGCTGAATCTTAAGGGTGCTCGGTCCGAGAGCGACTGTATGAACATAGACCACGGAGAGCTCCTTGATATGGGATTCAACACCCAAGCAAGGGCCCAGGGAGAAGGCTGCCAGCAAGGAGCTCACCTCGGAGAGAATGAGGTTCACGCTCAGGTCAAAGGCCAAGCAGAGTTGCCATGTCGGATGGTAGAAGACGCAGCAGCCCAGAGTGACAGCTGGAGTAGCTGCCCTATGTACGGCCTGGAAATCCACCAGATGACTGGAGAAAGGCGGGATGGTAGCATCTGGTCCCCAAACCCAAATGAAGGTGGCATCCTCATCGTAGGCCAGGGTGAGGATAAGAGAGACTGTCCCAGAAGGGGGCTCCTGGGAATGATGGGGTGATAGGACCCTGGAGTGGTAGGTCCATTTATCATAATGAGCAGCAAGGTTGGCGTGGTCGCCAGAGGGGGCCTGACTTGTCGAGATCTCTTTGGTGATGATAAATAACACCTGCCATCCCTTGAGGCAAGATCAGAGGGCCAACAATCTATACAACCAGAAGAAACTCAGGATGGATGGTGAGAGGCTGGCAGCAGCTACCCCAATAACTAAGCAAAACCGCTCAGCTGACTGGTAGGCGGGAAGGGCCCAGTTAGCAGGAGGAGCTCGGGGACACCCGTGGATAAGGGTCTGCACCCGCTCCCTAGCGAGCAGCTAGAACCAATGTTAGCAGAGGCTCCTGCCAAGAAAGAGGAGAATTCCGAGTGGATAGCAGAGGAGTGGTAGCCCCGGGCCAACAACAGGGTTTGTCGTTTGTCTCACTCCCATTTCTCTTAGAGGTGTCTCTCAGAATCCTAGCTGAGCTACTCCCACACTTTGAAGCAGGTGGATCAGAGTGAGGCAGGGGCTGAACCATCACGGATGCTGTGGTGTGCACGAATTCCTCCAGGTGCTGGGTTGGTTGGTACCTACACCTCTCAGCCGGGGGTTGTTGAAAGACATTTTCTCAAGGCCGCGCCCTCTTTCTCCAGTGACTAATCAGTCATGAGGCTACACAGACTCAACCGCATTCATTGTGGCTCTTCGTCCTGAAAGCCCACTGGTCTTTCCTCAGTGGCGGGACACACAGCCACAGCCACAGCTTGGCTGACACCTTTGTTGTTGCAGCTACAATAGAGTCCTACCATCCTTGCTGCCTTTGCACAAGGGCTGGTCCCTAAAGCACTTCCCAAGAAGCCCTCGTCCGCATGCAGCATCTCCTTCCCACAAAATGAGCCCTGGGAGGGCCAGGCTCAAACCTGCCGCCGCCACCCAAGAACTGAGTCACTCTCAGCGGCAAATCTCCTGATGCCCCGGTTTCTTACAGTTTCTTCTTTCTCATCTTACAGATGAGGATCATCATCACACCTCCTTGTCACAAGGATTTAAAAGAGAAAAGAGTTGAGGCAGGCAGGGCATAGACTTAACAGGGTCTGATGCTGAGTCAGTAAAATACGTGGTCACTTATCCTTGTGAGGTCTCCTTATGAAATCTGTCCAGTCTGCTGCTGAGTGCCAGGAAAACAGGCTGTCTCGTTACATTTTTCCGTCTGAGTTTTATTCCTTTCTTCAACCCAGATCACAGTGTCACTTCAGAAAAGTGAGGTGGAAAGGAACGGGTATTTCTGAGAATTCTTTTTGTACTCAACACTGTATTTGGTTCATTCATTATTCTGTTTAATCCTTAATCCTGAAAGCCATGAATTATTATCTCCTTTTCACAGATGAAAAAAATTGCAGGTCACATAAGATAAATGATCAAGACTGCACAGCTAATAAAGGGCAAATCCAATATTTGGATCCTGGGTGCTCTGCTGCCAAGGCCAAGGTCCTCTGTGTCCTCCCCCAATGTGTACACACACACACACACACACACACACACACACACACACACACACGAGGTAGGCAGCAGGAGGCAACCCCCTGTGGTTTCTTAGAAACAGAAGGGACAGACCAGTGTCCCACTACGCCCCTCTGACTTTATGGCCATTGTGCCAAATTTGAAAAGATCTAGAATTATTTGATTCTCACATGTGAGTAATAGGACTATTTGACCATGAAACACTTGAGTTTAAATATATGAGCTTTAAATTGGAATGCCCTCCAAGGAGTGATTTTATTACAACTTGGGGAGTGGCATTCTGTTTTTGTTTTTCCGCTCCTCTGAATTGGATTTCTTTGGGGAACTAGAATTTGGTTTAGAGAAACCAGTCCTCAGTTCCATTAGGTACTGCTAACTGGCCCACCTCTCTCCTGGGCTGCACGGAGTTTCCTGTCCCCCTGGCCTCTCCTGGCCCCAGTGCTTCTGGGTGCTGCTTACTTAGGATGCTCACTCTCATACTGACTCCATAAAGAACGGAGGAGGTAGAAAATCAGGTCTCATAGCTCGAGAGTCCCTAGCAGGTACAAAACACGCTCTAGAAACTCATGGACTTTGTCGCATGTACTCTGGACACACTATCAAGAGGGACTGATCCCTGGACATCATGCTTGGCAGAGGGTCAGAGAGGAAGGAAGGCCCTGAAGAAGATGGATTGACACAGGCTGTGACAATGGGTTCAAACATAACAATTGTGAGGATGGCTCAGCCTTGGGCAGAGTTTTGCTCTGTTGTAGCTAAGATCACTGTGAGTCAGAACTGACCCGACAACACCCACCCACAACCAAGAAGTCTAAGGGCTACAAATGGATCAGAGACCAGAGCTTGTAGGGCTCACCTCCCAGACGACTTGAACATACGTCTAAACCATAGGTTCCCAATTTTATTTGGCATTCCCCACACCCTTTACAGAAAAAAAAATGTTCAGAACTGTACCCCCACCCTCACCCCCGGTAATTAAAAATGTTTGTATGATAGCCCAAATGTTTGTATGATAGTCCAAGATAAAGTGTAGGCATCTGCTTCGGCAGCCCTCCCAGATTGTTCAGTGCCCACCAGGGGGCGGTATTGCCCACTTTGGGAAGCACTGGTCTGGATAGAACTATTACAAAACTTCATCTCTTCACTTGGCCGGCATTCGCCAAGGAAGACTCCTGACACAGACTACTCCAATGGCTTCCTACACGTTGCATTTATGAAACCTTAGCTCCCCATCCTAGAGGATCTCCTTCCTGGAAACATCGGGATCTATCGGAGCAAAAAAGGACACACACCAAGGCCCACACATGGTAAACAAAAGACCTCTTTGCTAACAACTCAAGTGGCCTGATTTGAGGGACTAGGTGGACTTTGTTTGATGTTTTATGAAAGAATATACATTGTTCTACCTACTCCTTCAATACTCCTGACACTTAGCATTATGCCTGTTATTTCTAAACCATGTAAGTAAGGGAATAGATGAGGCTTCTAGAAAACATTAGTAAGGGATGAACTGCAATTTAACCATTCACCTTGGCTCTGGTTCCCTTAACAGCTGGACCAGAGGAGGATCGTTGCTGCTAGTTACTATTTCAATCAGCCCTGACTCATGACAGCCCCACGGACCCTAGATGGGAGTGTGACCAGATCCGACACCATCCTCATGATATTGGACTGCTCAAGCCCATTGTTGCTTCTGCTGTGGTGTTTGAGTGCCTCTTATCCCAGGGCCTCATCTTCTAGCACGACACGGACCATATTCTGTTGTTGCCCTTAGAGTTCTCACTGGTTAACTTTCAGAAGAAGGTCATGAAGTCTTCCTTTCTGGTCGTAGTCTGGAAGCTCTGCTAAACCCATCCACCGTGTGTGGCCCCTTTTGTTGTTTGAAACCGCAGTATCCCAGCAACACATAAGCCACCCCTGCACAACACACTGACAAGCTGGTAGTGGAAAGGTACCTTAAATAGCCTGGATCACCTCATACAGAGAGGACCTGCCGTGGGCTTAAGGAAAGGTAAACTTCCCATCTCCATATTCTGAGTGAAATCACTCTATCCTGGATCCTTACATACAAGTATCTGAAGGAAGAAGTACCATATATACTAGAGTATAAGCTGACCCGAATATCAGCCAAGGCACCTAATTTTACCATAAAACTGCATTAAAAATGTGCTGGAAAACTCGGCTTAACCACAAGTGTAGATGGTAACATATATTCAGACTATGACAGGTACTTATACAGGACGTCACTGAAGCCTCTCAAAAATATTAGATTAGACAAGACAGTCCACCTTCTATAGTTAGAAAAGAGAGACACTGAGAAGTCAAGTAACTGGCCTAAGGTCACACCGCTCATTAAGTGCCGGAGGTGGCCTTGAAGCCCAGAGCATTCTTTCCTCTCCAGTCATCGACATCAGCAAAGCCAGTCCTACAGAAGTTCAACAGGAGACATGCTTCATTCTCTTATTGATTGCATAGAAAAGCAAGGAGATCAAAATTTAATCTTCATTTACTTATTCCATAATCACTTATTGAGTGCCTATTATTTTCCAAGCATTTCTAGAGAGAACTAAACTAATACAGCCCAGGCACTCATATCCTGTATGCATCTCCAAGGCTATCCAGCTAACAGGGCTTTTGTGAAACCCATCGTATGGTTAGGCATGGACACACAGACACATACACACACCACCATTTCCTCCTGGGCTCTGGATGGTCCTCTAGGTCAACCAGGCTTCCTTCTGCTTTCTTAGGTGCATCAGGCTGCACTCTGGTGGTTCCAGCCCCCGGAGCCCCATCAATCTCTGACCTCTTCTCTCCAGGGCTTTCAGTCCTAGTATGTGTGAACAGAGTCTGACTGGTGCAATGGAAACTCAGGGGGAGGAGGGGCAGGAGAAAGGAAACAAGGAGCAGTCATGTGAACGTATTCAGTCAGTTGCGTGCTGTGAAATTTCAGCTCATCCGTTCATTTGTCCGTTTGTGTGTCGACAGCTGGGAGAAAGATGAGGCGTTCTACTCCCGTAAAGAATTACAGTCTCGGAAACGCACATGGGCAGTTCTACCTACCCTATGGGGTCACTATGAGTTGGAATTGACTCGATAGCAGTGAGAATTTTCTCGTGCTTGCTTTCAGGTGTAGAATCTAGGAGAGTCTAACAGTCTCCTTTCATGCTGAACATTCTCCTGTTCATTTTCTCCAACCTTTCATGGGGCCACCTTCCCTTAGACACGATCAAGGGACATCACCGGAGCAGGGACCAGAGGGACTCCTTAAGAGTATTTGCACCACACTGGGAGAACACATTAGGGGCTGCTGCAGAATCCAGATATTGACTACTGGGCTGGTCACATGGAGACAGGAGGCTAAACAGACAAATTCACCATACGTTTGGCGGGGGAATAGACATTGTTCGTGCATGGGTTGGATTGTGCTGGAGGGAAGAAGAAAATCAAAGATGGCTCCAGGATTTCTAGCTCGAGTAACTGAGAGCCGATGGTGTGAATTCATGCAAGGGATGGAAGATATTGAGAAAATCCCCAAGACGAGTGTGCATTGAAACGAAGAGTTCTGCTTTGACCATCGTGAATGCGAGATTCTTGTGGGATTCGCAAGTGGAATATCAAGTGCATTAATCGCATGTAGTTTTCCAAGATTTACAGAAAACGATGTTAACAAGAAAAATACAAATAGCCCAATAAAAAAAGCACAAGACATGAATAGACTGTTTACCAAAGACAGTATTCAGGTGGCCAACAACCACATGTTCATGAGCAATAAAAGAAATACAGATTAAAACAACAATGAGATACCACCTCACACTGACACTTTTAGAAAAATTTCAATGAAAGACAAAATACTAATGGTGGAGAAGGTGCGGAGAGATTAGAACACTTTCACGCTGCTGAGGGGCCTGCAGAGTAGTGCCCCCACCATGGAAAGCAATGGCACTTCCTTAAGCAAATGCAAATACAAATACCTTATGAACCAACATTCTCTCTACTGGGTATGTCCACTAAAGATATAAAGCATACAACACAAACAGGCCTCTACACAGCTATGTTTATTGCATCAATCTCCACAATAGCAAAAATACAGAAACAACCCAAAACTCCTGTTGTAGAGGAATGGATCAACAAATGCTAGTACGTCCATACAAGGGAATAGTTAGCATCAATAAAAAACATACAGGCATGGGCAAAACTAGAGAAGGTTATGCTTAGCAAATTCCGTCATCTTACTGTGGTAGTTATCTAATCCTGTTTCAAGGGGATTAAGAGGGAAGGGGTGGAGTCAAACCTGTCAATCAGGTCACAGCCTGATGATGCCTCCGTGTGGGTGTGGCCTTCCCAAGAGGATTCTGTGAACTTTGTCTCTCTACCTTGTCTTCCTGTTGACAAGCAACACGGGGACTTGCTGAGTTCTGGAAGAGCCTCTCACTGTGCTTGACCTTCCTGTTGACGAGCTGTGTGTAGCCACACTGAAACTTGCGAGAACCCTGGAAATGGTTTGACCACCACTGGATCCACAAGACTTTCCACCCACTGGTCTGTGATCTTCCTGCATGTGCTGTGTGAGTCTGAAGTGGAATTTATGAACTAGTATTGGACTTAGGAGCTAATATCATACTTAACGGGCTTGGTCTGGACTGTGTTGGGAGGCATCCCAGCCATGCTGTCTAGCAAAGCTGCAGCCCGGTGGAAGAAGCATCTGCAGAGCAGAGCTTCCCAGGGAGGGATTCCAACATCCCTCAAATATTTGCTGTTGTTAAATCCATTCTTGAGAATTTTGTGCATTGTCATGTTTACCGCACCTGGAGCAGATATGAGGGCAGTCTTGAGAAGTACGAATGAAACCAGATATAAAACTTGCTTCTTTATGACAGGGCTTTCCTTAACTGAGGCATTGGAGAGGCTTAGACAGCGAGACATCTTTGGGAATTTTGAGAAGGATATGTGGGAATTGAGCAAAGAAGAAACCCCAAAGTTGAGGTCAGAGGAGAAAATGAAATCCACAAAAAAAAAAACCCCAAAACCCTGGATTCCATTCAGATTAGGTAGTGGGAGACTCTGGCCTCCCGGATAGAGAGGACCTTATAGACTGCCTCCCCCAACTGACGCCCCTTTACCTTGGACAGGGGCTTACATAGAAGGAGAGAGAATGGTTAACATTAATAGAAAACACGTAAAAGGTGAAACATTAAGTCTTTGACAAAGAATCAGACGGTTTGGCTCCCCATGGTGCCTCAGAAGTATAAAAATAAAAGAGACATAGGTAAACAATGGAACAGTTACCATGGAAGAGTTTGTAAAGGAAAATATTTAACTCTGAGAAGCATTTAACTCTGCTCGTAGATATTAGGCTTTGAAGTAGCACATGAGGTAGTTTCATTGTGTTAAGTTAGTCAACGAGAAAAGGAACATTGTGAGCAAAAAATAGGGCAGTGAGTAGGATATGAGTCTAACCAAATTTTCTGAACACCTCAATCAAGAATAGTATGTGACGTATAAGACAAGCAGTACAGGGGGAAAGAACCAGGAAGAGGACAGAAAGTGATAGAAAAAAGTACAGACCTTATAATGGTCTTTATCAGGTTTTAGTGGAAACAATAAGGGTGACTTTGGAGTTAATCATAAGGCATTGTTTTTATGTAGTGGTCTGCAAAACTTTATGGTATAAATAAAGCTGTTTGGAAGAACTCAGCAGAGATTGCTTCCCCCAGAACATCTCTCGTGTCTGTCTCGTCTGTGTTCGCCGACTCCACACCTCCTTCAGGTGTCCAGTTCAACCCTCCCTCCCGGAGCTGGGCTCCGTCAAGTGGCGCCCCCCGAACAGGCACCTGAAGGTAATCTTTTCTCTTTTTCGGTGTGGATAGGACTTCACCCAGGGTTCTGCAGACCCCCTGGTGTAAGGCAACCAGGTAAGTAGGGGTGAACAGATAAAGACCTTGAGAAGTATGGGCCACAGTGAGTCTAAGGAAAGACGACTGTTGTTTGTAGAAATTCTAAAGCAAATTCTTAACGGAAAAGGGGTCCGTGTGTCAACTCATCAGATAACAGAGTTTTTAAATTTTGTACAGCGATGCAGTCCATGAAGAAGGTACCGTCAGTTTAGATACATGGACTCAAGCAGGGGAAGAATTAAAAGAATACTATAATGAACATGGGCCTGAAGAAATCCCTGTAGAAACATTCTCCTTATGGAGCCTAGTGAGAGATTCCCTTACAAGAGGTTACTCAACTTGCCAAGAAACTTTCTTTGCAAGATGAGAAAACGCCTCTAAAGGTGGAACAAGTGGAGAGGAAACATACTCATTCTGTTGAAACTGACTCAGGGGGAAGTGATGATAAACTTTGGTCTGAAGATGAAGCGGACTTAGAAGAAGCAGCTGCCTGATATCATGACAATGACTGGGATTTCCCCGTAGGGCAAGCAAAAGGTCGTTGTAAAAAGCTGCATTATGGCTCGATGAGTAATTTGGCATTTAAATCTAAAATTAAGAAGTCTAAAGGCTGGCCTTCACCCCCACCTCCTTTGGATTTTGGCTTCCAAAGAGCCCTACCTTGTGTCAGAAATATGTAAGTGCAGGCTTGCAGTCAATTAGGGATAAGTATTTAGAAGCTTATGTTATCCATTATATGGATGATATTCTTTTAGCCCATCAAAACCGTGGTATATTGCAAGAAATTTTACAAGATACTATAATGGCTCTAACGAAACAGGGACTAAATATATCCCCAGAAAAAATACAAACAGAACCCCCTTTTTCTTATCTGGGGAGGAAAATATTGAGAGAGAAAATAAGTACTCAACCTATACAATTAAGGCAGGATTCATTTAAAACCTTAAATGATTTTCAAAAATTATTAGGGGATGTTAATTGGATTCATACTTTTTTAAAGTTAACCATTAATGATTTGCCATCTTACAAGGGGACCTTAACCCTAAGTCACCTGGGGCATTGACTGAGGAAGGAAAATTGGCCATTGCAAAGGTGCAAAAACCAATCATGAAAAACCAATTAACAAGATTAGACTATTTAAAACCTTGGTCTTTGATTTTGCTACCTACTGTCCATTCCCCATGGGATGTTTGTGGCAGAATGGACCCCTGGAATGGTTATATTTAGCTTCCAATTTTCCAAAATGGTCACTCCTTATACTTCCTTGATAGCATTGCTTATCCTAAAGGGAAAGAAAAGGAGTAGAGAGTTGTTTGGTGTAGAAGTCCCCAATATTCTATCACCTTACAATGCTCATCAGCTTGGAAACCTTTTGCAATCTGATCCAGGTTGGCAGGTTGCCCTTGTGGAATATACAGGAATCATAAGATATCATTCACCTAACAACCCTTTGTTACATTTTATAAAAGAACACCCTGTAATCTGCCCTCAAAAATCCTCTAAGGAACCTTTTGATACTCCACTAGTGTCCCTTGTTTTCACTGATGGATCCTCTAATGGCACAGCTGCAGTTATAATTGATGATCATAAGACTTTATGTTCTACTAACCAGAAGTCCGCTCAAAAGGCCAAACTTATGGCAGTAAGATATGTATTTGAAACATTATTTAATACTTTGTTTAATCTTTATTCAGATTTGCAGTATGGGGTTAAATTGTTTCCATTCATAGAGACAGCATCCATTCCTCCCCAGAAAGCCACTATATTTGATTTATTGACTAAATTACAAAATTTAATAAGCAAATGTAAATTACAACTTTTTATAGGGCATGCTAGATCTCACAGTAACCTGCCAGGTCCTATACATGCAGGGAATAGGCAAGCAGATGCCTGAACACGACCCATGATTTTATCCATAGAACAGGCCTCCAAGTGTCATGCTTTACATCATCAAAATGCTAATGCTTTGAGATTACAGCATCACATAACCAGAGAAGCCACACGAGAAATCGTTAAAAAGTGTTCCCTGTGCCCAACTCAGGCTCCAACCTTACCAACTGGAGTCAGTCCTCGAGGATTGATGCCTAATGACATAAGGCAGATGGACGTTACTCACATCCCTAGTTTTGGTAAACTTGCCTTTGTACACGTATGCATAGAGACTTTCTCGCACGCAGTCGTTGCCTCAGCCCGTACCGGAGAAGCATTTCAGGATGCAATTCAACACTTGTTTTACTCTTTTGCCATTTTGGGACAGCCTAGAGAGATAAAAACTGATACTGGCCCTGCTTATACCTCTATGCTTTTAAGAACTTTTGTTCCACTTCTGGGATCAATCCTATTGCAGGAATTCCATACAACCCTCAAGGACAGGCCATAGTAGAAAGAGCTCATCAAACACTTAAAAACCAAATCCAGCGTTTGCAGGAAGGAGAGCTTAAACATCACTCTCCACATCATATTTTACAGCCTGCTATGTTTGTTACAAATCATTTAAATTGTAATTCAGAAGGATACACACCCTGACATTAAGCCTAAACCACTGGTAAAATGGAAAGATTTATTAACTGGGACCTGGAAAGGCCCAGACGACTTACTCACTTGTGGGCGAGGATGTGCTTGCGTCTTTCCACAGGTGCTGACTCTGCTGTGTGGATTCCAGACAGGTTCATTCGCCCCCATGTCAGGCCTGCCGCCTCCTCCGCCTCACAGCAGTGTCACCAGCTACTTGGAAACCATAAGGGAACAACTGAGTCCTCTCCCGATGAATTCCAACACGCTCCGCGTCCAGCTCCTCCGACTAATGCTCCAGCGCGCTAGTCATCTCCTCCCCTCACCGGGGGGAGCCAGTCCCTCCTTGGTTTCTCCTTTCCAGCGTCTGTCTCTCCAGCCAGGTCGTGGAGAATCTGGGCAGGGGCCTATTCGTCACCGCTGTGCCCCCTCCACCTGCACTGTCTTCCCACCCGAACTGGGACAACTGAAGAAGCTCAGCAACAAAGCACTTGACATTGTTGCTCCACAAGGAAGGGCACCCGCCCCTGAGGTTGTTTTTACTGCTTTGCTAGCAGTTCTCACGTGCCAGGTATTATTCTCAGGATTAGTTGCAGCTGAAACCTATTGGTCATACATACCTGAACCTCCTGTTTTGCACCCGGTCACCTGGGAAACACTCAAAGTGCTGGTTTTTACAAAGATTCCTTCCTCCTGGGGGGTCATTCAAGTGCCTTTATTTAATCCTAAAAGTTCATATAATGTTACCTACAGGAGTAATAGTTCTCTGCCTCCCATATGCGGATCCCATCTTCACACACCACTTCCAGGGCCTTGTGTGTCACTGGGGATTAGAACTCTGGTCACAGATTCCCCTGTTATTAGAGCCAAGCAGAGACATCTTTGGATGTTAGCACTTATAATTCCCTTGTTTCCAGATTTTAAATTCATTACGACTTCTACGTTCCCTCTGATCAAATTCCTGTGTGTGACCCTTATCCAGAAGCCCATGATAGTTGGTTTGCTATCAATAGGAAAACAGGATTTCCAAAATGGCATGATTGTGCCATTGTGGGAGCCACATCAGACAAAAGAAGTAAAGCATCCTTTAAATGGTACAGATTTGTATGTATATGATGATTCCATTACATCTCCCACTGACGCTTACCGCGATTTAGTCAAACTGAGTACAAGATTTAATTGGTCTGATGCTCATTTGCCCACTCCTGAACCTTTGGCCAGATGGTTTACCCCAGACTGGGTTTCTCCTATTTTGACCTTTTTCAGTTCCAGTGGTCCAGTAGTTCAAACATCTTTGTGGAGGCTCTTTACGGCTACCCAACCTGCTGGTCTAAAAAGACCCAAAAAAGACTAGAGATACAGAGCGCTTCAAGCTTGTGTACACTCCCCCTTTGCTGTTCTACATCCTGGTGATTTGGGCACATTAGAAATATCTGAAGATAATGGGGTCTTTGTTACTCATTGTAAAAATTGTGTTTTAACCAATTGTATTTATTCTAGTTTGAATATAACTCCTTTTGTTATTGTTTAACAACCACCTTATGTTATGTTGCCTTTAAAAGTGGATACCCCTTGGTATGATGATATGGGACTACATGCCTTACAGTTAATGTCAGATATTTTGCAAAGAAAAAGAAGATTTGTTGCCTCTTGAATTTTAGGTATTATAGCATTATTTGCTCTTATAGGTTCCTTGACCCCCTCTGTTGCAGCTTTGGTCCAAGAAGTGCATCCTGCTGAACATGTTGATGAATTCACCAAAAATGCTACCATAGACTTAATGACACAAGCGAAAATTGATCAAAAACTTGACACACGAGTTAGTGCCTTAGAAGAGGCAGCAGTACGGATGGGTGATCAGATTCAGGCTCTAAAATCTAGAATGATGGTTAGATGTCACTCACAGTTTAAATGGGGCTGTGTCACTCCTTTAATACACAATGAATCAGAAGTCCCACGGGAAAAGGTTAAGAGTCGTGTTTTGGGAGTATGGGACCATTCAGACATTTCTTTAGATCTAGCCTCTTTACACGCCAGTCTAAAAGCCGTCAGTCACTCTGGAAGCTCTGTGCTACCAGCTTCAGAAGTAGCCAAATCTTTGTTAGAAAAAATAACTGGATATGTTACAAGAAAGTCCTGGTTATCAATTTTTGTTAACCTGGGAGTTGCAGCTTTGATAATACTTCTTGTTCTTTTTCTTCCAGTCGTCTTCTGATTGACCTTCCGCAGTTTACGCTCGGTGCAGGCAGAAATCCAAAGGCTTCATTTGAGAAATAATAAAAACGGGGGAGATGTTGGGAGCCATCCCAGCCATGCTCTGTAGCAAAGCTACATACTGGTGGAAGGAGCTTCTGCAGAGCAGAGCTTCCCAGGGACGGTTTCCAACATCGCTCAAATATTTGCTGTTGTTAAATCCATTCTTGAGAATTTTGTGCATTGTCATGTTTATTGCACCTGGAGTGGATGCAAGGGCATTCTTGAGAAGTACGAATGAAACCAGATCTAAAACTTGCTTCTATGTGATGGGGCTTTCCTTAACTGAGGCATTGGAGATGCTTAGACAGCGAGACATCTTTGGGAATTCTGAGAAGGATATGTGGGAATTGAGCGAGGAAGAAACCCCAAAGTTGAGGTCAGAGGAGAAAATGGAATCCACAAAAAACCCTGGATTCCATTCAGATTAGGTAGTGGGAGACTCTTTGGCCTCCCCGATATAGAGGACCTTATAGACTGCCTCCCCCAACTGACACCCCTTTACCTTGGACAGGGGCTTACATAGAAGGAGACAGAATGGTTAACATTAATAGAAAACATGTAAAAGGGGAAACATTAAGTCTTTGGCAAACAATCAGACGGTTTGGCTCCCCATAGCACCTCAGGAGTATAAAAAATAACAGAGACATGGGTAGACAATGGAACAGTTACCAGGGAGAGTTTGTAAAGGAAAATATTTAACTCTGAGAAGCATTTAACTCTGCTTGTAGATATTAATTAGGCTTTGAGGTAGCACATGAGGTAGTTTCATTGTGTTAAGTTAGTCAAAGAGAAAAGGAACATTGTGAACAAAATATAGGGCGGCGAGTAGGATATGAGTCTAACCAAATTTTCTGAACACCTCAATCAAGCATAGTATGTGACTTATAAGACAAGCAGTGCAGAAATGAAGAAGCAGGAAGAGAACAGAAAGTGATAGAAAAAAGTGCAGACCTTATAATGGTCTTTTATCAGGTTTTAGTGGAAACAATAAGGGTGATTTTGGAGTTAATCATAAGGCATTGTTTTTAGGTAGTGGTCTGCAAAACTTTATGGTATAAATAAAGCTGTTTGGAAGAACTCAGCAGAGATTGCTTCCACCAGAACATCTCTCGTGTCTGTCTCGTCTGTGTTCGCCGACTCCACACCTCCTTCAGGTGTCCAGTTCAACCTTCCCTCCCGGAGCTGGACTCCGTCAGGACTGAACTGGGATGTTTTCTTAATATACAATTGCTCTTTGATATAAAACTATTTCTTACACATATATGAGTGTCTCTGAATTTGTTTCTCTAATCAACCCAGACTAACACACTTAAAAAGATAAATAGTTTATATGACCATTATTATTATAAGGGAAAATAAGGAAAACATGGTTTATGCACCAAAAGCTGAGACTAATGACTGGGAGGCCAGGAACAGAGAGAAGAACAGGAGAGGGCAAGGATAGGATCCTGAGAAAGGAGGGAGGGAGGATCGGGGCAGAGAGAGGGGTCTCAGAAACCCGCAGGGACAGTTCCACCCTGTCTTGAAGGGTCCCTGTCAGCTGGCATCGACTCGTTGGCAGTGAATCTTAGTTACTACTAGGGATTGACTTATGTCCCCTCAAAATGTGTTATCAATGTTTCTTCTGTGGTTCTGCCCGCATCTGGGAACGGACTTGTATGTACTGTGTTCATGAGTCAGTGTGAGAGTAGGGTGTGCCTTGAGTACATGCCTGCTGAAACAATAGGAGACCAGACAAGGCACAGAGAAGCCGCAGAGATGCGGGGAGAAACACTACACCCCATGAAAATCACCAAGGAGCTCAGGAGAAGAAGCTGGAGAGACCAGGACCTTCCCACCCAAGGACCACCCTGGATTCAGCCATTGCACCTCCCTCCCTGTGAGAAAATGAAATTGTTTGGTCAAACCACCCCCTTGTGGTGCATCCATCCGAGCACCCGAGAATGGAGATGGTGTTACTTAGGGCCGCCTAGACAGGAAGAGCCCAAACCAAACTCACTGCCATCGAGACTCATAGCAGCCCTGCACAAGCGATTGTGAAGACCTGGGAGAAGGTCCCTCTGTAGGTCTTCTAAGGACTCAAAAAAACAGCCCCCAAAACACTGCCACTGAGAAGATTCTGACTCATTACGACCCTACAGGCCAGGGTAGAACCGTCTCTGTGGGTTTCTGAGACTGTAACTCTTTACAGGGGAGGAAAACCTCGCTTTTCTCCTGTGTAATGGCTGGTGGTTTTGAATGATGAACCTTGTTGCTAGCAACCCTCGTACCCACTATGCCCCCACGACAGGCATTCTTAGGCATTTTCTTGGAAAGAAGCTGTTGGGGCCAGGGTTGACGCCCGCTCAACACTGAGGGTGGGGAGGTTGAGTCCCCTGGAGTAGGACTAGGATTCGGGCTATCTCGAGGGATAGGCGTGTGGGCCTCTTTGGGCCACAGTGCCTTTCAACATCAAGTCGGAATTATGAAAGTGACCTCAGAGCTGCTTGTTGTGACTCACAAACGAAATAATGTTTACAAACGCCCTAGCCCAGCGCCTGGCACCCAGATGCCAGGAGCCACACACACATCCTGTACACATGCACATGCACTCGGACCACGGGGCTCCTGCGATATGACCTCATACTCCTAGGGCAACTTCGGAAGGAAGGCCTCTGAAAAATGGTGGAATGATCTGATTCTATTTCTGATCCAGCTATCATTTTTGCATTTGGAAATTCATTAAGAATTCACTTTGATGAATCCCAAATGCATGCACCATGAAAAACAATTAGCATTAATAGTGTAAAAGAAGGCGATCAATAAATAGATTCATTTTTAAACTGTAATCATTTATTTGCTCCCTGGCTTTTGGGAAAGACTGCGTCTGCGGTCCACGCGGGAGCATTAGCTTCCGGAATGGCAGTGATTTGTGCAAGGAGGTTGATGTCCCTCTGTCTGTCCATGGTGCCTATTGAGGGTCTGCAACACCAACCGCCAATCTGCCAACAGCCAGACGGGAAAGACAGAGCCCCCATATTGTGGGTGCCACTTGTAAGTGTGCTTCTGGATGTTTTCCATCCATACCCCTTTCCCAAATACTATTCAGCTGTTGGTCCAAAAGAACCAGGCCAGCGAGCAGGAGGGATCTGACAGTCAACAGGACCAGGACCAGGAGAGGATAGAAGTAGCGGAAGAAGAGCCTTCCAGGGAGACTCAAGGACGCAGCCTGGTGCTGCCCCAGAGCAGGCAGGTGCGGGAAGGGATCTGGGAGAAGAAATTGGAGGGGGTTCTTGATGCGGGGAGGCAGAGAAGGGCCAGTGAAATGAGAGGGTCCTTCAGTATAACGAGGAAAGAGAAAATAGTGAAGACCATTCACCCCTCCCCAAGGGCTGGCTACTATACTATGATCTCAAATTCTCCTTTCCATCTGCTACAAATGAAAACCGAAGATCTCTTTCCCTGTGTATGGAAATAACCGGGGCAGCCACTCCGAGCTGGAGCTGGAGGAAGCGAGGGTTTGCTTAACACACAGGGGCCGCCAGTTGCCACCTGATCAATTCCAACTCACAGTGACCCTGGGGTTTCAGAGTGGAAGGGATTTCCATGTGGTTTGTCATGGCTGATTTGGGGGTCAGTGGGCCACTGGCCCCTTCTTCTGGGGTGCCCCCTGATATTTCTGTTGGCAGCTGAATGTGTTCATGGCTTCCATCCCCACCCCGGGGACTCCGAGGAGAAGGAGGGGCAGAGGGAGACAGTAGCCCTGCTCTACCGCACCCGCTCCGGGATGTCCTGGGCAGCAGTGTGCCAGGAGGCCATTTGCCAGGCTGCTGGGCTACGGCAGGACTGAGAGCAGCCTGGTTTGGTAGGCAGCTGGAAATGGGCAGCAGCCTTCACCCTGCCTGGCAGACCAAGAGCTGGGGCTGGCCACAGATTACATTGTAAGGTGATCGTCATCTTTGACCTTTGAGACCTCTGGGGCCACTGCTCATCCATCTTGCAGCCCCTGACCAGCAACCTCTGGGCTATTTTTATGGCCAGCAAACATGGCCCATTGATTGAATTGATTGAAACCTGCATCTGGTGGGTGAGGAAAGCACACTGGCCTCACTGCCCAGAATGTGCAGCTTCGTGATGTTACTGACCTCTCCCCTCTCTCGCCTCCCCTCCCCTCCCTCCCTTCCCCTCTCCTCTCCTTTCTCCCGTCTCTCCCTTCTCTTCTACTTCCTCTCCTCTTCCCTGCCCTGGCACTGAAAGGTATGTTTGTTAGCAAGGCACACATGCCGGACCCATTGGCCCAGAAACCCAGTCTGTCTCTCTCTCTCTCACCCCCCACCAAGAATACAAGCACGCCCATGCTCCCACATGCTGCCATCTTCCCTCCCCAGAGTTCCAGGCGTGGTGCTCATTTTCCCGTCAGAATGTAAAGAGGCCGCCAAGGGAACCCAGTTGAGAACAGCAGTCCCCCCCAACCCACTCCGCACACCCATAGGTGATATACCAGACAGGGAACTTGAACTCGGCAAGCAAACAAAAGCCCGGGTCAGGTGATGTTGCAGTGTGTCAGCTTGGCACAGCTGCACTGCGCGCCCCGCCATTCCCTCCCTGCACGTTGAGGGTGAGCTGGCTCAGGCGGAAGGACAGCTCCATGGCAGACTGGCCTGTTGATGCTGGAAGGTGGTGGAGGGCAGGCTCTTGGAGCAGCTATGGGGTGCCCCTTCTGGCGGTCCAGCAGCGGGGCTCACCATCCCTTCCCCAGGTCCCCTCCAGTTGATCCCGATCCTGGCCAGATGTGCTGTGTGCTGCTCCTGAGTGAGCCAGAGCACCCCTTCCGGTGAGGAGACCAGGCCACGGGGCAGCAAGGCCATGTCTGTCTGTCCCAGAGTGTTCCCTGTGGGCCCTGTCGTTCCTGTCCCTCTCCACCATGTGCCAGCATCCACTAGCACTCCCCCACCCCACATCGATGGTGGCATCCCAGAGTGCCCACGCACACTACCAGTTATCAGGAGTCCCCAGACAGAGCACATTGCCCTGATGAGAATGGGGTTTCTGACCCGCTGCTGACCCTGGGCAGAGGGCACCGCCCCAGGCATGCGCTCGCCCCATACCAGCTGTAGGAACCTTGGCAAGTCCTTTGGCATCTCTGCATCTGCTCGTTCCCTAAACCTGAGGATAAATGAGTGCCCCCCTCAAGGCCCTTGGAATCACGGGGTGATCGTCATGCCAAAGTGCCAGCAAATCAAATGACTCACGTGGAAGGCTTTGCTGTGGTAGGATGGGAGTTTTGTGGGCTGGGGTCTGAGCGCAGAGTGAGTGCAGGGTACTGGGGGAATGGGTGCAGCTGCAGCATGCCTGTCCTGCATCGGCGCCCAGACTGGCGATCTGAGCTGGGTCCTGTGTTTCATGCAGCTCTGAAAGTCGATGACATTGATTCACCCGTGACCTTTGGCAGCAGGGCTGTCACCAAGAGGTGGTCTCAAGGGGACTACAACACGCCTGGAGCCTTGTAGAGACCCGGCTCCTGGCCGTGCTCTGGCCAGGCCAGTCCAGTGGCTCTGGAGGGCCTGGAAATCTACAGCCCCCCATCACTGATTCAGGGGCATTAGCACCCAAACTGTCAGAGCTTTCTAATCCCAGGCCTCCATGCGGCAAGGGTGCCTATAGCACCCCCTGCACCCTCAGCAGGTCTTCCCTGCACACCTGCGTGTGTCCAGCAGATGGCACCGCAGGGGGTGAGCAATCTCCCCAGCAGGCCAGTCACCGCCACTTCTCCCAAGGGGCCAGCAAGCACCTATGTGGACACCTTGCCCCCATCCCAGGTAGACAACCCCAAACACTGCCCTGACCCTGGCCAGGCCTCTCAGGGTCACTGTGGGACTTCGATGCAGGCCTTTGTTGTTAGGTCGTGAGAATGCAGAGCTGATGTGTGCACGGGTGCTGATGCAATCCTCTGAGTGTGCACAGGGGGTTTGGAAGCCATTGAGCCTGAGAGGTCCTGGAGTGGAGACCATCACTCCTACTGATGGTGGCCTAAGGAGCCCCACTGTCACGACCCTGGTCATTTTCACAAAGCAGCCTTTCTAGGGGCCGCACTTCGAACATATTAGGTCTTGAATATGTCCTTTGAATAAGGACCAGTCTAGAAATGTGTAAGCAATAGCTACGCTTCTTCCAAGCCCCACTTGTGTGGCGGGTCCTCCCAGCAGTGTTCACCCCCTGAGAAGCCACTCTGTGGGGGCGGGGGGGTGGGGGGGATGTCAGACCACCTTCACAAGAGGCGGGAGGGAAATCGCCATCAGCATCAGTCTGAGGCCGATTCTTCTGAGACAGAGGTCAAACATGCCTCCACCTTCCAACCATTTAACCCTGTCTGACACCAACTGTCCCTCCCAAGGCACTCACGACTTCTCTGCTGAGTCTGATACTTTATCGGAACCAGCATACAGACTGAAAGACAGAACCCACCGTCAGGGCCATCATGAGGAGAGTTGTGGTGGTGGCTGTCCAGTCAGTTCTGACGAGGGAACAGCACTGCTTGCCGGCCGTCACCATGCTCACACTTGTTCTGCTGGCAGCCCATTGTTGCAGCCACTCTGCAAGTCCATCTTGTGGAGGAGCCTCTTCTTGTTCGCCTGCCGTCCCTCCACTTGACCAAGCGTGACCTCCTTCTCTAGGGACTGGTCTCTCTTGATTCATGTCCAAAGTATGTGAGACAAATGCTTACCATCCTTCTTCGAAGGAGCACTGTGGCTGTGAGTTTCCTAAGAGACATCTGCTTGTTCTTCGGGCAGGCCACGGCCCTTAGAGAACCCTTCGTCCACGCCATGGTTCCATGCATCATGTGTCTCTTGTTCTCCTTATTCAGTGTCTACCTTCACATGCACAGGAGGCTACTGGAAACGCCATGACCTGAGTCAGGAGCTCCTTATTCCTCAAATAGCATCAGTGCTTTTCAACTCTTCACAGAGGTCTTATGCAAAAGACTGAGCCAATGCAATGCTCCGCTTGATCTCTTGATTGCTGCTTCTGTGAGCACTGATTGTGGCCCAAGCAAGATGAAATCCTTGACAATGTTCATCTTTCTTCCCTTTATCATGATGTTACCTATTGGTTCAGTTATGAGGATTTTTGCTTTCTTTAAATTGAGTTGTATATCCATATTGAAGGCTGCAACCCTTTGGTAGTATTTAGGAACATTAACAGGGTGCAGTTAAGCATCAGGAGATACAGTTCTGAGAGAGCAAGACCGAATAATCCCTAAATTAGAGTCTTATATAGTGTCCTAGAACCCCACCCCAAAAGTACAATGTACCTTATTTACAACCCAGTCCCTTTGGTGGGCCACAAACATCCCAAATTTGCATAATCCTACCCTGTCATTTGGTGGAAGTCCAAAAGACTATTTAGCTAGAAGGGGCACATCATGTAATTCACTTTGCTGCATATCAATAACATATCAATAACTGGCAACTCTGATTTGGTATTAGAGAGTATGCTGGAGACCCCACGATGGAATTCTTCAAGATGAACAAACTACTCTTGTAAATACCTTTTCTCAAAAACATAAACAGCAACTATATATGTGGAATTAATAGGAATCAAATTAATGATGTCTGTGAAGAGAGAAAATAGAGAAGCTCAATGTCATTAGGGCAAAATCAGAGAGTCTGTGGGGAACTGAAGAAAATGATAAATTCATGAGCGCTAAAGTAGGGCCTTGAGTATATACCTTCCGAATCTAGAGACTAGATTTCACATACTGAACACTAATGACCAAAGAGCAGGTGAAGTGTGGGGTGTGCGATGATATACAGTTAAGCTAAATAATTGCTAGTTTTAAGAAGACTTTCAGTGATATTTTGGGTTGTGGTTTTAAAATGGTCTCAAAGCAGTAGTGTCAGGGGCTCATCTACCTTTGTGGTTCCGAGAAGTCTGGAGTCCATGATCATTAGAAATTCTATTCTGCATTTCCCTCTTTCACGCAGGACTCGTCTGAAGAATCTTTGATAAAAATGCTCAGTAATACTTTAGAGGCACCATCGAGTTCTTCTGGTCTCAGGGAGGTAACTAGCATAGGTCCCATCCTTTCTCCTCTGTTGCCCCAGGCGAATGGAGACCAATTGCTGTGTCGGAATGGCTGCTGGAGACTTTGTAAGGCCTGAGGCAGATGGAAAAGCAAAGGCACGACACAGGTTCTGAGGCCAATCAACTGGGATGTCTCATGAATCCAGGGCTCTAAAGCTCCAAACCAAGAAAGTGAATGTGACGAGAGTTTGCTTATATTATCATGAGCTTCAGCAGCTCTGTTTTTGGTCCTTTTGTAAGTTTATCACATCACTTTTTGCCAATCCAACTTTTTATAGCTGTACAGCTTATTGATGCCAATTACAAAAAGTGTCTACATCACCACTTCGTATCCCCCTCCTCCCAGCCCCCTTCCGTCTGCCCCTGGCAACCACTAAGAAATTTTGGTCTCTGTACATTATCTTGTCTTTTTATATAAATGAGATCACACAATAGTTGTTCTCTTGCGATTGACTTATTTCACTAAGCCTAATGTCTAGAGTCTGTCAGCCCCATCCACATTGTCGCGTGTAACGAGAGTCCATTTCTTCTAGTGGCCGAGGAGGATTCCATTGGATGTAGGAGTCACGTGGTTAAAGATGGTCTCAGGACAACAGCGTCAGGGGCTCGTTTCTCCATCCATCATTATCGACGGGCAGTCTCACTTCCGATCATCGTGAACAGCACTGCAGTGAACACTGCTGCACAAGTCTCTGCTTCGGCCTCTGCCGTCAAGTCTTAGGAGTGTCCACCGAGGCATGGGATGGAGGTCACAGGCAAGTTTTATTTATTTTTATTTATTTTTTCCCCACTGTGTAACCCGCTTCAGTGCCCGAAGCCCACGGACAAGGCCAGGCAATGGCTCAGGACTACAGTTTGCTCTGGCATGAGACACTATGAGAGGCCCCTAGAGACAAGCCTCCCATACATAAATCCAAACCCATGCATTTATTTTTAGCTTTTGTGCCTTTTTTCAAAGGGACTGTCATACTGTTTTCCACAATATCTGTACCATTTTCCATTTCTATCACTATGGGTAAGGAATATAATTTTCTCGACATCCTTGCCAATATCGTGTTGTGTTCTTTTTGCTTTGTATATGTTCATTATAATACCGTATATACTTATATATTTTAATATATATATATGTATATATATTTAACCTTGACCATCCTAGTGGGAGTTAAATGATATCTCATTGTGGTTTTGATATTCATCTTTCTAATGGTCAGTGATGTTGGGTATATTTCTATATATGTGGTGATCTTAGGTAAAACGGCTCTTCATCCTTTACCTGCTCTGTGATTGGGCTATTCTCCTTTTTGTTGGCAAATTGTCAAAGATATGTACACACACACACATACACACACACACACAGAGAGACTGTGGTAGTTATATAATCTAGTGTCAATTTGAGAGGATTATGACTGAGAGGGTGGAGTTTAGCCTGTCAATCAAGACACAACCAGATGAGGCCTCTCTGTGGGCATGCCTTCTCCTGAGAATTCTGGGAACTCCTGGATTTCTTCCTTGGAGGCAGGAGAGATTCTCGCTCTGCTCACTTCCTGCAAGACATCCCTGAGGAGAAGCCACATGGACCTACCCTGCTGCAGCCCTGGGAACTGGAGGAGCCACATGGAGACCCCTGTCAGGGCTGAGATGCTTCTACTGCCACTGACTTTGCACCCACTGGCCTGTGATCGTCCTGCATTCGGCGTCATTGCATGTGTTCATGAGTCTGAAGAGGAATTTATAGATTCTATCGGACATATGGGCTCATATTGGACTTATGGACTTGATCTGGACTGGGCTGGGATGTTTTCTCAATATTCAACTGCTCTTGCATATAAACCTTTCTTATACACATGTGTGTCCAAGAATTTGTTTCTCTAGTCTACCCAGACTACACAGGGATATACACACATACATACACACATCACACACACATACACACGTTATTGGCTTCCAAAGGATATGCCTTCCAAAGATATTCTCTCAGTAAGTAGCTTGTCTTTCAATTTTTTTGGCAGTCTTTTGGTGAATAGATATGACTTTTAGAAGTCCCATTTATGTGTTTTCTCTTGGTGCTTGTGGTATTGTTAGAGATCCACTGTTGTAAGCTAGGCTTGAGAGGGCCCCCCTCCATTTCCTTCTAATAGTTTTATGGTTTTAGATCACACATTTAGTTCAATAATCTATTTTAAATTTGTTTATGTGCATAGTGTAAGGCATGCATGCCCTTTAATTTTTCTGTCTGTGGAAATCCAATTTTCCTGCTGGCATTAATTGAAGAGACTCTTATTTCCCCATCAAATGGACTTTGCACCCTTGCTCAAAATGAGTTGACCATAGATGTATGGGCTTATTTCTGGACTCCTCTGTACTCTTTCGATCATAAGTTTATAAATGATATAACCTGCCTACATACATAATTCAAATGAATAGAATGCTCTACATGTAATCTAAGGAAGCAAGAGAAGAAGAGTGGAATATCTTAATAAGTAAATAAAGGGACAAGGTACACCCGTGCTCTAAGACAATCGCCGTGTGTGCCATAGCAACAGTGTGGACTGATAGAAATATGTTGGCCAGGGTGTAGTGTAGCACCGATGAAACGCACAATTTTCCTTCCTATGGTTCCTTGGGGCTTCCTCACCCCCCACTATCATGACCCCAGTCCTGCCTCTCACTGTGGGCTAGGGGCGGATCGTGTGCACAGATGCAGATAAGAGATAAGAACTCACGACACATGGAATCCAGGAACAGGAATGGGAGTAGCGATATCATGGGGGTAGGGGAAAGGTGGAGAAATGAGGGGAGGAAGGGGGAACTGATTGCAATGATCGAACATAACCACACACACCCCTATCCCAGGAGTACAAACAACAAAAACCCTCGGGGACGGGAGACCAGTCATTGTAAGATAGGAAAATAATAATATTTATAATTTATCAAGGGGTCATGAGGCTGGGAGGTCGGGAGGGAGGGAAAAAGGAAGAGCTGATACCAAAGGCTCAAATAGAATGTAAAAGTTTAGAAAAGAATGATGGCAACATATGTACAAATATGCTCGATATAATTGATGGATGGATTGATATAAGAGCTGTAAGAGCCCTAATAAAATGATTTTTTAATTAAAAATATATATGTGGTGTCATAAGTGACTTATGTGTCATAAGTAATGTGGATGTTGATTGTAGTTTTCTGAAATGGCAAACCGTTCCTGGCAACGTTTGGGGACCTTTTAGCCTAGGTTCCCTGTCCAATGGGGTGAGAGCCATGGTGCTTCTTCCAAGAGGGACATCCCAGGGCGGCAGAGGATGGGAAGCGATGCGAGGCAAGGCGTTCCGGCCGCCCACGGTCTTCATGCCACACAGGAAGTCTTGGGCCAGGCTGTCGGAGGGAATCTGAGCTGTCCACATAGGGAAAAGGAAGGGAGCGGGAATCACGGGTCCCGTTGGCCACTGTTTGTCCCAAGGCTAGTGGATGCCTCTGTCCTTCCAGGGTAGGTCGTCTGGTCCCTCAGGAATCCAGAGTGTAGCCCTCACCACACCCCCGCCCTACAGAATGTCACCTTTTATCTGACTCTAGAGAGGGAAGCAGGGTCCAGACTTGAGGTTTGGGGCCACGTGGTTCCTTGGTCTTGGCAGGCGGTGGAACCGTGAGGCTTTGCTGGGAGTCGGTTGAAGATGCCGAGGGCCTAGAGGCTGAGGCAGGTCAGAGAATCAGAGGCGGTGAGGAAGTGATCTCTGCTATAGGAGTCCTGGTGGCCTACGGCATGGGGTAGTGGGTTGTGACTCACAGAGGTAGCAGTTTGAACCCACCAGCTGCTCCATAGGAGAAAGAGGAGGCATTCTGCTCTTGTAAAGACGGACAATCTTCAAAGCCCCATGGGCCAGTTCTGCCCTGCTGGATAGCTGTAAGTCTCAGTGGACTCATTGACAGTGGCTTTGGTCTTGGGAGTGTGAGACAACAACTCTTGGGAGGTTCAAAAACCTCGGAGATTTATATATATATATAAAGGAGTTACGTTTTAGACTCAAATCAAAACCTCGGAGATATATATATATATATAAACGAGTTACGTTTTAGACTCAAATCATTAAAAAGTCACTCCCCCAGACCTCGGAGATTTATATTTATATTTATATATATAAAGGAGTTACGTTTTAGACTCAAATCATTAAAAAGTCACTCCCCCAGCCCCCCAACTCTAAAGAGGCCTGCTGGGACATTTTAAAGACATGCAGGACACAGGGCAATGGTTTGTGACACGGCCAGCCCTAGCAAAATGATAACTAAGGTGTACACGTGCCAGGCATTGTCCTCGGGCCCCATAGACATGAATCCACCGTACGCTCACAGCCAGCGCAGGAGGTGGGTCTAATTACTGTGCTGGCCGGAGATGCGGGCGCCAAGGTCAGCGGAGTGACACAGCCAGGAAGAGGCAGAGCCGGACTTGGAGTCCAAAGGTCTCAGCCCTCATCCGCCACCCACCCGTCGTGTCCCCGCCAACCACTGGGACAAAACTCTCCCCCAAACCTCAAACACGGGCGCCATGAATTCTCCCTGAATGGCAGTGCTGTCCCGGGATACACAGCTCGGGGGAGGGGGTCACTGGGCTGAGTACACAAACCTCGGTCAAGATCAGGGGTGAGGCGGGGAGCATGGGGCAGGAAGGCCCCAGAGGAGAGGGATGGGTGACTTAAGAAGGGAAGTGAAAGCATCCTTATGCCATCCATTGAATGATGCATTTGGCGGCCAGACAGGCTGGGGTGGCTGGAGATTGTCAACAGTGGCACCTGTCATCGCTCAGGTCTGGGGGTGGGGAAGCAAAACCCGAATCAGCCTTCTGCTTCTGCCTCCTCACAGCTCAGTTGCTGCTCTTGGTGGCTCAAGCCAGCCAGGTGTCACCAGGCCCACGCAGTCAGTGCCCTGGCATGCCACTTGCTTCCCATCTGAGGCTCTCATTCCAAGGGCAGCTTTGAAGCCCACTCGCTACTGCCTGGGGACTGTGGCTGCGCAGAGCCACAGGGGCCTTTCCTCAGCCTGTCCCAGGACCTCCTGGTTCCCTGGTGCTGGTCTCAATCTGCTAAGCCGCTATGATTGGCACGAATAAGACGGCCCAACACTTCCCCAACCCCTGCGGTGGCCCGGGTACCGTCCTAAACCCTCGGTGCGCATCAAACGTTCCTGGTTCGTTTGGCCTTCACTCACCTAGGAAGAAGTATGGCCAGAGGGCTCTATGGAGCAAGGACGGTGAGACTCCAGCTTACATCCTTTGGGCGTGTTGTCAGGAGAGACCTGTCCCTGGAGAAGGACATCATGTTGGCTGAAGGAGCAGGACCGTGAACAAGAGGCGGGCCCTGCAGGAGCTGGATGGACACGGTGGCTGCAGCAATGGGCTCAAGCGTGGGAGCGATGGCGGGGATGACGTAGGACATCAGGGATTCGCCCCATTGTGCTTTGGGTCGTGATGGGCATCTGCTTTTGCACCCCCCTCCCCCTGGATTGTTCCAGCGCCCCCAGGGAGCGGCGTCACCCACTCTGGGAAACACGGATGCAGACAGACAAGTCGCAACAACTTGGAGAGGAGCACGTCTTGTCCCTGTCTCCTCCCACCGGGCAAAGGGGGTGATTAAAGACCCACTGAGTTTGAGTGGCCGACCCAAAGCTACACAAGCCAGTAAGTGACTTGTCAGGATCTGTTTCTAACCACTGCACGGCACTGTCCTCTGCCTCTGCTGCAGGCCAGGGCCCGGGCCTCCCCCGCTGCTCTCAGCCACAGCGCCTCGCCGCAGCCTCACTGTACTCAAGACAATTCCAACTCACAGCGACCCGCTGGCACAGAGGAGCATGGCCTCCGCGAGTGTCTGAGGCTGTCACTCTTTACAGGAGCAGAGAGCCTCGTCCTTCTCCCTCTGAACAGCTGGTGGGTTTGAACTGCTGACATTGCGGTGAGCAGCCTGTGTGAGTCTGGGTAGATTAGAGAAACAAAATTCATAGACACTCCTATAGGTGTTTAAGAAAGAGCTTTATATACAAGACCAATTGAATATTGAGAAAACACCCCAGCCTAGTCCGGATCAAGTCCGTAAGTCTAATATGAGCCCATGTGTCTGACACCAACCTATAAAGTCCTCTTCGGACTCACGCAACACATGCAAGGACACCAAATGCAGGAAGATCACCGGCCAGTGGGTAGAAAGTCTTGTGGATCCAGTGGGGGGTGTAAACATCTCAGCGTTGGCAGGGGTCTCCACCTGGCTCCAACTCTGGGGCTCTGGCTGCCATCAGCATAGCTCCATGTGTCTTGTCTAAGGTGACCAGATTTTAACATTGGTAAAGCGGGACACCATTGACGGGGTGGGGTGGAGAGTTCTTGATTAAAAATTTGGTCTATATGGAGCAACAAAAATTTTCATAGAATGCAAAAATAGCATTGTAATATATATTTTTTAATTTCAACATAAGTACAATTTACAAATATAATACATTAAAAATTATGTATAGTATTATTTTACTCTTTGGCATATTTCTCATTTGAGTGAATTTTTTTAGTAGATTGCTGTTGTTTAAAAGGTCATGAACTTTTTCATAAGAATTTAAATTATATTTCACACATAAAATGGCTTTCAAAGTCTCAACACTTAATTGTGAATTTTCTGATGTCCACATTTTATTTACCATAGGAAAAAACACGTTCAGTCACAGCATTAGTTCCTGGTAAGGACCGGGCGTATTCCACAATTTTTAGTGCATTATTGTGTGGAACATGGCTTGTTTCAAAATGATGAAATATTTCTAACCATTTGTTCTCTATTGTGATTTTTGCTGATGCCCAAGAGTTAACCTTTTCCTTATCAAATATACTTTTAATAATGATACCTCATTAAAAAGATCATTTCTGAAAATATTACTATATGGGAAATTTTGAGTAATATGATTGAATGATTTTTGCACATCATTCCAGTACTGTCCGCTAAATTCAAGAAAATTTATGTATTTATTAAATAAATAAATAAATTACCTACATTATCTGAATAGCTGATTTGTTGACATCACTTGTTTAACTAGCACTAGCACGCAGTACGATGTGTATCGTCTGAGAGACAGTTACAAAATGTTTTCGTCATTGCCAATGCCAAAAAATGCCATTGTTCATTAAGTCCAAGCAATGGTGGTCGAATTCTACCTGATCAACAATGCGAACTTTGATAAGCAGTTCTCGATAATCAGTTCCCAACAATTATTTATTATTATTAAAGCTTAACATTATAAAATTAACAAAAATAATATAAAACTCATATCCTGGTGAAATAGCCACATGGCAGCCAAAAAAACGTATATTCCCTTCCCGATCTCCCACCATTCCCTAGCTTGTCGTGCATTCTTTCCAAAAATCGGGACTTTTTAAAAATGCCGCAGGACGCAAGACAAATTGTTAAAAAGCAGATTGTCCCGCCAAAAGCGGGACATCCGGTCACCTTACCTTAGTCTTGTCAATAGAAAGTCTCTCAGGGAGTGAGCATGTGCCCCACCTCCAGTGAGCTATTTATCTCCTTAGTGCCTCTAAATGAGGTCATCAAGCCACGACCTGATTGACAGGCTAGACTCAACCCCTCCACTCGTAAGTCTCCAATTGGCCACAGATGATGTAGCAACCACATAGCCCAATGCATAACCACTCTGCCACCAGGGCATCTCAAAGCAGGGAGCATCGCCTCAGGGAGCTTCTGCCCCTGTCGACAGTCGGTGCCTTCTGAGTTGAGCTGCCTGCCCAGGAACGTGGGACCTGTGCGTCTCCAGGTTGGGAGCAAGCATTACTGAAGGACCCTGGACTCGCTCTTTCCATGGACCACAGCCTGGGTCCTAGCATTTCAGAGCTGAGGGGATTCACCTGCATTCCCTCCTCATCAGCGTGCAGTGCTAGACTTCTCGCCCTCTGCGAGGGAGACCGGATTCCATTCCTAGGCAGCCACCAGCTGTGCCTGGACGCCTGTGTGTTGCTATGTTACCGAGTGAGTTTCCATGGAGCTTCCAGCCGAGGATGAACTAGGAAGAAAGCCCTGGTATCTACTTCGGAAAATCGGCTCATGAAAGCCAGGCAGGCTGCACAGCCTCTTCCCAGCGCGTGTGGGGAAGCCACAGGCACAGGGCCAATGTGACTGTGGCTAACAACACAGATGACCTTGCCCCTGGCTGCCGGTCACCTCCTTCCCCTGGGCTCTGGGCCTTTGCATTGGACCCCCTTGGATTGCTCTGTCCTGGGCTGAGTCGGAGGCCTTCCACCCTCCGCCATGCTCCTGGCCCTGAATGACAGACCCCTCAGCCTGCCGCCCTCTTCCTGGACATTGACTGGATCGACAAGGCCAGCAGGGCCATGGGGGACAGCACATAACCCCACGAAGTATTGGCCCCTCCATTAGAATGAAGGGTTTTGTGACTCCATGGCGGACTCAAAGATGCATTTATCCTCTAAAGCAAGAGAAGCAGGGGGGTAGGTGGGGGCAGGAGAAAAATTTTTTTTTAAGAAGAAAAAATTATTTAAGTGTGCAGCAAAAAAAACCCCAGAAAATCCAACTACAGCAGATTTCCTTTTAGGATCTAAGTCCTGGGCTTGGAGGGTTTGTGTCCAGGCTTCGTCTGGGCCCCGGGCCCAGGAGGCCGGGTTGGGGCGGAGCACTCCTGGAGCCACGTGGAGTCATCAACCCTGCAGCACTGTCTGGTGCTGCCAGGAGCCCTGCGAGCCCAGGCAGGCCGACGGGCCCTTTGTGCATACTCCAGTGGGCACAGTGGGCAGCCTGCTCCGGGACCCTGCCTCACAGATCACCGGCAGGCGGGCCCCGGGCAGCAGATGGTAGCTCTTAGAGCTAACGGGTCCTCGGGTGCTTTGAACATCTTGAAAAGATTTCTTTAGAAGTTAAAACTTGGCTTGGGAGTGACAATATGGTTCAGTGTGTGGCTTTGAAAAGGCCCCAGGGTGGGATGTGGGGTGGGCTGTTTCAGCTTTCCCCTGCCTCGAGGAGCCCGCTCTCTGAGCAAGCGCTGCTTTTCACGTGTGCCCCAGAGGGCCCTGGGTGGGGAAAGCTGGGGACCCTCCGTCTCCTGGGCCGCCTGTGTGGGCTGTGCTCCTGGTGCCCATGGCCTGGGGTCAGGCTCACCCAGCTTGGTCAGGGGTCGGGATACACAGGCTAGTGTTTGGGTTCCAAACCTTTCGAAGGCACCAGCCAGGACCAAGTGCAGCTTCTGAATTCCTGGAGCTAGGGGCGCAGTCATCATACCCTTCACATCCCCACCCCGGGCGGGCTTTGTCTAAGTGGGTCTTGGAAACGCAGTTTTCTCTTCTCTGTGCCCAGTTACCACCCTCCCTCCCTGATGTTTTCCACTCCTCCACTCTAACAGGAGAGACCCGTCCTGCAGGGCCAGCTTCTGGAGGGAGTGAGGTGGGCCGAGAGGACAGTGCCCCGTCCTGAGGCCCAGGAGCCACCATGGTGCTGGGAGCCCTGGCAGCCTAAAGCAATCTCCATTGACCATTCATGAGATGTCAGGTGGTCTACAGATGGGAACCCAGCAGTATTGATTTTTCACTAGCCTGCTAAAATTGAAAGGAAGGGGGTCGGGGTGGGGGGGTGGACCGGAATCCAACAACCCTCTTTAAAAGCACCGGGTTAAGCTTTGTTTCCCAAATGAGGCTTCCTAGGTGCCAGGTATGGACAGCAGAGGTGCGTGTAAGCTACCAGGGCTGGCGGACATAGGAGATAAGATAAAGCATTGGAACCCTTGACTTCCAGAGGAGGAGGGCTGGCGCTCAGGCTTGGTGGGGGGGAGGGGGGGGGCGTCCCAGAGGAAGGAGAGACAGAACACAGAGGGAGAAGCGAGGGGGCACACAACCAGCAGCTCCTCCCTCCCTCCCGGCAGCCTCTTTGACAAGATCAGACGTGGATACAAAGAAATGCATGGAACCATTGACAACAGTGCCCAGTTCCCGTGTAAACCCCCACAGGGGCTGCGTTCTGGGAGAGCCCCTTCCCCAGCCCTGGCTCCCCCTCAGGGCAGAACTGGAACAGGGACTGGACGTGCCCTCTGGGGAGGCAGCTGGGGCAGAAGGGCCCTTGGAGGCCTGCCCTGGCCGCTTGTTTAGCTAGAGCTTAGGCCCTTTCTGTTTGCCAAGAAGGGCTGCCGTTCCCAGGCCTGGGCCGCTGCCAGCCGTGGGGCTGCCTGAGGTTTGCGTGTGATGTATGTGTGGTGTGGGTAGGTGGTGGGGGCTGTGTGTGGTGTGTATGTGGCATATGTGTGATACTTGCGTGTGGTGTGTGGTTTGTGTATCTATGTCGTCTGGGCTGTCTGTGGTGTTTGTGTGTGATGTCTATTTGCTGTGTGTATACGTAGTGTGGGCCCCTTGGGGGGTGCGTGTGGTGTATGTGTATTTGGTGTGTGGATGCGGCGTGTGTATGTGTTTAGTATGTGTTCCCTCTGTGTGGTGTTTTGTAGGATGTGGACATGTGTATCTATGTGTAATATAGGCTATGTGTATTGTGGTTTGATGTATGATGTGTGTTTGGTGTGTGAGTACTGGTATATGTATGTAGTGTGGTGTGTACTGTGTGTGGCGTGTGTGGGGCATGTGGGTGTGTAGGACATGTGTGGTGGGGGGGGTGGTATGTGTGGGGTGGTGGGGTGGGGTAGGTGGGTGTGCAATACCTGTGTGGGTGGTGTGTGGTGTGGTGTATGGGATGGTGGGATGGCATGGGTGGGGGGGGGAGACTGCTATCTGCCTGCTGGGTTGGGATGGGAATGTGATTTGGCCCACGCCGGCTTCCTTCCTTCTGGCTTGTAGAGTGGCACTGTGGCCTTGGAAAAAAGTTATTGATTTATTGATCCCTTTGAAATGAAAAGGGCCAGGAGCTGAGAGCCAGGAGTTCGGGGATCTGGCCAGTGGCCCGGTCAGCACCTGTCTATCCAGCACAGGAAGCCCTGTGCTGGGCACGATGGGGATGCGAGACCAATGGTCCAATTCCTGCCCAGGCTGCCGCCCTCCTGCCTCCAGCTGAGACCAGAGACCACAGAAGCTCAGAGGTGGACAGGGCCTTCTGTGGAGGTCCCTTCGCTCAGAGTGCTTAGCACATAGGCAAGGAAGTGGAGTCTGTGAATTGAGCTGACTCCTGCCGGATCCCCTGGAACTGGGCCTGGTGGCCAACTAGACAACCTGGAGAAGGTGAAGGCCTCTCTCAGGTCAGCCCGTCCTCAGAGCTTCTCTGCTAGCTCAGTGGAAGGGACCTTGGACAGTTCTTCCAGTCTCTGGGGGCTGGGGCTGGGACAGCCTTGGACCAGCCCGACCAGACAGATGGCTTCCTCCAGCAGTTACTAGGACCCAGGCACTTTGTTAGGGGACTTGCAACCACCTTCTAGTTCAGTTAGAAGAAGAGAACGTGGGACAGGTACTCTCATTATCCACGGTGGCCTCAGAGAGGTGAAGTCACTGGTTGGTGACTACTCAGCGAGTGAGAGGTGCTGGGACTTCAGTGTAGTTCCAGAGCAGCAAAAGGCAGCCACCTGCACTGAGCTTAGGTCTGTGGGGGCCACACCCTTAGAGAGGACTGGGAACCGTAACAGCAGCAGGGACAGAAGCCACTCACTGGCTCCTTTGAGGTTGCCTTAGACCAAGTGTGTCCAGTTCCCTTTAGAAGGCTGAGGTGGAGTCATTGGACAAGACTCTTCTCATAGACTGAGGAGCCCCGGTGGCACGGTGGCTATACATTGGGCTGTTAACTGCAAAGTCAGTGGTTCGAAACCACCAGCTGCTTCTCAAGAGAAAGATGGGGCTTTCGACTCCCACAAAGAGTGACAGTCTCAGAAATCCATAGGGGCAGTTCTACCCTGTCCTATAGGGTCTCTAGGAGTTGGCATTGACTCGCCCGCAGTGAGTTTGATTCCGCTTTCAAATAGACTAGCCCTGATCCCTACCCCACGGCTGACTGCGGTGGGTGCGTGTTGCTATGATGCTGGAAGCTATGCCTCTGGTATTTCAAAGCCAGCAGGGTTACCCATGACTGCCAGGTTCCAGCGAAGAGCTTCCAGATGAGGAAGAAAGGCCTGGCCATCTATTTCTGAAGATTAGCCCCTGAGCGCCTGGTGGATCACAATAAGACATTAAGCCACATACTCCGGGAAGATCAAGGAGCATGCCAGTGATTGCAAAGATGGTGCATCATCGGGAACGAGGCTGCCGCGTGAGCTGGCGTCGACTCACAGCTGACAGCCACCGAGACCCTGTCTCATTGCCGGTGGACATCATCTTGAAAACCTCATCGCTGGTGGACATCATCCTGAAAAACCTCATCGACACGTGGGGGAGGGGAGCTGAAATCGAGCCTGCGGTGTGACAGGATCTACCAACACAGAATGCAGAACTGTGGCAGTATTGTGGTTTGGGGGAATCCACCCTCCACCCCGTAAAAAGACAAATGGTTTTGAAATCACTCTTTCATATTTCCATTTTAGAAATAGACAATGAACCCTCACTGCCTGTCATCTGTCCCTTGCCTACGATTTTGAGCTGACGTTCAAATGCCTTTCTTCTCTGCTGATGTCTTCCGGTGGTCAGCGATGGCCAACTTCCAATTATCCCAGGGACCAGTCAGGAGGACCCAAGCAACCCAGGCCGATGGACCCCTTGGCTCAGCATCCTACCAGTTATGGAAACTTCCTCTCTTTTTTCAGTGCATGCCCTCCCTTTGTGTGTCAGCACTTGGGAGAGCAGAGGGGAGAGGTTCTTTGTGAAGAAGCATAAAGCCAAGGCCCGGCTTCGGGTGGGGCAGGCTGACTCTCTGTGGCAACGTCCTCGAAAACAGCCACATCTGGCCACATAGAAAGATGTACATGTGATTGGTCTATAGAAAGGGTCTATATGAGGGGTTTCAAAAGTTTGTGGGAGAATGCTGGGGCAGCGGAGGATCCCATCCCATGCACAGTTTTATAATATGCTATGAAAATATTCCCTTTCAAAGCACCTGGGAGAGCACAGAATGTCTGCTGGCACGTTCTATGGTTCAAACCCACCAGCCAGTCCTTGCAAGACAGATGAGGTAATCTGTGCCATAAAGATTTACAGCCACCGAAACCCTCCATGGCTTGCTCTCAGTCAGCATCTACTCAGGGCACTGGGTTTGTGTAGGATATCTTTAGATTTTTCAGACCAGCGACTGAACCTCTTTTTATAATAAACATGATTTTTATTCTTTTCCCAATGACCAGGGTTGGTTACGTGTGCAATTCAGCAGCAAACTCACTTTTGCAAAACTGACCAAGTTAGACTGACCAGAGAACTATGGTTTCATCGACAGCATTTTTGATAATGATTTTATGTTCTTCTTTCTACAGATTCCATTGTTTCCAAACTGTGAACGTAAAATAATGTTTTGCTCTCAAAAAGCCAAAGTCTGTGGAAAGATGGAACAGAAAGATAATGTAATTTTTAAGCCCCCTCATATAGATCACACACACACACACACATACACACACACACACATACATACCTATGTCATATGTATACTCCATGCCATCAAGTCTGCTCTAACTCATTGCAACGAGCCCCCTAGGACAGGGTAGAGCTGCCCCTGTGGGTTTCTGAGGCTGTAACTCTTTACCGGAGTAGCCAGCTTCCTTTTTACCCCTGGGAGTTACCAGCTTCCTTTTTACCCCTGGGAGTTAGCGGCTTGATGTATCACTGGTGAGCCCACCAGGGTTCCTTATGTCATATGATTATGTACATACACACACATATGTACATATAGGCATGTATATATCTGTATCTACAAAGGGGCCGCCAAAAGCGTATGGAAATTTAGAATTGAAAGATAATAGTTTTTCCACAAATTTTGAAGCTCCCTCATCTATATGAGAGGGTACCCCCAAAAGTCTGCACTTTTCAAGCTGGGTGAGCATCAAGCAACTGACTTTGAGGTCCTGGTGCCACCTGGGAAGTTCTCTCAGGTCACAGGGATACGCAAACCTCATTTTCTGTGATGGCCTATTTACGAAAACAGCGTATGGTTGTGGAATTGTTTCCTGCTCGGGACAAACGCTGCAGAAACGGATGTGATGTTGCACACAGCTTACAAGGACAGCACTATGGGAAAAACTCAAGTGTACAAGTGGTTTCCTCATTTCACCAAAGGTGAGATGTCACTTGATGATAAACTTCATCTGGACGTCCATCAACGTCTGGATTGGACTAAAATGTTGACAAAATTCATGCACTTGTGCTTGAAGACCAATGATGGGCCATCGCAGAGATGGGGGAGTTAGCTGGACTAGCTTGGAGCTCAGTTCAGCGAATTGTAATGGAAGATTCGGGAGTGAGAAGGCTCACTGAGAAATTTGTGCCTTGAGTTCTGACTGACCAGGAAAAAGAATATCAAGTAAAAACATGCCATGCTTTGAAAGAACAGCTCTGAAGCAACTCAGACATTTTCCCCAAGGTCACTACTGGCGAGGAGACATGGGGCTCTTCTTCTGATCCCGTAAGCAAACATCAATCAAGCCAGTGGAGGATGCCATTGTCACCTTGCCCCCCCCCCCGCCCCCCCAGAATTCAAGTGAAATCAAAGATCAAGACGATGCTCATTTGTTTTTGTAATGTGAGGGGGATAGTGCATTTGGAGTTTGTTCCACCAGGTCAGACTGTTATAAAGCCTTCTATTTAGAGCTTCCGAATAGATTTCATACCGTGAGCCAGTCTGGGGCAAAAAACAGCATGCTTCTCTTGCCCCATGTACCTTACTCTGTGCGACTTCTTTTTGTTTCTGTGAATGAAGAGGGACATGAAAGGACAGCACTTGGATGACATAGAAGAGGTGAAGAACCAAACAAGGGAGATGCTGTCAGCCATCCAAACAGATGTATTTGAAAAGTGTTTCCAAGAATGGAATCTCAGATTTAACAAATGCATTAAATGTAATGGAGAGTCCTTGAAAAGTGATGAAGTTGTTTTGTAAAAAAAAAAAAAAAATTAAATACATAGCTTTGGGGTGAAAAAAAATCCATTTTAAAATGTTGGGTACCTCCTCATATGTCATCTAAATAGTATAGCCTATATCTATGTATATTTGTTGCTATCTCTGTCTGTATTTGTATAATTTTAAGGGGCTTCAGAAAGTTCTAGGAAGCATTCCACTATCTTTTCATTTCACTTTTCCATGCACTTTTTGAAGCCTTTTTGTGTGTCTGCACTGAGAGGGCAGAGGGGAAAGGCCACTGTAGCTTCTGGCAAGCGGGCAGTTTCCCTCAGACCTCACGTTGAGGAAAGAGTTATGAAGGTGCTAGAGATGTCAAGGGCAACTTCTCCTGGGCTGCTCTCTCCGCACCTCCCCCCAGCCCCTTTAATGAGGTTCCTTGATTTGCCCCCGACTGTAACCAAGGTAACCGCGGCCTTAGTGCAAAGGGCAGCTCTTGGTCACTATCTCCAGCAAGATAAGGGATGCCCAGCAAGGGGTTAAACTTTGAGGGGACCCTGGTGACCAGATTCTGGCTCTGAGGAGGAGCTGCTGTGGCTGAGTGACAGCTGAGTGGGCTGCCAGTGTCATCAGGAGACAGAGGAGGGTCCAGCAAGGTGGATAGATTTTTGTCACTTGCGTGAATACTTCAAATTACAGGCATTAGTTCCCCGGCTTTGTCTAGCAATTGATGCCAGAGCAGTTGGGTTTTGTTCATTGATTTACATGAATGCATATTGTAGCCGGCTTCTCAGGATACCTAATTTGTGTCAGGAGGTGCTTTTGTTCCTGGGAACTCTTGAGGGGATGTGGGAGGATAAACATAGCACCCAGAATGCACTGCCCCACCACACCTCGGCTGATCAATCGGAGTGGAATGATAAGCAGACTCACCAATGGTGGGAGACAGGCTGATGGAGGGCAGTGGATGGTTTTTCTGTCCTGATGTCAGTCTTGCCTCAGCCTGAAGCTCAGGTGTCACCAAGTCCCATTTGACTCATCACAAGCCCCCCACATCTGCTCATAAAACTGCGCACTAGGACTTCCTTGATAGTGATCTTTACCAAAGCAGACCATCCCGTCCTCCACCTGCAGGGTGGACCCTGCAGGGTGCAGGTTCAGACCCCACCCTTTCGGTTAGCAAAGGTTGTGCCACCCCTGTATGCTCAGGGTAAACTCAAAAAACCAAACTCATAGCCATCAAGTCCATGCCAACTCAGAGTGACCCGAGAGGCCAGGGCAGAACTGCCCCGAGGTTTCTGAGACTGTCACTGTCACTGGAGTAGAAAGGCTCTCTTTCTCCCTCGGATTGGCCCGTGGTAGGCTCAGGTCAGGGAGGGTTTCCAAATCTGGGCGCTGTCGACCTCTTGGACCAGATCCTTTCCGGGTGGGGCCGTCCCATGCAGGATGCTGCGTTCCTAGGGTCAGCAGCCCCGCCCCTGGTGATGACCACAGATGTGGCCGAGTTTCCCCTGGGCAGACGCTGACTGTGGTTGGAGTACCTCTGGCTCAGGACATCCAGACTCCAACAGACCCAGGCTGGCTGCAAGACCTGGCGCCACCGGAGTCGGCTTGATGGCAGTGCGTGTGAGGTTTGTGTTTTGAGTGACACGAAGGTGTTGCAGGGGCAGGGTGGGGAGAGGATCGCGTTGGGGCAGAATCACCTGCTAAGGATTATAAACACATCTCTCATGAGGAAAAGTATAAACCTAGCCACCCTGGATTGCCAGAGCCATAGGTTGGGTTTGAACTCTCAACCTTTGGGTTAGCCATTAGGCACATAGCCATTGGCACCACCAAAGCCCCGAATACGCTCACAGTGTTTCACCTGTTTTAGAGAGGTCCTTTTCCTCTTCTCATTGGCCCATGAGGAAATCAAGGCGAAGACCCACCGTGGGCATGAGCAGTTGGGATGGGGCAACATCGAGATTCTTTCAGGCAAAGGGACGATCAGGGACAGGTAGCCGGCACCCAGTGTGTTGCTGCAGAGAGCCTCCAGGGGCAGGTCTTTCAGACGTAGTTGCCAGACCTTTCTTCTGAGGACCCCTTGGGTGGGTTCCAGTCTCCAGCCTATTGGTTAGCAGCTGGGTGTGGTCGCTGGTACCGCCAGGGATGCTCTCCACAAGGACCCCTGTTCTGCAGCATCTACAGTCTGGCACTGGCTGGCCTCTTGGTGACAAGGCTTGGGGGGCACAATGGCCACAGGGACTGTGTTTCAGTGGGGCTGTGGATCAGGAGGATTGAGACACCAGGAAATTCCAGCAAGTGCCTGGCACTGCCCAGCAGGCCTCAGCCCTTCTCCTCTGGCCTGGCTGCCTGCCAGCCCATCATGGACACAGGCTAGCCTTGCTCAGACCCACCCCCACCAGAGGCTTGTTTACCAAACAAAGCGCTTGCACCAAAGAGCCCTGGCCTGGAGCCTAGTAAGGTGGAAGGGCAGGGGTCAAGAAGCAGGGGTCAAAAGGCTGAGCCCCAGGGGAAGAGTGGAGATTAAACACCCTCCTTTTCAAATCGGGAGGTTTGGGTAATTAATTGGTCCCCAAATAGGAAAGCTTTCGATCGTTGTCTCAAGGCGCAGCCTCCATTCTGGCCTCCGTGTCTGGTGCCGGGGGCACCCCGCTCTGCCACCCCAGCCAGGGGCCAATCCAGCCTCACCACCCAGAGGTGAGGCAGGGCTTGGCTGTCCCCTCTGCCTCCTCTCCTTTCACCTCTGACACAGAGCTAACCCTTGGAGAGAAGGGGGAGAGAGGGCCCAGTGGGGCTGGTAGGCCCTCTGGATGGATGCAGCCCAGGAAGCAGCCCAGGGCCCATTTTCTCACACACTCTGGGGCTCTGACCTCCAGAGTTAGAAATGCCTGACCCCCAGCCCCCTATAGGCCTCAGAGGGATTCCCTAGCCCTGGGTGATTAGCTTTCCCACTACCTGCCCCAAAGAAACAGCAATTTGTCCCTTAATGCCTTTCAAAAGCCAGCTTCCCCCTCTGATCAACATGAGCACGCTGCAAGGTTACACACACACGTCTGATCAACATGAGCATGCTGCAAGGTTACACACACACGTCTGATCAACATGAGCACGCTGCAAGGTTACACACACACACACACACACACACACACACACACACACACACACAGCAAGCCAGCCGGTTACCACAGACCCATTTCACAGGGGCTTCTCAGCTCTAGGAGCCTTAGCAGCTTAGTGGTTAGACATACGTTGGGCTGTTAATCATAAGGTTAGCAGTTTGAAACCACTGGCTGCTCCCATAAAGAGTTACAGGCTTGGCAACTCACAAGAGCAGTTCTACTCCATGGCAGTAAGTTTGGCTTGCTTCTTCGGTTCTCAGCCCTGGTGGCACCGTGGGTTCTGTGTTGGGCTGGTAAGCACAAGGTCTGCAGTTCAAAACCATCAGCACTCCATGGGAGACAGAGGAGGCGCTCTGCTCCCATGATTCACAGTCCCAGAAACTCACAGGGCTGGAATTGACTTGGTGGCAGCAAGGTTTGGGTTGTTGTTATTCTTAGTGATGCAGGTAAAACAGTGAACCCAGGGTCAGTGGGGGTCCGCCCGAGGTTCCCAGTGGCTTCGGGAACATCCCCCATACAATCTCCATGAATTATAACCGAATTGCGCCATGAGGTGAGCAGGCACCCCGCTGACTGCGCAGAGAGTGTCGGGTCGGCCATGGCTTGTTCTGTCTCACACGCGGTGACCGCGAGTTGGGGCTGAACCAAGCAACTGATGATAATGATCTTGGGATTGCGAGGGGTGGAGGGACCCCTCTGCTTGCCCCTCCTGATCCCCTGCTGGGTCCTAGACTGGAGGCTGGAGTTTGGGCGGGGCGGGGAGGGCGTTGCAGTGTGGAGGTCATCTGAGTGTGAAGGAGCCTGGCCCTGGGGAGTCGCCCCTGAGGAGATCCCAAGGGGCTGAGGCAAGACTGAGCCGACGGCAGGAGCTCCAGGAGACCAGAGAGGGCGGATGCTGACCCCCGAGAGAGCAATGCAGCTCGGTCTGCAGGTGGGGTCAAGGTGGCGGACCCAATGAGCTAGGAGGGTCCTGAGTGGCTGAGTCCCCTGGGAAGAAAGCAGCTTAGGCCTGCCTGTCTTCTTCCCCGAGAGGGTCCATCACAGGGCCCTGCCTTTGCGCGATGGCCTTGCTGGACAGTACATTTAAGGAAGTCCTGTAAGTCATTGTTCTATCCATCTCGCCACCCGCTCCCAAACCATCCCCCTACTGAAATAGCTAGCAAGGCTTGTGTCTATGTGAAGAGGGGGTGAATGCGGTAGGGGTGGGTGGTCCCTGGACCCCTCTGTGTTCCCTCTTCCAGCTGCCCCCTTTCAGGCCTTGGTAGTCTTTGGGTCTCTGTGTAGTGGTGACGGAGGCCCAGCTGTGTGGACCTCTCAGACCCCAGGGGGTGGGAGGAGGGATCTTCCCAGATGGCAGGGAGGTGGAGCGGCAGGGCTGGGGTGCAGTGGATGGTGTGACCAGAGTGGTAGAGGGTGGATGAAGCCCCACAGAAAGTCCCTGTTGACAGGGCTGACACTTGCGTGCAGTCTAGGGCTTGTGAGGTGGCCCTGGGGGTGGGGGTGGGTGGGGGAGCAGCAGAGCTAGGTTTTTTGCTGTGAAGAGTTGTGCCCGGTTCCTCTGCCCCAACAAGGCCTACTGCTCAGGTATTTGCAGAATCATCTGCCACCTCTCCCCTCTCTTCACACACCCCACCACGTGACAGGGTCAGCCCGAGCGGCTGCAGCCGGGCCGGCCTGATTGATTCACAGCTGTCGATGAGTTTAATGTCCCTTCTCCCTGAGCGGCCATCTCAGCGGCAGAGGTGCTACATTACCTCTGAGCTGGGCTGCTGGCCACTGACACCGCGCCCCCAAGGATGCTTGGGGAGGTTACAGGTGCAACAAGCAAAATGAAAATCCATAGTTTTTTAAACCTTTATGAATTGAGAATGTGAACCTGGTAAATGGATCTGGAGTTACTAATGGACAATCGGCATGAGCAGCCCATCCATCCGGCAGGTTGAGGGACTGTGGGTCCTCATGCCTCCTGAGAGGCTAGCCCCTAGTTCCTGCCGCCTCTCAGATCAGGAGAGCAGCTGCAGGCATGGGAAAGGGGCTGGGGGCCTGGCTGCTAGAGCCCCCAGCACAGGCTGCCTAAGGCTGGTGCTGGCAGGAGGTGGTGGCCCAGACACAGATCCAGTGGGCTGGGCCAGGGCTTCCAACAAAGGACCGTCAGTGGAGGAAACAGAGACCCTTTCTCCATCCACACCCCCAGACCCGGGCCTTCTCAGAAAGACCTCCTCTGTGACCAAGGAGACAATATTGCAGTCTCCATCTGACTGTGGTGGCAGCCACCTGGTCCCAGCCATCCTTCCACATGGGAGTACACTCCCCCTGAGGCCTCTGGCCTGCTAGCTTGCCATGTCCTCTGCTACCCTAGGAGACCCTCCCATTTTCCAGAGGCCTTATCTGCCAACTAGAAAAGTTCATGGCATCTAGCCTGCTTGGTTTTCTCTATAGCAGTGGTCACAATCAGACTGACTGGGTCCTTTCCTTACTTGTTGGTTGAATAGCTGCCCACCTCCACACTGGGCTGTAAGCTCCCAAAAGACGGGAATGGTGTCTGCTTTGTTATGGAAAGGACTTGGCACATAACCCCAAGCCTGATGCCACTGAGTTGATTCTAACTCATAGAGACTCTGTTAGTTGGGTTTTCTAGAGAAGCAAGGCCCATGATGCTTAAACGTGTTTCTACACACACAGATTTCTATCGAGAAAGGGCTCACACAGATGTAGAACTAGGTAAGTCCAGTCCAGTTCAAGTCCAGCGTCTGACTTGGGGAAGGTGATGAACAGAAAACGGGATGACAAAGCAGAGATCCGGGGGCAGGCGCAGGCTGGTGAATGTACAGGTAATATGATTGAATGAATCCACCATTGGTAGTCTGCTCTCAGCTCCTGGGAGGGGCAATGGCACAACAGTAGATCAATGAACTCAGCTCCATCAGAAGATGAAGGGTCGGGGGAGGGAGGGAAAAGAGAGGAGCTGATACCAAGGGCTCAAATGATGATGGCAACTTATGTACAAATAGGCTTGATACAATTGATGTAGGGAATGTTATAAGACCTGTAAGAACCCCCAATAATGTGATTTTTTTTAAAAAGGTGAAGGGCCTAAGAGAATTTGACTCTGGCTGGTGCCTCCTGTACAAAAGGCTATACTCCCAAGGAAGTGCCATTAGGCTGCAAACTGAAAGGTTGAGCACTTACCAGGTGTGTCCAGTTGATATAACCCTAGCCATCACAGAGACCATATAGGAAAGAGTAGAATGGCCTCACAGGGTTTCCTCCATTGTGGCTGGGCTAGTGGATTTGAACCAGCAACCTTTAGGTCATCAGCTGGGATATTAACCCCTGTACCACCAACGCTCCTACACGTGGCCACGTGCTGTTGGTGCTAGGTGCTGTGAGCCAGTTCTGACTCTGAGTGACCCTGTGGACAACAGAACCAACAACCGCCATCCTCACAACCATTCTTGTGCTTGAGCCCCGGGTGGCAGCCACCGGATCAATCCATCTTGTTGAGGTGTTCCTCTTCTTTTGCCGACCCTCTACTTTACCAAGCATGATGCTCTTCTCCAGGGACTGGTTCCTCTTGATAATAGAACATCCAAAGTACACGAGACATTGTGCGAGTCCGGGTTGACTAGAGAAACAAATCCAGAGACTCGTGTGTAAGAGAGAACTTGATATCAAAGAGCAACTGTATATTGAGAAAACATCCCAAACCAATCCAGATCAAGTCCAGAATTCCAATATTAGTCCATATGTCTGATACTAGTCCATAAATTCCTCTTTAGACTCACGCAGCGCATGCAATGATGCCAACTGCAGGAAGATCACAGGCCGGTGGGAAAAAAGTCTTGTGGATCCAGTGGCAGTGGAAGCATCTTAACGCTGATGTGAGTCTCCCCGTGGCTCCTCCAGCTCTCTGAGTGTCTCCGTAGCAGGAAAGGGAAGGCACAGAGAGAGGGGGTCTGGCTTCCAATGACCTATTTATCTCCATCACACCTCCAAATGAGGTCATCAAGCTGCAACCTGATTGACAGGCTAAACTCCACCCCTTCACTCTTAA